>NC_138549.1:96831586-97522681 GCF_964273705.1 Natrix helvetica | reverse complement strand
ACAAAACAAAAAGAGAGGATACAACAATTTCCTTTTAATGGTCAGTTATGAACTTTAAATGTAAAAGCCAATCAGAATACAAGAGTTGGAAATAATCTGTGTAATACCGCTGTAAGATTTCTGCATAGTATATTAAATTATTATAGGGAATCTGCATTCTCTTTGTGTGCCAATTGTGATTACCCTACTAGGGGCCAAGATCTGAATTCTTCATCTTTATTAGGAAACAACAATATGGTGTTTATGTAAATCAGCTGAGAACCCAGGAATTTCTTCAACAACAGAAAGAGAATGGAAGACTAAAGGTCCAGCATGTTGCCTAAAATTAAAGCCTTTTGATATATTTTAACTATATAGTATTAGTGCTAGACCTTGCTGATCTTTTTTTTCTAATGAGGTTGCTAGGTAACTGCTAAGTAATTTTCCCAGTGGGAAATGGCATGCACTGTCTCTCCTATCAAAATGATCCCAACTGAGCCAAAAGAGTCTTCTCCAACTTTCCTACCTCCTGATATATTGAACTAAAACTATAATTACCTCAGGCAACGTGGATTAGTAAAGTCTGACTCTGAGTCAAGAGAGCCACAGATACACTTATTTTGTTAAGCTGAAAACAGCATTCATTGCAATTATATACGGGGCAGGGGTGGGTTCCTGCCAGTTCTAACCTCTTCTATAGAAGAGGTTCCACAAATCTACAGTGCCATTTAGAACCGGTTCCAGCTCTCTCCCCTCTTCAAGATGAAGAGCGAGAGGAGGAATTCTGGGAGTTGAAGTCCACAAGTCTTAAAGCTGTCACGTTTGAACACCCCTGGTTTTTTTTTCTAAAGGGTTAGGGGTGCAAGGGTCTTGTAACTTGACAGCTTTAAGATTTGTGTGCTTCAATGCCAGAGTTCCTGAGCCAACACGACTGAAGGAGGAATTCTGGGAGTTGAAGTCCACAAGTCTTAAAGCTGTCAAGTTTGAACACTCCTGGGGTTTTTTTTCTAAAGGGTTAGGGGTGCAAGGATCTTGTAACTTGACAGCTTTAAGATGGGCACACTTCAATGCCAGAGTTCCTGAACCAACATTTTAGTTGCTAAGCAAGAGCGTAGTTAAGTGAGTTTCACCACATTTTACAAATTGGGCCACGTTCACCCAGTCACATGACTGCCAAGCCGCTCCCACTCGGTCACATGGCTGGCAAGTCACTCCCACCTGATCACATGGCTGGCAAGCCACTCCCACAAAGCCGGCCACACCTACAGAAGAGGTTCTAAAAAATTTTGAAATCCACCACTGCTATGGGGTATGGAATGGATGGAGGGGTAGATGGTTGGACAGATGCAATTCGCTTCATTCTGATCTCGAAATTAAGGTTCATCCTGCAACAGCAAGTTACACCATCAGCACCTCACATCACTCTGTCCTGCACAAATGATGAGTCCTCTCTAAAGCTAACCTCAGTACATTGGAGTAGTCCAAACAGGATGTTATCATGACTACTGACTGACCATTCATGTAGTACGAGAACCACTGTAAAAGAGTTTGCTCTTTTCCCACCCGCAGATACTACTTTTGAGCCTTGAGCAGGATATCATAGCTAATGGTATTGAATGCCCAAAGGGTATTAATAGAACAAAGAGGGTATACACTTCCCATTTAAGTCCTGGTCTAGGTAAAGGTCACTAGAGTAACCAATACCATTTCTGTCCAGTGACGTGCAGTCAGGTGAGGCAAGTGAGGCACAGCCTCACCATTCTCATCATGAAAAAAAAAAGTAAAAGGAAAAAGCTGAGCTAGTTACTGCCTCACCGTGGATGACTCTGCTTAACTGTTAAAAAAAGCTGGAAAAGGTACGTGTGGGTTGGAGGGAGGGGGAGGAATTCAAACTTCATCCTCCTGGTGCTGTGCAGGGCTTTGGGCAAAGGCTGGAGGGAAGGACCCTGGCTCGCTTGTGCTCTCCCTCCCCAAGAGTAGTTTGATTGCAGGCAGAGCCACGTTGTGGGGCCAGTGTGTGTGCTACAGCATGGCTCTTTGCCTGGCTTCCTGCCTCCTCCTGTGGTCTCCTCACTGGTGCTCTCCCTCCCCAAGTGTAGTGACTTCCTCCCCAGGCCCCCATTCATTTCTCTCTCACACACACACAGCTGGATAAAACTATATAAAAATCTAGCCCAGCTTCACTGATTACAAGTTTGAAAAGGCAACGTGGCTCCGCCTGCAATCAAACTACACTTGGGGAGGGAGAGCACAAGCGAGCACCGAGGACACCACAGGAGGAGGCAGGAAGCCAGGCAAAGAGCCATGCTGTAGTACACACACTTCCCCCCAGCCTCTTTCTTTTGGAAGGCTCAGATTAGCTCCCCTCCGGCTTCTCTGCCTCTCCTCTCACCCCAGCCTGCCAGCAGGAGGTGGTGGGTGGGCTTTATTGTGTTCCAGGCATTTCCCACCCAGACAGCAGGCTGCATTTGCAATGGTGGAGGTGTTTGGGAAAGGCAGCAGGGGAATGGGGGGGGGGGATGGCAGAGGAGCTGCTTTCAAGCCACTGGAAAAGATATCCAATCCAACTTTTGTGTGTGGGGGGGTTTGTTTGAGAGTGAGTGAGAGAGGGAAGGGGTAGGAGAGATAGTCCAATCCAACTTCTGTGTGTGTGTGTGTGTGTGTGTGTGTTTGAGAGAGGGGGAGGAAGGGAGAGAGGGAGGAAGGAGGGGAAGGAGAAGAAAAAGAAAAAGAAAGAAGGAGCAAAGGAGAAAAACAAATGCTGTAGCTTTAAATTGGAACTGAGCATGCCTGGCTGTGGAATTCTGGGAGTTGAAGTCCACAAGTCTAAAAATATTTGAAACCCAGCACTGTCAGTGCCTCACCAGTCATAAACCTCACCGCACGTCACTGTTTCTGTCCCATGACTGGACCTGAATTTCAATGGTTTCCCGTAAAGCTAAAAAGTAAGGGGGGGGGGGGAGAATCTAATTCCAAGGAAACCCACAAAGGAATTGTCTTCAGGTCAGTATCTCCTCCCTCAGAGACTTGCTACTGTAAAACATTCCAAATCTATATTAAAATATTTCCTCTAATCTCCAGCTCTTGTAGACAGTCTTGAAGAATATCAGACTCAGTAATACTGAATATTTCTTTAATAGCTATCAACATCATCCTCTCCTGAAGTAAGGTCATAATGGTCTTCTGGATCCATGTAGCTAAGTCCTCTTCAGGCCTAGAAAACCTATGGTCTAGCCCAGTGCTTCTCAATTATTTTCTGTCATGCCCCCCCTAGGAAGAAGAAAACATTTCGCGCCCCCCCCCCGCGCGACTGTAAATAGTCTAATTTGTCTATAAAATTGTTATAAGTACACCTCTGCATAACATAGCACACCGGTCTTTCCTCGACTCCCACCGTAGTCACATGCTTTCTTTCCTCTTTCCCTCTTACTTGTCTATCCTTCCTTCCACCCTCCCTTCCTCCTTCCCTTCCTTCCTGCCTCCCTTCCAGTTCCCTCCTTCCTCTTTCCCCCCGCCTGCCTGCCTTCTTTCCTCTTTCCCTATCCTCCTATCCTTCCTTTCTCCCTCCCTCCTTCCCTGCCTCCCTTCCAGTTCCATTCTTCCCTCCTTCCTTCTGCCTCCTTCCTGCCTGCTTGCCTTCTTTCCTCTTTCCCTCTTGCTTGTCTATCCTTCCTTCCACCCTCCCTTCCTCCTTCCCTTCCTTCCTGCCTCCCTTCCAGTTCCCTCCTTCCTCTTTCCCCCCGCCTGCCTGCCTTCTTTCCTCTTTCCCTATCCTCCTATCCTTCCTTTCTCCCTCCCTCCTTCCCTGCCTCCCTTCCAGTTCCATTCTTCCCTCCTTCCTTCTGCCTCCTTCCTGCCTGCTTGCCTTCTTTCCTCTTTCCCTCTTGCTTGTCTATCCTTCCTTCCACCCTCCCTTCCTCCTTCCCTTCCTTCCTGCCTCCCTTCCAGTTCCCTCCTTCCTCTTTCCCCTGCCTGCCTGCCTTCTTTCCTCTTTCCCTATCCTCCTATCCTTCCTTTCTCCCTCCCTCCTTCCCTGCCTCCCTTCCAGTTCCATTCTTCCCTCCTTCCTTCTGCCTCCTTCCTGCCTGCTTGCCTTCTTTCCTCTTTCCCTCTTGCTTGTCTATCCTTCCTTCCACCCTCCCTTCCTCCTTCCCTTCCTTCCTGCCTCCCTTCCAGTTCCCTCCTTCCTCTTTCCCCTGCCTGCCTGCCTTCTTTCCTCTTTCCCTATCCTCCTATCCTTCCTTTCTCCCTCCCTCCTTCCCTGCCTCCCTTCCAGTTCCATTCTTCCCTCCTTCCTTCTGCCTCTTTCCTGCCTGCTTGCCTTCTTTCCTCTTTCCCTCTTGCTTGTCTATCCTTACTCCCTCCTCCCTTTCTTCCCTCCCTCCCTGCCAGCAGCTCCTCCAGCATCCCAGCTGGAAGCAGCAGCACAACAGTCGCCGTTACCAGGGGCGAAGGGGTGGGGGTGGCAAGATCGGGCGACCGCCGCCCCTTTGTCCCTTCCCCAACAGCGGCTGTTGCGCTTCCGCTTCCAGACGGAATGTTGGCGGTGGAGCTGCTGGCGGGGAGGCGAGCTACCTGCATAAAGACGCCGCCGAGGGCATGGCAGAATATATCCCGGCTTGAAGTGGCAGCGCTGGGGACTGCTCAGAGACTCATCAGAGCCGCGGGCTGGAGCTGTGCAAAAAGTCTGCTTGGGCTGGGGGGGGGGAGGGAGGGAAGCCTGGGACAGCCATGCTTCCCTCCCTCCCACCCCCGCCCGAGCAGGCTTCTTGCACAGATCCAGCCCGCGGCTCTGATGAGTCTCTGAGCAGTCCCCAGCGCTGCCACTTCAAGCCGGGATATATTATGCCTCGCCCACGCCGCCGCCGTTGCACCGATGGAAAGGGAGCCTTCGCGCCCCCCTTTACAGAGCCTCGCGCCCCCCCAGGGGGGCGCGCCCCACTATTTGAGAACCGCTGGTCTAGCCTAAGGTAACAGAGATAATTCCACTCAATTATCTGCATCAAAGTCTAAGTCAATGAAGTCCCAAATAACATGATGACACATTGCCCAGTCACTAGTGGCCAGATGCAAAGAATCAGTACTATTTGCAAGGTTGCAGCATAGATGATTTATTCAAGCCTATATACAAGAATCTGGTAAATCAAAGTTCAACACTAGATTGGTGCCAGATAAAGGACAATGGAATTCAGGAGGGGTTGGACTCTGAAAGCTTGTGGGAACAAAATGACTCTAACTTGATGCCATGTTTAACTCCATCTCCTCTTCTCCTACATTCACTCTATCAGACTCCTATAGTCACTGCATCCCTGGAGAATCAAGACAAGGTACAAATCTCAGTAACCTAAACTGCAAATCTGATATAAACAAACTGGTCACAGCAGCCAGATAAGACCTACTGTTCTTTCCCCAACAGAAAGAACAGTAACTGCAATTACAAGAGGGGGAAAAACACTTAAGCTCTCTCAAGTAACATTCCTGGTGAGTTTAAAAGGTTCGGTCAACAAATCAAAAAGGAGAAAAATATATCTCATTTGAAAATAGCAGTTGGCTATAGTTGCTCATAACATGTAAAATTGCCATCTACTGAAGAATAATGGAAAAAATATTCTCTTTTTTTTCAATTTACTTAGTAGAACTGCTTGCATTTGGGATGTAATCAATTCCCTTCACTATGTGAACTATCATTTACTTTCTCCCTGCTGTTAATATAGTCTTTATTAACAAGATGAAGGAAAAAATATTTATTAAAAATAAAGCTACTGTTTCAAGAGTACATTTTACAGAGAGCCCTATCAAAATGAAGATGTCAATTTACAGTCTTCAAACAGCATGAAAGTAGCACTTCGCATATCCATTAGTAGTAACTAATGAAGTTCTATTTATAACTTTGTCCAACATTACTGAAAGTAAACCACTCAATTTACTTCAAGGATAATTGCTATGGAAAACAAGTGATCTAATGTACTCTTGGTTTAAGTTTTTTTTTTTCCCAGACGGCATGCTGGCTTAAAACATAAGTTTATGCAATACAACTTTGCTTTGGCTAGAGTCAAATTTAGTTCTACTTTACAGCCGATAAGCTTTTTCAATCAGATGAGCATCTCTTGCTGACAATGCTATAAGAAGGGAAGGTTTGCTTATCTTGGAAGAAAATTGCACAACCAAGCGTTTGTGCTGCTGTTTGAAAACCCTCTAGAGGTGCATTTTAATATAGCAAGTGCTCTCTAACATCCCAAAGACTTACAAAAGGTTTAGGAAATTTGAGAGCTATCGGAGATTAGAGAGCCATATTTCCTTAGAATGCAGCATGCCTCATTCAGGAGAGCAGAGTTGATTTTTAATAATTCAAGACCTATAGTTGATTGTATCTCGGTAAATAATTTGTGTAACATTTTTACAAAATTAATGATGATACACTTGCTCTGAAGAACAATGCCAAGATTTAATGAAGTATTTGTACATCTTTTTATCACTGTTCGATGCTGCTAGATTTTTTTTCTGAAGCTTCTTACTTTGCAGTTTATCATTTCAATTATTCTGGTGACACATATTTTTTTCAGGTCAATGTATACCCTATTTAGGAGGGGTGCAGTGGCCTAGAGGTGGAACTCTCGCCTCACAATCAGGAGGCTGTGAGTTCAATCCTAGGTAGAGGCAGATATTTCTCTCTCTGGGCACATTGAGAATATATCTGTTGAATATAACTCCACATTGGTGACACGAAGGGCATCCAGCCATTAAACGCTCTGTTGGCTCCATTTAGTTGCCCAGACTCCAACCCACAATGGATTGTGAGGTTGTTAAAAGATGATGATGAATGTATATCCTACTTATACCATTGCCTCCAGATTTCACACAATTCAATTTACCTGTGTGCATTTGCAACAGATACTGCTCAGTATCGTTTAATAATGTTAAATTGAAAAGCATGGAACAAACTTAAATCATACAACTTAATACAGAAAATGTATCTTATTTTGATTGGTCTCTTAGGGACCAAATGCTAAACATTTTTAGCCCTATAATTGAAAGCTATAAGTACCACATAATAGCAGGAGTCCAGCTCACTCAGCACATTCTCCATACAAAGCCTGTTAATCAATTAAAGGTTTTTCAACTGATCAATAATCTTGATTTAAACTAAATAATTAAATCACACAGCAATAAATAAACTTAGCATACCTAATGGTTCTCTGTCTATTTATAATGTTAAATTTATTTTGGTATTGAAAAAGATCTCAAGAAAAAAAAGAGAGAAGCAGTATCTGAGATATATTTATTTTAATGAAAACCTGCAATATATTATTCAATTAACTTGTTTCCTTACAAGTTAAGTCTACAAGATAAGGTTATAGTTAACATGATTTTATATACTAGCACTATAAACAGTTATCTGCAATCTTTGATCACACCATTCATTCATTCATTTGTTCGTTCTCCCATTAATTCTGGAGTAATTCAATGCAAAATTGTTCCATAAGTGTCCTATTTTCAAAGGAACCTGCAGTGTTCTAAACTAAACATGAAAACAAATTATCTCCTTTGACATAGTGGCCTTAAGAGTCACTTGATTTGCTAACAATAGAAATTAGAAAATACATACATACAAAAATACATTTCCGTATTTGGTTTACACCCAAGCCAAAAATCTTTATTCTCATTATATTCACTTTAAAAACATTTCCATATTCTCATCCTACATGGGTCCTTGCAATCTAGACGAAAAATGTAGATGGTACTACTTGTTTTCTCTTTTTTTTTTTTTCCAAAAAATTTTATTGGTTTTTTTAAAACATTTACTAGGAGAAGGGTATGTGGAATAATATACAAATTTTGGCAGTTGCAAGTATGGCAGACGCCCCCTCCCTCCAAACTCATAGTATACATCTAGATATAAAACATTAATACATAATCATGTAAAATCAGCATATAGGAATAAAAGTTTTCAATCAACTTATATATTATAACATATTTTCTAAATATAATTTCACTATTACTTTCGGTATGTTTATAGCAATGTGGTTTTCTTATTCATTTTTGTGATCTGAGCTTTCTTGGTATTGCCCCTTCCCCCCCCCCCGCTGGCAGAGCTCCGGCCCCTCCCGTGTCCTGTATAACCGTTGTAGAATCTTCTGCTTTTTCTAGGTTTGCTTTATTTTTTTCCATAAAGGCCTGAGCCTCTATGGGTGTATTAATTCTAATTCTTGTCTCCTCCCAGAATATCAACATCCCTTCAGGCATCAACCATCTAAACCACACCCCTTTCTGGTATAATTTATTCGCCAATTGTGAATAACTTTTCCTTTTCTCCCTAATTTTTTTTGGGATCTGCTTCAAGATGGTTATCTCCCTATCGTGGTATGTCAATGTTTGCCCCCTTTGTACACCCAGAATTGCGTCTCTTGTGCTTTTCCCAAGGAATTTAATATGAACCTCCCTGGGTACATTGTGTGTCCTAGCATATGCTGAATTCACTCTATAGGCCAAGTCTATCTCCCACTCCATCTGTTGTTTGTCTTTGTGTATGTATTCAGCTAAAATATTAGTCATAATGTCCCTTATATTTTCCCCATCTGTTTCTATAACATTTTGAAATCTAAGATAAAAGGACATTCTCTCAAACTCTGTTTTCATTTGTTGAATATCAAGTTCTTTGTTACTCTTCTGTAAAACTTCCACCACCCCCCTCGCCTCCGCCACCCCACCCTCCACAAGGTCCAGTCTCTGCGAGTTCTTATAAATTTGGACTTGATTCTCTTTAATTTCTTCCTTCATTTCCTTTAGTTGTTTCTTAATTTCTTTCTGGCCCTGTATGAGTTGTTGAAGCATTTGCAGCAAATCCACCTCTGTGCTCTTAGGTTGCATCATTTCTGTAATCTTTGACTGTGTGGCAGGGCTGGATGTTGCAGATGTCGGTGCAGAAGTAGCAAAGCCAGGTTTTCCAGGTGGTGGTCTTTTTGAAGACATAGTTTATAAAACAGAGAAGTCAGTCAGTGTAGAGACTGGACAGCTGGAGAAGTAGAGCAGGCAGATGAGTCCAGGAGGCAGAAAATCCAAACAAGTGAGAGTTTCTTTGGTCAATCTAGCGTTAAGAAAAGGTTTCCTCTCCAGCAGGTTCAGGAAATAGCAATCCACAAGAGATTCCTCTGGGTAGTACGGAGACAAAGACCGGAAGCCTGAGTTTTAAAGGTGGAGTCAGATTTCACAGTTCATGAAGACAACGGAAGTGTGCCATCTTGCCCTGCCAGCTTTGGGCTCAGAGGCATAGTAAAATTTCAAAAGTTCACAAAGTTCTCAGGTCATCAACAAGTTATAGAACTAAGTCCAGTGAAAATCACTTTTACAGGGGTGAGGCACCAGTAGTTGGCTCCCCTCCCTCCTCCATCCTCCTAGGGGCAAAAGCAGAATTTTTTCAAGCCGCTTATCCAAGGGGGGGTAAAATCCCCCCCCCTCTAACCGCACCTCCAGCGAAGCTCCGAGAGTTTAATTTATAATCTTGCTGAAAAGTCCATCAATTCAACAAAAAAGGAATGGAGAAAGGAAGCATCTCACCATACCGCCGCTGCTTCCTTCAATTTTACGCTGCCCGATCGGCATGGGGCGAGACGCAGGCGCGCCCTCCAAAACTGCTCCCCGGTACCTAGAGCAAAGCGGAGAAGCCCCCACCAGCCGCCGCCGATGCCAGGGCCCTCCGCGAGCCGCTCCCTCGGCAGGACGCCTCTTCGGGGCGTCCTGTGCCCCCCCAGAAGCGGGGGAAGCCCACCGGGAGAGCGGGAGCGGGCAAAGACTTGCCCGTCGCCATAGCCGCCGGAACCGGAAGTCCTACTTGTTTTCTCTTTTTCTTTCATTGGTAGTAATTGACATATGTATTTTATATATCTCTGCTACTGTTTATGTATTAATTTTTTTAAAAAACCAAAATATCCTCTTGCTTGAGAACAGAAAAACTTCAACAAAATCTCAACAAAAACAGGTGCTCGGTATTAAGTGGAAGAAATACTCATTATAAGTGGAAGAAAGAATTCTATTCTAATCTTTGAAATATTGCCATCTATACTGTGACTTTGCAATCAAGCATAGTTAAAGCTCAAAAAAAGTCTTTGTCTAAACATGATTATTAGGCATGGAATAGTTTTAGATAACTGCTTGCCAAGCTACATACAATAGCTTAGTAGTACATAGGAGTAATCAGACCAGGATATCTATTAGCAAACAAGAATATTTGGGCCTTTCAACTTAGAATTAAATGATCAGAAAGGCAGATAACTGTAGAAATTTGACTAGGAAATGAAAGAAATAGATAGAAGAACAAAAAGTTATAGAAAGAAAAAAGATAGAATAGTCTAACTGGGCTACAATCCAAAACAATTATTTGCATTGAGGCTATGTAGATGTATACATTTCAAGATTTTGTTTTTATAACAGTATGTTCAGAAACACCAGCAAAAGGTGGATAAAATTATAAACACATAAAAACTTCTGATTTTAAAGTCTCAATGAATACTAAGAAAGGTTGTATCTCCCATTTAGAGATAGAAGAGAACATGGGGAATATATGAGAAATACTCCGATGACAGCTGTTCACTATGTAAATAAAAACAAGAGCTTAAAAAAAGGCGGAGCACGACTGTCGTGATGTATGATACATAAGGCCTCCCTGACAGACAGGGCCGCCAGTTCCGAGATCCTGTTTCGAGATCCGCTTTCAAATTAGCTGGACATGGCCGCTGTAACAAGAAAGCCGGTTGGAAGGCTTCCGAAACGCTTCCGATGTGATGGGCAAGAACGTGAGCAGCTGGGTCCTAAACCACTGCTACTGCATCCAGAAGACACCAAAACGAGGAAGGCATCGGCACTCCGACCCCCCCTCATCGCCCTTAGCCGCCCAACAGCCGTGCGCGCCCAAGCGAAGCCCAGAACACGTCAGCTCACAGATTGATGCAGCTGACAGAGAAAAGTTTTTTAAAATGCTCACCGACCTGAATACTGTAATAGAAATTGGAAAGAGCTAGTTTGGAGAGTCCAATCAAGGTTATTAATAGGAACCACGTTGTAATACCTCCATGGGCTTAGACTGAATTGGAAATCTGAGGTGTCGGTGCAGGAGGCATGGCTAAAGATCTTCAATTAAGTCCAGGGCAGTCAGACAGAATTAACCCATGCTTGGACTCTCCAAGCAGTGCACAGGAGAAGCTAGCAGATCATAACCATTATAAGCCAAGTGCTGCTACCAATTCACACTTATAATGGTTAGACTGAACATGATCCCATGTTTATGGAGGACAACAGGAATGTCAAGGATCGTTCATATCTACCATTTGTAATTTCAAACAGTTACTTAATGAGGAACAGAAACAACATTGCAGTGAAGGGGAAACACTAGTCTCCTTGTAAGTAAGCCACAGTTCCTGATTGCAAGGGCCTGCAGACTCAGGGTGATTAGCTTAAAGGCTGCTGTGCCAAAAGAAGAGAGGTTGGAAAAGAAGGTGGTGGAGGAAGATGCCAGATACCAAAGAAGAATGCCAAAGGGGAAGTGCTCATTATTTTCTTCTCAAGGCCTGTATGACTCCCCCCCCCCCCCCCAATCTATGCTACACAGTTGGGTTGAGACTCATTGGCCAGGCACTAAATAGAGCTGACTCCTCTACCAGATTTTCCTTATGAAAGAAAAAGGAGCCAGAATCTTCACAAAAAGACAATATCTGTCCCATTTTTCTCCCTTGGTATGATATTGTGAGAATTTTTTTCCTTTGTATGCTTGGTTTGAACTGCTAGCACCCCAAAGAGACTATTTTGTTTTCAACCCTTGATCCCGAATGCTGAAGTGTCTGGGAGGAACAAACTGCAGTAAGTTTTCAGTAGTTTTGGATTCCTGTGTTTGTTGTTGTTCCTCATGAGTCAGCCCCCTGCTTCTCTGGCTTCAAGGGACCGTACCACAAACATATACCAGGTAAGATTCACACATCATCCTGTCCCAGGAGACGTTGAAAAATCCAGATCCTGAGGATGAGCCCATTGAAAAGAAGGAAAGAAATCAGATAAAATTTGATGTCCATGCAAACCTTGCAAATGTATTTTAGAGACACATACTTCTTAAAGAGCAAGCTAATTTGCAGGCATAACAAAAAGGAAAATATTGCTAAAAAAGCCTCTTTTGCCTTTATAACCAGTTCTATTAAGTGAACGCTATGCATTATGTGAAATATAGTATTATACTAACTGAATAGTTCTGTTTTGAACATACTCAGTACACGTACACATTATACTCTATGGTAATTCTAAGCAATTGGACCAATGCAATTTTGCTTTTGACTGGCATCTAAATGTTCATTGTTACCTGGAGAACAATGTATTTGGCTCCATGTGGTTCTGTAAACAATTCTATCAAGCTCTCAAAACATACTTTATTGAAGCAAAAGCAACTCCCATAGCAATATATCATGTTCCTATCTCCAACTAAAATATGAGTGAGAATCAATAGATTCTCACTCATATTTTATTTGGTTCTTAAGAGCATGATAAAAAATAATAATCCAGAACTGGCATTTTTAAAAAAATGACATATTACAGATGATGATATAAGTACAGTTTTTAGGCAACACTAGCACAACAGGATCTTTCATCCAATTCTTAGGAACACTGAAAACTGCCTTATGATGAAGCAGATCTAGACCAAAATTCTTATTTTGGGAGCATTTAGGAAAGGACTTTTTCTATACCTACTTGGAATCACTGGCAACTACCAAGACAGATTCTCATTCTATCATGGGACAAGAGAACCTACGAAGTGCCAAATACTTGTTCTATCACTGGGCTTCTTTACTTCTGGACCCTTTTATTTTTTCAGATGTCCTCAGAATTTATTGCAATTGAGCTTTACATTTGTCTCTATAATTATGGTCACTAAAGTCTCCCTTAATTGAAGTTTAAAACTAATTAGAAAAATTAGCAAACTAGTTAAGAGAAAACCTGCTCAGCCTTTACCTGACCTGAAAGGTTCCAGCATCAATTTTCTAAAGTATGCAATGAAGTAAACGATAAACGCTTTAAGAAAGGGGGAAAGAACGTTGGTCCTTACCTGAACATTTCTTTTTGGTAGACGAGAGGGAGGGGTGACTCCTGGGATATTCTCACAGCCTGATTGGTCCAGAAGATTGAGGGGAATCTCTTTTAACCTTCTTCTTTCCCTGTGGTTCCCAGTTCCTCGAAGCCGCATGAGCAGAAGCATACTGTCAAACAAACAGACAAGGCGACAACCTCCCCCCAGCCTCTCACCCCGACTGACTATCAACTACAATAGGGGTGGGATGTCGCCCCTCCCTCTCGTCTACCGAAAAGAAACGTTCAGGTAAGGACCAACATTCTTTTTCTGGTAGACTCGAGGGAGGGGCGACTCCTGGGACGTACCCAAGCTCAGCCCCTGGGAGGGAAACTAAGACTCAGGGGGAGAGGCGGCTGCTACTTGCTGTAGGACCCTACAGCCGAAGGATTCCTTGGCCGATGCAAAGGCATCCAGCTGGTAGTGGCGAATAAACGGAGTCGGAGAGGCCCAAGTGGCAGCCCGGCAAATGTCTTTGAACGGAGCCCTCATGGCCCACGCTGCTGTAGTAGCGGACTCCATGTGGAATGGGCCGTGATCCCGTCGGGGATCACGGCCCAAGGACACATAGGCCATGGAGATGGCCTGTCGTAATCACCTGCCAATGGTGGTTGAGGAAACTCTGGCTCCCAAGGAGCCCGGTTGGAATACAATACAATACAGTACAATACAATACAATAGTAGAGTTGGACGGGACCTTGGAGGTCTTCTAGTCCAACCCCCTGCCTAGGCAGGAAACCCTATACCGTTTCAGACAGATGGCTATCTAACATCTTCTTAAAGACTTCCAGTGTTGGGGCATTCATAACTTCTGGAGGCAAGCTGTTCCACTGATTAATTGTTCTAACTGTCAGGAAATTTCTCCTCAATTCTAAGTTGCTTCTCTCCTTGATTACGAATGAAATGAAGAGGGCCTCAGATCTACGGAAGGAAGACGTGCATCGGAGATAAATGGCAAAGTGCGACGCACGTCCAGCCTGTGCCAAAGCCGCTCCCTCTCATGGGAGGGAGTCAGGCAAAAATTGGGGAGGATGACCTCCTGCGCTCGATGGAAGGGCGAATTGACCTTAGGGGGAAATGTAGGATCCAACCTCAGGACTACTCTATCCTGGTGAAACTGGCAGAGGTTGTCCTTAGATGACAGAGCCCCTAACTCGGAGATGCGCCTGGCCAAAGTCACAGTGACAAGGAATGCCACCTTGAGAGATAGAAACCTAAGGTGAACTGTGTGCAAGGGCTCAAAGGGAACCCCCATTAGGGCCCTAAGTACAAGTGGCAGATCCCAAGTTGGGAATCTATGAACGGGGGGTGACCATAAATTAGCTCCCCCTTAGAAACCTCTTGACAAAGGGGTGGTGAGGCAAAGATGAGCGATCTTCCCCTGGCAGGATCGAGGCCAGGGCCGCTACCTGTCGCTGTAGGGTGTTATTGGAGAGCTCCCCATCCAGGCCTTTTTGTAGGAAATCCAGAATTTGAACGACTGAGGCCTCCATCGGAAAACTGCTGAATGGGCCACACCACTTAACAAACGCAGCCCACGTAGAGTTGTATATCCGAGTGGTGGAGGGGCGCCTAGACGTCTCGATGGTTGCTCTAACTCAGGAGGACAAGTTGGCACTTCTGAGGAGGCTCCGCTCAAGTGCCAGACGGTCAAGTGGATGGCTCCGGATGGATTAAGACCCCCTAGATTCTAGGGGAATCTTCCACGGGGGAGAGATGGAGAGCTGGACGAGTTCCACAAACCAAAGCCGTCTGGGCCAGTAAGGGCCGATCAGAATGTTGTCTGCCCTCTCTACCACTACGTTCCTCAGGGTCCCCGGGATCAGAGGGAGTGGGGGCAAGGCATACAACAGGCCCAGAGGCCATCTGCTCCAGAGAGCGTCCACCCTTCTGCGGCGTGGGCTGGAAAATGGGTGAAGAATCTTGGGAGCTGGGCATTCGACGGGGTTGCGAACAAGTCCACCAATGGATCGCCAAACCTCTGGCAAATCTTCTGGAAGAGGTCTGGTAGAAGCTGCCACTCTCCGTGGTCAACAGTCGCGCGGCTCAACCAATCAGCCTGGTGGTTGGCCGTGCCCGAGATGTGCTCTGACACCACTGACACAAGATGTCTCTACGCCCAGGAGCCTAGTTTCAGTGCCTCCAGCCAAAGGGCTCTGGAGTGAGTCCCCCCCTTGGCGGTTTATGTGGGCCTTTGTGGCCACATTGTCTGTCAACAGAAGAACACAATGGCCCTCTATCGTGTCTCTGAACTGGTGGAGAGCCAGCCTGGCAGCCTTCAACTCCAACCAGTTTATATTGTGGCGAAGGTCCGACCAGGCCCAATGGCGCTGCACCATCTCAGAGTCCATGAGCGCTCCCCAACCGAACAGGCTCGCGTCTGTAGTGATGGTCACTCGATCCGACTCCCAGAACTCTGATCCGTGTTGAAGGGCCGGGGACAGCCACCACCGCAGAGATAGCCGCACATCCACTGGCAGATGGATGAGTCGCAGGGAGTTGCTCAGGCGTTTTCACTGGAACGGGATCAGGGCCCACTGCAGAGTCTGTGAATGAAGCTGTGTCCAGGGAACAATCCATATGCACTACACCATCTTGCCCAAGAGGCGGGACAAGGTCAGGATGGAAACTAACCAACTTGGGCGAACCTGTCTTGCCAGGGCCTGGAGGTTGACCAGCCGGTCTGAGGATAGACGAACCGTGCCCTCTATGGAATCTATCACCGCCCCCAGATGTAAGATCCTTGTTGTGGGCGAGAGGTAGCTTTTGGGAAAGTTGACAGAAAACCCAAGGGTCTGCAAGGTTTGGGTGGTCAGCTGGAGGTCTAGAACGGCCCGAGCATAAGAGGGGGCCTGCATGAGCACATCATTGAGGTAACATTGTAGTCTCGATGGAACCGAGCACCAGGACCTTCTTGAACGTGCGCGGGGCTGAGGACAACCCAAAGGGGAGGGCCCTGTATTGGAAGTGGAGCCCGTTATGGGAGAAGCGGAGGAACCTGCGATGAGCAGGAAGGATTGGGGAGATAGGCTTCTGTCAGGTCCACTGATGCTAGGAAGTCCCCCACCTGATGCCCTGCAGAATGGACCTGAGGGAGGACATCTTGAAGCGCCTGTATACCAGAAAACAGTTGAGGTGCTTGAGGTCCAGTATCGCGCTCCAATCCCCCGAGCTCTTCGGAACGAGAAAAAGGTTGGAGTAGTTACCCAGCCCGTGTTCCATTTCTGGGACCATTTCCACCGCCCGGATGTCCAGCAGATATTGAATGGCTAGGGACATCTGATGATGCCGTTCCGGATCACGGGATGGCGTAAAGGTTCTGAAGAAGGTTGGGAGCATGGAAAGGAACTCCAGGCGGAGTCCATTCCGGATAGTGGACCAAACCCAGGCATCTGAAGTCACGCGATCCCACAGATCCATAAACAGTTCCAGGCGGCCTCCTATGGGAATGCTCAAGTTGGAGTCATTTCCTCTTACGGAAGGGGCAGTTTCCCCCCCCTCAAAGGGCCGTCTGGACTGGCCCTGGAACCTGCCTCTGTCCTGGTAGTAGGGCCTCTGGAAAAACCTATCTGATCTATAAGGGGCATATCTCTGTTGTTGATTCTCTGGTTCAGGGATCCTGAAGGACTTCCTGTGGTACGAGGATGGGCGATTGTCCGTCTTCTTGGTGTTGGTTGTCAAGACCTTCTTTTTGTCCTTATTTTCTATGAGAGGAAATCCAAACATTCACCAAAAAGATTGGGTTCAGAGTAGGGCACAGCTGCCAAGCCCCACTTGGACTTATTGTCCATCTGCCAATTGCGCAACCATAACAGCCACCTACAAGTTACCAAGGTGGCCAGGGTTCGGGATGAGTACTTTATAGCATCTAGGGTGACATCCACAGAGAACTGCGCGGCAGCAATGATTTTTGTAATATCCTGATGAAGTCTCCCATCCTGGATCGGAATGTGATCCTGCAACTGACGAAGCCACATGACGGCTGATCGGTTGAAATAGGAGGCAGCTGCAGCAGACTTTATTGCCCACGCTGAGGCGTTGAAATTTTTACGTAGTGTAAGTTCCACCCGCTTGTCCTCCAGTTTTAACTTATCATCCACATCCCCTGTCACTACTGAAGAAGCATTAGCAAGGGAGGCTACAGGAGGGTCAACATTAGGCAATTGGAGAGCCTGAGAAAAGGCCTTCTCCATATTGTAGAAGCGGCGTCGTTGATCCCGGGTTTGGGAAAGGTAGAAGGGCGAGCCCACTAATTCTCTACCACCTCTAGAAAATGGCCGCTTCCACGTGCGTGCCTCCAAAATAGCCGCCCCTACGTGCGTGCAACCAAAATGGCCGTTGGAAGGCTCCGCGTGCTGCAAATGGCTTTTTTCTTCAGCCGCGGTTTGAAAAGGCTTGCCATGGCTCATTGCGACCAGGTGCGGCTTGCAGAACTGAATTAATAGCCCGCAGCCTGATCGTAACTTCTGGCCAGCAGTCCTTCCTGTGGAGCTGCGAAAAGGAGAACCTGACACCCCCACAGTTCCAGGGATTGGTCAGAGCTCCCTAAGAACACAGGAGGAAAGCGGAGCCAATTTGCTCTCCCACCGGCTTACTGCGAGACGGAGGACCCTGTCTCTGCAAGTAGCAACTCAAGACAATTTAGAATTTACAATAGCCAAGATATAAATCTAATCAATTTAAATTTTTACTCACTCTGGGAACTCAAACAATGCTTGGACCAAAAGCCTGAGAGGAACTTGGAACCACAGGGAAAGAAGGAGGTTAAAAGAAATTTCCCTCAGTCTTCTGGACCAATCAGGCTGTGAGAATATCCCAGGAGTCTACCGGAATAATGAATGTCCGAATATTCTACAACAGTCCAAATCAAATTCACTGTGTAAATGTCAAAGAAGTTAATCTATAGAAAACAACATCACACCAACTCAAATAGTTGAAAAGTAGTACTTTCAACCCAATGTAAATATACCCATTTCCAAATAACAGATTAGTAAAGAATGCTAAAATAATAATAAAAAAATTAGGAACGCCCTTCTGGACTGTCCAAACTGCCTGCATGGTAACATTCTCAGCATATGTAGCCGATGAGTATTATGTGATACTGTTAAGTCAAGAAAGAAAAGAAACATTAAAATAATAAATATTACGGTAATGTACAATTCAATAGATGAATAAAAGGTTTACAGAATGTATTTGTGTGACCTTTATACTTAAATGCTTCCTTCCCAGAATAACTTCTTGAGTTCAAAGGCGGAGAAATTACTTTCTTAAAAACCCAACATGGGATTTAGCAATTTGTGAAATGACTATCCATAAAGTTACAGTATGCAATTTACAAATATTCAGACACAGCATATCACAACTAACTGCCCTTAGAACAAAGCCACACACTTTGCTTTACCAAATTATATACCTTCGTGCTTCACATTTTCCAGATAGAAGACTTTTCAAAGAAAAGGGCACTTCTTTGAGAGAAAAAGGGAATCAATTTATCTATTTATCCTTCAGAAAACAGCTTGAGGGTTGGGTGGTTGTTGTTTTTAAAATTACTATAGCTCAGCCTCTTCTGTTGTTTGAATAAATTTTTAAAGGTAAAGTTCATTTAATTTTAAAAATGGTTTTGAAAATATATGCATTGGCATAAGCCTTTAACACTAGCTGCTTCTGTCTCCTGTACAATTAATATTAAACTTAACATTTATCCGTTGTCTGATAATTCTTTCTGCATTTAAGTCATGCTCTGTTAGGCAGTTACAACCCACTAAGCAGTATTTTGGTACGGCTGAATTATAAGATAGCACATGAACTGCAAACATCTATGTTTTAAGACTGGAATTCCAGTTCCGGAACAAAATACACAAACAATCCAGATTGCACTTTGTTTAGTATGTTATTCCTTTATTTGTTTCCCATACATTTATGTGGTTTTGTAAATACCAATATACGGACATGAAAAGATAAACATTTCTTTGCTGCTCTTTTTGTATAAAAGTATGAAATGACATTAATACTTACAGTGTGACTCAAGAGATTAAAAAAAACAATGGAAAAATTGAAGATATACTGCACATATGTTCAGGGAAAGAATCCAAAATGAGCAAACACAATGAGAAAACTGTCTAAATATTTTGTTTTCTTTTGATCAATTAAGTGCTGTCAAGTTTGTATCATCTCTTTTTCCTATATAAATTTTTGTTAAATTAAAATCATGTAAAAGGGGGAGGGGAGAAAGAAAGCAAAGCAAAGAAAAAAGTGTAAGAAAAAGGTTGACAAAAATAAAAAAAAATGTGAAGAAGTGGCTTCCAATATTTTGCATAGCAGTTTTAAATTTCTTTATTTGTACATCCCTTTTAGATGTTCAGACTTTCTTTTTCCAGTTTCATTATCCAATTTCTTTTCTATGTCCAGTGTAACATCTTTTTCACGTCATTCTTGTAATCTCTACTTTTAAAATCTACTTTCAGATCAGTCTCAATCTTGTCAAGTAAAACTTGTTCCTCTTCCATGACATCTTTTAAACATGGTGTAGCTATAGAGGCAGGCATTCCTAAAATTGAATCCATTGCTCAAAAATATCCTTCAGTATCTGAATGTTAAAATATTTTGCTTAATTCTGCATTTCTTCTCTTTTAACTGTAATCTTTAGTTCTCTATAGTATCCAATGTTTAAATTTTTATTTTAATATTTTTTTAAAATAATTCAAAAAGCAAAGGATTTTCTGCTGGGAAGGATTCTTATCATTAATTCCAAAATCTTACTTAAATTTATGTTGACCCTTAGTCCATTTGTAACTTTCTAAAATCAAACTTTTAATCTGTTTACTCCCTCCCTAAAGTTTTTGGAAGTCCTTAAACTTATATTTAATTTTTTTATTGCTAATGACTGAAGGAAATTCATCAGATTCTCTAAAACCCAAGGTAGTTCTTACGGATGAAAAGCAGTTAACAAGAAATTTCTGAAAATGATTAGAAAACAAAGCATACAAGGCAATATCCTTTTAAAAACGCCATTATGGCTTGAGCAAGATGTCTATTCCCTTATATCTCAGAGCTGGAAATCCCCAGTGACTACTGTCTTGTGGTCTCCTCATAAGGAGTTACTGTCTGGAGCACTTGTGGGTAATCTGAAATCCTTTCCTTGTCCAGAGGTCTACTTGCCGGCTCTTCATTTCACCATGGTCGTCAGCTCCACTTCTTCCAGAGCCATTTTCAATTTATCATTTTGCCCCTGGAAATCCTCTAAAATAGGAAGTTCAGGTTTTACTGTCTGTATTCCCTCTGAAGAAAAAATACTTTTGTATGTATGTATGTATGTATGTATGTATGTATGTATGTATGTATGTATGTATGTATGTATCAGTGGTGGGTTGCAGGCGGTATGCCCCGGTATGGGCATACTGGAGCCTGCCCGGAGCACCAGGTACGGTGCTCCAGAGGGCCCACCCGCCTGCACTCCTTACCTGTCTTTAAAGTCTTTGATGCTTCTGCGCACGCATATGGCACGTAGAGTGCCTGCGCGACACTCCACTGAGCAGCTGGAGCGTCGCAGAGGGTCACGGAGGTGTCAGTAAACAGTAAGATGCATGCACACACTGTGTGTGCACTGCATGCATGCGCTGCATGCGTCCATGTGGATGACGCCGGGCCTGTTCCAACCGTACTGGTTGGAGCAGAATCCGGAACCCGTCACTGGTATGTATGTATGTATGAATGGTCTGCTGAGTTCCATAAACCTTTAAAAAAATTAAAACCCTAATCTTAGCTAAGGGATTCAACTAACGATCATCATCTTACAAATATAAAGGATCTAGTTACATCAACAGTCATAAAAAATATAGAGAAATAGAAAATCTATGAAAATAAATACCATGGCTCAATAAAAGATTTACAGCATTCATTCTATGTTCCTAGTCTTCAACTGACACTTGTTAAAATTGATTATGCTTTTACTGTTATAGCATGGGGAAAGGAACAGGAGCAGAAGCTACAATTTTCAAGCACAGAAATCAAACAAACTGATTCACCTTAATGTTTTATTCCATGCATATTGACTTTCAAGAAACAGTTCATAGCAGTTCTACACTAGATGGGATACAATCCCACATAATTCAGTACCACACTGAAAATAAATAAGTTGAAAGAGATGAGCATGTCTTCTGAGATAGTTGTATAGATCTCTCACAGGTATTTTGAACCCACTGGTAAAGGAAATGCTGCCAGAGTGAGAAGAGAATTTTGTCATATATTCACACAAATTCATCAGGTCACAGAACCTTTACAAATATCCTCTACATGGGTGGGAGAAATAACCTGTATCTGGAAAGAAATCCCAAGATGCCTAATGTCCTCAGACAATCAGCTATTTTAGTGGCTTTTTGGCTGAAAGAAATATGTGAAGCTTGGTATGCACAGAGTGCACGCAATTGGTAGGCTGGGATTTGAAAATGTGACTGTATCTCCATTTCAATTTATGTATGCTCATGTTCCAAATGAATGCTAGCACAGACCTGCAGCAAAAGTAACAAAATGAAATTTCTTAAGAGCTCAGAAGAATCAGTACATGAATAGTGTGCCTGAATACACAAAGAATTGGTAATGTCATTTAAAAACTACACAAATATTTCTCTATGGCTTAGCCTGATTTGATGGAAAATTGGTGAAAGCCCCAGATCTAAAAGCCAAATCTGGTCTGTTTAGAAGTGACACTCTAAACCAGGGATGCCAAAGTGGCAGCCCCCGGGCCGGTACATCACGCACAGGCCACGTCCACTCCAGCTCCGCAAAGGCAAAAAAAACATCACAATATGTCATGTGATGTCACGTGACACGATCAAGTTTGACACCTATGCTCTAAACAAACAAAGGCACCTCCCAAGCTGGTTACTTGCTCATTAGCTAGCACTTCTTTTAGCTGCCTGCCTTCATGCTACCACAGGCCACTAAAATAGCTGAACTTCCAAAATATGGATAAACTGAACAAACATATGGACAGTGTAGATATGGGCGATAAGGAAAAAAAATGATTTCTCAAAAACCCAGCTGAGGTCCCAGTAAAAAATTTACTTGGCTGTGTTGTTTTGAGGATGCTTTTCTAGAAGAATAAAGCAATTCTTTCTCACCACCAAAATCTGATTCACCTTCTCAAGGTTTTAAGTTTAAAATACATTCTTGTACTTCTTCCCATCAAAAGTTATTTTATTTTCTTCCATTCCATTGTCGCCAATTGAGTGCAGTTGTGTGGTGATTCTGCTTAATGACTGACACGACTTATGATCCTAATTCCAGGCTCAGTTATGGTCAGAAGCTGAGAACTACCTGTAAGCGAATTGCTTTCTAACTTCCAAGGAAACTAAATCAGATCATTTCTACATCAGTGAAAGAAGATTCAGTCATTTTTGCTCATTTCTGTTAAAATACTTGTCTGGTTTATTCAGACAAAATGCTTAATTAGCTTAAAAACCTTTTCTGCACTCTACTTAATATCCTTGATTTGGTTGCTAAACATTATTTTTTACTTCTGGGTACTTTATGAAGTTATTTAAAGAAAGACTTATTTTGATGTCACAAATGACAACATTAAATTAGAATTCATGGATATTCAGTATAGCTGTTTCAAATAGATTTCATTATTATTTCCCTCTTATTTGATGTGTACTTCAAAACCATGTAGTAATTTGCAATATAGTTTTTATTCTTTTATAGCATAGTCTATATGTCCTAAAAATTGCTTGAGAAAAAGAATATAATAAAAAACATGTTGGTTATACAAGTTCATTTTGTTCTGTTAAATACATAATCAGTGCTCAAATGTGCTATTTAGTCATATTTTCCCTCTTTTATATTGTTCTCCCCCCTTAAGCACTAGTAGTTACCATGGTAACAGCAGATTTTCTCTCTTTCCAAGTTCATCCAACTTCAATAACTATTATTTTTGCAAAATCACAGCTAGTCCAGAGCAATTGTTTGCTGATGAAAGTAGGGTTATCTATCAAGAACTCATGTATTCATTCTAATGAAAGGAAAAGTATTAATCGCTATTTACTAAGAATTAGCAACACAATTTAGTCAAAAGAAAAAAGAAAGAAAATTATCATTGCTTAACTTAATCATCTAATCATATTCAAAGGCTACCTTCAAATGCATTGTAGCATTGTTTGCAAAAGAAACCTGTCTCATTCAACCAGGATACAACTCAGAGATGGCTATATACAGCTTCCCCAATAAAAGTAAGCCAGTAAGTCAAGGGTAAAGAATGCTGTTCACCTCTGAATATAAAATCTTGGTACTCAAAATGTGATGAACATGTTAATATCCATCTAATAATATAAAAAAAGAATTGTTCTCTGCACCAGGACATACAGTATTTTCCTGCCTTCGGGTTGATCACTCATTTTTCTTCCTTTCATCAACCCAAGATCAAACAAGTGGGACTGTGTCACATTAATATTCCTTAAGGAGAAGGATTTTTGAGGCTGTGTTAAATTAATGGAGGAGGAGATTTCATAAAAGAGTAAAATTGAAGTGTTAAATCCATCAAGGATCAACTTATACTTGTTGCTACATCCAAAAATCGTGCTGTCATTAGCTATTTTGCTGCTGAATTCCAAAGAACATCTTCATGAGGGAACCTCTTAGACTACAACAGCTTATAATCTATCAACTTTGGTTCTAGACATTAACATCACCTTGGCTACATTGTCTGCTATTGGACGTAAAACTTGATCAGCACATACATATGCTCAGCCTGATCTACACCAACACTTGTCAAATGGAGAGCATGACTGAGAGGCATTTTGAGTTCTTGGCAACTCCTAACAGGCATTTGCAGCACCCTGCAGCCACATGACTGAAATTTTCAAAGGTTTTTTTTTTTTTTTTTGCCAGTTTCCATCATTTACTTGTGATTTCCAGAAAAACAAAAAACTCGGGCATTGGATTAAACGGATTAGTTTACTTCTGGTTTCCAGGGGGGGAAACAGTCATTGGACGAAATGGATTCACTTAATGACTATGGTGTTCTATTTAATGACCATGCACATAGTATGCTCTGCATTTTTGTGTAAAAAGAATATAGGCTTGGCAACCTTGTTAATTGGGCATGCCAATCCATCACCCAAAGGCATAAAATTTGATCTCATAAGATTTGGGCAAATAATAAAATACGAGAGGGGTGAATAACTAAATGGTAACCCACATAGATTTAGGCTGAGTTCAGTTCAGCTGGGTCACTGTATGTTTCAGACAGTGTTTACCCAGAAGGAATTATGTTCATTCCATCATAGGAGAAAGTCATCACCATTTAATACACAGAGTGACTTTTCTCAGTTGCAAATATTGTTTTGTTTTGTTTTGTTTTTATTGGATTTATATGAGATCTATATTACTAAACGGCAATTCTTAAAGATGGCATGACATCTGCAATCTTATGAATTATGAAGTTACTGAAAAGGTGAGGAACAACGATAAAAGGATTAGTATTCAACCTCTATAAACATCAACCACAAATGTTTAATCCTTAACTTACCCCTGTAAATACCTCATCCCAGTCTTTAAAAACAACAACAACCTGAGTTTGTTCAGACAAGATCATAGAATATACTGCTGTGAATGAATATCCGAGGCAAAAAAGGTAAAGGAAAAAGTGAACTCAGTGATGAATGTTGATTTACAATCTGTTCAGTATAGGATAAATTAACTAAAGGCATTTAGATGCTGGTTTTCACCACAGAACAACAGAACTAAGACTATACTATTGTAACAGAAGTAAGTTTAAATTATATGCAGTATGCTAATAAGAGCAACTCCTGTACAAGCGCTTCATAGTTTCATAAGCTCTGCACTGTTGCAAAAGGAGTTGTATGATAGAATTTATGCAGTCCTGCCTGATTACACGATAATTATTTCCATATGTTGAAGTCTTTATATGTCAGGCAACAGCTTTTGGGTCAAAGGCAAGCTGGCATTTTGAAGGAGGACTTTAAACTCACTTGTCAGGGAAGAAACAAATTATTTCACATGTTTTTCCTCCCCAAAACAAACTTTTATTCCCTTTTTAGTTGAGAACTAGGAACTAAAGGATAAGCATGAAAGGGAGAAATTTCCAGGCGGCTTAAATTATTATAAAAATTAGCTAAATGTTCATATTTATTTGTTTGTTTACTTAGATGATTCCCATTACCCTCTATCTCGCAACAGTGATTCTGGGCAGCAGAGAAAGTTAAAACAATAATACCCATTTTACCCATGACACCCAAGGTTAAAACAAATAAATCTAAATCATAAAAACTGTACTATCAAGATAATGTTTCTAATCTCCTGACACAATCTTCATGCAGACTAGAATATTTTGCAGATTTTGCCCACATTTTTAATTAATTTGTATGAAGTTTGAAACAGTAGACAAAATACATTACAAGGAATATTTGCTTACAAAAAGTGTTACATGAGAAAGATGTAGGAGATGACCAGGCTGAAACTGAAGGAGGGATCAAGCACATCATTAGTCTTGAATATCTTCATGCCCACAAGAAACCTAAGTCCAACCTACCTTGAATTCCAATGACCCTTAAAGATAAAGGTTCCCCTCACACATATGTGGTAGTCATTCCCGACTCTTGGGGGCGATGCTGATCTCTGTTTTAAAGCTGATGAGCCAGCGCTGTCTGAAGACGTCTCCGTAGTCATGTGGCTGGCATGACTAAATGCCAAAGGCACGTGGAATGCTGTTACCTTCCCATCAAAGGTGGTCCCTATTTTTCTACTTGCATTTTTACATGCTTTCGATCTACTAGGTTGGCAGAAGCTAGGACAAGTAACAGGAGCTCACACTGTTGTGCGGCGCTAAGGATTTGAACCACCGAACTGCCAACCTTTCTGATCAACAAGCTCAGCGTCTTAGCCACTGAGCCACCATTTAACAACTGCCAAATTGCTTTGGCTGTTAGTCATTCAGATTCCTTGTAGAGAGTGTTAGCTAGTAATACGCCTGTGTACATTGGAACCACGCTTGGCTCCTGATTTCCTGAGTTTGACAGAAAACTGGATATCAAATACTTGTATTAGAGGAAAACTGTCTTAAAGTACATACGTATTTTCACAAAGTCTATTTTCCAGATTCACAAAAAAGGCAAAGATAAATCGAAACAAACAAACAGTTAAAAAGTGAGAAACAGCTGACAGTTCTATGTTTTCAATAGCATAAGAGCACCTCCAACAGCAATATTATTGCAAAACTGATCCTTTTTCAACTAAACTGGCAACTTCTCCTCCAATGCTATTCCAAAAGCACATGCAATAAACCCCAACAATATGATCATGTTATTTACACATGCAAAAGTAATTCCATATGGCCAAGAAGAATATGAAGTAGCGTCTTGAAGACACACAGAAAACAAGAATATATTACAGAAGACAACAAATTCCAAAGGAATCTGGAAATCAATTAATAAGTACTCATGGAGATCTTTATACTAATATGAGAAATATCTGAAAGATCCAGACCAGTGTGAAGTCATCCAAGCTGAATCAAGTTTTTTTCTCTGGATCTAAAAGCCCACCATAATAACCACCATGCAAATGATGTGACAGCTGATGAATCATACCAGCCAAATACAAAAATGTAATCTGTCATAGTGCTTGATTTTTCCTTGCATGCCAAATATAAGCTAGTCACTTACTATCTCTGTCATCATCAAACATCACCCATCATCTGCTCCATGGGCTCATTAAAAAATAAACCCACAGATTTATTCATAATGTAACAGCTTGTGAGATTTGTTGGTATTTCCTGTTTTAAGTTAATTAATCTTTTGAAAGAAACTGATTAAATGAAGCTTTGTTCAAAATAAAAGATAACCAAAGCTTCTCCTTTTCACCTTGAAGAAATAACATTGCACAAAAGAAAAAAGGATAGTGGTAAAATGTTTGGAACACACCTAAAATGTTATATAAATGCTAAACATTATCATTACATTAAAAAATTATATATCCAAAATAATAAATTCAGTATTGTGATTTTGCCAGTACTAATCAAAATGATTATGATATCCCTGAATTTATTAAGCCGTGCAGTAAAATATGTCTATACAAGATACAAGACATGAATAAGCATAATCATTTTGAACAACACAATTTTAGCATCCCCATTTCTCATAATATGTGTAACAAAAAGAGCAATAACTTTTTATCTTCAACACTGCATGAATAATCACTTTATACATAATTTAGATTATCCCACACATGCAGCTAAGAATGGAAGCAGCTCTTCTGCAGCTACTGAGGCTTGAACAAACATTGCTTTATATGGATGGCAAAGCAAACATTTCAAATGGCAATCAACAATAAATTCTATTTAAGAACTAGACCAACTGCAGGAAAGAGGAGCAAAACTATACACAGTTGCTTTACACCAACTACTGCGATAACTTTGGATACTGACTTATCTCTATTAAGTTCAAAAGACTTCTCTGATCTTGTATGTCCATTTTTTAATGTCGGAATAAACCAACTGTCCATCATAATAGACAGCATTTATCAAAATGTTTACAATTTAGCAACTTTATGCCTAAATATAGGCTCTGGTTTAGGTAATTCAGGCTAAATTAATTTAGGAAGTTGGAAACCAGCACTAGATTACCCTGTATCTTCTAACTTAATTTTAGGCCAGAATTTTTTTTTATTTTTTATTTTGCAATTGTAATGGCCATAGGAACATTCATATTCATTGACACCATTAAGAGCCATTTCATCTGGAAGGCTACAGCCTGAAGACAGTCAAGCAGCAAAATGTTTGCTAACTCTAGCAGCTAAGGCCACAAATTAGAAGGATTTTCTGCTGCCAATAATGGAGCTTCAAAGGGAAATTTGCATAGTCTTTGGTTTTACTTCAAGACGGTTTCCAGCAAAAAGGGTGTTGGTACTTACCTGATACGCCTCTTCTCATAGTGGGGGGAGGAGTATCCAGGATGGGATGGGTTGACCTTATCCTCCAGCTGATTGGACTGAGTCAGATAAGCTCTTGGGACACGCCCCTGGCCCACCAGGCACCGCCCAGTTATCGGCGAAGAACTCTATCCAACTCGTTATGCCATCCGCTCCAGATCTTAGTATAGTTTCAAACCTTTTATTGAAGTATAACTTAAACATACCAGTGCAACAATCCTCATAACACATGTTACAGAACCATGTCCGGGGGTGGTGGTTCTGGATGCTCCTCCCCCCACTATGAGAAGAGGCGTATCAGGTAAGTACCAACACCCTTTCTCCATAGTGAGGGGGGAGGAGTATCCAGGATGGGACGTACCAAAGCTAGCACTTCCCTAGGGAGGGTCATACTGATGGCACTGGCCAAACTAAGCCTGGTGGGGAGTGTCCCCTGCCCTATGAACCACCTGTAAAACCCTGCGACCCAACGAAGCCTCCGCCGAAGCAAAGGTGTCTAATTTGTGGTTCCTCACGAGAGGTGAAGGGGAAGACCACGTGGCTGCCCTACATATCTCTGTCCATGATGCCTGTGTAGCCCAGGCCACAGTAGTGGCTGCACTTCGTATGGAATGTGCTGAATGGAACTGGTGCTGTATGCCCTGAGACTGGTAGGCCGTGGTGATGCAGATCCTCAACCACCTGCCTATGCTGGTGGAGGTCACCTTCTTGCCCAGAGACTCCGGTTGGAATGAGACAAACAGGGCCTCGGTCTTCCTAATCGGCCAGGTTCTTCTGAGGTAATCCTTCAGAGCCCTCCTTACATCTAGGGTGTGCCACTTCCTCTCTAGTGGGCGAGGAGGGTCCGGACAGAAATTGGGCAAGATCAGCTCCTGTGACCTGTGGAAACATGAACACACCTTAGATATGAAGGAGGGATCCGACCGTAACGCCACTCTGTCCTGGTGAAATATGCAGAGGTCCTCCTTTGCAGGAAGGGCCTGCAGCTCTGATATCAGTCTGGCGGATGTGATGGCCCCTAGAAACACCACCTTAAGAGTTAAAAAATTTTGGAGACACTGTACACAATGGCTCAAATGGAGCCCCCGTCAAAGCATCCAGCGCTTTGTGCAAGTCCCAGGAAGGGTACCTGAGTACCATGGGTAGTTCGAGGTTGGACGCCCCCTTCAGAAACTGCCTTACCGAAGGTTGTTGAGTGAGTGTCTGGGCTCTACCGCACAGAAGCTCTGAGGAAAAGGCCAAGCCTTGTCTCCTAATCATGTTAGGAGCTAGCTCCCTGCCCCGGCATGCCTGGAGAAATTCCAGCACTAAGGGTTCCATGGCTCTCCCTGGGTCCTGCCCCTGGAAAGGCCCACCATGTCGCGCCGTAGTTGTGCTCCGTGGAGGGTCTCTGGGCACCCTAAATAGTCTCTGTTACCTTGGTGGGAGATTGACCATTGGCTTACCTGAAGGGTCCTTTTCTGTACACCGCGGGAGAGTCCAAGCAATGGGTTAATTCAGTCTGCTTGCCCTTAGGACTGAGGAACTATTTTTCCTTTAGCCACACCTCCTCCTGGTGTGCTCAATCCCCCAGAATTCTTAGAAAGAGTCAGTTCGTGCGGACGGAGCGAAGCGTCCAAGATGATGTACTGTTGACACGAAGAACCCGAATCCCGGCCTTGAGAGCCAGGGTGGGTTGGACTCTCCCGCGGTGTACAGAAAAGGACCCTTCAGGTAAGCCAATGGTCATTTTCCTGTACACCGCTTGGAGAGTCCAAGCAATGGGACATACCCAAGTTATTGTCCATCTGGGCGGGCAGAAGAAGGCTCCTGGGATTCGGTCTCTGACACAACCGCCTGGAGCACACGCCTGCCGAAGGACGCCTCAGCCGAGGCGAAAAATGTCCAATTTATAGTGTCGCACAAATGGAGAAGGAGAGGACCACGTAGCGGCCCTGCAGATGTCCAGGATCGAGGCCTGGGTGGCCCAGGCCGCGGAGGTAGCAGCACTTTGTGTGGAGTGAGCAGTGATGCCGCGCGGAACGGCCTTGGATTGACTTTCATAGGCAGTCGCAATGCAGGCACGAAGCCACCTGCCAATCGTGGAGGAAGAGACCTTCTTCCCTAGGGAACCAGGCTGGAAGGAGAGGAAAAGAGCCTCTGACTTCCTGAATTCCGCAGTACGAGCGATGTAGACCTTCAGGGCCCTCCTGACATCAAGATTGTGCCAGGATCGCTCTCTGGGATGCGACGGATGAGGACAAAAATTTGGCAACACAATGTCTTGCGCTCTATGGAACCATGAGTTTACTTTGGGGGTAAAGGTCGGGTCCAGCCTCAAAATGACCCTGTCAGGGTGGATGACGCACAGATCCTGGCCGCCAGAAAGAGCCGCCAGCTCCGAAATCCGGCGAGCTGACGTGATGGCAATCAAGAAGGCCGTCTTCAGCGTCAGGAATCGAAGAGAAGTAGTGCGTAGAGGCTCGAATGGAGGGCCAGAGAGGGCCCGCAGGACCACGGACAGCTGCCAAGTGGGGTAGCGATGAACGGTGGGAGGGCGAAGGTTAGAGGCGCCCTTGAGGAAAAGGCGCACCTTCGGGATTTTGCTGAGAGGCAAAAGGTGGTCGCCCGACCAGACGGTGGACAAGGCCGCCACTTGGCGTCGAAGGGTGTTCGGGGCCAGGCCTTTGTTGAGCCCCGCTTGAAGGAAGTCAAGTACTCTGGAAACAGGCACGGTCGTCGGCTCGATGAGCAGCTCCTCACACCACTTGGCGAAAGCGGCCCAGGACGCATCATAAATCCTGGTGGTTGAAGGGCGTCTCGCCGCCTGAATGGTGTTCACTACCTCCTCCGACAGGCCTTGGCCTTTTAGTTGGCCCCCCTCAAGTGCCAGACGGCCAACTGGAGCCACTGGGGCTCTGGATGAATCACGGCCCCCTGGCTGAGGGAGATCTGGTCCGGAGGAATGCGCCACGGAGGAGACACCGACAGATGGACAAGGTCGGCGAACCACGACCTGCGGGGCCAATGCGGGGCCACGAGGAGGACCTCCGCTCCCTCTGCGATGACTTTGGAGAGGAATTGAGGAAGGAGAGGCAGGGGAGGGAAGGCATACAGTAGCTCGCGGGGCCACTTGCAACGCAGTGCATCTGTCCCCTCCGCCCCCGGGGTGAAGAACCGGGAGTAGAAGCGGTCGAGCTGCTTGTTGTCCCTGGACGCAAACAGGTCTACGGCCGGAGTCCTGAATCTGTCGGACATCTGGTGGAACAGGTGAGGGTCCAGTTTCCACTCCGCAGGATCTATGGTTGTCCTGCTCAACCAGTCTGCCTGTGTGTTGTCCACTCCGGAGATATGGTCGGAGCGGAGGGATTCCAGATGGCGCTCCGCCCAGCGGCCCAGGGACTCCGCCTCTCTCATTAGTGCTCTGGATCTGGTGCCGCCCTGGCGGTTGATGTGGGCCTTGGTGGCCACATTGTCCGTCATCAGAAGCACATGTTGACGATGGATGGACCGGCTGAAATGGCGCAGGGCCAGGCGAGCAGCTCTCAGTTCCAGCAGGTTTATGCTGTAGCTGGTTTCCACTTGGGACCACTTGCCCTGGACAACCAGGGACTCCATGTGGGCTCCCCAGCCGGAGAGGCTGGCGTCTGTGGTGATGATCAACCTCTCGGGCTCCTTGAATAGGTGGCCCTTGAGGATGGCCGGAGACACCCACCAGCGGAGAGACCTCTTCACGTCCGGCATAACTCGAATCGGCCTGGTAGAGTTGCTCCTGGATGCCCTCTGGTGCGGCAGCAGCAGCCACTGAAGAGCCCTGGAATGCAGGCGGGCCCACGGCACGATGGAAATGCAGGAGATCATTTTTCCCAGCAGCTGCGACAGAAGGACCACTGGAGCCTGCCTCAAGCTCATCACCTTGTGGGTCATGGACCTTAGACCGGCCAACCTGTCTCGGGAGAGGAAAACCCTGCACAAGTTGGTATCTATCACCGCCCCCAGGTGTACAAGTCTGTTTGTTGGAGTGAGATGGCTCTTCTCTATGTTTAGAGTGAAGCCGTGATTTCTGAGGGATCTCATAGTGGTTTGGAGATCCCGCAGGGCCTGCTGCCTGGACGACGACTGGATAAGGATGTCGTCCAGGTAGCACTGGAGCCTTATGGGCCTGCGTCTTAGCTGGGCCGCCACTACCGCCAGCACTTTGGTAAACGTCCGAGGAGCGGACGAGAGGCCGAATGGGAGAGCTTTGTACTGGAAGTGGCGACCTGCATAATAGAAGCGCAGGAACTTTCTGTGCTGAGGACGGATGGGGATGTGGAGGTATGCCTCTTTGAGATCTATAGATGTGAGTAGATCTCCCTGTCGAATCCCCGCCAGAATGGTCTGCAGTGACTGCATCTTGAACCTCCGGTAGGCGATATGCCTGTTGAGGTTTTTGAGGTCCAAGATGGCTCTCCACCCCCCCGAGTTCTTTGGCACCAGGAAGAGGATGGAGTAAAAACCCCTCCCCTCTTCGCCCTGGGGAACTGGTTCCACGGCCCTGATGTCTAGGAGATGACTGACTTCCTGGTCCATACGCTCCCTCTTTTGGGGGCAGGATGGGACAGGGCACCTGATGAAGGTCCGGGGGGGAGGGACAGGAACTCCAGAGAGAGGCCTTCCCTGACTATCTGCAGAACCCAAGCGTCCTCGGTGTTCTGGGCCCAATGGGAGGCAAACAGCTGGAGGCGACCCCCGATGGGCGCCGAGCCCGGGCAGTCACTTTGACTTACGGAACGGCCTGTTGGAGGCCCCACCGCGGTTATACTTGTGGAAGCCGAACTGCTGCCTGCCTCTGTCCCGAAAGGGCGCCCTGTCCTGGGATCTGTCGCCCTGCTGACCGAAGGACCTATTGGAGGGAGAGAAGGAAGAGGCAGAGGTGGAAGGCTCGGAGGCACGAAAGGACTGCCTCCTAGAATAGGGAGCGGTCTTACGTTCCTGCTTTTTGTTTAGAGAAGGGAGGATCTTCCTCTTGTCCTTGGACTCGATGAGGAGAGGATCCAGGGACTCGCCAAATAATTTGGACCCCTTAAAGGGGGCGGAAGCCAGTTTCCACTTGTTTTTCTGGTCCGCTTGCCAATGTCGGAGCCAGATCAGCCGGCGAGAAGTTATATTAGAGCCGAGTGCCCTGGAGGCAATTTTAGTGGCATTAAGGGATGCATCAGCGGCATACTGGGAGGCCGCGATTATTTTAGACACGTCCTGGTGGAGGCGGACGTCTCCCGCCGGGAGCTTGGTTAGGAGCTTGCGCAGCCAGATCACAGAGGCCCTATTGAAAAAGGAGGCGGATGAAGCGGCCCTGATGGCCCAGGCAGCCGCCAGGTGGGTTTTGTGGCACGCCCTTTCCGCCTTCTTGTCCTCCGCCTTAAGGCCTTCCAGGAGGTCGGCCGGTAGGGAGGAGTTGGAGGTGAGCGCAGCGATGGGCGGGTCGACAGTGGGAAGGGCCAGAAGGTCCTCCAGCACTGGCTCCATAGTATAAAGCTTCCTATCTACCCCACTGGGAGAGGACTGCGTGGCTGGCTGAGCCCACTGGCGCTGGATTAAGTCGAGAAACAGCCCCGGGACCGGAACCAGCTCTTGTTGGGGTGCTGGGACATCAAACATGACCGCATTGGGATTAGCCGGAGTGGCATCTGCCGCCGGCGCGGTCGGTTTGGGCTTGATCCCCACCCTGGTGGCAGCCTTGACCTTGTGAAGGACAGATTTGAAAAGGCTGGGCTTGAACAGACCCACAAAGGCGGGCGCTTCAGGGGGAAGGTCCTCGTCGTCCGAGAGACCTAGCACCTCCGGGTCAGGGTCCTCAATGGCAGAGGCCTCGCTGACCACCGAGGATTCCAGGGAAGGATGGCGAGCACGCTTGCTTGGAGGGGGAGCTGCCTGATCGGGTTTGGGACCCCTAGGGGCCACTGCAGTGGGACTCTTAAATTTCATGGCCTCCGTGTTGCCCTTGGCAATGGCACGGGCCATTAATTCCTGCATGCGGGGAGATAACTCCTCAGAGTCAGAATCAGGATCCAGGCCCTCCTCTAGGGGGGGTGAAGCCTCACCCTGCATATCATCTATGCTAGCATCCCCAGGGAGAGGAGCCTGCTCACAGGCCCAAGAGGGTGCCGGGGAAGCCGGCTCTACAAATGACCTATTTGGGGATAGGTCCTGGGACTCCACCTCCTCGGCGAGGACCATCTGGAGATCTTCCCGGGAGGGAGGGATTCCTGAGAGGGACTGCTCCCTGTCTGCCTGGCGTCTGGCCTTCTCAAACTGCTTGTCAAGGGCCCGCTGGCGCCTTTCAGCATCCTTGGCCTCAGCCACAGAAGGGGTTCTGGAACGCTGTTTCCCAGAGCTACCCCCACCACTCTTGCCCGCACCCCCACTCCCCGATGAGGAGGAACCCTTGCTAGGGGCCTGCGAGAGGCTCAGCCTAGTATCTTGGGAATCGGGGGGACTGGGCAGGTCCATAGTCAATGACCACACAAGATGGAGCAAGGCTATGATAAAGCAGAAGGAGAGAGAGAGAGACTGGTTGCTGCAAGGGGAAACAAAACGAAAGGATTCGTTAAAATTGCCATATGCACAGTAATTGAATCAATACGTATGAAATTATCCCATGCTTAATACCAGTCGGAGGCCCAGGGGTAGGATTGGGGCCTGCACCGAGGTGCAAGGCTCCGCAGGAGAAGCAGGGAGGAGAATGACTATAAAAAAGCTTTGGCCTGCGCTTACTTAGGCCTCCTCCCTGAGCCGGTATGATGACCATTGGAATGGCACAGGAACCAGCGCCGCTCGCAAAAATAGACAAAAGGCGAAGGTGGCGATCCTAGCCCGAGAAACCCTTGCTAGGCCCTGCCACCTCCAGCGGTCTCCTGATAACGAGGCTGATGCAAAATGGCGGCCATGGCTGGGCGCGCTTATTTTCGCGCCTAAAATGGCTGCCGCAACAGCGTGGGGCTAAGGGAGAGCAAGGAGCGAACGCGCCTTGAATGGCGACGATCGCCCACTCCTCCCTGCGGCAGAGGTCCTCTAGCAGGCCGGGGACGAAAAATACTTCGTTTAAAACAACAAACGGGGGGCCTGGGGACGTAGGAGCCTCGCCGCTGCAGCCGCGCCGTTTTAAACGACAAGCGGCAGGCCTCCGAAGCTGTCCCATGAGGATCGGCTGAGGGGCACCCACCACCACCTTCCAGCTTACCTCCTGGCCTTCAAATGCAATTCCTGCTGGAGAGAAGCGCAGCAATGAAGAGAGAAACGTCTCACAAGGTTGGGGAATGTTAGGAAATAGAAATAAAACGCAAATAGAGAGTCCAAGCCAAAAAAAGGATTAATTTAGCTCAGAGCTCTAACTAATTACGTCCAAACGGGCTGACTGAGGAAGAATTCTGGGGATTGAGCACACCAGGAGGAGGTGTGGCTAAAGGAAAAATAGTTCCTCAGTCCTAAGGGCAAGCAGACTGAATTAACCCATTGCTTGGACTCTCCAAGCGGTGTACAGGAAAAGTTTCCTCCCTCCAGATACTCTGCTCAACCGCCAAGCGGTCCACTGGAGCCAGTGTGGTTCCGGGTGTTCCAGTGACCCTGCCTGAGGGAGATCCTTTCCTGAGGAATCCTCTTTGCTCTGTCCACCAAGAGCGAATGGAGGTCTGCGAACCCTGGCCTCCTGGGCCAATAGGGGGCAATCAGCACCACATCCGCCCCCTCCCGAAGGATCTTCGGATGACCCTGGGGATCAGGGGCAAGAGTGGGTATGCATAGAGCATTCCCCGGGGCCACGGGTCCCTGCGCTATCTGGTCCTGTAGGTGGGCGCTCCACCGAACAGGCTGGCATCCATGGTTACCGTCACCCGGTCTGGCGTTCTGAAGACTTCATCCTTGGTTACCGCTGGGGACGACCACCAGGTCGGTGAGCAGGAGACTTCTGCTGGGAGAAGGATCTAGGTCTGGGAACAGCTCCTGCGCCTTCGCTGGAACGGCAAAAGGAGCCATTGTAGGTCTCTGGTGTGGAGACGAGTCCCAGGGACAATGCCAATGGCTGAGACCATGGTGCATAATAATCTAGGCAATGTGGCTAAAGACACCCTGTCTCCCTTGACTACCTGGAAGCTAGCCGCCTTAGGGGGAGCTGTCTTTCAGGTGACAGAAAGTTTCCTTCCTCTGAGTCTATCAGATCCCCTAGGTGAATGAGCCGAATTGGCTCTTAGCCAGACTCAACGAGAACCCGTGTTCCCTCAGGATTGTCAAAGTGATGTCTAGATCCCTTAATGCCCCTTCAAGGGAGGATGACTGTATCTGCTAGGGCTGCCCTTACTTGGTGAAAGCTCACGGGGGCGGAAGATGACCGAAGAGCAAGGCCCAGAATTGGAAGTGATGTCCCAGGTAACAGAACCTGGGATACCTCCGGTGATTCCTAATGATAGGAATGTGTAAATAGGCCTCTGTGAGGTCTATAGAAGTGAGGAAGTCTCCCTGTCCGATTCCCTCCAAGATGGACTGGAGAGAGTACATCTTGAACCTCCTATAACAGATGAAGCAGTTCAGCCGCTTCCGGTCCAGAATTTCCCTCCATACCCTTGATTCCTTGGGGATTACGCAAAGGATGGGGTAATGCCCTTGACCCTGCTGGTCCAGAGGCACTAGGCTGGATGGCTCTTATGTCCAGCAGATGCTGTATGGCATCCTGCATTAGTAATCTCCGTGCCAGGTTATTTGAAACCAGTCAGCGGAGCATCCGGAGGGAGGAAACATCTCCCACCAAAGTAACAGAAACTATTTAGGGTGCCCAGAGACCCTCCACAGAGTGCCAGGTTATTTGAAACCAGGCAGCTCCGGAAAAACCTATGGGGGGTTAGACAGGAGTTCCAGAGACAGGCCGTGCCTGATGGGGTTCTGAACCCCCTTTATCAGATGAGGAGCGGTCCCAGCAGCTGATGAAGTATGCCAACTGTCCCCCTTGGGGGGGTGAATCGGGCTTGGACTTAGCTTTTGCAGAAGGGGCGCCCCCCGCCACTTCCTCCGCTCCCTCGAAAGGCCGCTTCTGCTGCCTGCCCCTCTGTTGTCTATCTGCCGGAAGAGCCTCCCTGGAAATGCCTGGCACCTGAATGCCCCGCCTCTGAACCCTTGAAGGTGTCCTGACCCCAGAAGGAGGACCCGCAGTCTTGTCCCCGGAAGTAGGTCCGCCTGGAGTAAGGCACCATCCTGAACTGCTCAACCCAGCGGAGAGCAGCAGAGCGCTATGGCCCCGGCAGAGTCCGGCAGCAAGGCTCCCTTCCAGGAGGGAGCTCTGCACCGCCCTCTCCTGTCTTCCTCACGTTCCGCGGTGCTTGGGGAAGCCGCCTCTCGCTGCTCGATCCTGTGGGGAGCGGTGGGCATTCCGGCGCCGCTGGCATTCTTGTGACTGGGCTTGCCCACAGGAGGCTTGTGCCCTTTGTCTCCTGCTCACCCGGCAAAGTCCTTTCTGAGTGTTGCTTGTATCATTCAGAGGCCTGGGTGGCGGGCCGCCCCCGGAGGGAGCTTTTGGCTGATCCTTGCAGCTCAGGGAGCTTCCAGCTCGCTTTGGATGCTGCAGGAGGGAGACACTGAATTTCCTCTTCTTTTCTTTAATATCTTCAAGTTGTCAGAGATCCAGGATGGCAAACCGTCCAGCTGAGGACTGAGTCGATAACTGGGTGGTGCCTGATGGGCCAGGGGCATGTCCCAAGAGCTTATCTGACTCAGTCCAATCAGCTGGAGGATAAGGTCAACCCATCCTATCCTGGATACTCCTCCCCCCTCACTATGGAGAAAGTAGGATTTTCTTCTCTCAGGTTCCATTCCTTAACAAGCAGCAACACACAATGAATCATGCAAGACACCCACTTTGCTAATAGAGGCTTGCTTTATCTAAATGTTTTCCACAAAGACACTTTCCATCATGCACTCTCACAGCCGGCAGATTTGAAATGGTAGATCTGAAAGCCTGGCATATCACCTTGGAGAAAACTGGATGTCTTTTTGACAGCAAAGGAATAGAAAAATGTTTTATTTTCTATAACTGAGATGTCTCAGTGTGTGGCTGTTCTGCTCCAATTCCCCAGATAAAATTTAGACCTCTAGGCAGTGGTCTTCATTGCTATTCTGTATTAGTGAGAGTATAGATTCTTATATAACCAATAGAAAATGTTCAGCTGGGAGCTACAGAGCCTGATTACTATACTACTCGTAGGTTAAGATAAACCCTATATTATATAGATGTTATTACTGCACTGCTCAAAGAAACTAGATAATCCATAAATTGCTAGATACACACAGAGAGAAAATGATCTCCAATTCAGACAGAATTAGTGTTAGTTAGACTTTAAAGAGTTCCTGAAATAAAGCCACAATGATAATTCTATATGCAAGACAGAAGCAAAATTCAGTCAGATAATTCAAGCATATTTTTATGCTTGCTTGATATGTTTATACATAATTATAGTTATTAAATTAATGCATGTCATTCCATAAACCTGTTTTGTATGATTTTTCTTCCCTCTATCCCCATGCAATTTATATATAAACTTTCCCCGTTGACATAAATTCATACTGCCACCTGAAGTTATTGACACAAAACAATATAAAACCCTATAGAGTGTGCACATTTGAGAATAACACAATCAAATTGATTGTTTGATAAAAAAATATCAGTAGTTTATCTGGACATCTTTGAACCTGAGATGCATAATTGGACACTGTGACCTAATAATTTATTACAACATTTTTTCACACAGGTTCCTCTGTCTGGAAGACCTTTCCCATCCAGTGGCCATCAAAGAACCCAGAGAAGTCACTAGGAACAACTACAACTGAATGGCTAAATAAATAAAATTCAGGTTGAATGGGACCTCCAGTAAATATAGAAGTAAATTTCAATACATTCAGTACACACTTGCTTGAAAACAAGCACCATTGAAATCAATGGGGTTTATATCTGTGCTTCACTATTGATCCAACTTTTCAGTTAAGGTTCATTAAATTATGATGAGCACACTGAAAGGATGCTCATTCCTCTTGAAATTTTGAGTGTTTGTTCAAAGTGCATTTTAGTTTTTATAAAGGAATAACTCAGAAAACACTGTGTTCAACATACAGTTCTCTGCAGCATACAGCACTTAAAGTCTGATCATACAATCATAATTCATTTTCTGAATGGAAAATCATAAATTTATATTTTCCCTCACTTTCAGTTAGATCAGCGGTTCTCAAATAGTGGGGCGCGCCCCCCTGGGGGGGCGCGAGGCTCCGTAAAGGGGGGCGCGAAGGCTCCCTTTCCATCTGGGTGCAACGGCGGCGGCAAAGGCGGCAACGGCGGCGGCAAAGGCGGCGGCGAAGGCGAATGCGACCAGCCTGTCCGACCACCCCCCGCTGGCTCCTGGCTGAGGGAGGAGCTGCCGCTCCGCCTTCTCCGAACGCGATCCACGCCCTGCAACTGGCCGCGAGGGGAAGCGGAAGCAAAAGCTTTTGCTATCAAGTCTTTTGGAAGTTCCTTGTATCTGGTGGGTGTTATTGCTAAGTTTATTTATTGAAGCCTTCTAGTGGGATACCGTGTCTGTGAGAATGTCTCCCTGTTGAGTTTCCTTTCAAATTTAAGTGCAATATTTTTTACTATTGCTATTATTTGTCTCCTGACTCTTGGAGTGTGTGGCAGAATGAATGTAAGTCAGTCACTCTTGTTGTGGTGTGTACCTTATAGAGACTGAAAAACATCTGTATGTTTCTGTGCTGTGTCATAAAAGGAGGTGTGGAGACATATCCATGTGACTCTTTGGTTCCAGAAAGATGCAATCTCCTCCAATGGATCTTTTGACCAAGTGCCTGGTTTACTACTCAGGCCTATCTCTGCAGTTTAAAATATTTTTCTCCTTTTGTTTTTTTACTCTGTCGTGTCTATTTAGGTCCTAAATTTTAGGATAAATAAAGAGACACTACAAGTTAAAAAAAAAAAGTTCATAACATGTCCTATTTATAGGAAACATTTGGACTGTAATAAAGTTAATAAAGCTATTCTTTGTTGTAAATTGATCCACATTTCTTTCTTTTTTTAATTCTCTTATACGTTAATAAGGATACAGTGTTATGCAGAGTGTTTATAGGTGTTTATAGACAAATGACACTATTTACAGTCGCGCGGGGGGGGCGCGAAATGTTTTCTTCTTCCTAGGGGGGGCATGACAGAAAATAATTGAGAAGCACTGAGTTAGATAGAAATCATATGGTCTATATATACCTCTTGCATGTGTTTGACTAGAAGATGCAAATAGCAATTTCCTTAATCAAAAGAAACACATCTAAACTAATGGTCGATACCCAGCAGAACACCTAAATGTTATATCTAATCAGTAGAGCAAAGCAAATGCCAACATATTCTACTGTGTCACTATTTTGTAATGTAGCAAAATACAGTAATGTACAAATACCATGTTAGGGCTACCCAAGCAGGAGACCCTACACCATTTCTGACAGATAGCAGTCCAGTCTCTTCTTGAAAGCTTCCAGTGATGAAGCTCCCACAACTTCTGAAGGCAACCTGTTCCATTGGTTGACTGCTCTCACTGTCAGAAAATGTGTCCTTATTTCCAGGTTGAATCTCTCCTTGTTCAGTTTCCATCCGTTATTCCTTGTCTGATCTTCAGGTGCTTTGGAAAATAGCTTGAACCCCCTCCTCTCTGTGGCAGCAACTCAAATATTGGAACACTGTTATCATGTCTCCCCTGGTCCTTCTCTTCACTAGTCTAGCCATGCCCTGTTCCTGTAACCATTCATCCAGTCCCCTAATAATAATAATAATAATAAATATTTATTTCTTAGCCGCACCCTCTCCCGAAGGACTCGGGGCGGCGTACAATGAAACATATGAAATAAATATGTGGACAGAACAAACATATAACAGAGACATATACCGGGACACACACAAGGAGGAGGTCGGCTGATAAATAAAAACAATTAAAATACAGTATTTAAAAACCCCTAGATAATTAAATATAATTAAACTAACTAACTAATTAGTTAGTTTAAGAGGATAACTCTTAAACTAATTAACTAATCCTCTTTAGTTGCTCTTCTTTGCACTCTTTCCAGAGTCTCAACATCTTTTTTATAGTGTGGTGACCAAAACTGGATTCAGTATTCTAGGTATGGTCTTACTAAGACTTGACTTGACTTTATTCGTTTCTAGATGTTAGCAGATCTGGGGTTTTTTATTATTATCTTTTCCAGCATCTTCCTGGGAATTGATGTTAGGCTGATTGGTCTGTATTTTCCTGGGTCTGTTCCCCCCCCCCCTTTTTTTTTTTTGAAGATGGGAACCACATCAGTTCTTTTACGGTAGTTCCCTAGTGCTCCAGGACTTTTAAAAGATGTGGTACACTGGTTCTGAGCTGACATTTGCCAGCTCCTTTAGAATTCTGGGATGTAATCCATCAAGTCCCAATGATTTGTATTCATCAAGAATAGACAAGTGTTCTCTTACCTTTTTTTTTTTTTTTTGCTTATTTTAACTTTTATTTCTAGTCTATCTTTTACAGTTAAGTTTTTGGTAGGTTGAACTATAGTTTCCTTTTGCATGAAAACTGATGCAAAAAGTGAGTTAAGCAGCTCTGCTTTTTCTCTGCTGCCTGTTACTTCCTTGCCATCTTCCCTCTTTAGTGGACCGACTGTTTCATTGATTTTTTTTCTTGTTATTTATATGTTGGAAGAAACCTTTTTTATTATCTTTGACTTTTGTTGCAAGTCTTTGTTCATTCATCTTTGCACAGATTCTGGCTATCTGCTGATATTCTGCCTTAGCTATGTGTCCTTCTTTCCATTTTTTCTACTTGTCCTTTTTTTGTCTTTCAATTTGCCAGAGATCTTTGTGCAGCCATGCTGATTTCTTCTTGGATTTCTTGGATTTCTTTTTCAGTGATGTTCTAAGAGCTTCATCTCACTAACTTGCTTGTAAATGGTATGCCCAATTGCAGTAAATTTCTTTAGTAAACATCTGACAATGTTTATAAGAATCTACTTTGTACCTTCCCAGAAGGTACAAAAGGTATCATTTGTGTTCATCTGAGAGGAGAAGCTTGCTATTGCAGTGTTGGCAACTATAGTAAGGGCTCCTCAACATCAGGAGGCGGGTCATAAGATTCATGAATAGAAAGATAACAATACTATTGTATGTTCCAAACTCTTTCACATGGAAAGCAATAAATGATATGACATGGCATAGGTTGTGCCTTTTATAATCTCTTCACAGCCATCATTAAATGAATTATGCAATAGTTAAGAGAGTCTGGCCTTCCCTATTGATTTTTTTTTAAACAGAATTTTATTGGTTTTTTAAAGAAAATAATCAGGGAAAGGGATAGTGGGTGAGGTTACAAATTTTGACAGTTACATTATGTAGGAAACGGCCCTCCCCCCCATTCTCATAACTTTCATTTATTAATACATTAAGTTGTTACTACTTAGTGATATTTTGTCAGCATATAAACTTTTATCTTCAAAAAATTTCAATCATTTTATATCCAACAGATTTTCTAGTTCATTTTTGTGATCTGAGTTTTCTCGATGTTGCCTCTTCTCCCCCCTCCAGCAGAGCTCCGGCACCTCCCGTGTCCTGTATATCCGGTGTAATGTCATCAGGTTTATCTAGGAGGATTTTGTTTTTTTCCATGAAGGCCTCCGCCTCCATAGTTGTATTAATTCTAACTCTCGTGTCCTCCCAGAAAATTAGCATACCTTCTGGCATGAGCCATCTGAACCACACTCCTTTCTGGTATAATTTCTTCGCTAGAAGCGAATATTTTTTTCTTTTATCTCTAACTTTCTTAGGGATTTGTTTCAGAATGGCTATTTCTCTATCCTTATATTGATTTCTTGTACGCAGTCCCCTGGGAAAGTCATATGACCTCAGGATACCATACCCATCATAAATTGATACACTGGTAAATCATAAATCACACACTGATTGCAAGCGCCTGAAGTTTAATCATGTGATGACAAGGATACTGCAATGGCTGTAAGTGTGTTCACTTTTTTCCATGCTGTTGTAACTTTGAATGATTGTTAAATAAATAGTCGTAAGTTGAAGACTGCAGTATTTTTGGAGTATAAGACGCACCTTTTTCCTTCAAAAAAGAGGCTGAAAATCTGGGTGCCTCTTATACACTGAATACAGCATTTTTTGCCTCCTGAAACCCCACCCTCTTCACCAAAATTGCCATGCAAAGCCTTTAGGAGGCTTCCAGAGTGCTCTTGGGGGCTGGGGAGGGCAGAAATGAGCAAAAAATGACCCATTTTTTTTGCTCAATTCCCCCCCACCCACCCCCAGGAGCATTCTATAAGCTTCCTAAGGGCTATCCATGCCCTTTATTTTTATGAAAAACAGGCCCATTTTTGTGAAAAACGGGCTGTTTTTTGCTTGTTTTTGCCCCCCCCCCACCTCCCCCAGGAGCACTCTGCAAACTCCCTAAAGGCTATTCATACCTTTTGGGGGGGGGAAACGGCCCTGTTTTCGTGAATAATGGACCATTTTGGGGAGGTTTGCAGAGTGCAAAAACTTTTTTTTAAATTTTCCTCTTCAAAACCTTGCTGCCTCTTATACTCCGGTGCGTCTTATACTTTGAAAAATATGGTAAGTGCCAAAAAGATAACAAAAAGTTGAGAAACGGTCTTGTGGAATCCACTGCTCCGAGGAGAACAATGGAACTATAGTCAACCTTCAGCATGAAAAACATCTTGAGTTATATTAATTGAGTTATATTAATTTAGTGGCCTTCTTCAACTTACTTTCAAGAATGGTAAGATTTATTGAGAACTTAATTCTTTTTTATAAAATCAAGCCTCTTTTAACCTAACCAAGAGGTACCTTTTTTTTAATCGAATATGTGCTAGACACACTATCTATTCAATAATGCTTGACTTACAAACCGTTCATTTAGTCACTGTTTGAAGTTACAACACCACTGAAAAAAGTGACTTATTATTGTTTTACACGTTTATGACTGTTGCGGTATTCCCATGGTCATGTTATCTAAATTTCAGGTGCATGGCAACTCATATTTATGATGGTTGTGATCACCTTTTGCAACCTTCCGACAAGCAAAGCAATGGGGAAACCAGATTCATTTAACAATCATGTCACTAATTTAACAACTGCAGTGATACACCTAACAACGGTGGCAACAAGGCTTGCAAAATGGGCAAAACTCCCTTAACAACAGCCTTGCTTAACAACACAAATGTTGGGCTCAATTGTGGTCATAGGTCGAGGACTACTTGTAGCTATATATTTTCAGGTATAAATGAAACCCAATATATACTTTATATCTGGCATTATCTTGCAAATGATATTGTGTATGATAAGTAAGTACTGAACGATGATATCAGGAACTTTAAAAATTTCTAAACTTGGGTTATACAGAGATACTTAGCAAAAATTGAACACAATTTATAATTAGAGAATAAGCATCTTGCTCTTTATACACATTTAAGTAAGTTAAAATCTCTGCATCATAGGGTTTTGCTGAAGCGTTAACAACTGTGATTACTCATTCATAGTTTTTGAAATTTAATGTATGTATGGTTATACAGTTTTCCAGTCTAGAAATATCGGGATTGAAATTCATCTGATTATTAATGTAGCCAAGTCAGATATTCAGAGAACTGCTGGCCAAATTTACCTAGGTTCTTTAAAGATACTATTAGTCCCCCAAAATGCAATATTTCTTTTTTTAGCAAAAAAAAAGTTATAATGAAATTGAGTTGAGTTTGTCTAGGTACACTTGCAAGTCCCTGCTTCCAAGTATAATCACCATATCTCTTATAAATAACTTTATGAGATCCTCAGGCTATAGAATTTGATGATTAAACTGGGAAGAATAACAATACTTCTGTTCAGGTATTTGTGGTTACATTGTGCCCAAGTCACAATTATCATCAGGAAAACAATTTTTTATATTTAAATATTTGAGTGGGTGGGTAAATCTTGGGTGTTTCATTTAATAGCCCACTTCACAAAACAAACATCCATGGCCAACCAGTGGCATACTATTGTTTGATCTGATTAGGTTTGGATTAGAAAGCAAGTGGTACGTCTTAAAATTTGCCATACAGATATTCAGCAAAACATACTTTGAGGACGCTGGGACAGTTATAATTGGTATCAGTGCTGAGAACTATGAATTTTCTTCTGACACTTAAAAGACATGTCTGATGGCACCAGCATGTGGAACATTTAATTGGTCAGATTTTTCTAAGAATCATATAACCAAACTAAGTCAACCTTTACGTTTGGTTCTTTCCACGTTATCCTTGAAGCTACTACGTGAAAAGCACTGCAAATGGACTTCCGGTTCCGGCGGCTGACGGCGACGGGCAACTCGTTTGCTCGCTCCGGCTCCCCGGTGGGCTTCCCCACTCCTTGGGGGGCACAGGACGCCCCGAAGAGGCGTCCTGCCGGAGGAGCGGCTTCGCGGGGGATCCCTGCATCAGCGGCGGCTGGTGGGGGGCCCCCCGCCTCGCTCTAGGCACCGGGGAGCAGTATCGGAGGGCGCGTAAAGCGTCTTCGCAACAAGCTGATCGGAGAATGAAAAAGCAGAAGGAAGCAGTGGCGGTGTGGTGAGGCGCTACCCCCCCTCAATCCCTTTCTTGATTTGAAGAACTTTTCAGCACTTTAAAACTTTTACTTTCGGCTAACTTTGGAGGCGCGGCTGGAGGGAGGGGGATTTCCCCCCCCTCGGACAAGCGGCTTGGAACATTTCTGCTCTCAGCCCCAGGGGAAGAAGGAGGGGGGAGAGCCAACCAATGATGCCACACCCTTGCTTAAAGTGACTTTCATTGAACCTAGCTCCATAATTTACTGATGACCTGAGGTCTTTGGGAACTTTGAAAACTTTGTTATGCCTCTGAGCCCGAAGCTGGCAGGGCAAGATGGCACACTTCCGTTGTCTTCATGAACTGTGAAACCTGACTCCACCTTTAAAAATTCAGGCTTCCGGTCTTTGTCCCCGTGCTACCCAGAAGAATCTCTTGTGGATTGTTTCTCTTTGAACTCTCTGGGGTGGAAAATTTTGCTCTATTGCCAGGCTGATTAGAGTAATCCTCTCCTGCTTGGACCTTCTGCCTCCTGGGCTCATCTGGCTGCTCTGCTGCTCCAGCTGTCCATTCTCTACACTGACTGAACTCTTTATTCTATAAACTATGTCTCCTAAAAGACCACCCCCTGGAAAGCCTGGCTTTGCTACCTCTGCCCCGACATCAGCAACATCCAGTCCTGCTACACAATCAAAGATTACAGACCTGATGCAACCTAAAAGTACAGAGATGGATTTGCAACAAATGCTCCAGCAACTCTTACAGGGACAAGAGGAAATTAAGAAACAATTAGCGGAAATGAAAGAAGAAATTAAAGAGAATCAAGCCCAAATTTATAAGAACTCACAGAGACTGGACCTTGTGGAGGGTGGGGTGGCGGAGATGAGGGGGGGTAGAGGCGGTGCAGAAGGGAAACAAAGAACTTGATACCCAACAAATGAAAACAGAATTTGAGAGAATGTCCTTTTATCTTAGATTTCAAAATGTGATGGAAGCAGATGATGAAAACATCATGATAAACATCTTGGCTGAATACATACACAAAGAAAAACAACAGATGGAATGGGAGATAGATCTGGTTTATAGAGTGAATTCAGCCTATGCCAGAACACACAATGTACCCAGGGAGGTACATATTAAATTTCTTAGAAAAAGCACAAGAGACGAAATACTGGGTGTACAAAGGGGGCAAGCCCTGACATACCATGATAGGGAAATAACTATCTTGAAGCAGATCCCCAAGAAAATTAGGGAAAAAAGGAAAAACTATTCGCAATTAGCGAATAAATTATACCAGAAGGGGGTGTGGTTTAGATGGTTGATGCCTGAAGGTATGTTGATATTCTGGGAGGGGACAAGAATTAGAATCAACACACCCATAGAGGCACAGGCCTTTATGGAAAAAAACAAAATACACCTAGAAAAAACAGAAGATCCTACAACGGTTATGCAGGACACGGGAGGGGCCGGAGCTCTGCCAGCGGGGGGAGAAGGGGCAATACCAAGAAAGCTCAGATCACAAAAATGAATAAGAAAATCTCATTGATATAAATTGAACGAAAGTAGTAATGGAATTAACATGTGGATCATATATTACTATGTACTAAATTGATTGAAAGTACTAATAGAACTAAAATGCTGATTATATATGACTATGTATTAATGATTTATACTCAGATGTATACTATGAGTTTGGAGGGGGGGGCGTCTACCACACTTTACAACTGCCAAAATTTGTATACCTTTCCATTACCCTTTTCCTTGTAAATTTTAAAAAAACCAATAAAACTTTGTTAAAAAAAAAAAAGCACTGCAAATGTTTCACCCAACTACAGGACAAACAAACATAAATGCATCCATGTATTTTGGGGTTCTGGGGTGACTTTCCTTATTTTTTGTTTCTGTCTTTCTCTTTGAATATTCTACTGAAAGGTCTGAGGCTTGAAATATCATCCCACAGTCCAGAACCTCATACTTTATGTACCCCAAATGAATAGAAGACACATACAGTAGTGGATATAAATTGGCAGACATTTTCAGGAAAATTGTTTTATTGATAGCATAAATATTGCCAATTTATCAATATTCCGTGCATGAAACGACGGGAGGCCAAACCTGGAGTCTGTACATTTCTGTGTTAATTGAACCACAAACCTTTATATTTTAATAAAGATAGCATTAAGGTCTTATCTGATGGGGAAAAAATTTATCTTAGTTCTTGGAATTCATACGGTTTGAATTTATTTTTATTTTATTATTTATTAAACAAATGTATATGACTGCCCAATTCACACACAGGTGACTCTAGGTGGCTTGCAACATTAAAATTCCACAACATAAAAATCCATCATCCACTTCCAAAATCCACATCCAAAATCCCTGCTCCCATGGCAGCAGCAACACAATCAAATCCCCCACTTGATTGACTCCATTTCTGTGTGTGGTCCCCAGGCCCACAGACAAAATCCCATCTTTGGAGCCTTTTGGAAAACCAACAAAATGTGGTCAATAATAGCTCAAGGCAGGGAGGGGGAATGATATCCCACCAATATACAAACACAGCATCAAATTTGAAGTTAAATGATCAGATTGACTTATAACTCCAAAAGCAGAGAAATCTTATATTAAACTAGAAAATATTACTTGGGGGGGAGAATCAGGGAATATTATTAGCCCCAAACTAATTATCTAACTATCTTTATCCAGCTAGCTATCATTTGCTTTTTTGCAAATAGCAACTTTTAATTACTTTTAAGAAAGAAGCAGTAATAGGCATTGTTCCTACAATGCTCCTTCCACAAAAAACTATGAAATATCTTCTTTAAAAAGAAAAGAAACAGAAAGGAAAAATGCAGTTGTTACACCTGAAAATAACTGGCAAGCTCCAAAGAACTACCAATTTATTTAACCATTTTAAATATTAATACTTTAATCATCACTGTATGAATGATTACAGTACAAGGGGTCATTTTTCACTGCAAACTGATTCTCTGCCTCCTTTCAACAAATCAGAATAAAACAGAAATCTTTGGTGGAAGAAAAATTCTGACCATCTGGCAGGTAATCCTTAAGGGATTAAAAAAAATAGCATAAAGCTTTCTCACAAAATGGAGAAAGGCAGAGACTGAGAGGACTTGCATATGTTTTAATGCCAATGAGAAAAATATTAAGATTGCTTGCACCCTGCAGCTTCCTAGGATTTATATGTACGTGCTCAGTTCCATTTTCTTCAGGCAGAAAGGAAGAATGTAACATATACTGATTGCCAAAAAGCCAGAAAATGAAAGAATTAAGAGATCAACTTTCAGTAGCCTTGGTTTTTTTTGTGTGTTTTTTTTTTTTTTTTGATTAAGGCATGCACTAACAGCTCCAGCTATAAGCACTTTATCATAGCTAACGGCTGTGGAACAGGTGGTGGGCAACTGGTAGCCCAGGGCCTAAATTTGCTCTCCAGTGTTATCTGAGCCCTCAAAACCTCTTTTACAAGGGACCTTGTCTGCTTTCTTAGAATTCTTGAAGGAAATGAGCAGCTTAAATGCGTAATGAAAGAACTTTGCTCAGACAGAGGAGGAAGAAATTAAAGATTTGCTTGCCTACTACTTTATTGAGGGAGAAATGGCAAATAGAAAGATATGGCTGGCTCAGTATACATCAAATATTATCAGGGATACACTCCATGTGACACAGTAAATGCACACTCTTCGCATTTCATATGTAAACATTGAATATAATTTCAGGTGATGGACTCAAAGGAAGGAAATGAAAGAGTTTGATTTAGCCAGCTGCAGAGCAGTCTGTTGTCCACATTTCAAAACATCCAAAGGTTTTCCATTTAAGAGAGCATGCCAGGAATTCATGCTTGTAAATGTAGGAAAGACCTGTGCCAGGATTTAAATAGGAAGTAAGATACTTTGGAATTAAGCATTTGCTGAACCGAAAAAAAAGATAGAAAATTTCGGAAGGGGTTCCCATTTCAAAATTACAACAGCAAATAGTGAAACGCTCTGAATAACATGGTAGTACATATACTAAACCAAATATTGGTCTATCAAGTTCAGCACTTGTTTCTTAACTAACCATAATAATGTGAGGATCCCAACAGAATTTTATAAATGTAAATGCCTAGAAGCATATAGCAGAGTCCCTCAGGCTTTATCATTGCAGGTTAAACTGAATTACAGGTTGGAAACGGCAAAACTAACAAGTATTCTGTGCAAATGTAAAGGATTAATAAATATTGACAGAAAATTTTGGGAAGAGACTCCTTTCCTCAAATGCATAATATATGTTTAAAATAAATCTCTCAGCTTTAAATGAGTTGCTGAACTCTTAATTTTGGAAGACAAATGTAATGCAACAAAGAAGTAAAAGAAAATAGACTAAGAACTGCTTTAATTAAACATAAAACTGTGGGGAACAATTATACCTCCCAGGAAAATCTAAGGTAACACTGAGGAGCTTTAATTTTTTAACTTGATACAGAGAACTTCAACTTCAAATTCTGTTGTCTTTGTGTATCCAAGAGCATTTGCATACCATTGACTATATTTCCATTTAACAATTAAAACGTCACACAAAAGGATCAAGAACATAGACCTACAGGGACATTAATGTCTACACGCATCTACTTCACACTAGATAATGTTCTTTGAAAAGTAAATTTAACATATATTTTGGAAGGTTTGTATTTTTCTAATCAGATTATTTCTTTTCAATGTTATTCCTTTTACTCTTGTGACACTGCATATGACACAATACATAGACAATGATGCCAATGCCTGGAAAGGTTACTGATCAGTGACTATTGTTATTTTTCAAATCTCCATGATAATATGAAAATGGCAATACATCCATTGTTCTGTCTTCATTACATGTTACCATGTGTGTTGTTCGACATGCAGCTAAACCCTCCTATCTTTTAATAAGCCAGACTGTAAACATAAATCTTCATACTTTATTAAAAAATCAGGATAAGGTAAAACAGCGATGCTATGTATGGGGTATAGACGTTGTCTTCGGAAGAACATGTGTCACAGACTAAGCTGGATTCTTCTACAAGTTTCTGTTATCACAACAGAATGTTACAAAATGAAGTCTGACTTCTCAGGATGCACCTTTTTTCCAGAGTGAAGGATGGTCTATGGGTAGGGTCAAACACCATCAATTTCCAAACAATGAAAGATTTGTGTTTGGGCACCAGATGGAGCTCAATACACGTTAAAGAACAACAACAGCAATAAAAATACACAAACTATATGCTGGAGGTATAACATCCCTGATGATGTCATTACATAAGTGATGTGAGCGTGTAGAAGTAGTCCTCAGGTTATGATGGGAATTGGGATCTAAAATTCCATCGATAAATAACATGGTTGTAAAGCTCAATGGCAATTTCAGGAGTCTTGGTTGCCATCATTAAATGGAGCCCACATGGGTCATCAAGTGAGGAGCTCATGTAATCATCACTTCTGACTTCCTGCCAGCTTCCCCAACTGACTGCTTGTGAGCAGCCTGCAGGGAATGTTGAAAATCCTGAGCATGTGAGAGCAGTTTGCTGCAATGGTGTGAATCAGGTAACAAGTGCCCAGATCACAATAATACAACTATAGAAATATTTAAATGGCCAAAATTCTGAGGATTCACTGTAAATCCCCATTGTCCAGTGCCATCATAACTTTGAATGGCCTCTGAAGAAATGATTGTAATCCAAAGACTGCCTGTAATGCCATCATAGCATCTGATGTAAGTCATGCTGTGTGTGACAATGTCCTCAAAAATGTAGCATCATAACTAAAAAAAAACAGATTTCAAAAGAAAGTACAGATTAAACTAAGGAACCATTTCCCTCCTATCAGCAAAGGATAAAGAGCAAAGGATAAATATAAGTTTATGGGTCTGTTCAGCCCTGCAGAAGCTCCTGCAAAATCCATCTCAGTATTATGTAGCAACCAGACTCTTTTATAATTTCTTTTACTGACTGCTTTGGAAAACAGGCATAGAAACTTAACCACAGAATTATATCTTAAATATATGCATCAAATTGCATGGCAGTAATCTCAATTATCAGCTAATTGTCATATGAATAAGTTGATACATTACAGAAAGAATGCCAAATGGCAAGTTAGCCAAAGGAGTCACTTGGCTTTTTTAATTTAAAAAGAAAAAAAAAACATGACCACGAGAAATAAGAAATTATTTTAGTTCTGTCTTTTATTATATACATTTCAAGTGCAATTATCTATTTTCTTGTATCCCAAAGAAGACTTCTTCGTGGGGAAAAAGAAACTAGGAAGAGATTCCATTTACGGCTCTCCCAAAGTATGCATACTAAGTTTATATTAATACTACTTCATCAGTCAGGCTAATGAGATTCTATAACCTAAAATAATTAATTGAGTAGTTCTCTGGTGAACAGGGTTTATTAAATCTTAAGTGCAATCTTATGTAATCATCTAGCTTTTCCCCCTGTCTCTTCTATTTTTCAGATTAAAATAAGATGATTGCTGTCCAGCACAAAAACTACATCAATTATTCCTGACATGTTTGAGCACAGTTCTCTGAATACATCTTTCAGTGGTTGCTGAACAGAAGCCCATTGCACCTTATTGATTTGCAAAGGATATACACACTATCCTCAAAATAAAATAAAACATAATAAAATAAGTATGCATTCTTTTTGCTATCCTATATCCTTATCTTATATAGTCTCATTTTCATCTTTAAAAGTCTCCTTTCTAAAATCTCCTCTTTAAAAGTCTTGGTAAAAGAAATCTGCAACAGAATGAGCAGACATTTGAGGATACATTCTGATTACACTTGTTTGCCTTACCACTTCTACACAAACTGGCAATTTTTAAAAATGCATTGTGAGATCCTCTGTGGTCTCTGAACTTGGTCGTTTGCTTGCAGATGTTGTATTACCTGACTAAAAACATCAGTGCAGTTACCTAGTTGGGTAGTAAAATGGCTGCAAGCATATTGGACAAGATGAAATTCAGAGAAAAATTTATAAAAATGATAGAAGGATTTTATAACAATCAGACAGCCAAAGTTCTGATGAATGGAGAATTAACAGAGAAGATTGAAATAAAAAAAAGGAGTCAGATAGGGATGCCTCCTCTCTCCTTTGCTGTTTATATTAACTTTGAAAATTTTATTAAATGAAATTCGGAAGGACCAGGGAATAAAAGGTTTAAGACTCAAAAATGAAGAATATAAGGCCCAAGCCTATGCCGATGACTTAGTATTTGTTCTAGAGGACCCAGCAGAATCCAGCCTGAAATTAATTCAAAAATTAGAAGAATATGGCGGTGTCAGGACTAAAGATCAAAAAAATCAAAACAAAAATGATAACCAAGAACATGACAAAAAAGCAAGAAGAGGAACTGGAAGTAACAACCAGAATGCAAATAACTAAGAAAGTGAAATACTTGTGGATCTGGGTGTCAGTAAAATGTTCCACAATTAAAGACGATAATTATAATAAATTAGTGATACAAATAAAGAAAGATTTAGAAAATTGGAAAAATATTCAACTATCACTCATGGGATGTATAGCAACAATTAAAATGAATATTTTACCAAGAATCTTATTCCTGTTGCAAGCCGCACCTATTAATCCGGGTAAAAGATTCATTCAAGAATTAAACAAAATACCCGCTAGGTTTATTTGACAGGGACGAAAAGCGAGGATTAAACTAAAGTCAATGCAAGACAGCAAGGAGAGGGGAGGTTTAGCATTACCAAATTGGGATCTATACGCATCAGCAGTAACAATAACATGGGTGAAGGACTGGATAGAGCTAAAGAATAAAAGAATTTTGACCTTGGAAGGCCATGATTTGCAAACAGGCTGGCATACATTCATATGGGATGATAAAAATAAAACGCACAAATACTTTTAAAATCATTTAATTAGAAGAGCGTTATTGCAAAAATGGCTCAAAAATCAAAAAATGCACTATGTGAAAATTCCGAATTGGCTATCACCGACAGAAAGGACGATCCATCCAAATTTTATAGATTTGAACAAAATGCTGATATAGAGACTTAATTGATAGACAGGGAAATTTAAAAACAATTGAAGAATTGGCAGAATAGAACATGAAAGTTGACTGGCTAACTTACCTTCAAATCAAAACTAAATACAATAAAGATACCAAATTATATGACATCGAAACAGAACCACAAGAATTGGATAAAATTATTCAAAGCTCAGATAGAAGGATGATAGGGAGAATATATAAATTTCTCCTGAAGTATAAAATGGAAGAGGAAATTGTGAAAGAACAAATGATAAAATGGGCACAGAACTTTGGCTATAATATTGAATTAGATAAATGGGAAAAATTGGGGGGAACAAACTTAAAACTGACATTATCAGTTGCATACAAGGAAAACCAGTACAAAATGTTTTATAGATGGCAACTGGCACCAACAAGGTTAGCTAAAATCTCAACAAATACTTCCCCAAAATGTTGGAAAACCGAATCGATACACGGAACACATTACCATTTATGGTGGACCTGTGAGGAGGCTAAAAATTTTTGGAAAAAGATCATAAATTGGCTGGAGGCAATAACGGGGGTAAAAATAGAATGGAAACCTGAATTTTTTTTATTAGGAATAATGTCTGCGAAATACAAAAAAGAAATCCAGTATTTAATACTACATATAATTATGGTGGCAAGGATTGCTTTTGCCCAGAAATGGAAAAACAAACTAACTCCAAGCGAAGATGAAATAATAAGAAAGGTTATGGATTGTGCTGAAATGGACAAACTAACTAAAGAAATTCAGGGAAAAGAAGAATCAGAATTCTATCAGATATGGGATAAATGGTATAGGTGGATGGAGGAAAGAAACAAGAATCAATGAAGGAATATAACAAAACTCAAAAATAATAGTTATGAGTAAAATAAGAGAGTTAAGAATGGTGAAATCCAAATGAAATACAATAGAAGGGAAAATAATATAAGGTGAGCGGTATCGATTGATAATTGCTATTAGAAAGAACAGGAAGCTCCTGTTTGTATTGTATTGCATTGTTTGTATTGCATTTGTATTGCATTGTGTAAATGTGTTGTACGTCTAAGTTTTGTGTGTGTGTATTTTACATGTTTGTTAATAAAATTGAAAAATTGAAAAAAAAAAAAGAAATGGCTTCAAGCAAACAACCAAGCTCAGAGATCACCAAGGATATTCTCTTCTCTTGAATATATATTTCAGTATCACCTAATTCAATGATTGTGAACCTTTTTGGCACCAAGTGCCGAAAACTGAGCTTGCGCATGCTTGTTGGAGCCACAACCAGGAAGAGGAGCTGCCCAGGGGGCATGCACGTGATGGAAAATGAACTTCCAGTTTCTGGCACGCACACGTGCGCCGGCGAGGTAGTCTTCCGGTTACTGGCCTGCATGTGTGCATGACAATCAGCTGGCCAGTGCATGCTCATGCTGGAAAACGAAACACCCGCTCTTCCTGTTTCTGGCATTGTCACACACACAAAGGCCAGCTGATTGTCGTGTGTGCGCATGCACACCAGAAACCTAGAAAATGAACAGGCGACGGCACGCAACATGGCTCCATAAAATGGTGGCGCATACATATGCAGCGGCTCGACGCTCTAGAGACCAGTGATTTTTAATTAATTTATTGTTTGTGTATTTTTTAGTGAATGCTCTGCATGTTCAGGCACAAGTAATTTTACAGCCGACAAGAGTTATTAATCATTGGCAGAGAGGGCAAAGAAGGCTGCATTTTTGAACCAGGGGTTTCAAGTTACAACATCCCAGCTGAGCTGGTTAGATCGATGCCGTGGATTACTCTTCCTGCTAGAGAGCAAAGGAAACAGAGGAAACGAAGAAAACGCAGGCAGAAATGAGGTTGTAGAGCTGGACTATGTGTAAAGTTAGGTAAAAATCCTCATAAGCCTGCATTGCCAAGTCTTTTTGTTTCAAACGTTAGATCTTTCTCTGATAAGATTGAGGAGCTGGAACTTACTATCTCTCGGTAGAAAAACATTCGGGAATGCTGTGTTATGGTCTTTACAGAGACATGGCTTGTCCCTACTATTCCAGGGGTATTCCAGGGGAGGCTATTGAATTACAAGGACGCTCAGTATATCGAGCAGATAGAATCATTGCTTCCGGGAAGAGTAGAGGAAAAGGGCTTTGTGTTTACATAAATAACAACTGGAGCACAAATGTTAAAACAATGGACACTCACTGCTCTCCTGATCTGGAGTACTTGGCAGTGAAATGCCGCCCCTTTTATCTACCTCGTGAGTTTAATATTGTAATAACTGCAGTATATATACCTCCTGATGCTAATACGACTACAGCCATGAGTCACCTGTTAACTGCTATTAGCAAACAGCAACAGGCCTACCCAGATGGAGTGCTGGTGGTTGCAGGCGATTTCAATCAAGCCAATTTAAAGACCGTCCTCCCTAAATTCTATCAGTACGTAGACTGTCCCACCAGATGGAAAAATACCTTGGATCAGGTATATAGTAACATCATGCATGGATACAGGACTATGCCTTTACCCCACCTGGGACAGTCAGATCATATATCTTTGTTCTTGATCCCATCATACAGACCTTTTGTCAACAGAATTAGATCATCAATTAGAGAAATACAAGTGTGGCCAGAGGGTGCATCGGAGCAACTTCAAGATTGCTTTAGGAGCACTGATTGGGCATTGTTTGAAGAAGACAATATTGATACTTATACTTCAACAGTACTGTTTTATATCAAAAGCTGCATTGATGTTGTTACTACCACCAGACAAGTACGGGTGTTCTCTAACAATAAGCCCTGATAAATAGAGAAGTGTGTCTTTTATTAAGAGCTAGGAATGCTGCTTTCCATTCTGGTGATGCGCTACAGTATAGCGAGGCGAGAGCTAAATTGAAAAAGGGCATCAGGGATGCTAAAGTTACGTACAGTCGGAGGATTGAACATCTTTTTGAGAACTTGGACTCTCGTCGGGTATGGCAAAGTCTGTGAAAAATCACGGGGCAGAGCAATAAAAATAGTTTGTCTAGCATTAATGTCTCTTTGGCGGAACAGCTAAATCAATTTTTCAGCCATTTTGAGGTGGAAACAGAACGACCATCATTCCAGCATCTACCACTGATAGTACACTACTAACACCTACCATCAATAGACAACCACTTCTACTACATATCACTGATGTGAGACATGCTTTCCAGAATGTCAACATCCGGAAGGCAGCTGGGCCTGATGGAATCACGGGATGAGTTGTTAGGGACTGCGCTGCAGAGCTAGCTGGAATGTTCACGGATATTTTCAATCTATCCCTGTTGCAGTGCTCTATCCCTACCTGCCTGAAGACATCCATTATAGTGCCAGTCCCTAAGCAGGTAGTAGTGTATCTCTTAATGATTATAGACCAATAGCTTTAACATCTGTTGTCATGAAATGTTTTGAGAGACTGCTAGTCTTCCATCTATTTTGGATCCATATCAATTCGCATATAGGAGAAATAGATCAACTGATGATGCTATGTCTATTGTTGTCCAAACTGTACTAAACCATTTGAAACAACAGGGAACATATGTAAGGTTGCAATTTGTGGATTATAGCTCTGCCTTTAATACCATTCTACCCAACAGGTTGCTTCTTAAAATGTCCAATTTGGGTATAAATCAGAGGATTTGTTTGTGGATAAAGGATTTTCTGACAGATAGGCCACAGTCAGTAAGGATGGGATCTCACCATTCTTCTACTCTGATATTAAGCACAGGAGCCCCCCAGAGTTGTGTGCTAAGCCCCTTCCTCTATTCTTTGTACACACATGACTGTACCCCATTGTATAACACCAACACAATTATTAAATTTGCGGATGACACAACAGTGTGGGGCTCATTGATAAGAACAATGAGTCTGCTTATAGGAAGGAAGTACAAGGGCTGGCATTGTGGTGTAAAGAAAATAAGCTTACACTTAACACCCAAAAAACTAAAGAACTTATAATTGACTTCAGGAAGAAGAGAGATGTACAATTACCATTGTACATAAATGGCGAGGAGGTGGAGAAGGTTGGTAGCTTTCAATTTCTGGGCATTTATATCTCAGAGGACCTCTCGTGAACCATGAATGCTAACATGCTTGTGAAGAAGGCACAGAAGAGGCTGTACTTCCTGAGAATGCTAAGGAAGATAAATCTATCTCAGCATCTACTTCTGTCCTACTATTGCAGCACCATTGAGAGTGTCCTGACATATGGCATTCTTGCATGGTATAGGAGCAGTTCTGCAGCAGACAAAAAAGCTCTACAGAGAATTATTAAAACTGCCCAGAATATCATCGGGCTCCAGCTACCAGCCCTGGACGACATCTTCACATCTTGCTGTTTGAGGAAGTTGCATAACATCCTCAGAGACTGTTCCCATCCTGCTCACAATCTTTTTAGACTGTTGCCTTGTGGCAGAAGATACAGAACAATTCAAACTAGGACGACACGTCTTCTGAATAGTTTTTATCCCAGAGCTATAATTGAACTTAACAATGAACTAAAGGGTCACCATCAGTGAGCTATTGGACAGCACTACTTGGTCTGCTTTGTGGATGTTTGGGTGGTTCAGGGACAGAGGTTTTTGGGGGGTGAGGGGTGTTTTGGGGATTGTTATAGGTGTTGCAACTGGTCTCTGGGTGTTACGTGAATTTCGTTGTATGTGTAAATGTACAATGACAAATAAAGTATGTGTGTGTGTGTGTGTGCGTGCGCGCGCGCGCCACCTTGGGCACACGTGCCATAGGTTCACTATCACGGATCTAGTTCAAAGCTCACATATTTAGTTAGTCAAGATGCACATGGGCAAAAACCTAGTTATTTGAGGAACTGCCTATCATCCATAGTTTCTGCCTATCCCACATAATCTAACAGAGTTGATATATTCTAGGTTCCATTGATTAAATAATATCATCTGGTGGAACCTGGGAAGTGGCCTCCTCTGTCATTCCCCTCAAAATCTAGACAGCTGCCATCCTGATCCTATTTAAATAACCCTTAAAACCTGGTTCTTGGGAAAGAATGGATGATGGAGTATTGTATAATGTTTTGGGTTTTTAAAATAATTGTTGGGGTGTATGGTCCAGACTACTCTTTTGATAATGCAGTTCTTAATTTTTACTTTTTTTATGGTTCATTCGGTCAAACATCCAGATTTGTAACTAAGTGGGAATGACCTGTAAATCTCATAAGTAAATAAATATGCAAAATGCTATTGATCAGCTTATGTGCTATAAAAAACATTCCTCATCATACAAAAAGAATCCCATGCTGCTGCTCAAGAGCCAAATAAAGTTGTATGTACGATTTATGTACATGCCTTAGTCTTTAAATGAGTTTCTTCTAAAAGAAAAAAAGGAAACGTTTCTTCCAAAAGTTTTGAAAGCCAGCTAATGGCAAAACTACAGTAAAGGCAAAGAATGTAAGATGACAATACAATACACATATACTATTCCATTTTGGTCAACACATATCGAGGTCTGCAACCCCTCCAAATATAATGTTTTAAGTACTGAAATAATACAATATTAGTTCATAAATGTTTGCAATATCTATGTAAGTTATGAGATAAGAATTTTAGAAGGGAAGTCAAGATTTCAATATATCAACATTCTCGTGAAAGGAAATGAAGTCACCAAGATCTTGCAAATGTTGATGGTCTTCTGAGATTTACATTTTTTTGCTTTCTCTGAAGGAATCACATCATTGGATGAGATTGCAAAAGATGGTCTGATCTCTAAAAATATCCTGATACTAGAGCTGTGATGGTGAACCTATGGCACGCAGAGCCATCTCTCCAGACAGGCCAGTCGTCACCCGTTGCTCTTCTGGGTTCACATGCACAGCTGGTCTTCGCACACATGGGAGCACTGGAAAACGGAAGAGCAGCTCTCTGGCACGCGTGTATGCATGCTGGCCACCTAGTCTTTGCGCATTCATGCACACCAGAACCAGATGACCAGTGTGCATGTCGGAAAATGGAAGCTCAACTTCCTGGTGTGCGCTTGCGCCCTGGGGAACTGCTCTTCTGGTTTCCGGCAGTCCTGCCCGTGCGCTCCAGGGAGCTGCTCTTCCGGTTTTTGGCTCTCCCCCTGCGCCCACGTGCACTCCCATTTCGGCACTCGGACCCTAAAAGATTTGCCAACACTGTCCTACAGATTCACATCCCCATCCCCAAGGATCAGTAAAACCTTATTTACCTACTCTGTACTTCCTAGCCAATGCAGAGATAAATCTTTTTTGTCAAATACAGAATAGTTTTAAATTTTGTTAATTTAGATATCTCACTGCTAGTCTGATGTGTGAACCCAAGTGGGACTCAGTGCTATGCTGTCTGTAATTTTAAAAAGTGGAATGAGAGATTTTAAGATTAATAGAAAAGCAATCAATTCTATCCTGTCTTTCTAACATAACAGCATACTGCTCTACTGCAATTTTATTGCCATAGTTGATGTTGATCAATTGAACTGGAATAACTTCATTAAATAATGACTTCTTTTTATTTTTTTCTTGTAAAACCAATCTTCAATTTTCACCACTCCAATTTTATACCAAGCCATTGTTCTGTTTGCATAAAACTGTGTGATTAGATAATGCAATCATTATTTTTTCCTTCTATAATAAAATGACTTAATTTTTGTTTTTAATACTTCAATAAAATTCCACAGTATCTTCAACCTTGCCACAATCTTCTATTTTAAAATAAGATTCAACTTAAATATTCTGTTTGGCATAGCTGCCATCTTCTGGTAAAATAAAGGCATCTCACTTAGACCTAAAACAAGTAATTTTAAGGAATATATTAATCTGATTCCTCTAAATTAATAGTAGTAATCTGACATATATGATCATACGCCTTCAGCCTAAATTTGAAACTGGTTTATCCCAGTGTGACTTACAGTATTTTTCAGAGTATAAAAGCACCTTTTTCTCCCAAAAAAGAGGGTGAAAATCTCTGTGCGTCTTATACACTGAATGCAGCCTCCCGAAACCATTTCACAAAAATGGACGTGCAGAGGCCTGCAAAGTGTTCCTGGAGGCTGGGGAGGGCAAACACGAGTGAAAAATGGGCTGTTTTTTTGCCCATTTTTGCCCTCCCTCAACTCCCAGGAGCACTTTGCAGGCCACTCAAACTCTCTGCATGTCCTGTTTTTCACAAAAAATGAGGTGTGCAGAGGGTTTGGGAGGCCTGCAGAACGCAGAAACTTTTTTTTTTAAAAAATTACCTCTTCAAAATATTGGTGCATCTTATAATCCGGTGTGTCTTAGTCCGAAAAATAGGGTAACCTTTTTGTTCTCAAGACTGCTTCCCACTTTTAAAAAATATAGAGGACTCCAAAAGAGCTCTTTTTGCTTCTTGCTCTTCTAGTGTGTGTATGTGTGTGTGTATGCGTGCGTGCGTGCCAAATCAAACATTGTAATTCATGCATTGATAGAATATTTATTTCTTGAATAATGTAAAAATTATATTAAACCCTTTAGATATTAAAGGGCTGAAGCCAGCTAGCACTATTATATCCAAGTCAATCATAGCAAAGAGACAAGAGATAATATATTGCTGAGAACAAATGCTTGGAGCGATGCCACAAGAAGCCCAGCAACTACAATCCAATCTTCCAGCTATGCTTATGCAGAAATTAGGAGTTTTTCCAGTGGGAGAGAGGGAGTGGTCACATGTGGGTATTCTCAAAGCCTGATTGGTCCAAAGACTGAGAGTAAACTTCTTAAATACTCCTGCCTTCCCTTCTAACCCAATTTCCTCTCAGTCTCTTGGTCCAAGCACTGCTGAGTCAATCCTATGATTTGGTTTTAATTGGGCATTTTTAAAATTCCTTAAATTCTAAATTTGCAGCTGCGGCCCTAAGTAATAGCCATCTGCCTCGGGCGGGCAGGGAGGGCCCTGTGGGGCACTTATTCTTCCCCCCGTGGGCCAGGAGCCTCAGCCCGATCCCCGGGGTTGCGGGGGTGCCAGCTCCAGACTCGGCTGCAGGAGAGGCAGCCCCCCTCGCGTAGATTAGCTTGTAGGAGGTTTTTGGCGCCACGAGGAGCACTCGGACCGAACGCGGAGCCGCTGCTAGATTGGGCGGTTTCCCCCGCACATTCCGCCATCCGTTTGCCCGGGGAGGGGGCTCATTGGGGGAGGGAGAGCATGCCTGTGGGCTGCGTGGCCTCCCCCGACGACCAAGATAGCGGCGTGGGCGCTGGGAGATCTGGCAGAGCCGCACGCACACGGTCAGGCCCAGATTTTCACCCGCACTGGCCCCGGCGGCCATTTTATCTGCCGCCACGTGCGCGAGGCATTTCTTCAGCGCAGAGGCCGTGCCCAGCAGGAGGCCAGGCCGACGGACGGCTTCTCCCGGCCTTTCTTTCTACGAGCCAAGGGCCCAGGTCCCAGTGGGGCCTACAGAGGCCATCATTCCTTCCCCCTTCGCAGGACACGTGAGTGGGGCAATGGAGGAGGGGTCGGAACTTCCCTAGGGCCAGGTTGTGGGCCTGGAAGGGGGTGAGGGGGACCCAGGACAGGTCTGGAATCAGGGGCTCCCACATCTAGGCCTTCCATAGCCCAGCGGCCATCTAGGTCCTCCACAAGGGAGGAGGCCAGGAGTCACAGGGCCCTCGAAAGGACTTTTGCATGGGCGGAAAGGCAGGCCAAGGCTGCAGGGCCTACATCCAGAGACAGATCCCGGTCTCCTATCAGGACCATTTCGGCACACTCCTCGCCCAGAGGGTTCACTCCTTCTTCCCCCTCGGCCTCGCCCGCCATATCTCGCGGCTACTCCAGGCGGAGGGTGTCTCCCTCTCCCTCCCCCTCAAAATCTTAAAATTTTCACTAGACTGATGAAAAAGCAGAAGTTTGTTCAATATAAACTTGCTTTTGTGGAGGTCCTTAAATCATGAATGTTCTGAGGGAGTATTTCTTCTGACATTTATTTATTCATCAAATTTGTATAGCCACCCATCTCACAAAACACAACTATGGGTTGGGTATAGCAACTGAACATAGCATTTGTTACTAGGCTACAATAAAATAAATCTCAATACACTTGGAAATGCAGGCTAGGTATTGTGGGACATGGAGGTATAGACAGCAAAGGGTGGGGAAGGCTTGGAAGAAAAGGAAAGGAAAGGAAAGGAAAGGAAAAGCAATAGCCACTATGTCGTACTTCTCTCCATCATTCATCCTGACTGTGAAGCAGAATTGACACTGGTACAGGGTCTCCTTTGAAGAATAACAGTCAGAAGCAAAGCACCACAACAAAAGAATATTGTTTCCTTTCCCACCATCCCAGTAGGAAGAAGCCAGGGATAGAACAGAATGTTTTGCTAACTACTTGCTCCAGGGAGAAGAATGTGACCTACTTTTGTATACAGTGAAGCAAGTAGAGAAACTATTCAGAGTGTATCTCATTCGCCTTGGTCACTAAGACATTAGTTTTGCAATTTCTTCTGAAACATTTCCACGATTTAGGTTAAAAAAAACTTTTTATGCTGCTTTTTCCAATTTTTATGGTATGTTTAGTCTGATCTCTGTTTTCTTTTCCCTTTTGGTTTTAGAAAGGCATCATGTTAGAATCTGGGAGACCGTGAATTCTAGTTCCACCTTAGGTATAAAACCAGATGGGTGACCTTGGACCAGTCACTTTCTCTCAGCTCTAGGAAGAAGTAATGGCAAACTACTTCTGAAAGCCTACAGGAACTTACCCATGCTTGTTGCCAGACTTAAGACTAACTCAAAGTCACAATAAATATTATTAATGTTAAAGGAGCACACAATTCCTGATTAATTTGGAAACATTTGGTCAGATCGCAGTAAAAACCAATTAAGCTACCAAGACCTCAGAACATAGACATTCAATAGGTAAAGGTTCCCCCACTCATGCTAGTCGTTTCTGGCTCTAGGGGCAGTGCTCATCTCCGTTTCTAAGCCGAGGAGCCAGCGCTGTCCAAAGACGTCTCTGTGGTCATGTGGCCGGCATGACTAAATACCAAAGGTGCACAGAGCACTGTTAATTTCCCACTGTAGTAGTCCCTATTTTTCTACTTGCATTTTTTATGTTCTATAGAGACAATCAAAAAACTAAAACACCTCCTGACCAGCAATCAATACCCAGATAAGAAGAGATTAACACCAAGATTAATATTAGACACACAAGCTAACAGTAAATAAACAACCTAATCAAGGAACCACCAAGAACACTGACAGGGTAAGCCATTTGTATATAAACAAAGAGCAAATACCACCACCTTCTAGTGCTGATAGATGTTACCTAGTTGGATAATGAAACTGCAAAAAAAACCAACAATCAAGCTCAGAGAGCACCAAGAACTCCCCAAACACACAGACATCACAATAAAATTTTGAATTCCACAATGGTCAAAGTGGGCAAATACTGGTTGTCTTTGACTTATGACCAGAACCGAGCCCAACATTTCTTTTTTTTCCTTTTTTTAAAAGAATTTTATTGATTTTTAAACATTAGAGCCCAACATTTCTGTTGCTAAGCGAAACATTGTTAAGTGAATTTTGGCCCATTTTATGACCTTTCTTGCCACAGTTGTTAAGCGAATCACTGCAGTGCTTAAGTAAGACAGTTGTTAAGTGAATCTGGCTTCTTCATTGATGTTGCTGGTCAGAAAGTTACAAAAGGTGATCACATGATCCAGGGATATTGCATCCTTCATATATAGGAGTCAGTTGCCAAGCGTCTGAATTTTGATCACATGACCATGGGGATGCAGAAATAGTCAGGTGAAAAATGACCATAAGTCACTTTTTTCAGTGCCATTATAACCTTGAATAGTCACTAAATGAACTGTTGTAAATCGAGGCCTACTTGTATATTTTTACAAATAGTCACCTAGAATATTATGCTAACATTCCCTCGTGAGAATTTTGTTAGTTTATTATCCCATTCATCAACCTTCTAAACCAATTTAATATACTGCACGCCACCAATGATATGCACACACCCCAAGCAGTTCTTCCACATCAATACACTTCAGTGATGAAATATTGATGCCAAACAGTCCATTTTAATGAAGAACAGCCCCCTTCCTCCAATATAACATTGTGCGGAATGATGCACGAGATTAGGCAATTTATGGATTAACAACAAAAGTAGAAAAGGCAAAATTAAAAGGCTACTAAAGTCCCAAGATAGAATTGTGGCATTTTCATGAATTCTTGTGTTTGCTGTAAACTATCCCAGAATTGCTCCTAAGGCAGATTTTCTGGACTGCCCCAACAGCATCCTACATGAAGCTATATTAAACTCAATGAAACTTTAAAAAAACCCACATCTCTAGAATTACACTAATATACAATCAAACATCTGGTGATTCAATCTCCACAGCAAAATGCAGCCTGTGAGAAAAATATACATTTTTAAAAAAAATCCACTGCTAATTTCTTTGCGCGTTGAAATTTATTTAAACAATATTTTGTTGAAGTTTGAGATTTTCAGAGAAAACTATTCTGAAAATAAGGAATAACTATGAGGTCTCTGTCTGTTCAGTGATATTGACAAGCTTCCCAGGGCAAAATATTGGGGAAAATACTAGGTACTACAAGTCACTCCACCAAACAGGAGGAAAAACACACACATACTGTACAACTATATATACACACCTACTCCTCATTTAATGATTTTGTTCACAGCTCAAACAACTACTAGGTTATTAAGCAAAATGGTTGCTAAATGAACACATGACAGAGAGAGGAAGAGGGGTGAGGGAGGGAGAGGAGGAAGAGCAGGAGGAGGAGAGAGAAAGATATTGAAAAGGTCATGGTTGCTGTCATCTCTTTCGGATAAATTTCTCTTGTGCAGCTTCGCCAGCATTATTCTCACTCCAGTGTGCATTGTTAACAGATGTATATGAAATTTGATTGTAATTGCATGCATTGGTCAAAAAAGTATTGTATTACTGCTGTGTTTGCTAAACAAATTAAGTGCTAAATGAGGCGTGGTTATATATAAAACCGGTCAAATCCATAAATATTTTTCAACAGATTCAGAGAAAAGAATTAATTGTGGGCATGAAATGAAATATTGCGAAAATTAAATAATGCAAAACTTTAAAATATGGCATTCGCAAGTATATTCAGTTTGCATGTTTGTATTTTACACAGAATTTCTTATAGATGTCCTGTCTATCACTGATCAAAATCAATACGCAGTGCTTAGTATCAGTCCAATTTCGGGGTATACTTGTTAAAAATGTACAAAGTGTGTAATCTGATTCACTTTGCAGGAAGTGATTAGAATATAAAAATGATTTCATTTCTTTTTTCTTTCTTTTCTTTTCTTTCTTTCTAGTACTAGAAATTGGAGTCCTTCACTGTGACAATCTCTCAAGAGCTTCTGAACAAATGTACCTTCAAATTAGAAGTGAAAAAAATAATCAGTTGTGAATTGGGGACAAATTTGAACATATTGCTTGTATCAGATTTCACAAAAGTAATAGCATTCATTTTCAATAAATTCACAATAAATCATGTCTGAAAAGAAGGAAACAGTACTGAAAGTTGTATGCAGTAGCTATACTGAAACAAGCAGAAGGCTTTCTATTCGGAGAATTTGAATTTAAATTTCTAGGATTATTTGGATGATTATAAAGAAGTTCTTGGGCTATTCAAATTAACTATTACATACATCAGTGAGAGATATGTACAAACTATTTTATAATAAGCAGACAATCCAAAGCATTAATGATTAATAAAATTATATTCTTAAAATCATAGAAAATATCTATCTATACTTTCTAATGTTCCTTTTAGTCATTTTATCCATAATGAAATCTACAACTAGTTTATATGTATTCATCAAGATTAGAACTATTACATCCTTTCTCTTAGCTTTCGAGGCGCACAACATATCTATTTTCTCTTCTTTCATTTCATTTCATTTATGCCATTTACCAAATTATCCTCTTACATTGTCAATCTTCAATAAGCCAGGTTCATTAGATATTGATCTCTGCTGCCCATCATAACTGGTCAAATGAGTTTTTCATATTGCACTTCTTAGTAAAACGAAGAAAATGTAGACTAGGTTATGAGCCTTAGTCCTACAAATGCCATCTTTTCTAGTAACAATAAAAACAATCTCAGTCAATTATCACCCCAAAGCATAAACATAGCCTAGTTTTACCCCAAGCAAGTTTATACAATTATTTGCAAGATACGGTATCTAATTTAGTGACTGCTTTGCAAACCTACATCACACCCCACTACTGTGATGCATTGACATTTAATCAGGGTTTTCAGTATGTTTCACCTCTCAAAGAACTTATATATTTGCTCATGTTTCATGTGTTATTCATGTCTCATTGTTCTGTCTTTTTATTTGTACTTCTTTGAGTAAATGTTTGCTTTTTTTTCTCCTTTATTTCCCTCACACATATATAAAATAAGGAAGGAAATGTTATAGTGGCCATTGTCTTGAGTCACACTCAAACCAAGGAGATCCAGATAGAAATTCTCATACATGCTTGCACTGAGTGATTATTCCCCTAATATAGAGTCACTTCAGGAGGATAAAAAGCAGGTATCTTGAAAGCATGATGGAATTAAATAGAATAAATAACATACATTTATTCTATAAACAAGATTAAAAGTTACTACTTCGTACTGCAAATACTAAAAAGATCTAGAAAAAGATCTAATTATTACTTTGAAAAAGATAAATTACTTCAGAAATGAAGTATGAAACCTTGTTGATCCAATTTATGTGCAACACATTTTTGTAGCCTATGCCAACTTGTAGATAAAAAAAAGGACAAAAACACTTTTTTTATCCCAAGAGCTCCCAACAGATGGCAACATAAGACCGCATATAAATTCAGCTTGTTGCCTGAAAATGAACATTCCAAAAATGTTACATACATCAGATGAATCCTTCTCTACCTTTTATTTTTCTCCCAAACCCACCAATCAAAAATGTGGAGGCAATATTTCGATTATGCTATATAGATATATGCTTACAAATTCTGCTGCATGTTTGCAGGTTTTCCCATTTATTTAAGATGTCATAATCACTACTTGCATCTGTTTATTATACTCCATTAAAGATACTGATTTTGATTCTGAATTCACAAACTCTGCTTTTGAACTGTAACTCAAATTGTTTACGGTTTCTAACCGTAAGGAAAAACACACACATACTGTATAAAATTCCCACAATGATTGTCCCAGTTCTCCATACCTATGCTCAGTAGATATTGGATATTCTGGCATCCAGATATAGACATACCTCGGATATATTGTGAGTTTGATTCCAGACTATTACAATAAACGAATGTTTCAATAAAGCAAGTTACATTAATTTTTCTGTTTCCGTGCATTTAAAACAGTGGTTCTCAACCTGTGGGTCAGGACCCCTTGCACAGGGGTCGCCTAAGACCATTGGAAAACACATATTTTCGATGGTCTTAGGAACCGAGACACCAATTTTATGGTTGGGGGTCACCACAACATGAGGAACTGTATTAAAGGGTTGCAGCATTGGGAAGGTTGAGAACCACTGATTTAAAAGTTATATTGCAACAGCTTTATGTATAAAAATGTACATACCTTAATTAAAAAAATAATTGATAAAAATGCTAATCGTCATCTGATTAATAATAATGAAAAAGGCTGAAATATTGCAAAGACTGCAATAATTATCAAAATGTGGCACAGAGACAGAAACTGAGCAAATGCTGTTGGAAAATTAGCACAATAGATATGCTTGACACAGGATTGGGACAAATCTTCAATTTGTAAAAAAACAAACAAAAAAAACCCCACAACGCACAACAAAACAAAGCACACAAAAAAGGCATACTATTTGCCTGCATACAGATGGGCCTAGATCTACAACCGTTCATTTAATAACTGTTCAAAGTTACCACACTGAAAAGAAGGCGTTAAAACTAATCCTTGAAGTTACAACTATCATAGCATCTCTACAATCATTGGTATTCAGGAAGTATTTATGACAGTTGAAGTATCCCAAAGTCATGTGATTGTCATTTGTTAGTAACCCTAACCCTAAATTTCCCAGCTGGTGACAAAGTCAATGGGAGAAACCAGAATCATTTCACAACTCCAGATTCACAACCAATCTTTCACACACAAAAAGTAGTAAATCAGGTGCAACTCATTTAACAATTGCTTTACTTAGCAACCGAAATTCTGATCCCAATTATGGTCATAGATCAAGGACTACTTGTACTCCATATTTTATATTCTCTCTTCATATATTCTTATTGTAATGTAGCTTTATGAGTATTACTATTCAGAATACTAATGTTTTATGAATGCTTTATTCCATACAGAGAAGCATCTGGCATCCTCTTCATTACTTTTTTGGGGGTGAGATAAATTTTAGATTTCCAGTGTTCATCAAACATGAGCCTTGAGGCTTTCAAATATTTTATCTTACTTTCTTGGTGATTTTTAAATCAATATACTATCATCATACATGCCCCATTGCATCCTCTATTCCTGCAGTTCCCAAGAAACAAAGTACAAAACCCAAAATATACACACACAAAAATACTCTCCAATGAATGTTTACAGTCTCTTCCTGAACACCACCTAGAATCTTTTTGCAGTAACGTCATTTCAGTCTGTACACACATTCTGGTATTTATCAGTATGGATCAATCCTCTTTATATATTGATATATATATTTAATTATATATTCATTTATGAATATCTGAGCTTCAAAAAATAAACCCAAATACCTTATTTCTGCAGGTGCCAAATTAGGATCCAGAGAAACTGTCTCAGTTGTAATTTCCACTTTTCGTACGCTCCCAAAAAAATCAGTTATCAAGACATTGTCAGGATTTCTCTGAAACAGATCTGTCCGGTGTCCAGGTGTTGATACACACAAACTTTTAGGGCATACCTGAAACTATAAAGAAGGTATTTCATTTCAAATCTTCATGAAAACCTTTACTGCATTTCTGTTCCCAACTAGGTGTTTGTCCCTACAGTGATCATCCATACAACTTGTGACATGGTTTTCCAATTCCCCAATAGGAATAATATTGGAATCTAGATAGTTTTATTCCTTTTTAGAGTGAAAGGATTAATTTAACATAACTGACAAGCCATATTTCTATCACTGGTATCTTGTTACAGAGTTATATATATTTCCACTCCAAATTACAGATTCCAATTATTTGAATAATTTTCTAGAAATTCCATAATTTGGTGTCATATTAAAATCCATTTACCTACAAACCAATCAAATACTAGTTGGAAATCAGCAATTTCTAAAAGTAACTGTTTGCCTCAATCAAAGAGTATAAAGAACAAAGCAAAAATAGAATATTCAAGCAGAGGACATAATTCTATCTATCTATCAAAAAATAAAATAAAATTTAAAACTGTTAAAACAAGTCCTTGTAAATCTGCTATAAGATCGGCAAATTGTACACTAATTTCTTTTTCTTTTTTTTATAAACAAAGTTTTATTGGGTTTTTTTAAAATTTGCAAGGAAAAAGGTAGTGGAAAAAGTATACAAATTTTGGCAGTTGCAAAGTGTGGTAGGCGCCCCCTCCCTCCAAACTCATAGTATACATCTGGGTAAAAGTCATTAATACATAGTCATATATAGTCAGCATATTAATTCTGTTGGTACTTTCAATCAATTTAATACATAGTAGTATATAGTCCACATATTAATTCCATTGGTACTTTCGATCAGTTTATGTCAAAAAGATTTTCTTATTCATTTTTGTGATCTGAGCTTTCTTGGTATTGCCCCATCTCCCCCCGCCGGCAGACCTCCGGCCCCTCCCGTGTCCTGCGTGTCTGTTGTAGGATCTTCTGTTTTTTCTAGGTGTGTTTTATTTTTTTCCATAAAGGCCTGTGCCTCTATGGGTGTGTTGATTCTAATTCTTGTCTCCTCCCAGAATATTAACATACCTTCAGGCATCAACCATCTGAACCACACCCCCTTCTGGTATAATTTATTCGCTAATTGCGAATAATTTTTTCTTTTTTCCCTCACTTTCTTGGGGATCTGCTTCAGAATGGTTATCTCCCTATCATGGTATGTCAGGGCTTGCCCCCTTTGTGCACCCAGAATTTCGTCTCTTGTGCTTTTTCTGAGGAATTTAATATGTACCTCCCTGGGTACGTTGTGTGTTCTAGCATAGGCTGAGTTCACTCTATAAACCAGATCTATCTCCCATTCCATCTGTTGTTTTTCTTTATGGATATATTCGGCCAGTATATTTATCATGATGTCCCTTATGTTTTCATCATCTGCTTCCATCACGTTTTGAAATCTAAGATAAAAGGACATTCTCTCAAATTCTGTTTTCATTTGTTGGGTATCAAGTTCTTTGTTTCCCTTCTGCACTGCTTCCACCCCCTCCCTCATCTCAGCCGCCCCACCCTCCAAAAGGTCCAGTCTCTGTGAGTTCTTATAAATTTGGGCTTGATTCTCTTTAATTTCTTCTTTCATTTCCTTTAATTGTTTCTTAATTTCCTCTTGTCCCTGTAAAAGTTGCTGAAGCATTTGTTGCAAATCCATCTCTGTACTTTTAGGTTGCATCAGGTCTGTTATCTTTGATTTGTGTAGCAGGGCTGGAAGTTGCTGATGTTGGGGCAGAGGTGGCAAAGCCAGGCTTTCCAGGAGGTGGTCTTTTAGGAGACATTGTTTATAGAATAAAGAGTTCAGTCAGTGTAGAGAATGGACAGTCAGAGCGGCAGAGCAGCCAGAAGAGTCCAGGAGGCAGAAGGTCCAGGCAGAAGAGAGTTTCTCTAATCACCCTGGCAGTAGAGCAAAGTTTTTCACTCCAGGGAGTTCAAAGAGTAGCAATCCACAAGAGATTTATCTGAGTAGCACGGAGATAAAGACCGGAAGCCTGAATTTTTAAAGGTGGAGTCAGGTTTCACCGTTCATGAAGACAACGGAAGTGTGCCATCTTGCCCTGCCAGCTTCGGGTTTAGAGGCATAACAAAGTTTTCAAAGTTCCCAAAGTTTTCAGATCATCAGTAATTATGGGGTTAAGTTCAAAGAAAGTCACTTTAAGCAGGGGTGTGGCATCATTGGTTGGCTCTCCCCCCTCCTCCTTCCCCTGGGGCTGAGAGCAGAATTGTTCCAAGCCGCCTGTCCGAGGGGGGGGGGAAATCCCCCTCCCTCTAGCCGCGCCTCCCAAGTTAGCCGAAAGAAAAAGTTTTAAACTGCTGAAAAGTTCTTCAATTCAATAAAGGGATTGGAGGGGGGTATGCGCCTCACCGCACCGCCGCTGCTTCCTTCTGCTTTTTCATTCTCCACGCAGCATTCAGCGAAGACGCCCACGTGTCCTCCGATCTGCTCCCCGGTGCCTTGGGCGAAGCGGGGGACCTCCCGCCGGCCGCCGCCGATCCAGGGATCCCCCGCGATGCCGCCCCTCCGGCAGGACGCCTCTGCGGAGCGTCCTGTGCCCCCCAAGGAGTGGGGAAGCCCACCGAGGAGCCGGAGCGAGCAAACACTTGCTCGTCGCTGGTGGCCGCCGGAACCGGAAGTCAAATTGTACACTAATTTCTAACTCGCTGGCCCATTGTCACAATATTTCCAAGATGACATTTTATTTATCGGTTAATTCTATGGTTTCTAGTAAGTTAATGGATTCCAGAGAACACAAAGTTTATTATGAGACAAACTTGTTCAGAATGGAATGGTCTGTTTATCATTATAATACAGGTAGTCCTCAACTTATGACTGCTCACTTAGTAACCATTCAAAGTTGTAACAAAGCCCTTCAGACCTACTTACAACCCAGTTTTAAGGTTCCAATGGCTTCCCCCCCCCCAATAGTCATGTGATGACATTATGGGTGCTTGGCAACAGTCCCAAGTTTAGAACTGTTTGCAGCATCCTGCTGTCACATGACCATGATTTTTGGCATTTTGGGGCAAAAAGCAGTATTTACTTCCAATTTCTGGCAAAAATGCCCTTTCGGGAAATCACTTAATGGTTGCCGGATTCCCTAATCACTGGCACAACAACAGTCATAAAATCAGGCATGGTCACACTTAACCACCATGACTTACAAAGGTAACTCCAGGCTCAATTATGGTTGTAAATCGATGATTATCTATATATCCTTCATTCTCAAATGTATACCCTATATATATATCCTTTAAAAATATATTTTTGTCTGATTTAATAATGAAACTTCTTTCTCAGATGAACATTGGTTGCTTACTCAGTTCTATATCAGCATCAAGCTTGGCAATGTGAGCTGTTTACTGCAAAGTTGGTGCCATCTTTTCTAGTGACAAGATAACCTGCAACTGCATCTGTAAACTTCAATACTAGATGATTTTACACAGCTGCTCTCTCAGGTGAAAAAAGACTTTTGAGATTTAGGTTCACAGCTCGTATCTTTTGGCATAGTATGTTAAGCAAGATTGAATTTAAAGAGGACATCGCTCAAATCTGCAAAACAGGATATGAGTGGATAGCATGTGCAAAAGAACTTTTTGCTTAACATAATATGAAAGATGTGGAGAGACAAGCTAATTCTTATCTATTAATATATGAATATATATATTGCTTCTTATATCACCTGGCTATACACATGTATGCAGAATTTCCATTTAGGGGAAAAAAAATCTCTTATAAAAGATCATAGATGGAAAAATGGCCAGGAGTCTGTCTTCTCCTTAGGAATCAGGGGGGAAATTTCATCATATGCAGACTGATTTGCTCTATAGCACTCGAACCCTAACCACACCACTGAATACTTGGAGCTCTGCTGCATAATTCCAATTTTAAGAAGGCTTCCAGAAGAGGCATGGTCCTAAATCTTCTGACCATATTAACATTTCAAATAAATTAAAAAAGGCTTCCTAAGAATGCCTAGCAGAGTGAGAATCCTTCGCAATTCAGTGCGGTTTTTTTTTCGGGGGGGGGGGGGGAACCATGCTTAGGATTGGATTCTGAATGTTGCTAGTTATTTACCTCACACAAGCAGGGGTAGCTAATTAATTTTCCCAAGAGGCCAGATGAGATTGATTGATTGATTGATTGATTGTATGGCACATTCACATCGTATTTCTGTAAAAAGGAACTGAGAAGGTCTGTTGTGGAAGGCCACAACGCCCCCTACCACTGATGCCCCATCCTGCTCTCTGCTGCTGACTCCCTGCTGAAGCCCCAACCCCCGCCAATGATTTTTCACCTCCAAGACTGCCAGAACCTGCCCCACACTGCTGAGAGTCAGACTGGGCCTGCCCATAGGCCATAAAATGCCCAGATCCCTTCCATTGGCAGATCTATGGGCTCTCTTCTACTAGTCAAATCCATGGAGCTATCTCATATCATGAGATTATTTGCTTCATTACACAGGACCTTTCCAATACCACAACCAAAAATCTTCCTAGTAACTACAAACTTGATTCTTTAATTAGAGATGGCAGTCACATCTTTTGTTCATTGAGATTTATGTTTTACCAATCACTTATGCTTCTTTTTTACACTCTGCAATTAATTCTTACATTTAACTTCTATCAAGGCTAAGATATTTTTCAGCTTGAGTCAGGAATCAAGCAATGTTCTGAATCTTGCATAATATAACATTTTAATATAATTGAGCTAAAAGACAGCATTGTAGGCTGTCTAGAAAGAATTCAAACGTCAGCATAGAGTGGTTATAATGAAAAAAACAGCTTTGCTACTAAGATTCCATGCTGTAAAAGGATAACTTTTTAATAAGATGATGTAAATTTAAGGCTAATTTAACTTGAACAAATCTCGTTTTTGGCATTTAAAACTAGAAAAAAAATATTTTCTTCACAACTTGATGCAATACAGTGACAATGGGGAAAATAGGAATGGATGTTAAAAGGATTATATAAAATTATACAAAACACACAACTTTCCAGTAGCGGTTTCATGAATAGCAAGTTAAATAAGTATTTACCAGGTCATTCATATTCGTCTGGCTTGCTGGGTTAATTTCTTCTAAAAATTCCAAGACGTAAAATGTATATCTATCCATCAAATGGACACCAATGCCAAGATCTGGTTGATGCTTCAAAAAGAGAATGTTGTTATAAATACCAAATTTACTATATAAAAATGTTTAGCAATGAAAACTGAACAACACAATCTTATATCTACATCCTCGATCAACAGCTGATTAACCTCCCAAACTATGAATAGCTACTATGGGGTACAGAAAGGAACACAAATAAATAAGGCCAAGCAAAATACTGTATGTGAATGTGCTGGAAAAGAACTATATAGAGCTGTAACGCTAACTCTATATTTCAATCTATTCGGACTAAGAGAAAGACAGCAATCTTTTACCTGCTTCTTTTCTTTCAAAATTCATCCTTCATTGAGAGTGACAGTTCTGTAGAAGTGCTTTTAGCCAGAGGTGGGTTCCTACCGGTTCAGATCGGTTTGGCGGAACCATTAGTGGTTTGGCGGCTTGGGTCGCTGGAACTGACAGCAACCCAGGACTGCCATGCCCCCGAACCAGTTCTGTGGGGCCAACCTCTTGATTTTCGGTCTGCGCATGTGCAGAACAATTGTAATTGCACAAATTTAATTTATTTTTTTTAAATGTTTTGTGCATGTGCAGACCTATTTTTGTGCAAGTGTGCACTAAAGCGTGCGCATACACAAATTTTTTGCACGCACCGAACTGGCAGTAATGCGGGAGCAACCCATCCCTGCTTTTAGCCCTCCACAATATGCAATAAAATATACCAAAGTTCTCAAAAAAGGATTGTAAAAGTCATGACTTCCTGGAAGGTTGTAAATAACTTAAATTAGGGTCATAATTTCATTTGCATTTTTTTTAAAAGTCTTGCTTTTCTTTATAGCACTATTACTAATGAGTACTATTCATTTAAAACAAATTCTCATTCCATTATAAATCCAGTATTTTCCAGCAGAAACAAGATTCCTATGAAATCTTATACAGCTAGATACCCACCAAACTAGGAGAGATTTTCATTTGCTAACTGTTATCTATATATAGTTAACATGTAAAATGATACACTTACAGAAAGTGAATCTTCTCCAACCTGGCTGCTAGCCAAAGCCATTATATTGGGAGAATAAAACCGCTCGTACATCGATGCTCCTTGGCATGTATCAATGATAAATAGCAATTCATTGTACCTAGAAGGGGAAAAAAGAATCCTTTATGCCTGTTTATGCCAGCTGGCCCCTAAGCCTTCCACAATAATCAAGCACAACAAAATATCCAGATACAAAGTAAAGCCCTTACTGGCATATAAGAGATAAGTCATATCTTCCTTTATCCATCAGCTGTGGTCACTTTATCCAGCCTTGCAAGCAAAATGCTACTTTAAAATAAAGTCTTCCTGGAGATTTGGCCTCCAGGATTTTTGCCATTAACTGACAATAATGTACCTTTATAAACTATCCAGTTTTATCACCATTGCATAGAAAAAAAGTACTGGTGATTAAATACACAATCCAAGGTGTGTTTTATTCAAAAGTAAAATCCTGAAATCTTACACTAACTATGTCAATATAAACTTCTTTAAGTCTTGTGTAGGCTTCCTTTTGCAAAGGATCTGTCTGATAACTCAAAACCAAAATAACAAAGGTTTTCGATTACTACTTCCTTTGATTAACTATAATGCAAGATTACATATACTTTTTAATTTATAAAGATCTGCATATATATTTTTGCTAGATCTTCAATGATGTTTCAATTTTAAATGGTGGGACAATTTGAAAAGAAAAATCCTGTTTTTACCTTGCTACAGTTGGGTTCATGAAACCAATATAAACTTACAACCCTGGATAGGTTTGTTGAAATCTCTCATATTTGTAAGTTGAGTTGCATAGCAAAGTACCTTTTTCAATATATTTGAATAGCCCTGATATCTAAGATTTAACTCTTATAGCAGTGATGGCTAACCTTTTCAGCACCAAGTGCCCAAACTGGAATGCACACATGCGCGCTGGAGCACCAGAAACCCGAAGAGCAGCTGGCGACAGCGCACATGCCCACAGAGAGGGCGCTGCATGCCACCTCTGGCAAGCGTGCCATAGCTTCGCCATCACATACTTATACCTTGGATGCCAGGTGGTATTTTAAAGATCAGTGATGCAAATGACTCAATAGATCAGCCTGTATTTTCAAACCAGTCAATCAAAAACAAGCACCAGCTTTGACAGACATTTCCGGACAGAGGACATTGCAAGGGCCCGCTCGGTTCATAACTTGCCTTGTATAGAGGACCTTAATGCTTAGCTGTACAATCTGCTAGAGGAACATTATCCATAATATCATAAAAGGTAAAAATGTGAAGTGTTGATGCAGATGTTGACAGGGCTGTTAATTGTAGGGGAGAATAACTGACCAATTAAGACTTGCTGTAACAGTATATGACTAAAACCTATGGCTGCAAATAAATGTACTAAATGAAATGAAAATTGAAAATACATTCTAGGTAGATCAGAAGAGGCAGAAAAATGCAGGCACGCTAGAAAGCAGGGGTTAGAAATTACCTCCTTTTCTGCCACATTTGCTCAAAGGCATCAGCGAGTTCCACATTCGTGATTTCTTCCGAATCTTGAAATTTCAAGAAACCATTCCCACCATGACCTTGGTGAAGAAGAAAAAAAGGATATTCTCAAAAATATTCTCTGAAACCTTCAAACAAAACAGTTGGCATCCAACTATAATAATGCATAAATATGTTCTCACCCACCAAGGGACCGTATATTACAGCAGATGAAAGAAGCAAGGCAAGCAAAGGGTAAGCAATTGCTTTGTCCTTTGGAACTCAGCCTGAGCAAGCTGAGAAGCCCAATCAATTCAGATTTAACATTTAAGAAGTCTGTATTACCCACATCCCTCCAAACCTCCCCTGAGTCACTGCAACTACTAATTTATATGCAGCCACACATCTTCAATTCTCTTTTAGATTTGGATTTCCAGAATAATAATATATACTGTAGTAACAAGCTACGTTAGAACAATTCCTATAGCCCTTGAGCACAGTGTTTAATCCATATTTACCCATGTGCTGGACTACATTTTTTAAAAATTATGATTTGCTGAATAAACCCCTGACTTGTAACATGCACAAAGGATCTCAGTATCCCTTTGGCCGTGCAGATGCCAGGAGTGCATAGGAATGAGTTTTTAAATGAGGGTGGGATGGGGGGACCGATGTGTTGCTTTTTCCTTGTGTAGCTACATAATATGCAATTGAAGACCAATTCTTGCGCTGACTGTATTTTAAAATCCTAGTTTTACTCATATACACATCGATGACTGATTGCAATAGAAGTATTTTAATGTGATAACAAAGAATGATGGAAACAGTTACTAAGGCTATGTTTCTGATTGTGCATGAATCATTGCCTATAATGAATATTAATAAAGACAGGGCTTGCACTAGGCTTTTCTACAGAAGACAAGTATGAGATAAAGTCCCTCTGGGATTTCTACAGTTCTCACTGGGCCCTTATTTAAACAAGCCTCATCTAAACCTGGCTATTTCCAGGGTCAGAGTGATGATGGATCCTTTGAGGGATATGCTTGTCTTTTGAGTAACTATTGGATTTTTTTTAGACTTTCTCCTTTTATTATATAACTAGCCAATAACCCGGTGCTGCCCGGATATTTATTTATAGGGGGAAAATGCCCAGACCAAACATAATTTCTAATGTTGGATTTTCCCCCTTACCAGAGGGAGCACTCTTGTGGAATACTGTGAAGCCGTTACCATGACAACTCCACTGCGCTGCACAGTAGAAGCCATTTTACAGCAGTACAGTAGAATCCATTTTAAGGCACAACAGGCTGTATCTTAACAGAACACATACCCCCTAGGGATTTTAGGGGTGTCTTACCCCCACAGTATTTTTTTCCAGAGTTATGCTGGAACATACACACACAGAGCCATATATATTAAGTATATGTGACTTAACCCTTACCCTAACACTGGTAAGCTATAAATCAAGAATTAGGACAGTATGTGGATCTGTCCACTGTGTGATGCATCAATCAGCAACATAATTACATTGGCCTTTTCCAAACTGATGCAAATGGCCATTTTAGATGGTTATGAAGTGTTTGAATGTTTATTAACCACTGCTGAGGATTCTGAGAACTAAGTCCAACCCATACAATCAAACTAAGTTACTCCACACATACAATCAAACAAACAAATTTCCAAGACAACTTACTCTAGATATCTGAGACTCTTAAAAGTTGAACCCATTCTGTATTTAATTCACTATTCAAGGGTTCAAGATCAATTGCAGGCATAAATGTTAATTATATTTCAGGGATTAGACAGATTAGCACTGGTTTTTCAATGCCTCAATATACATACATACACTGCATAGCTTCAATTCACAAGAGACATCTAGTTTCAATTGTCTTGATATAGACATGCCTTTAGCCCTTCTAATACAGTAGTCCTTGACTTATGACCACAACTGAGCCCAAAATTTCCACTGCTAAGCAAGACAGTAATTAAGTGAATTTTGCATCACTTTACAACCTTTCTTGCCACCATTGCTAAGCGAATCATTACAGTTGCTAAATTAGTAACATGGCGGTTAAGTGAATTTGGCTCCCCCAATGACTTTGTTTGTCAGAAGGTCAGAAAATGTGATCATTACAACCACCATAAATACATTCCAGTGGCCAAGCAATTTTGATCACGTGACCAAGAGGATGATACAACGGTCATAAGTATGAAAAACTGTTATAAGTCACTTTTTCAAGTATCATTGTAACTTTGAATGGTCAGTGAACAAATGGTTCTCAACTGAGAACTACTTGTAAATGTGCCAAAGAGTAAGCTACACAGGAAATATGCAGTCTCAAAGCAGAACAAATTAGTCCAATTGTCAAGGCTGTGGAGGTATTTCCATTATTATTATTATTATTATTATTATTATTATTATTATTATTATTATTATTATTATTATTATTATTATTACTACTACTACTACTACTACTACTACTACTACTACTACTACTACTACTATAGGAAATGCCAAATAAAATACTATTACCTGTCATATATATGAGAATATTGCTTCTGTCATCAGAAAGCAAACGTTTGGAACGAGGCGCACTTGCTGGGATTCGGCCTGTTAACACTCTCAAAAAATTTTCCACGGTAACCTAAACGAGACAGCATCCTGTTTAGAGTTTGCATTTAATCATAAAGGCATTATTTTCAAATGAACTGTCCAACAAAATATACACTGCTGCATATTACAGCTCATTAATGTATTATTAGCTCACGCTAAGTCGTCATATTTCAGCCTCCGTAATGTACATTCAGTGCTTTGAACACCTGTCAAACTTTATTATTTTATCTCTGGGAACAATTTCAACATTTTCTTACTATCAACATAACTGTGTGTTGCCATGGAAAAATGCTCATAATCATATTTTAAAGCTTTAAATTCTGCATGACAATTATGGAAAACAACATTCCAGTGATTAAAAGTATTTGATCGCAAATTATCCATCTGGCCAGCAAAAAAAAAAATTAAAAAAATCCTACTATGAAATTTCAAACGTCACACCTACTAGCTCTGAAAATAATTTTATAAGGTTCCAAAAGTAGTCAGAAAACCATCCTAGTGTCAATAACTAACTATGCTCAAAATCTCAACTCCTGTACAGGTACTGTAGTCTTCATTTAGCAGGAATTGGGACTGGCAGGTATGTCTTTAAGCAAAGTGGTTGCTAAGTGGGAGATCATGTGACCATGTCTGTACTTTCCAGCTCAGGACAAGAATAATCCATTTCACTCCACTAGTCTTTAGTCAAGAGTAATAAAATTCTGAGTTTTGTGGGTTGGATCCATGAGTCTTCCATACCTGCTTTAAAAGGTTTAGGTGGGGTCATCACTATCAGTATGTTCAACTATTAATCATGGGAAAAATATATCAATTTTCAGGTATTGAATATACCTCACCGATTAAACGTTGATTTGACTAGATTTGGTAGGCTAAACATTTTGATACGAGAACATGTGTGAAGACTGGAAATTCATACATTATTTTGAATGTGTTCCGTGTTTCTAATTGTACTGAAGAACATCTCTGAGGCCCAAGAAGTTGCAAGTTCTCATGAAATCAATTGACTTAAATGTTGTCTCCTTCCTCATCACCTTTCTACATTTTAATACGGAATGTATTTAAGAATTAACCTCATAATTTCGGTAATCCACTTCCACGTCATCTCCGTAGACATTCAGCTCCATGTTTTTGTGACTAAACACAGTGGCTGGAGCCGGATTTCTTGGATTGCAGGCCATATCATCTGCTAGCATTAAAACTATATGACTAAATGGGAAGAAAATAAATGAATTTGGATACACAATTTGAGTGCAGTAGCAACACAAAGCCTCAAATAAACATACATGGTCTGCTAACTTTGAAAGGCTGTTTAATAGCTTTAATCCTCTTTTCTATGCAAGGCATTTTGTGACTAAGCCAAAACTTAACACAGAATGAAGAAATAGCTTTTAAAAGTTAATACGGCTAACGTTACTGTATTTGCACATGAATTCAATTCTATGCAATTTATGAAACTCAATCATACTTCAAACAGGCTGTTGGCTCATCCTAGAAATCAATCTGGGTTTTTTTCTCTCTCTCATTGTACTCATCAGGTTTCTTCAATGTTGTTTTATCATTAGTATAGATCCATCATGGCAAACCTAGGGCACAAGTGCCACAAGTGGCACACGAAGGCCTCTCTACTGCATGCAAGCTGTCACCCCAGCTGAGCTTCATTGTGCATGCACACGTGCCTCCTGCCAACCAGTTGATTTTTGGGTCTCTGTAGCGTGTGTTGTTTAATTAAAATGGAGGTAAAACACTATGCAAGCCATCAAGAATATAACTATATACATCCAACAGGAAGTGCCTCACAGGAGCAGATAGAGGTAAATCCTAGAGAGGCAGGAAATGCATCCATGGAAAATGGAGATGAATGCTAGAGAGGAATAAAGCTGCATACAAGACAGACAACACCTGTGACAGCGTAGCCATGCACGGGGGCGGGGGGAGTGCATGGGGGATCATACGCACATTGTATTATGGGTGTGGACACGCACACATGGGCTGTCATGTGTGTGCACGTGCTTTTGGCATGCAAGGAAAAAAAGGTTAGCCATCACCGGCATAGATGCTAATGTAGTAAGCAAACCATGGCCAGTTGGCAGATCTAACTTATGTAGAAAGTACCGAGTTCAGTCTTTGCCATCCCTAATTAAGGAGCAATATTGGATAGCACCACTTACAATATGTTTGACAATTTAGTTAAACTTGGGAAACCATCTCATACTTATGCCCCTGAAAAAAAAATCTCTCTCCTGTTCTTAGACAATTTTTGAAGCATGCTGTCAAACCTGGAAAGTCTTTTTGGCTATATTTTTATTAATTCTGGGCGTTTATTTAATTGATTTGTATTTAAATGTTCCAAAGGTGTAACTAATTTACTTATCAAACAATTTTTAAAATCAAATTAATGAACAGACATATAACTAATTAACGTATGAATCAATTTATTTCAATATGCTAGTGCATGAGAAATTTTAGATGATTAATCCAATATAAACATTTTTGTTTTTAAAAAATAATTGCCTAAGCATAAATATAAACATAATGTTGTTTAACTGCCTCACAGATGAATTAATTCAGACTAAGTGCTTTCCAGCCACATTCATTAATAAAGACTTGGAATATCAAAGATCAAGCCAAAATGTTTTAGCTTATATACATACTGGTAGCTCATTTCTTATGCTATGATCTCTAATATCACCAAGAATGCTGAAATTATCTAATCAAAATATTATATTCAAGAAGGAAAATATCTTTGGCTACTAACAAAAAAAAACCTACGGTATATACGTTCAATAGAAAAGTCCTCCATGGAATAATAGCTACTTAAGTTGTGGGAACACATTTACATGTAAAATAACCTCATACTTGAAAAACAAATGTGCCGAAGAATTCAACTTAACCTGTAAACTATACCTAGGCTATGACTTAATACATGTATCACATCCAAAATTTCAGTTTCTCTATGCAGGGTCTACATTTTAATTTCACAGGATACTTAAATTGCAACAGATTCATAGTAATATGGATTGCATCTAATTCAGGTCATAATAATCTGGTTGACTATGTAACAAACCATAATCATAATTATTATATGTATATGCCACCTGACTTGAGTGGTGGGTTTCAAAAATTTGTAGAACCTCTTCTGAAGGTGTAGCCTGCTTTGTGGGAGTGGCTTGCTGGCCATATGACTGGGTGGGAGTGGCTTGCCAGCCATGTGACTGGGTGGGAGTGGCCTGGCAGTCATGTGACTGGGTGGGCATGGCCAACTTGTAAAATGTGGTGAAACTCACTTAACGCTCTTGCTTAGCAACCAAAATGTTGGCTCAGAAACTCTGGCATTTGAAGCACACAAGACCCTTGCACCCCTAACCCTTTAGAAAAAAAAAACAGGGATGTTCAAACTTGACAGCTTTAAGACCTGTGGACTTCAACTCCCAGAATTCCTCCTCTCACTCTTCATCTTGATGATGTGCGGACAGGCGGGAGCTGGAATCGGTTCTAAACGGCACTGTAGATTTGTGGAACCTTTTCTATAGAAGAGGTTAGAACTGGTAGAAACCCACCCCTGCTTGACTCCCAACGAGTCAGAGCAGTTTCCAAATTGTTTTAAAAAGTACATCTTTAAAAAAATACAAAAAAAGCGCAAGAAAACAGAGATGACAAAGATGTGACCTATATTGTGTTAACTTTGGTTCTGGATACCCACTTTTACCTCAAGGTTTACTAATAATTCTTAATATTTTAAAAGGGTATAATATATAATATTTGAAAAAGCTGATCAAAAAGTGTAATAAAGCTATTTGATTTGAATATTCTGAATTATTTACAACCATAGTTTATAGAAAGCTGTAACATCCAGGATATTTCATTTTCATTCTTTTTTTTCATATTTCCTTTTAGAACCTGTCTAATAAAAATACATAGATATATGGTACAAATTGGCTGGAAGATATACGAAAAGCTACTATAATATAAGCAACATGTAAGATTTAGATCAAAAAGAGGGAAATGTATATATTTGTAAATATAATTATAATTTAAATGAGTATGTAATACATAGTAATCTATATAGAAACTATGTTAATATGAGTGACATCGATACGGAAATGCTGTAATGAGTAGAACTGTGTGTTTTTAATTTTGAACTATGTTTTAATAAAAATAAAAATACATAGATATAAAAAAAAGAATGGAAGTCTAGACAAATACCGGATCACCTTAGTACAGTAACTACCCTATTTATGCTTGATACCATTTTAAAAGGCTCTTCTTACCTATCAGGAATTCCAAGTCTCTTGACACTTCTGTAAACCGAGAGAGTATTGGCCACATGGCGATAGTTAAACCAGAATCGAGATGTGCACACCTAAACAGATTAAGAGACAAATATATGTGCGTGTGAGTGGAGCGAGAAGGTGAGGAAGAGAGAGAGAGAGAGAGAGACAGAAGATAAGAATAAATTATGTGGCTTTAATGCAACAACATGACTGTGCAGAAATAAATGGGCCACCGAGCTACAGCTTATTTGGAAATTTCAGTAAGGACAAATTCTCCTGTCAAACTGCAGAGCTGTTCTCTCTCAACTGAAGACTAATGCCTGCAGTATAATCTTCAAAGACCTCCCTACTCTATATGATTTCTTCTCTCACACCTGCATATACTTCCTACAATATGCAGCATTAGTAAATTAATAAATCGTAGTCAAGGTGAGTATGAAGGCTAATTTTCTGGAAAAGTTTTATTTTTTAAAAAAAAAGCATTGGTGGTAGCTAATGCTTCACAGGTATTTAAGTAGAATTATTTATGGTTTATTCTCTCTTTTTTAATGGATATAAAATATGGGATTGGATCAGAGCTAATCCACTATCTTTGCATGAAAAGCAATTTTATCACTGTGGAGGCAAGCAATATTTTCTTTTCAGTGATACCATTTGGTATATTCCAATAGATTTGTTTAGGTTAAGTTAAGTTCAATTAGGCTTGGTTAACTTACCAGAACAGCCCAGTTGTTTGTATGTCCGCTTCTAAAAAAATGTTCTGCTTGATCCTGAAGAGAAAATATATAAATTATACAAATAAACAAAATAGTATTACATACACACAAACACAAATTCCCTAAATATTTTAAATATGTTTTTTATCCAGGAGTGTCAAAGTCAAGGTCCGGAGGCCGGATCTGCAGGGTCACTCTGGAAATAGCAAAGTGTCACAGTGCCTCTGCCAGTGAAAATGGAGGTTGGGAGGGCCTTGTGTGGCCCTCCCAAGCTCTGTTTTCGGTGACAAAGGGTTGCAGGAGCCCATCGCAGCCGCAAACAGAGCTCAGGAACCCGTATTTGCTGGCAGAGCGCTCGGGCCTCCCCAGGCGCCCCGACATGAATGATATCAAGCTGATCATGTCCATCCTCACCACACCCACCCTGGCACCCTGAAGTCAAACACAATCCTGATATGGTCCTCAATGAAATTGAGTTTGACACCCCTGTTTTTATCAAATCAAAAGTTATTTTTACTTAATTACTATAAACATCATACCAGTTGATATATTTATGAAATTGTACCGAACAATCCTGTGTATGTTTACTCCAAAATATGACTCCCTTTTTAGAAGAACTTTTTCTCCATATAAGTTTGCTTTGTTTTAAAGAAATCTTTAGTATGGTAGCACTGCACGTATAAAAAGCCTTTCATGTATCATATCAAAGAACAACAAAGAATTCTCTCCATCGTCTTGAAACTTGATCAAAGATGGCAACCAAAGAGCAAAAAAAGAACAAAACCAAAGCAGAAAATCATAAGGACTGCTTAAAAAGACCCAACACCCTAGTTAGTAAAATTTACTATAACTTTGATTTCAGTGCTGCAAATACTTGCAATATTTAAAAAATTACAATTCCTTAATGCTATTTCATCATTTTATTTATTGAAAAGTCTTCATACCACAAACAAAACTTTTTTTAAAAAAAATCACTTATTCCAAATAAAAACATACTTTATTTCACCACAGGGTTGCAGAAATTAGTCTCAATTAATCAAAATTGGCAAACTAGGAAAAAATGTGAATTAAGCCAGAATGATCCAACTGATCAGGCATTTATCTCCTTGAATCCTCTAAAAACAAATTGGATTGGATGCATTCTTCCTTTAATAGAACATAAGCTCGTCATTCAGATTAAAATAAATGTATAAAGTCTGACAAGTCTTGACAGACTCCTGCCCCACTATCAAATGCCACTCAGCCAAAACAAATGATCATAGAGAAATGAATACCAAAATATATTATCTGCAAATACCTCATAATTAAGTTTTTTTTTCATTTTTTCTCAAGAATAATGTGCTGTACTCAAGAATTCTGTAAAATATTGCAGTAGAAATCCACAATTGTAATAGGGACTTTTAAAAATTATGCTAAACTTATGATGAATATTTGTAATAAATATTCTCTATTTATTCTCTTGAATAACATAATCAAAATTAATAACATATTCCTTTACTAGGAATATGTTACTTAATCTTGGACCATGCTATCCTTATTGCAACCTCTGCATAAGAACTCAAACAGTGACGTGAGATTTCCCAGAATATCATCTATTTGATAATATCCCAGTTTCTTAGGGGTAAAGAAAGATTATGACCTGACTCTACTTTTTAACCTCTTTGTCAACAATACATTTTTGTGTGATGTTTTTTTTTTGCTAAATTATGTGAGAGAAATACATTATTTCCCTTTTTGCTGATAACTTGATCCTTATTTCTTTATCTCAGATTAGCCTTCAATTCTGAGTTAGTCTTAGCTAAATATGGTATTTTTTAAAAAAATCATTAACTCAATGTGAAAGATTTAATTAGACTAGCCATTGTTAATCACTGAAATTGAAAGTTGGCCAATGGTTAAATGGAACACTTAATGCATATTTTCCCCATGGTGCCAGAATCTGAATACTAAAAATTTGTTTACACTTGAGATACCGAAATCCAGAATGGCAATTTTATGTCCTGGAACTCATAATATCGCAAATAGATTTACTATCACATTTACTTTACTGAATTATTAGTTCAATTTTCTATCCCTCCTTTATTCGAGATTAGTCAATCTTTGCCTTTTAGAAAAAAATAAGAATTAAATCAGCAAGAAATGTATTCTGTTTTCAAAATTTAGTTTGACATTGTAATATAGGTTGTTGCTTATTCTTTGATTTTTTTGTTCTTGAACTATTTTTCAGCCACATAAATGTTTCAAGATTGGGTTGATTAATGTCTTTGTTCAATCTGATTTGAGCACCACTGAAAATAATAAAACTGTTCTCTGTATGCAATTGGAAAAGGCTAGTTTGAATTATTTAAAGCTTGTATTTAATTGCACCCTTAAAATTTCTCTAATGTTCAACAGATGTTCAATGTCAATTCTAGGTCATTTGGGAAAAATACCACATAATTCCTAACTCTGGCCACTTACTCATTATTTGCTTTATTTTCTGCTTTTGTTTTCTTCCCCTGACATCCAGTTTAAATGTCTAACTACAACTCTTGGGGGAAACATGAATTTAGTTGACCTGAAAAAATGCCAGGTTTTGTTTTTTTAAATCTCCAGAGCTTGGGCAAATGGATTATCATCACAGCAGTGTGACAAATAAATTGAAACTACCGGTCTAATGAATACTATTTTATGTAATTATACAGCTTGTTCTGTAATCTATGTATTCAATCCCTTCCCGTCCTTGTTATAGAATTGTTGAAACAAGCTGACTGATGTGACATAAAACAAAGCAAGTACATGTTTGGTCATTCTTTTTAAAATCATTATTTCAAGAAAACATAAATCAATTAAACAGCCTTAACAAATCTAAATAAATAAATCTGCTAAAGGCTACAACAATGAAAGCCAAGCAAACCCTCCCTCTTCCAACTGAAAAGACCAACAAATAGATCATTGCTCTATTACCCCAAGTCCCGGTTGGTACCCGGTTGGTACCCTCCCTCTTCCAACTGAAAAGACCAACAAATAAATCATTACTCTATTACCCCAAGTCCCGGTTGGTTTTCTCGAGAGATCCAGCCAGCTTTTATTGGAAACAAAATGCATGAATGCATGACTTCTGAATCAGAAGTCAACTTGGTTACATTTGAAAATAGAAATAGCACTTAAGACTTCACAGTGCTTTACAGCTCTAAGCAATTTAGAGGCTCGGCACATTGCCCCCAACAATTTTGGTCCACATTTTACCAACCTCGGAAGGATGGAAGGCTGAGTCAACTTTGAGCCGGTCAGGACAGAACTGCTAAACTGCTGGCAGCCGGCAAGTCAGTAGAAGTAGCCAGTAGTACTGCATTCTAACCACTGTACCACCATGGCATCAAAATTCAACATTCTTTTTACATTGTCATGTACACATAATGTATATAGGAAATGGGAAGAGACTTGGCACAACTTTCCAGGAGCAAAATGACAATGGGAGGGGGGGGGGGAATCTAAGAAAAAAGGGAAATCATAGAGACTGAAACTGGCATTGCTACTCCATCCCCCTAACTCCAGGGTTTTGCTTGAGATAGTTGCCTAATTAATTTCTTCTTCAAATGATTTTTTTATATATTCATTACATTTATAGGAAGCCCATTTTCCTCAAGATAACTCTGGGTGGCTTACAATCATAAAAATAAAAACTATATAATTAAAGAGCATAAATAAGTTAGTATAAAGTCCAGAACTCACCCAATTAAAGGGGAACAGGATTGTTAATTGATCAACCACTTTCACTTTGATACTTCCCCATTGAAGCCCCAAGCTAATTGGCAGAGCCAGGTCTTTAGGCTCTTCCAGAATGTGAGGAGAGTTGGGTGGACCTCACACTGGAGGGGATGGGGGAGGCAAGACATTCCACAGGGCAGCTGAACGGCCGAGAAGGCCTTTCTCCTGGATCCTGCCAGCTAGAATAATCAATCTGATGGGCCTGCAGCACGCCTCCTTTGCTGGCCAATCCCAGTGGAATGAGACAGTCATGCAAGAGGCCTGGGTACACACCATGAGGAGCTTTAAAGGTAATTATCAATACCTTGAACTGCACCTGGAAGCAAACTGGCAGCCAATGCAGCTCATGGAGCAGTGGTGTTACATAGGCCATTTTTGGCCCCCCAAGAACTGCCAGCACCACCTCCAAAACTCCTACTGGTTAAGAGTTTTTCAGTATTTTAGATCAGAAGGCCAAGTAGTGATTTGGAATTTAAAAAGAGTACTTGTTTGCAACTTCTTAAAGCAGCATAATCTTTCCTCAGGATTGCAGGGTACACCCAGTAGTTGCCCTATGATCCAGATAAAACACATTTGGTTCATTTCATAATTTGTACCCTCATGCATTCTAAAATACACTTCTGCATTAGAATATAAAGTGCTGCTAATCTGATTCCTATTTAGCTACTCGCACAGAGAAAATGTTGAGACTCTAGAAAAAGTGCAGAGAAGAGCAACCAAGATGATTAAGGGCCAGGAGGCTAAAACATATGAAGAATGGTTACAGAAACTTGGCATGGCTAGTCTAGTGAAGAGAAAGACCAGGGGAGACATGATAGCAGTCTTCCAATATTTGAGGGGCTGCCACAGAGAGGAAGGGGTCAAGGCACCCGAAGGCCAGACAAGGAATGGATGGAAACTGATCAAGAAGAGATTCAACCTAAAAATAAGGAGAAATTTTCTGACAGTGAGAACAATCAACCAATGGAATAGCTTGCCTTCAGAAGTTGTGGAAGCTTCATTACTGGAGGCTTTTAAGAAAAGCGTGCATTCCCTTTTTGGCCTTGGTGCCGAAAAGGTTCGCCATCACTGCCCTAGATAATTGAATTCCATGGAATGCAAAAATCAGTATAGAGATAGCCCTCAATGTGAACCCAAAATTTCTGTTGTTAAACAAGACAGTTACTAAGTGAGTTTTGTCTAATTTTGTGATCTTTATTGCCACAGTTGTTAAGTGATTACTGCAGTTGTATTTAATGGTTATTTAATGACCATTCAAAGTTATAGCATTACAGCAGCACTGAAAAAAGTAACTTATGACCATTTTTCACATTTACAACCACTGCAGCATCCCCAGTCATGTGATCAAATATTGAATGCTTGCCAACTCTCATATTTATGACACTTGCAGTGTCCTGGGATCATGTGATCCCCTTTTGCAACCTTCTGACAAGCAAAGTCAATGGAGAAGTCAGACACACTTAACAACTGTGTTGCTAACTTAACAACTGCCATGATACACTTAACTGTGGCAGGAAAAGACTTAAAATGGGGCAGAATTCACTTAGCAACAGAAATTTTGGGTTCCATTGTTGTGGTTAAGTTGAGGGCTAGTGTGTATGCATGTATGTAGGGGTGGACAATACAATGTAGGAGATAATACATTAAAACTAAAATCACCCTAATATGGAGACATAGAATTACAACGGGTTACACGTTGTAATTCGATTTCTGGGGATGCTTAACCATTCGAACTGCTTCTGGTGTGGCTGCGGTGAGATCATCCCAAGGGTTTTGACATTTCCTGGGTAAAGAGGAGCAAGGACAGAAAGCAGCAGCAACCGAGTCCCCGCCAAAAGCCGTCAGGGGGCGGTCGAGCACCCGACATGAGGAGCCGAGACCGGCCCACTCTTTTCTCGCCCTCCAGGATTGCAACGACAGCCCGGAGGAGAGTAGGCAGAGCTCAGCGCCGGTGTACAACACTCCGGATAGACATTTGCAACACCACATTTAATTCCAAAGGGACAGGCAGCTAGATTTTAAAAGTCTCCGGCCTCGTTTTGTTTCGTTTTTTTAAGGCGGTCGCCTTAAGCCCCCTTGGTTGCATTTGCTCAGTGCAACCAAAACCAGCCCACGGAAACGGAAATCCAAGTCCTGGGTTTCAAATCCACCCACGGTAAGAAAGGAAAAAAAACAAAGCAAAAGCAAAGGAGAAATAAAGGCGCGCTGCCAGCCGTCCCCTTTTGCCCTTCCTGGCGTACCTGCGCTCCGTGACCGACCGCCGAACTGCAGCGGCCGAAGAAAAGCAGCAGCAGCGCTGTTGCTGCTAGAAAAAGACACCGGCTCGGGCTGGGGGCAGCCATCTTGCCTCTCCGCAGGACCCAGGAAGGAGGAAGAGCGGTCATTGGGCACCGACGCTGTGTAACTCCGCCTCTTTTTTCTTTTCCCAAAGTTTGCGATTGTTTTTACTCCGGGTGTTGAGATGCCCGATGTGCAGGGAATGCGGGTTAAATCTTAACCGGGGCGGGGATGCCAAGCCTAGTGGCGATGCTGAGCAAAAATGATGAAAGCCATTGATATTAAAATCTGTCCCCTCTGAAGCGCTTAACTGAGAAGGACGCAATCATTTAAAGATCCTTATAGGTATTCCATTGGGACTTTTACTGCCAGGACCTCTATTTAAAATCTCAATAAAAGAAGAGCAGAACTTTCCTGTTTTTACATCATGGTATTTAGCAACGAGGACATCATTGAGGACATCATAACCTGCTTTCTCAGTATTGAATCCTAATGTTACTATACTTGCAACTTATGAAATGCGTTGCTTACCGTCAACGTAGATAATTACTGTATGGACAATCACAATGTAATCGTGGTTATCTGTGAATGAAACCTGTTAGTAACCGGGCATACCATATAATTGGATTGGATTGGATTGGATTGGATTATTGGCCAAGAGTGATTGGGTACACAAGGAATTTGTCTTTGGTGCACCTGCTCTCAGTGTACATAAAAAGACAAGATACATTACTCAAGAATCATAAAAGTACAACACTTAATGATAGTAATAGGGTACAAATAAGAAATCAGGAAACTATAAATGATATTAATGGTATTAAATGAATATAAATGGTAAGGATACAAGCAACAAAGTTACAGTCCTGCAGTCATAAGTGGGAAGAGATGGGTGATAGGAACGATGAGAAGACTAATAGTAATAGTAATGCAGCCTTAGTGAATCATTTGACGGTGATGAGGGAATTATTTGTTTAGCAGAGTGATGGCGTTCAGGAAAAAAATCTGTATTGTTATCTTACCAGGTTTTTTTCTATTGGTTTGGTTAAATGAAGCTAGTTAATAACTTTAAATTTGGTATTTAGAATATGGGTTTCTATTTTTCTAGACAATCTTACAGATCTAGATTGCAAGTATTTCATCAGAAACGCATTGTGGCATGGGCTTGCATATAAAATTTACCTCAATTTGAAGTGAGGATCTGGTGCAGTATACTTTGGAATTTGTAATAAATCGGCATCTGGAGAATGTATCTCCTCCACCAAGAACTTATGAAAAAAAATGCTATATTATTATTATTTTTTACAGAAGGAAGAAGTTCTGTGAGTTTGCCAAGCAGGAACAGAATTGTTCAGGCCAGAAAATGGATTTTTACATACCGTATAAAAAATAAAAGAGAAACATACTTTTGCAGATTTGTACATGCATTGTTTTTTGTCCTATACCTTCTCCTTAAAATTTTCATCATGTGTAGAGAATAAGATGAATTTGCAGAGATGTTGGTATAACTAGTTTAGCTACAGAAACCCCATTTTGCTGAAAAACAATGTTTCTGTCTTTGGGACCTCTCATTTTTGGACTTCACATCCTGATCCTAAAATACCTGGAATGCTAAAAAAAATAGCTTTATCAAAGAATATGTACCATTCTAAAGAAGAGTATCAGTGAAAACAAGGCTGATTTCTTCCTATTGTAAACGGATTAGTTAGAATGCACTAACTCCCTTTTTTTTTTTGCAGATAAATTAGCTAAAAATATTTGCATACTTAATTATCAACCTTATTAGTTATGGACAGGAGGAGGGCTATAATAATATATTAATGAACCAATCTTCTGGCAGGGCCATATTTCACAGGGTTGTGAATACTTTGTTACTTTTTGTCTATTGATTTCAAATGATCAGGCGCTCTTGTTTTCTAAAAGTATATAAAAGCTATGCTAAACTACACTATGCAGTCGGTACACATGCACATGCTGCACATGTGCATGTGGTGGGCACCCGGACCTGTTGCACCGTACCGGTTGCAACAGGATCCAGAACCCACCACTGGACCACATAGATTTTCTCTATGGTGATTGCTCCCTAATGTGGTCCTTCAGATCTTCCAAATGTACACTCTCCATTGTCACTCAGTCCATGCATGTTGCTACTGCTTATTTTCTTTCCTCAGAGCTTCCTCCAGAAGTAGGTCTTCACACAATGAACCCGAAGTAGGATAATTTGAGTCTGGCCATTTCTATCCACTCTGAGTAGATTTCTTCAATGATTCATTTGTTTGTTTTCTTGGCTGTCCCATAGTATTCTCTGAAGTCTTCTCTAATTTCTGATATTATAGCAATCTTAGTAAAGGTGTTGTTAGCCTTCCTATGGAGTTTATTTCCAGTCATCTGCCTGGCAGGGCTGTTATAATGAGAATTTTAAGACACTAGTGAACAAAAAGACAGCCACCTTCACATTATGGATATGAATATAGTTGCAAAGAGAGTTAAAATCTGCAAAAGCAACCAATCAATTTGTCTTGGACCAAAGTAAAGTTGATGATTATTAGTAAGCAGAAATACATAACAGTGGGATGTGAATGGTTGATGGGTGAGAAAAAAATGTTTTCAAAGGATATGGAAGTAGAATTAGAAGAGAAAGATAAGAGTTGAGGTAAATAAAGAGAAGAATGTCATTGGAAGTGCAATGAGTTTTTGTTAAGACAGGTCAAGATGGCAAAATTAAGTAATTCAGGTATAGGATACTGTTCTGACCCCCCTTCTTCATTTGCCCACACAGAACACGCTCCGGAACCATACTATTTTAACAGGGTTTATTACACAGACAGACAGACAGATCCTTGGCAGTAAACCACCACGACAAGGCTCACAAACACGAGACACGAAAGCAGCTATCCAGCCTGCTACGTTTCCAAGACCAAACTTCTTGCAGGATTTCTTTGTTGACTGCTGCAAAGGGCGTATTCTCCGTCAACCCTTTTATAGCCTGAAGGGGAGTCTACTTATCAGCAGCTGAGAGCCCTTACCGCCGATAACTGCTCCCTTGCTCCCTGCGTCTGTGGGCGCGGCGATAACGAGCGTCCAAGAACTCCCTGCTGATCTCTGATTCACTGTCCCGTGACTCCTCCCCACTGCTCCAAGGCATGGCATCAGGAGCCCCCCTCCTTTGGCTCTCACCGCTGCTCCATGCCTCAGGCGCCTCCTGGTGGCCAACCAGACTCTCCGATCCCTGCTCAGAGTCAGAACCCTGCCCAAGATCCTCCTCATTCTCCAGAGCCGACTCATAGGGACCCTCACTCTCAGAGTCTGGTGGCAGCTGCAATGGCTCCTGCTGGGCCACAACAGGATACTCTGGAGAATTCCAGAATCTTTTTTTTTCTCTCTCTCTCAAATGAGAGGAAATTATACCAGTCACCTAGAATAAATGAAGATGAATTCTTGTGTTTATTATAGGCATAAAGGTGTTTTATCAATTCCTATGTTCATTATGTTTCTTATAGGGATAAAGATATTTTACAGTATCAATTGGTGTCACTGCTTAACTGTCAACTGACTAGGAAGCTATTTTTAATCATGTCAACAAAGCAAAAGATAAGTGGTACAGTTAATCTTGATCATAACAGGAAATGATTTGGCATCACAATCAAGGTCAGTATGTGGGAAATTTTGTGTGCCTAGAACAATTTTGACCATGCAGTTGGGGAGAAAAACTTTTCGTCCTTACCTTTATGATTGTGCCACAATCCCATAATCACCGATATTAGAACTACCACAGAACTCCGCTCCTTCCGACAGAAGCTTAAGACCCACCTGTTCCAGTTAGCTGGCTTAACCGATTCATAGTCCCATTTAACCTCCTGGCAAACATCTTATTGGGCAGTTTTTAAGGGTATTTTAATGTTTAATTGTATTTTATTTTACATATTGTACAGTCTACATCCTACCTCCTCCACGTACCTATTTGTATATTTGTATATTGAATGTATATATTTTGTATTATACTGTTTTAATATGACTGTACACCGCCCCGAGTCCTGTTTAGGAAAGGGCGTGGTTTAAAAATTTAATTAAATAAAATAAAATAAAACCATTTATGAGCATCTGCCTTCCACCAAACAGAATTAATGGAGAACACTAAAATAAAATGAAAGTTGCAGTCACATGATGTTTCACTTAACGACCGCAGTGGTCTATTTAATGATGGAAAGAGAAGTGATATCATAAGTCCAGTGCAGTAACATGATTTTTCACTTGGCAACCACAGTGCTTAGTAACAGAATTTCCTATCACTTATGGTCAGTTAGCAAGGCCTGTAATATCCTAGTTATTACCATGGGTAATGAATGGAATGGAACAAATAACACTGGGACAAGCATACTTTAAGAACTAAGATTGCACCTAAATTTGTTTGGAAATTATTGCACAGAAAGATGCCAACATAAGAGAAATACACGTTCAAATTGGAAAATATATTCATCCAATACCTCAGTACTTTATATATGAACTGAAACTATATCTTAGATAAGTAGCAGTACATCTGGATAGTACAGGTAATCCTTGACTAAATAGTTTGTTTAGTAACCGTTTGAAGTTAACAATGGCACTTTAAAAAATGACCTTACGACAATTTTTCTACACTTATGAGCAGATTCACTTAACAACCATATTACTAATTTAACAACTGCAGTGATTCAAATGTGGCAAGGAAAGTCATAAAATGGGACAAAGCTCACTTAACAAATTTATCGCTTAACAAAATAAATTATGAACTCAATTGTGGTCATAAGTTCAGGTCTACATATATTGATACACATAGTTTTCTTTGGCTGCAAGAGCAGGACAAATGGAAGCTTCTTTTGTAACCTTTCCCCTGTACACATGAAGAGTGATACCTTATGTAACTTTACTTTTTAAACCAAGAGCTTCTAAAACTACAATCAAAGGAGGAGAAAAACTGAAAAGGTATTTAATTTCTTCTTTTAAAATGCATCAATTATTTAAATTCAACATTATCACTGGGTGATTTTTATTAAATAATGTTTGCCTTCTAGCACTTTAATTACAATTTGTGAGGCCAGTGAAGTCCCTTTCAAGCTTTCAAAGACCTTTCATAGCCCTAGAGGCCCTGTGCATCTGCATCATTGAAAACAAGCAGATTAAAATCAGGCAGTAGATCCCCAGAGAGCCTTTTCTGTAAACACCACGTCAACCCTCAACTCCAACTTTCAGCTCACTGAAATTCCATAATGAAAATTGGTGTTCCTCAGGCACACCAAGGACAAATCTAAAACCTGTTGTCTCCCCATGAATTATTCTTTCCAAAAACAGCAATAGCACTTAGACTAATATACTGCTTCATAGTACTCTATAAGCAGTTTACAGAGTCAACACATTGCCCTCAACAATCTGGGTCCTTGTTTTACCAATATTGGAAGATGGAAGGTTGAGCCAACCTTGAGCCGTCAGGATCAAACTCCGGACTGTTGCCTGCAATACTGCATTCTAACCACTGCACCACTTGGGCTCATCCCCTGTCATTAATAAACATGATGGACCAATTATCAGTTCTCTTCCCACAGCAAACTGGGCTATTTAAAAAATGAAATTGGGAAAAAGGTTTATGGGCATGCGTTTGAATACTGTGTCTCCATAATGTGTTGAATTTTTAAAAGATGAAAAAAAAAGTCAAATTATTCCATTAATCTGAAATCCTCAAGTCAATGAGTTAAAGGAGAAGTTATTCCAAATGTATGAGGCTTCATTTTGGAAAGCCTTTTTACTTATTTTCCACGCACTTCTAAAATAAATCTTTCAATGGGTATTGATATTATAAATTGTTTAGTTGACACTATCAATTGCCAGGTTAAGTTCCTGCAAGAGTTTCAGTATCTTCATGAACAATATAATAGGAAGGAACGATGCATTAATATAGCCTAGAAAACACATATGGTATAATAATGGCCTTAAAATATTGCTTTCTATCATTAACTATCTTGATGTGCAAATACAACTATCTTAATTAGTTCATTAATTAACTATCATAAACTTCATTAACTATCTTAATGTGCAAATACAACTGTTTTTTTAAAGCATTAAAGGCCTTCAGTGATTTGTAACTAAGACAAATAAACTTCATAGCAACTTTTTGAGAACTTCTTATGGCTCAAAGAAGAGAGCATGAGCCTCGTTTTCCAAAGTATAGTCTTTGGACATAGGAAATATGCAGTAACTTTCTGGGAGAGAAATTGGTTGATGTGCTTTTTGTTCAAGGGAACACACAATTTTTGGATTGCCCATCCAAACATTGCAACAAAAAAGATATTTTTTGTGGTAACAGAAGGGGACAAAAATAACTTTAATTAAAATGCAAATCTATTATCCATATTAATTAAATATTTGCATTTTAATTAAATGTAAATTTATTTAAATTAAATCTGTGTTAATGTCACATCCAACCTTCCCGTCTGTATAGCATTCAATGGCTTGTGGTAAGGTACTTATTGTAATACCTGAGTATATAAGATTAAATTTAAGATGAATTTTTTAAAAAATCAATTCAGCTAGCAGTTCAAAGGTAGATGAAAGAAAATATGCTTTTAGGTAGTGCTTTCTTTCTTAGGAAGCTGTCTTTAATCATGTTATATGGTTACTAAAAGTCAATTCTGCTTTCAAACAGCCAAATTGTAAATTAAATTGTAAATAGTGTAACATTTGTTAGATAGAATTTTGGGATCTTCAAAGGCTCCTAAAAGCTATTTTGTTCTAAGAGACTTCCTCTGATGTATGTATGTATGTATGTATGTATGTATGTATGTATGTATGTATGTATGTATTTGTGTTACAACCCCTGTATTTGTATGCCCAAATATGGGAGGGAACTCACTGCTCCCCCTTTCTATATATATATTTGTGCTGTATTTGTACTGATAAATAAATAAAGGGAGACTAGTATAGATCTATTTCGAGCTAATTAGCTCTCATCAGCTAGCCATACCCTTACTGGGATTTGAACCTGTAAAGTAAGGGTATGGCTAGCTGATGAGAGCTAATTAGCTCGAAATAGATCTATACTAGTCTCCCTTTATTTATTTTTCAGTACAAATACAACACAAATATAAAAAGGCAACATTAAAAATAAAAAAATATATGGTTTTCTGCCTGCATGATCTTCTGTGATGAGCCGAAGAACAGAAAGAGGGAGTAGTGACCTTCCTCCCATATTTAGGCATACCAGGGGTTGTAACACACACACACACTTACATACACACACACACACACACACACACACACACACACATATATCCTCTTTCCTTTTAGCAAAAGCATTTTATTGAAAGCTTTCAAGCTAACAATTACATTTGTTTCTTTTAATCTTCCATTAAACCAATACAGAAAAAAGTATTTTTTAAAATAGAGCAATTAAGGAGCTAGAAAACAAGAAGGGGCAATAAAAGCTTTCTGTACTTTTTATTTTTATTTTATTTTACTTGGAACTAATGTAGCTAAAATAGATCATGAACCATATACAGAGAGCACTTCTATTTAGTATTATAATACTATAAATAATATTGCTTTCAAGTATGAAGTATGAAATAAATATTCATACTTTCCTCAGTTGGTTTGAAATTTGAAAGGATTGTTCACAGAAATAGCTTTAAAGCATACACTATGTGCATCTACTTAAAAGTATTTCCAAAAATAATAATTTGGGGAATTTTGTGACCTTTCAGATGCTTTTACACAAACCTCCAGCATTCATCACTCACTCTGGCAGAAAGTGTTGAAAGCAACATATGGAGGATTATAGTTGTCTATGCCTAGTGCATACAGTATTATTATTAGCTATGTGAATAACCTTGGGAGACAAAGGAAAAAAGCTGCAGCCTTATTTCTGATAAGAGAAATCTGAATCCAAAGATTGGATGGGGGAGGAATAAAGCATTTTGGAAGGGACCCTCTCTAGTTTTCTGAAAAGCAAAGGTAAGGGAGGGATGTAATAATTTCAGACTTGCATGAATCTGTCACTGTAACTTTACAATAAAGATAGAATTAGTACTCAGGTCTTTGGTTTTCTCTCTGGACTACCTTGAAGGCTGACACACATATTTGCATGCACATATACACACACAAAAAGGGATACAGTGGCTCAGTGGCTAAGACGCTGAGCTTGTCAATCAGAAAGGTTGGCAGTTCAGCAGTTCAAATCCCTAGCGCCACGTAACGGAGTGAGCTCCCGTTACTTGTCCCAGCTTCTACCAACCTAGCGGTTCGAAAGCATGTAAAAATGCAAGTAGAAAAATAGGGGCCACCTTTGGTGGGAAGGTAACAGCTTCTGTGCACCTTTGGCGTTTAGTCATGCCAGTCCCATGACCATGGAGACATTGCTGGCTCTTCAGCTTTGAAACAGAGATGAGTACCACCACCTAGAGTCGGGAACAACTAACACATATGTGCAAGGGAAACCTTTACCTTTACCTTTTTAAGCATACATGCATATAAACCAGTGATGGGATTCAGCCAGTTCGTACCTATTTGGGAGAACCGGTTGTTGGAAGAAATCTCATTTGTTTTTTTTCTACTTTACAGGCTAATCCTGTAAGGAAGGCAGGAAGGAAGCAATCTGGTGTTGTTTCTAGCCTAATCTTTATTGCCCTGCTTACAGAAACTGCCTCTCCGGTTAATCCTTATTGCATCGTAACAGCTAAAGTGAAGTGTCCATTGACGTGAGTGATGTTGTATTGGCCACACCCACAAGTCACATGACCACTGAGCCACGCCTACCCAGCTGGTCATTAGGGCAGAGAACCAGTTGTTATTTGAATCCCACCAGTGATATAAACATATAACTTATATATTCCTGTTCTTTTTATTCTAGGCTTTTTTTAAACATTTGCTTCCAATGGTTCCATGGAAAAAGGAGAGAAAGTGTACCACTTCAAGGCTAGTACAAGAGGCTACTTGGATTTAGCCTACATATTTTAGGTTGTGCCAGGGAAATAAGTTTGTTGGGGTTACAGGAAAACCCTTATAACCCCCCAATTAAAATACCTGTAGAATATCTCAATTTGACTAGCTACCCGAGAGCTGAATTACTGCCTGCACATTCTTAATTGATTCTTTCAGCAGCATCTTTGCCATGTAATGTGTATGGTCAGTGCATAAACTGGATAGGATGGGGATAAGAAAGTTGCATTTACAATGAATGAAGCAGCACTGGCTGTTTTTCACAGTTATCAAAATTGCAGCATCCCCCATGGTCATAACACCAAAATTTGGATGCTTGGCAACTGGTTCATATTTATGATGGTTGCAATGTCCTGGTGTCATATAATCACCTTTTGCAACCTTCTGACAAGCAAAATCCATGAGGAAGCATGATTCTCTTAACAACCATGTTACTAATTTACCATATTTTTCGGAGTACAAGACGCACCAAGGTTTTGAAGAGGCAAATTAATTTTTTTTTTTTTGCACTCTGCAAACCTCCCAAAAAAGGCCCATTTTTCACAAAAACGGGCCTGTTTTTTTTTTAAAAAAGGAGATGTATAGACTTAAGGAGGTTTGTAGAGTGCTTCTGCGGAAGTGGCAAAATTGAGCAAAAAACGGCCCGTTTGTTGCTCATTTCCGCCCTCCCCAGCTCCCAGGAGCACTCTGGAAGTCTCTTAAAAGCTTTGCACGGCCATTTTTGCAAAGGGGGAGGGGTTTCGGGAGGCAAAAAATGTTGTATTCAGTGTATAAGACGCAGCCAGATTTTCACCCTCTTTTTTGAAGGGAAAAGGGTGCGTCTTATACTCTGAAAAATACAGTAACAACTGCAGGGATTCATTTAAAACCATGGCAAGAAAGTATGTAAAATGAAGAAAAACTCAGTTAACAACTGTCTTACTTAGCAACAGAAATTTCATGTTCAATTGTGGTCCACCTGTAGTGTTTCTTTTAGAAAACATGTTTTTTAAAAAATAAAGAACTGAGCATAGTACTAATCATTTAAGTAAAATAGCTTAATTTGTACCCACATTAAAACAACTGCTATAGCTGGTTGATTAGAGGAGTTTTCTTGTAACACAGTCTTATTCAGTTTATGACTCTTACTTTAATTGGAACCATTGATCATTTTAAATATGAAAATGCTTCTGAATGGAGCAAACATGCCTTTGTTTCTGTGAATCTGTGTTTTCTTTTAAAGGAAGAATTTTTTTTTAAAAAGGAAGGAAACAAAAAAGACCATTTGGTGAATTGTCAATGGGGCTTTTGATAAATTCTTTTCTGTTTACAGGGGAAAAAAAGAAGGAACAGCTAGTCTTGATTATTTTGTTTAACTAAAGTGATGTGAATAGTGAAAAGATAATAGCTGATCCAGTTTAGAGCTGGATGGAAGTCGTGGTTTTAACTTTGACTTGCTTGATTTGGACATTTGGGAAGCTATTGGATACAAACCTCTCCCTTTCAGATTTGTGTGTCAACCAGAAATAGGAAATATGTCACCCAAAAATAGGCCAGTACAAAATACAGATTTACATAAAATACACATATTGTGTGCTGTTCTACAGAGAAAGAGGCAAGCTCAGCCATATGGCTGTGTTTTAAATACAAGTATGATCATTTTATATTTATTAAAATTGCCACCAGGTGAGCTCTTGGCCTACTTAAGCTATATTCACATGGCACACAAAATAATATTCTAAACCAAAGAACCTGGGTATTATGGAGTCAAATAACCATGATCGTGATTGTCTGAATGTACCCTTAGTCTTCTATATTGGTGTTGACTACTGATGAATGACAATAAAGCGTTTTTTTAGGGGGGAGGAAGTACCTTTGAGACAACCATCAAAGCTTGTTCTGTCTTCTAAAGCTGCTTAGTTTTAAATTTGCACAGGAAAAGTAGAGAAAGTATAACTGACTTACAACAGTTCATTTAATGACCGTTTGAAGTTACAATGGCACTGAAAAAGTCACATGACCATTTTTCACACTTTCAACCATTGCATGGTCACATGATCAAAATTCAGATGCTTGGCAACTGACTCATATGTATGATGGTTGCAGTGCCCAGGGATCATATGTTCACCTTTAGTGACCTCCTGACAATCAAAGTCAATGGGAAAACCAGATTCACTTAACAACCATGTTGTAATTTAACAAGTATAGTGATTCACTTAACAACTGTCACAAGAAAGGTCTTAAAATGGGGCAAAATTCACTCAACTCTCTCGCTTAGGAATGTAAATTTTGGGCTCAATTGTAAGCGTAAGTGGAGCACTACCTGCATACAGAAGAAAATAAATAACCAGAAACCTAAGCAAGGAATCAAGCAAAATAATGTGTGTGCTAAGCTTCCAAGATTTCTCACATAGGATACAAATGGTCATCTTCTCCCCAGAGATCATGTATTGCCAAAAAGCAAACAAATGGATCGTAGAACAAATCAATTAAGGCCTGAGTTATTGTATTTTACCCATTATGTGAAGACTTAGGTCTGTAATGGAGAACCTATGGCATGCATGCCGAAGTGACACGCGGAGCCATGTCAGCTGGTACGTGCAGCGTTTCCCATTACTTTTCTGGGTTCCTAGCATGCATGCATGCATGACGATCAGCTGTTTTTTGTACGTGCAGCAGTGCTGGAAACCGGAAGAGCTGGTCTTCTGGTTTCTGTTGTGTGCATGTGTGCCGACCAGCTGATCGTTGCACACACATGTGTACCAATAACTGGAAGACAAGCTGGCCGTTACGCATATGTGCGCCGGAAACTGGAAGTTCCTTTCCCAGTGTGTGCATGCCCGCTTTGCAGCTTCTCTTCCAGGGCGCATCCTCAACAAGTGTGCACGCACTCCCTTTTCGGTACTCAGTGCTGAAAAGGTTCGCCATCAGGTCCTAGGTCCTTTGAGAAGTCCCTAATGCTGGAAAAGAGGGTGGAGGAGAAGAGGATGATCAGTAGAAGCAAGGTGGATGGATTCAATTACAATAGCAATTGATGCAACTTTTGGAAGATTGAAATGTCAGGTTGAGGACAGATCATCCTTGAAAATGTCTATGTGGTTGCTAAACGTCAATACTGACTTGATGGCATATAAGCAACTTCCAATAGAGTCTATACCCAACAAATTCCTCCCAAAATGCTTAGAACAGGTCAAGTCTTCCAACCTTGTGCCACCAGTTATGTTATCTTGTTACAATTATTCTCTTCCATGGGTCTTTTCTTCTAAATTAATTTATTTTAAATATAAATTAGCCATTAAAATTTTGCTTGCCTTAGGCTCTAATGGATTTCTGTACTTCATGTCTGTCATTTCAGTATGAATTATTCATCTCTAGATAAAGGTGATTCATCACTTGGAAAAGATTTCTCTGTTCTTTTTAATTACGAAGAAAGAAAGAAACGTATCAAAAGACTTGTTTCCTTTTAATTCTTTTCTAGTCAGATCAAGAACATTAAAGGAATATGATTTCGTGGTGGAGGTTACACTGCACAGCAGGCATCATATTTGGTTGTCATTACAACATTTATTTTCTTTTGCACTATTGTTGTACAAGGCTAAAGTATAAAGCTATCACTGAAACAGGTAATTATAAGCTAACTTACTCTCTTCACTCTGACTCAAAATGACCTATTAAAGAGTGACGAATTCTAGTTGAATGCAGTTGCTGGAGGTACCTCCTTGAACAACTCTGAATGTTTGTGACCCTTTTCCTTTGTTAAACTACAAATGCTAAAAATATGGTTTTTGCCTTTGCCAGTTGCTCCTTAATATGTTAGGGAAGGATCTGCCTTACCCTTACTGGGATTCGAACCTGGGCTGTATTATATCTTAGGCAGGAGTCTTAGCCACTAAGGCACAGGCTGTCCTCCTTATCAGTTGAGCCAGACAGAAAGAGGGAGTAGTGACCTTCCTCCCATATTTAGGCATACCAGGGGTTGTAACACAAATACATACCTATTTCCCTGGCTCAACTGATAAGGAGGACAGCCTGTGGCTTAGCACCTAAGACTCCTGCCTAAGATATAATACAGCCCAGGTTCGAATCCCAGTAAGGGTATGGCTAGCTGATGAGAGCTAATTAGCTCAAAATAGATCTATACTAGTCTCCCTTTATTTATTTACCAGTACAAATACAACATATATATATATGTGTGTGTGTGTGTGTGTGTGTGTGTGTGTTTGTGTGTGTGTGTGTGTGTGTTTTCGTAGATTTTCACGGGTGTAGGTATGCTGGTTTTGTTGTATTCGGGTCTTTTCCCGTGTAAGGTTGAGATTGTCTTTGCAACGTTTCGGCAGGATCTCACCTGCCATCTTCAAGCGTGGGCTTAAAACTTAAAAACATTTTAAGCCCACGCTTGAAGATGGCAGGTGAGATCCTGCCGAAACGTTGCAAAGACAATCTCAACCTTACACGGGAAAAGACCCGAATACAACAAAACCAGCATATATATATAAAAAAGTTAGGAGAAAGGAACTCTGTTAAAATTGGAGAAAGAATTTCCTATTGAGATCATTGACTTTATTGCTCATTTGATGTAGGCTCATTTATTTACTCACAATTTATTAAATTTATATGCCACCCAATTACTACTGCAAGCCATTAACACAACAAGTTGTACAAGAATAGAAACAAGATATTGGGGACAGACGGACACAAAACTCTGAATTACAAGATTCCTTTTTTTTTTTTTTTTTGAGGAACAATTATTTTTCTCTCTGTGTGGATATTTGAAAAATCAACTCAGACCACCATTTGTTTAGAATGTATTTCATTACAACAGTTATATGTGTTTCAGTTTAAAACTTAGTTCTAAACAACTTAAAGGGGGGAGGGGAATTAAAGCTACATAAGTATATTGTAAGTATAAATCTACAATTTAAAAAGTCACAGAATAAACCATGAGGAAACAAGTATAAATAAAATATATAAGATCAAATAGTTTGAAAAGCAATAAACATCTGAAAAAGCTTAAGGCGAGCAGGGGGAGGGGGGGCAATTAGGTGCCAGCCACATTTCTGCTGAATGGTATTCCATAACTAGGATGCTACCACTAAAGAGAGCTTTCTTTGTAGAAAGAAAATAGTCACTTCTAATACCCAGTATACTGTAAATGTACAGTATGAAATCAAAGTATAGTTGCCTCCAAAAACTGGCAAGGTAAATGGGATACTGTTGCTGTTAACAGTTAATACTATTTTCTCTGTAGGTCTAGATTCTAGCCATTCAAAACATTTATAATTATTCTGGATTTTTTATTGATAATAAGCAACTTAAAGGCTACAGATATTAAGTTCCATCGAGCCTTATATCAATCACATTTAGGGAGTTTTTTAAAAAATATTTAGGTTTTTTTTTTGTTTGTTTTTTTGCATATTGGAGAGGCTGGAATATTTGTTGTATGTTATGGTCATCAATAGAGTTACCTACGTGGCCACCTTGCTAATGACCACAATCCCAGCTCTCCCCATTGAGGTTTTTAAGCAACCATACAAGGGTGCCTCAGGGAGTGGGAGAAGGTTTCGGGGCACACAGTGGCAAATAGAAATCTGCTGACTAGGCAGACCACTGCACTGCCTTCTCTACTACTCCCGAGAAGTCCAAGCTTCCTCTCTGCCTCACCATGCCCAAGTGGTCTTACCCAACTAGACATGTGAAAATCTGCCACAAATCTGAAGTCCTCAATGGCTAGGCTCACCAGTACATGTGCCATCTCCGTTCCACCCCATTATCCTAAGAGGTCTAGGTCTTCTGCCTGTCCCACCATACCAGTCCAGTTCCTTTTCCTTTTCCTTGCAGTTGCTGACAGCTGTGCCCAACTGATGTGAGGCTTAGCTAGAAAGCTACCAAAAGCAATCTTCCTTGTGTCTTGTGTCAGTTGTGCACATGTTAGCAGCTATCTAGGAAGAACTCAGGTGGATAAAAATGCCATATCCAATCTAAACACCTGGCTGGCTGTGCCACCAACCATAAGAATAAGAAAGCAAATATAAAGTAGATTGATAAACTAGAAAGAGTCTTTGTTCTCAATGCAGCCAACTTATAAAAGCAACATTGTTTTTTAGCCAAATACAACATTTCTAATAAAATGTGATGGAAAAATTCCAGGTCAGCATTTTCCGATTTAATTTGATTGAGTTTTCAAACTAAATTAAAAATGTAATCCAAATATCTATTGAATACCAACTAATCCTGCCAACATTTCCAGAAACTCTTATTGTGGGATATCCCACCTCTAATGCCAAAGCTAATATCTACTGATCACCACCTGTCCTAATTGGAAAGTTTAATATCTGGAAAAAAGGTGGCATTCTCACATTATAAACAGTCACGGTTCAGGGAATAACAGATAACCTGCTTGTATATAGCAATAGCACTTAGACTTATATATTGCTTAACAGTGCTTTACAGCCCTTTCTAAGCGGTTTACAGAGTCAGCATGTTGCCCCCAACAATCTGAGTCATCATTTTACCCACCTTGGAAGGATGGAAGGCTGAGTTAACCTTGAGCCTGGTAAGATTTGAATTGTCAAATTGCAGGCAGCCGGCAGGCAGCAGAAGTAGCCTGCAGTACTGCACTCTAACCACTGCGCCACCGAGGCTCTTGGTTATTGTAAATATGATTGTGATATGATCTTTTCTCATCAGTCTGCTATGCCTTAAGTTCTCTTTGCCTAGTTGTGAAGATTATTAGGAAGTCTCAGAAGGTATGCAACACTACGTATTACTCTATACTTATGTGATATATCAGTAAGTATATGTGATATATTAGAGGAGGAGGAGCTATTTTAGCACCACTTCCTGAGACTATTATAACAATAATGATAACGTGGTTAATGATATTAGAACGATACGCAGATTTCAAGGGGAAAATAAGGATATATTCCCATATCCACTCAATTGCTTTAGTTTAGAAATGGTTTCTGATACCAAATAAAATATAATTTAAACTATTTGTTTCCTCTAATTATCTGGGTTTAGATGACTGACTCAGACACTTTGCTCTAAAATGGAAAACTGATCTCTGGATGGTAATGCTCTGGGTTCATAACGACAACAAACGTCTTATTTTTCAGAAAGCTTAAAAAAATCTTTTCTGACGTTCCTGTTTATCACTTCATCAAATCCAGGAATTATCCAGCACTTAATAGGCAACAATACATATGCCTGCTGGCTATATTCCACAAGAGGTTCCTGTGCAATTAATCTAACTTTAAAATGGTTCTGATTTTCATCATCATTCTTAACATAATTGCCATTTTCCTAAGAGACATTAATGATATAACAGTACAAAGTAATCAAACCATTCTACTGTATATATATATTGGCTTCAATATATTAAATTTAGGATGTCCACAGAAAGGTGTCCATTTCTCTGCCTCTCTATGTCCTCCACCACCACAACCCATCCCACATACTTCAGAAATTCTGCCTGATTCAGTAAAAAGCCTCATTTTCAAATTACAGGTGAACTTGAAAGTTTCATGATACTGAAGCCAGATGGGATGTTGAAGACTTTGAGAAGTAAGACGGTTGAGGCAACAGTACATATAGCAGCTTTTTGTTTTACAGGAACCAAGAATAGCTTTCTCTTCTACTCACTGCTCTGGAAAGCATTCTATGATTTCAAGAAGGGAAGATAGATAAAAAACGATCCTTCAGTTTAAGCTGTTCTCTTTTAATGAAATTCTTTGAATAATTCTATCAGTTCATCAAACTGTTAGATAATTGTTTTAACTACAGTGGTTTCCACCAAGGTCCTCTGTTCCAGCGGGAACAGAGGTTTAATCCTATTGGTTGAAGGGTCTGACAGCTCCCTATAAAAGGGCTACTGTCAGACTCAACCTTCGCTGGATTGTTCTCACTTGTTGTACTTAATAAAGAGCTGTTGTTACCGTTAAGCCTATGTGTGCCTATCCATTACCCAATCTAACACTGGCGACGAGGGTGGGATTGGAAGGCAACTAGGCGAACTAAAGAGCGTAGCAATCCAGGAAGTACATCCAGCCCGGAGCTCAGCGCGGCTTCAAGCAGCCATTTTTGAGCGGCAAACTCAAACTTGCCCTCTGAACACAAAATGGCCATGCCCGCCCCACCAACTCCGTATGACCCAGTCAACGAGCACTGGAACTCGAACATGCTACGATTTGACTGCTTCCTCGAGGCAAACAACCTCATGGGTCTTTCTGAAGGTCGCAAGAAGAACATATTCCTCGGATACTGTGGCCGGGAAGTGTTCGAGATGGCGAAAGACCTCTCTGAGCTGACATCGCTGCAATTAGTCGCCTGGTCCATGCTTCAGCAAATGGTGAGGACCCATTATGCCCCCAAGCCGTCCAAGCACATTCGCCAGCATGAGTTTAACATCAGGAACCAGAAAGAGGGGGAGTCGGTTAATGAGTACGTTACGGAGCTTCGCAAGGCCGCAGCATACTGCGAATTCCGAGACCTGGACAAGCTGATTCTGGACCACATAATTTGCGGCGTGCGGGACATTAACCTACAGAGGAGGTTACTCGCTAAATCTAACCTCACTCTGCAGATCGCATTGGATGAGGCCAGGGCCTCCGAATCAGCCGTCAAATCTACTGAGACTCTGCAGCGCCAAAGCGCTCCACAAGACTGTGAAAGAGTACACATGTACATCGCGAGGCTGCAGAGCCCGAGAGTTCAGAGGGCGAGGAAGATGACAGCTGCTGCATGCGCAGTAGCCGCGCCCAGCCGGCATGCAAATTCAAACTGCGTCTCCCGCCTTGCGCTAGCTCCAGAGGGGACCATGTCAGATTGGCTTGTCATTTCCGTGACGCAACCTGGCAGTGCTGCGAGCGAAAGGGGCACATTGCCAAGGTGTGCCGGAGCGAATTCCCTGTCACTACCTGGCAGCCTAGAAGCACACCAAATCGCCAACAGAGGCCCAACCAAGGAGCCTGGCAGAAGCCACCACGGTGCTCAGATGATAGAGTCACCTACCACACGTCAATTGTCCAAGTCCGCACTAGGCAGCCCAAAAAGCGGAAGGTCACAGTCCTCATCACTGATCATCATGCTGTGGTCTACCCTAAAGCAGGCTATCCCTAGCCTAAAGAAGCAGCATATTCGCACCCCTGACATCCGCCTACGCGATTATCAGGGAAACCAGGTCCCCATCATGGGCCAAGGCACCTTCCAGGTGAAGTTCAAGCAGTTCAGCGGGAAACTCCCAGTGACAGTGGTCAGCGGCAACCTGCAGAGCCTCCTAGGGCTAAATTGGTTCCAAGCCCTGGGCCTAGAGGTGACCGGTATCAACGCTTTGAAAGACGATGGAGCTGCAGCCATCTTTAAGGAGTTCAAGGACGTCTTCGGCACTGGTCTGGGTAGGTATGTGGGGACTACAATTTCCTTTAGTTTGGACCCCAACATAGCCCCAATAAGGCTAAAACCCAGGAGAGTACCTTTTGCGCTCCGCCCCAAAATTGACTGGAAAATTGACAAGCTCGTAGGCCAGGTAATCCTAGAGCTGGTTGATTACACACACTGGGAGACCCCTATAATGACACCTGTCAAATCTGACGGGTCTGTCCGCATCTGTGCGGACTACAAGTGCACAATAAATAAAGCGCTACAACAAAGCGCCTACCCTATACCCATTGTACAGCACCTCCTTCATTCATTAGGCCCCGGAAATTGTTTTGCAAAATTGGACATGGCACAGGCATACCAACAATTGCTTGTAGATGGCGCTACGGCAGAGGCCCAAACCATTATGACGCACAGGAGCGCATTCAAATGTCACCATCTGCAATTCGCGTTAGTATCGCCCCTGGACTGTTCCAAAGTGTCATGGAACGGCTTTTTCAGGGATTCCAGGAGTCGTTCCCTATTTTGACGACATCTTGGTATCGGCTGCAAATAAGGCACAACTTTTAAAACGTGTACGAACAGTTTTGGCTCGAATTAGAGACAAAGGCCTCGGTCTCAAAAAAGAGAAATGCCAAATTAACGTGCCAAGGGTTGAATTCTTAGGGTACCTAATCAATGGCTCTAGGAGTCACCTGACCACACAAAAAATTAAAGCAATTCAGGACGCACCCACACCTCGCAATCAAACCGAGCTGCAGGCGTTCCTCAGACTCCTTAAGCCACCATTGCTGAGCCCTTACACCATCTCCTGGCTAAGAATGCGAAGTGGTCCTGGGGCAGAGCCAAGGCTGCCGAATTTGCTGCGGTAAAACAACAACTGTCGGCGGACTCCTTTTTGGTACAATACAGCCAGACCCTGCTGTTGGTGCTGACCTGCGATGCTTCACCATTCGGCGTTGGCGCCATCCTCAGCCACCGCATGCCAATGGAACCGAAGCCCCTATTGCATTTTACTCCAGGACCTTGTCTGCCGCTGACCGGAACTACTGCCAGCTGGACCGAGAGGCTTTGGCTGTAGTGGCTGGAGTAAAGAGGTTCCATGAGTATCTATATGGCCTGGACTTCGAACTGGTTATGGACCACAAGCCGTTGTTGGGCTTACTGGCTGGGGACCGACCTACCCCAGTGTCATTATCACCCCGCATGACCAGATGGACCATCTTCCTAGCTACCTACTCCTACCGTCTCATCCACCGACCAGGCTCCACTTTGGGGCATGCTGACGCTCTAAGCCACTGCCCGCTGCCTGAACTTCTCGCTGACTCTACCCCCGAGATGCCAGTCCTGCTCATTGACTGCCTTGAGACTGGGCCTGTCTCGTCCAGTGACGTTGCTCAACACTCTGCAAAGGACTCCACCATCAAACAAGTTTTGAACTGGGTGTGGAGGGAGTGGCCCAAGGGGCCTGTTGGGGCAGATTTCAAAATGTATTTTGCCAAATGCAATGAATTATCGGTTGCAAATGGCTGTTTACTGTGGGGGGACCGGGTTGTTGTTCCACCCAAATTGTGCATTACAGTATTAGAGGCTTTACACATAGGGCATCCTGGAATTGTCAGGATGAAGTCTTTGGCTAGGAGTTACGTGTGGTGGCCTAACATGGACAGGGAGATTGAAGAATGGGTGGCTACCTGCATACCGTGCCAGGAGTCCAGACCAGCTCCTCCAGAGGCGCCTGCTAAGGTGTGGGAGAAACCTCAAGCACCATGGTCTAGGGTGCACATTGACTTTGCTGGCCCAGTTCACGGCCAGACATTTCTCGTAGTTGTGGACGCCTACTTGAAATGGTTAGAGGTAGTCCTGATGACCTCCACTACGGCAGAAGTGGTCATCAAGGTGCTACAGAGACTGTTCTCCACACATGGCCTGCCCGACGTCTTGGTCTCTGACAACGGGCCCCAATTCACGGCCATGCAATTTGAGACCTTCCTAGTAGCTCAGGGAATTAGGCATGACCTGGTCGCACCATTCCATCCGACCTCCAATGGTCAGGTGGAGAGAATGGTGAGATCTGCAAAAGAGGCCCTCTCTAGGATGGGCCCGGGAGATTGGCAAACACGGGTCAACCACTATTTGCTAATTCAGCAATCACACCCAATGCCACTACAGGGAGAAGGCCCTCCGAGCTGCTCATGGGTCGCCGGCTAAGGTCCCACTTAGACCGACTACACCCCAATTATTCTGCCTCATTGCCCCCAGACTCCACAAGCAAGATTTGGATGTTTAGCGTAGGGGATTCGGTATATGCCCACAACTACGCCAGTGGAACTCTGAGGATTCCTGCCACAGTGATAGGCATCACCGGCCCTCGCTCTTACCTCCTAGAGCTCGAGGACGGTAGGAATTGGAGAAGGCATATTGACCAACTCCGTGGCCGCCTCTCCAACTCCACTCTTAGACAACCAGAGGTAACTCCTGCATGAGTTAGCCAAAGCCCTACCCAAACAGAGCAAACACTCACTCCTTCCACGGTCAGCTCAAGCCCCAGGGTACCGGGAAACTTATCTGGTTATGTTGAAGGCCCACAGCGAGCTCCGAGCGAACCGGCTCTAGAAGCTCCAGCCGCGACCTGTGAAAGGTTTCAGGAGCTTCCACCAAGCAGAGATGCGGAGCAAACTGGTCCGTCCGACCTGTCCAAGGAAACCTCTCCTACTGAACTGCGCAGGTCAGGCAGAGCTACCCAAAAGCCCGCCTACTTGCGTGACTACATAACAAGTAGGATTCTTCCATCCAAGAGGGGAGGGGTGTTAGATACTTGTTCTAACTACAGTGGTTTCCACCAAGGTCCTCTGTTCCGGCGGGAACAGAGGTTTAATCCTATTGGTCGAAGGGTCTGACAGCTCCCTATAAAAGGGCTGCTGTCAGACTCAACCTTCGCTGGATTGTTCTCACTTGTTGTACTTAATAAAGAGCTGTTGTTACCATTAAGCCTGTGTGTGCCTATCCTTTACCCTATCTAACAATAACTAACAAGTGGGGAAATAGAACTAAGGTATACAGTTTCTGAGTTCTCACATTCAGCCTAAGGAAAAGAGCTACTCATCAAGGGGAAAGGTTTTGATCACATGATTGGGGCTACCATGTTGACCTTTTCTTTTTAGTCATGTTGCAAATGCCTCTGCTCCCTTCTTTTCTTTTTACCTCAGAAAAGCCATTCAGAAAGACTGAGACTCTGAAGTAGCATGAGAGAGAATAAAAGAAAAAAAATAGAATCTATTAATTGATCCCAGAGCACTAGTTAGATTCCTTTCCTGCATCACTCATTTTCTATTAAAATCTCTTCTCTTTCCCAACTAGAAAGTATTTCTTTTTAAATTAAGTTTGTAAGAAAATAGGAGATGTATTTGATTCATTTTAATTACCAAAAAAAAATATCCCTTTGACATACTGTATATTTAAGAAGATAACAGTTCCTCAAGGTTGCTATTTCCATCTCTTGAATGAGAACTAAAACTGGCAAACTCACTCTTCAATCTTCATTGTCACAATCAAATACAAGAACTAGGAAAATATGCCAATTAGATCAATTTTTCAAAATTCAGCTATTCCCAAATGGTCTGGCATGATAGCCGCACACCATAAAAAAAACTAGAACACTAAACAACCAAACAACAATAGCACTTAGACTTATATACCACTTTATAGTGCTTTACAGTACTAAGTGGTATATACTGTATATACTCAGCATATTGCCCCCAACTATCTGGGTCCTCATTTTAACAATCTTATAAGGATAGAAAGCTGAGTCAACCTTGAGCCTTTAGGATTGGACTCCTAGTAGTGACCAGTTAGCCTGCAAGTATCATTCCACAACCTTGAAGAAGGGTACACATTCACAGCACATAGGAACATTTGTGCAACTTGCAGCAGATAATAAAAGAGGGGAGGGTTATTTACTATTTTTCAGTGAGATTCCATTAGTCAATGGTTCGTTCAGAACAATTTCTTTAATTCCTTGACTCCATCATATATTTCCATGTTTTAAAAACCGAAACACCATTTTATTAGGAGTACAATTCTTGGTTTTTATACTTTTCATAAAAAAATAATTTACAATTTGTAATTACAAATTGAAATTCATCTTTACTTATTGGTCAGATATTTTCCATCTGGTGCCTTCCAAACATGTTAAAATCATTAATTTCCAGAATAGGTATCTGTTGTGACCCAGCAGGATCCTTTGCAGCTGCTGAGCGACTCAGATAGCGACGAACCCTACGAGTCGGCTATGGAGGAGGTGGAAGACCCTGGGCAGGGTTCAGATGCAGAGCAGAGACCAGAGAGGCTGGTTGGCCACCAGGAGGCGCCTGAGGCATGGAGCAGTGGAGAAGATTGGAGGGAGTTTGTCTCTGACGCAAGATTGAGGAGGGCGGAGAAATGAAGGCAATAGCTGCTCCGGAGACAAGCTCCCAAAAGATAATGAAGCTCAGGTGGTTGGGGCGTGGCCCTTCCCAAGAGCTTATATAAACAGAGATTTTGGGAGGAGACTTCTTGCAGGACACAACCGTTTAAAGTAATCTGCAGTACGTCTGGTCTGAACTGTTTTGGGTTCCCATTTGGAACACGCTGGAGAAGCTGTTATCTGCATCTGTCGGAGTCTGGGTTGCTGCCAAGGTTCTTATCTGTGAGTTCGTGTTTGGGCTTTCAGCCACCAAGATTATAGTCCTGCCAATAAAGTGTGGTATTCCAACTAAGCCTGTGTCGGCATTCATTACTGGATGGAGGGGGGGTCAGAACAGGTATCTAATCAGCATTCCTAATCAGAAATCTGATATATAGACCCAGGATGAAGAAGGATGATTTAAATCAAATGCTTGGTCAATTCTACTCATATTAGATATGTTTATTTTCTTCATTTCAATCATGTCTGATTCTTGAAGACTTTCTGGGCAAGTCTCTTTTTAGGGTTATGAAATTGAATATTAATAATGTATAATTATCTGTTAATACTATTAATATCAAATATAATGCCAGTTTCTAAATCCTTGTCCATTGAGATGGTGAAAAAGTATCACTATGTGGCCATACAAGATATTTGAAATACTTTTAATCTATGTGAGGGATGTAGATTTTTTTTTCATAAACATTTTCCATTTGAGGAACACTGATTTCATATTAGTCATCCCATCCATATGATTAATATACTAGTTCCTAATGGACTGGGCACAAAGTGCATTTCTACATAAGTTGTGTAGCATTTGTATTTGAAGACATTATTTTGGAATAAGTGAATGTGATTCAGCAGGATTTTTGGAAAATATTTCACATAATAATTATTTTCACAGAAACAAACTTGTGCTCTTTCTCCAGATATCAGATTACATAATAGCCAGATGGAGACTTTCAATTACTGTACAGCAGAAGAAACAGAAAAAAAGTAAAGTTTGTGGTCTGGCATTTCCAAAAACAATGTGGGATAGGCTGATACGCACCTTCAGCCATCATGCAACTCAGATAAATGCAACACATGAAAATTGTAAAATTCCCTGTGGGCACCATCTGGTACCTTCTTACAATTATTGTCACTACAGAAATAGCTCATATTCATATTCAGGAAAATGAGGGTATCATATTCTACTTAAGCATAAATGCTTGTGAGGTTAATGTCGCTCGTTGTGGCTATTGTAGACTGGATTCTGAAGAGAAAGTGGACTGAGTTGTCAAACATCCATAGCGCAGTTTGTCTGAAGAAAAGATGAATATCCACTGAGTTTGTGATGCAAGTGAACCTAAATATGCCTAGCCATGTCCAACCATTGTGCAGCACAGTAGCCTTTTACGGATCTTTCGCTTACGGAATGGTTTAAGGTACATAATAGTATGGTATATGAATAATTAATGAATTCATTCAAACGTTTGTGATTACATTAATCAAATACATTTATATTTCCTTTTCTCTCCACCTTATTAATCTCCATCTTCCATATGATTCTAGAAATTGTAGCGTAAGGGTATCTTGGCAAGTTGTATCACCAAAGGTATTAGAATCTTTTGAGTTTTATAGATTTTGTTGTATGATATTTGTGAACTGGCTTTGATAGTTCATCGCTGTTACCTGAAACATGTTGGATTAGCATACTGTGTGAACCTAGCCATTATTACTTGGAAAAATATCAAAAATGAAAAATCCACGCCTTAGTTCATTATCTGAATAGTTTTTAGTGTGAAATTCAGCAGGTTCTGACAGGTTCTGGAGAACCGTTAGCGGAAATTTTGAGTATTTCGGAGAACCAGCAAATACACCTTTGGTTGGCTCCAGGAGTGGTAATGGAGATTTTGCAATATCCTTCCCCAGAAGTGGGGAGAGAATGGGGATTTTGCAGTATCCTTCCTCTGCCACGCCCAAGCCACGTCCACAGAACCAGTAGTAAAAAAATTTGAATTTCACCACTGCTTCAAAGCCATGTTTCAATTACATATTCTTGTTATGCAAAACATAAAAATCTGCCACTTCCTTACTAAGCAAGGAATTAAATAGTAGTTTATCTATGTTTAATGCTTACTAAGTTTTGAAGTGAGTTAGGTAGGATCTCTGGCTCTTGCACCATAGCAGTGGGATTTGCAGCAGGGACATCAGACACATACAAAAAGGACCCTTGCATTGTGAAGCTCTATCCACCATCTTGCTGATTTTGACACACACACACACAAACACACACATACCATGGGCACCCGAGACTGCCAATTTGTAAGCTAGAGACTAAAGGCAGAAACCTTCAAGTCTGGAAAATCAGCAGCTACATGACTGTTGACTCAAAAAATTAAGAGGAATGGACCAAAAGGTAAACTAGGAAGCTAAGATACAAAGTGCAAAATTCCAGATTGCTGTTAAGACAGAGAAGTTCTTTGTGTATGTGCCTTCTTAATTCTCTGGTGCATATCTACTGATCTAACCTTCTTGTGCTTGTTTGAGAAGATGGCGTGGTTGCAAAGTTTAGTTGCAATGCTTGGTGCAAAGGCTTCACAACTACAGCAAAAATCTTCAAATGGTTGTGGAATGAAAAGTATAATGTAGAAATGATGACCATACAAGAATGGTTCATCATGTTCAGCAGCTTCAATGAAGCTGGATAGGAATAGCCCTCTTGACTCTGCTCATTGTATAAACTTGATTGAGAGTAATTCTACAGGAAAACACAAAGATATTGAAGAGATACACATATGGCCATGACAAGGTAAAGCGACATAGGAAGCTTAGCAACCATGTAAAGAGGCCATTTGGGGGTGATGGGGGCGACGGCGACAAATGAACAGAATGTATGTTTGAGAAGTGAAGAATGTCATAAATATGTCATTAAAAGAAACAGGCAAAAAAAAAAAGCAGCATCAAAACTGCAAGTCCAAAATGAACAAGTGCAGTTAATGTTACAAACAAGGAGCAAACAATAAAATTAGAGAAGGAATTATTACATTTAACTTACAGAAAAATGTCTGCAAAATAGAGAGTTGTCAACTTTTTTCCTTCTTGCTAAAGAAAACAAATTTACAAGAAAAATGAGCAAATGTTTATAGCCAATGGGCGAAGAAGCAAAATATTTGTGTTAATAAATAGGTAAGGCAAAAAAAACCCCATTTAAAACATTTAAAGGAGAAGAGTAAGAACTATGGCATCTTGGACTGAGTGCTTTCATACTGGGAAATAGGAACGGAGGAACAGACACATACCCCTTCACTCCTCCCACCATGGTTCTGGAGCCATTCTGTTGGATACTAGGGAGAGGATATCTTAGTATTTTTCTCTCAAGGTTTCATCCATCCAGCTGTGTGGGGTTGAAAGTCTAAGTAGCAGTAAGATTCTATGACTTCATTCCTGTCCTCGCAAGATAAATATATTATTTGGATCAATATTTTTGCATTCTTCGTATGACTTTCTCTTATATATCCAATCAGCTTATTTCCTGGGGTTCATAATGCTAAAAACCAAACAGCAAAATTTCAGTAGAAAAAGTATGTGTCCTGTTCTCTTCTGCCTTTTCATTCTCTGTAGTCATCAATCATCTGTTTTGGGTGCTGCCCCATCATCCTCCTGTAGCAACCAACTGGTTGCTATCCAGATGAGTTGGAGTGCAGCTTTCTTTATCCACAGCCAGGACATCCATTAGCAATGATTTTGCCATTTTAATCCGTTACAAAGGGACTTTTGCTGCAGCTGTTATTTTAGTGCTTTCTCCATTAATTCCTCAATGCTTCCTCAAGCAGATCTCTGCACCTTTACGAACTCAGCACACAAGCCAGGAACATAGCCTTTTGTAATAGTTTTGTGATGGTTTATATTTTCAAATGTTGTTCTATTTCACACACATGCACACTTTGCAAAGTTCCTCACCCTGTCATGCCCAATCAAAAGCAGGATGAACTTTCTGCCATGGGCAATATAATGGGAACATAGTAATTCAAAATTATGAGCCCTAAGCTAACATAATAGAATTTCATGCATCCAGATGGCTAGGCAACATAGAAGGTAATAGGATTGAAAAAGGTAAGACAGCTGTCAATAAAATAAAATGAATATAATACTGTATGTAGAACTAATCCCTTCTACTATGATGAACGATGAAGGAATTACATGGGAATGACATTTGCTATTTCAAGTTATTAAAATATCAGTGGTGATGGTGACCTTGGGAAAAGCAAAGGAGTTGGTTTTTTTATGTGAATCCAACAATCTCTCACGTAATTGTATTGGCAATTTTTCTCCTTCCAAGATGGCTACTTGGAGATCTGTACAGAAATATCCCAGAAGGTGGAACTGCTCTTACTTGTCCTTCTTAAAATCCTGGTATCAAGTGTGTTCCCATTGATTCTTTTGTGCAGAGCTTGGCTTGTTCGTCATGCACAGAATCAAAAGAGGACTTGTTGGCAGATGGTTAGTCATACTGCCTCATCCCAAAATGAAATCTTATATCACTCTAGCCCCATGATGGCAACGCTATGGCACGCATGCCACAGGTAACACAGAACCCACTCTGCAGGCACACCAGCTGTCACCCCAGCCCAGCTCCAACTTGCATACGTGCACCTCCTGCCGGCCAGCTGGTCTTTGGGTCTCTGCCGCGCATACACAGGGCACATGTGGGGGCACACATGCACAGGGGGGCAGGGCACATGTGTGGGAGTGCTCACATTGGACTTTGGGGGTTTGCGTGCATGCACCCCCATTTTGGGCCTGGAAGGCCTCCTGCACCAACCTGGAAGCCAAAATTGGGTGGGGAGCAGGGCGCATATGTGGGGACACATGTGCATGCATGGGGGGGTGGGGCACGTGTGGGGGCACTCACATTTTGGGGTTACACACAGATACACTTTGGGCACTCAGCACCAAAAAGGTTAGTGATCACTGCTCTAGCCATTCCTTTCCATTTGATGAAGGCAGCTGTAGCTCAAAGACAGTGATGCCTCTTAGTAAAATTTGTTAGTCTGAAAAAAGATTACCTGTTTCTCTCTAATTTTTGGCTACCATATACTAACATAATTTTCCTCTTATGGTGTTATAAAACAAAAAAATTTCAAATTCAATTTTTTTTAATTTGTTAGCCGCTCCCTCTCTGCAAGGGACTCGGGGCGGCGTACAATAAAAATATACATACATACATATAGACATACAGATCCACACATATACATACATGGAGGAGGTAGTAATCAAACATATATCACATTAATAATAATAATAGAAAATTAAAATTAGCCATTAAAATATCCCATGATAAAATACAATTTAAAAAGGACTGTCAGGAGGAGGATAAACTACGGTTGAGCCAGGCCAGATAATTGAAAGAGGTGGGTCTTGAGCTTTACACGGAAGGAGTGGAGATCGGAAGTAAAACAGAGTATGAGAACAATATTTTAATGGCAAAGATTAGGATTATTAAGGGATATTATGCTAGAGTATTAGTAAAAGCAATACCTTACTTGTTTACTAAGGCTTTTCCAAGCTATTGTCTTGATATCAAAATGTTAAAAGGGATCTGAAAATGCAGAGTTAGGATAATTTACAGTTTGGAACTGTAAATTCCGACTGCCTTTCTTAAGAGCCTCTCTGTCACAGAGAGGTAATAGATTGGAGATGAGATCAGAATTTTTTTGAGAAATATATTCCATTGAGAAAAATACAACAGCAGTTAAGCTACTTTCTGTGAAATGGAAAAGGGGCAAGTACATATGAAGAGGAATGACAGAATAACCGAACAGCTGCACTGTATGGTTTTGCTTAGAAAGCAGAATAAGTGAGGGACAACTCTACTTTACTGCTCTGTATATAGCAAGTGAGAATTACAAAGTATACACAATAGCTATCCAAATGGAAACCTCTTTGGAAAGGAAGACTTGGGGAGCAGGGCACCAAGAGTAGTGATGAATCAAAGAAATAAGAATTTGGATCCTTAAACTAATAAATGATGGCTGACAAAAGAAGTTAGTTGACAAAAGAAGCGTAAGAATTGGCTTGTCTAGGAAGCTCAATTCCCAGGCATTCAGAAACTCAATACTTAATGCGCTGTAGGGTGTACATTTGAAGCACTTCTGGGGACAGCCAGCAAGTTTGTAGAACTTTGAATTCATTTTGACGTTTCCTATCTTCCACATGAGGTTTCTATTATTCAGTGCACTTGCCCCAACCATAGCGGAACGGGGCCTTGAATCCGAGTCTCCTCAATTCTACTCCAACATCTTAATGCCTATACCATAATTATAATCCTCTCGTAACTTTGCATTGCTACTTTTATCTTTTCCTTTTTTAGGGGAAAATATTTACTAAGGGGAAAAAAAATATAGAAGAGTTGTGAATTGTCTTTTGATGAAGAGATTATAATCTCGCTCAAGAAAACCTTTGAAATGTATCCCAGGTTAGACATTTACAATATTTAAAGATCTTTAAATATTTAAATATATTTAAAGTGGATGTTGTGGCTCAGTGGCTAAGATGCTGAGCTTGTCAATCAGAAAGGTTGGCAATTCGGCAGTCGAATCCCTAGTGCCACATAACGGAGTGAGCTCCCGTTACTTGTCCCAGCTTCTGCCAACCTAGCAGTTTGAAAGCAAATAAAAATGCAAGCAGAAAAAATAGGAATCACCTTTGGTGGGAAGGTAAACAGTGTTCCATGCGCCTTTGGCATTTAGTCATGCTGGCTACATGACCATGGAGACATCTTCGGACAGCGTTGGCTCTTTGGCTTTGAAACGGAGATGAGCACCACCCCCTAGAGTCGGAAGCGACTTGCACATATGTGTGAGGGGAACCTTTTACCTTTAAAGATCTACTGGTAGTTAGTACAAGCTAAATTATCAGTAGCAAACGCCTTAGTTTCTAACATTGTGGGAATTTTTAATGGGAATCTTTGGCTATATCTAAATTTGCTGAAATTAGCTTCGCTTTCCCAAGCAAAATGGGATCAAAGGAACTGGGAATACATAACAGGAGTATGTTGCTCTTCTGCCATCCACACCGAGCTGCCAAAAGCTTTTTCCCCTCCAGGGCAGTGATGGCAAACCTATGGCACGTGTGCCACAGGTGGCACGCAGAGCCATTTGTCAGGGCATGCGAGGCGCTGCCGTCAGGTGGCCAGTGCGCATGCGCGTGCTGGCCAGCTGTGTTCACCCTTTTTTAAAGCCATTTTTTGCCCTCCCCAGGCTCCAGAGGCTTTATAGGAGCCTGGGGACGGCGAAAAGAGTCTCCCCCCCCCTGAGGCCCTCCAGAGGCTTCATGAGCTTCCCTGACACCTTTGGAGCACTCAAAACTATCCTCCGAGCAAACCGGAAGTGACTTCCTGTTTGCTCAGAGGATCGTTTTGAGCGCTCCAAAGGCTTCAGGGACCGTCCGGAGGCTTCCCTGAAGCCTCCGGAGGGTGTCCAGGGGGGTGGGGAGGCTGTTTTCGCCCTCCCCAGGCTCCTATAAAGCCTCTGGAGCCTGGGGAGGGCAAAAAAAGCATGTAAAATTGGGGGTGCGGGCCTGTAGTGCATGCATGCGCACTGGGGAGTAGCACATTGCATTATGGGTGCGGCACGCCCGCACACGACCCCCCCTGCGCTCCCCCCTCTTATAGCACATGAGCCAAAAAAGGTTCGCCATCGCTGCCCCAGGGCATGATTTCATACATTTGAGCAATAAAGTTTTATTCTGCATGACTTTAGCGATTGTATGTTTCCAATGCATTGTTAGTTTCTTATATTTGAGTGTTGATTTATAGAACATTTTTATATTATCTGACAAGCCCTTCAGCCTGAATGCCCCTTGCAGACAGTAAAAGATCACACTCTGACATTATAAGATTTAATCATCAAAGTACCAATTCCTAACACAGAAGCTTCATCCATCTCAGTGATATGCATGGTGATGAGAAAGAAAGGAAAAGAAGATCAATAACTGTTCACAGAAATGGAAGGCATTTAAAAAAAACATTCTAAAGGATAAAATAGCATATGCAACTGGAATTGAGACTGGGAATTCAGTTGTTAAATGAAGTAGTGGTTAAGTGAAACTGAAACTGTGTTTATGATCTTACTTCAGCTTTCCTTTGCTTTATAGACTACTACAAAAGTAGCAATTGCGAGGATTGGCTGCAAAGTTACATTTTGATCACCCTCACAATTGTAAACATTTGCTAAATGAGGACTACCTGTATTTAAAATTTAAATACCTTTAAATTTAAATAAGTCTTGGTAATGTATTTAGTTTTTCATCTACACCAGCCTTTTTCAATTGGAGGAGAAAATGTAATGGGGAAAAAAATTACCGGGAGCTACAGTATATATATAATAATTTGGATGCAAAGATTCCTATTGATTTAAAAATTATTTCAAGGGTTTCATTGTATTTCTGTTCAATAGTGTCCAATTCTTAGAGACTGCTTGGACAAGTTAGACAGTTAGAACAATTAATCAGTGGAACAGCTTGCCTCCAGAAGTCGTGAATGCCCCAACACTGGAAGTCTTTAAGAAGATGTTGGATAGCTATTTGTCTGAAACGGTATAGGGTTTCCTGCCCAGGCAGGGGGTTGGACTAGAAGACCTCCAAGGTCCCTTCCAACTCTACTATTGTATTGTATTGTATTGTATTGTATTGTATTGTATTGTATTGTATTGTATTGTATTGTATTATAAGTCCCTGCAGTTTTCTTGGCAGAGTTTTTCAGAAGTGGTTTGCCATTGGCTCTTTCCTAAGGTTGAGAAAAGTGACTGGCCCAAGGTTTCCAACTCGCTTTGTGTCTAAGGTAGAAGTAGACTCAAGTCTCCCAGCTTCTAGCCTGATGCCTTATTCACTACACCAACTGGCTCTCTTATTTCCTAAATAAAAAGATTGAGAAAGACTTATCCGTTCTTTGAAATGGAGCTGGTAATTATCATGCAGAGACTGGTAGCGTGTTGCAGAAAGACTGTACGCATTGTAGTTGTTCCCTGGTTATTATATAGGAAGAGAGTAAGTGAATTTATTTACAGCAAGGAGAAATCACCAACCTCATTTTTAAGGATGGAAGGGGAGAAAATGGTATTTAATGTCCAAACAGTCCGCTTCTTTGAAATGAGAATTCTGACAGCAGACAAAATACGGGCTGCGGAAGAAATAAAAAACCTTTCACTTTTAATTCAGTTCAGCTCATTACCCTTTATAGTCACCATCTTGAGACATCTGATAATTCTGTCTCAGGACCTTTCCTCACTATGGTTTATTACCACGCTGGACTCACCATGTTGGGAATTCTGGCCATAAATTGGATTATCTAGATCGCAGGTGTCAAACTCATGGAGTCACACTGCTATCACGTGATGTTTCACGACGCTTTTCCCTTTGCGGAGAAGGGGTGGGCGTGGCCTGCACATGACGCATCTGGTCCGCGAGCCACCAGTTTGACACCCTGAATTGTTTCTCCTTTATCGTGAGAGAGAGACTATGAGGCGTCTGGAGAAAGAAAGGAAGAGTTAATAGTGGATGAGTCAGTTGACAGATTATTTTACAAAAGGGCAAATCAGCCCAGGTGGGAAGCAATCTGGGGGAAAAATGGTTTCAAAGTATTCAGAGATATTTTGCCTTAATTAACTCACTATAAAGGAGGTAGGAAATTCTTATTGCAGTTTCCAAGATTTTGTACTTGTCTGGGCCAGCATTAAAGATAGCTTTGTGAAAACAGTCTAGTCCTTCATCCTTGATCCTGTCAGCTGCATGGTGCTTGACCTTTGCTAAGCAAAGCCTTGTCCTCATGCCTTGGTTACAAATATTTTCAGGCCCATGATTAGTTAATATGTAGTTAACAGCACAACTGATACTGTGAGAGGAACTACTGGTTCCTAGTCAAAGATTACTCCAAAAGGAACAACTATAGCATTTGTCTACTAAGAACCATGCCAAATTCACTGTGATTTAGAAAGATAGGCAAAAGAAGCAACAAGTTTAAACTCCATGGCTGTAAATCTTTTTTTTTTTTCATTTCCTCACTGCAAATTCAATGAGAAAATCAACAGCTGTGTATGGATTCAATCTTGCCTATAATCAGTATTCTAACCTAGTTAAGCCATATCAATGGCTCTTCTGCCATGGCTAACACAGGACTATAACTAAGCTGCGAAGTGTCAGAGATCAGAAGAAAGGATGAACAACTACAACTTTGGCACATCTCCAAGTCACTTATGTGGGGGGAAAATGGTGATACATTATGGGGTTTTTTCCTCCTTCCCTTTTGTTGTGGCACTACCGTGTCAGCAGGAAACAGAAAAAGTGATGCTTTCCACAGCATGAAGGATCAGTATAAAACTATTCAAATTGATGATCAAGGGGGACACTTTGATAGCCACCATTCTGCTACAGCTGAAAATTGCACATGAACAAAGGACTAAAGATGCTCTGTATGCAAGAACTGTTGGATGTGATTTAAAAGCCAAAGCAGGGGAGCAATCTGAAATTAATCATTCTGAAAGAAAAGTTCAAGGAAAAGCAGAGATCAATGGGGAGGGAGAACAAAAGTTAATTCTGTTATATGTCCAGAAACAAGACAGGTTGAATTTAATGACACTCTTTCCTTTCCATAACTATAACCATAGCAAAACCAGGAGTGGGACAACGTGCCACTGCCAACTTGCTGCAGTCAACTTGCCATGGCCAACTCGTCATGGCCAACTCGCTGCAGGATAAATTGCCACAGCCAACTTGCCATAGAACAATTTAACAATTCTATTTAATTATTTAAAATAAATAAAAAGTTATTTTAATTTTTGCTATTCACATTTCATTCTGTTCCTCCTTTTGCATCCTTTCTGTAACGGTTCTATCCCACCATTTCTTTGATACTAGTGTAACTCTTGCCTCACATTGAGTTGTGTTGCAGCGAGGTGGCCACGGTGAGTTGTCCACAGTGAATTGGCTGCAGCAACTTGGCCATGGCAAGTTGGCTGCAGTGAATTATCATAGACCCTCAAAATCCAGCCCCTTCCTGTTGAAAGCGTCATGTTGTGTACCACCAGTTGCACACATTCCTGAATTGTGAGGCTCTGCTCACAGTTATTTATGTCCTGGTCCCTTCCCAAATGGACTATAGGTAGTCTTCAACTTATGACATTTTAGCCCAAAATTTATGTTGCGAAGTAAGAAATTTATTAAATTTGAGTTTTGCCCATTTTATGACTTTTCTTGCCATATTTATTAAGTGACTCACTGCAGCAGTTGTTAAATTAGTAACAGTATTGTTAAGTGAATCTGGCTTTCCTATTGACGTTGTTCGTCAGAAGGTCACAAAAGGTGATCACATGACTGTGCAACACTGCAACCGTCATAAGTATGAACCAGTTATCAAGCATCCGAATCTAAATCACATGACCCCGGGAATGCTGCAATGCTCAGTGTGAAAAATGACCATGTTACCTTTCAGTGCTGTTGTAATTTTGAACAGTCACTGATAAACTGTTGTACATTGAAGACTACTTGCAGTATAATATGTGCTACATACTGTTGCTTGAAGAGCATGCAGAAGCTTCAACTGGTACAAAACGTGGCAGTGTGGAGCACTTATGCGTGCCCCTAGAATGGCACGTTATATCTTTGTTCCATTGCTGCATTATTTAGTTTGCTTCTCAATTCAATTCAAGGTGCTATTTTTGACCTATAAAGTCATACATGGCATGGAATCAGTTTATTTGAGGGACCACCTGGCTAAATGTACCTGTCCCATCAGATCTAGTAAGGAAGGGCATTGATTTTAACACAAAAGGGTCCTTTGTGCTAAAGTTCCCTCTGACAGCATCAGGAGATGAACCTTTTCTGCTGTGCTCTCTGCAGCATCATTCTTCAGCCCAGGTGAGAGTAACCAGATGTTGGCATTTAGGAAATCCTTCAAAACATGGTTCTTCCAACATTGAGGATGCCAGAGAAAAAGCACCCCCCCCCCCAAGATTACACCTTGGTCCATTCTCTTATAGTCTCAATTATATAAGTGTCTAAATTGTTTTTCCTCATTTTCTTTTTTCTTTTAACTGGTTGTTTTATTGTATGCCACCCAGGGTCAGGTCTGTGATGTGGGTGGCTAAATAAATTCGATAACTAAGCAGCTGAACTTGAGATGTTGAGATTGCCTTCAATAATATGGGCATTTTTGGGTCTAAATATTTAATTTAGCCCATCAGTGGATCTTCCCCTTGGCGCGCACACATACACCCAAATGAAGGAAAACCGTTTCAGGAATCTTCTCCCCAATTTCGCCTTCAAGCCAGATATCCACCCACCCCGCGTTCCTGTAGTCCGTGAGAGTGGAAAAGCCCGAGATCAGCCACCGGGCGCGAAGGCTGAGCGTGAGGTTGCAGAAATCTTGGCTTCGTAGCGCGTAAACTTTGCAAAAGGGCCGGCCATCGTGGGCGCGCCCACAGGGGAAGGTTTTCGGATCCAGGTTCTAAGGGCGCTCACCCCACGGAAAGCCACGAGCCACCGGCTCGATCGCCGCCTCTCTTTTTTTCAGGAGCGCCACGTGCTCGCGCGCGCGCGCGCGTGCATATGTGTATGTGGTACAGAAAAGCGCGATCGTGCGATTTGGAGCCAGTCTCCTCCCTCCCCGGCGCCTTTCCAGAGCAGCCACCCACTCCCACCCGCCCCCAGCAGCCCCAGCTTGACTGGCGGCGCGCGGGTTGGGCTGGGAGGGTAAAGGCAGCTCGGGCGAGAAGCGGAGGCGCTGCTGCTGTTGCTGCTGCTTCCACTTCTCTCTGATCGCCTCGCCTTCCAAGAGCGAGCGGTTTTTGCTAGGGACGAGGACCGGAGCGCTGGGGCAAAGAGCCGAGAAAGAGCCCGGCTCTAAAGCGCCAACCAAGCCACCCCAAATCGCGCGCCATCGCCTTGTCTCCGCCAGGCGGCATGAGCAGCTGCGAAGCCAAAGATTACCTGACCAGGAGGGAGATCCCGCAGCTTTTCGAGGTACGAGCGCACTTCGGCGGGCAGGTCAACCTCGGGGACCGGCCGTCGCTTTGCTGCCGCTCGCCTCCGCCAGCGGAGCAAGTTTCCCCAAAGTCGGAGGAAAACGGGGAGGGAAGGAAAAGATGCAAAAATCCAGGGGCGTCTTAAAGGGAGAAGGTTGCAGGGATCCCGGGATGTAAAAGACGAGTAGGGACCGAGCAAGGCGGGAGGAAAGAAAGAGGGCAAGCAAGGGACGATAGGATCGTTGCGGGGAGAAGTGGCGGTGGAACTGAGTCGGTTGAAAAGGAAGTGACCTGCTTTTTCCCTGCATTAGCTTCAGGCGTCCTTTAACCCGTTGCTGCGGACGCTCCAAGCTGGAGGCAGATGATCTGAAACAGAGGTTAGGGTTTTGATTTGGGTTTTTTTCCCCCCTACAAGATTTCTAGCTGGCAGCTTTGGAACTCTTGATTCTTAGGAGACGCCGAGAAGGGGCTTGGAACAGCTGGAACATGTGTGCCAACTGCCAAGGTATCCTTCTTGAGGTTCCTCAGTTGATGCCCTTGACTTCCAGATGGTTGCTTTAGTGTAGATCTTCTCAACAGCTCATTTTTTTCTCTCCCTTTCTGGTCTTTCTCACTCATCCTATTCTCCCTTCTGTGAGGCAGCAACCTTACTTCTGGTTGCCTTGGCTTCACCATTGACTTTGTTTCCAGCATTTGTTTCTAACCTTGTAATCGAGAAATGTGTGTAGAATTGCTAATTAGCAGGCAGAAGAAAGGTGCCATTTTCCTTGATATTTTGGGATTAATCGGGTTGGAAAACTTTGCCCGTTTTGCATCCATGAAGCAAAAGCAGAAGAGGCTTACCACTGGAGATGCTCCAGTGTGCTATTTCATTCATACCGGATGGCATTTCATTCAGGTGGCATTCCTTGTGACTTCATAGGACCATGGCTTGTAGTCACAGCTGTCTTTTATGCATTGTTTCCTTTTACAGTGCAATATTATGTGATCCTAAATATTTTGTCTGAAACACAATTACCTGAATGTAAAACAATGCTTCAGAAAGACTATTTCCATGATCACTGTTTGATTTTAATAATAAAAATGCTGAAGACTTTTATATGACATGTGACAATATGGGAGACTTTTAAGATTTTTATTCTAAATGACTGTTCTAAGAAGACAAATACATTTGCGATTTACTAACTCTTAAATAGGGCATCTCAAATCATTCTATTCGTATTATTTAATCATTAGGCCAAAAACAGCAAATTCTAGACTAGATTCTAGCAGTGTAATGTTCTTATAGAAAAAATTAAGTTCTTTTTCAAATATTGATGTTATTAAACATTACAATTACAGTGATAAAAACTTAATACAAACTAAAAAAATAAAAAGAAAGAAAATGAAGGTGAAGTGAAGAAAAAAGAAATAGAAAGGAGAGAAAAATAACAATATATTATAGAAAAAAGAAATATATAAAGAAATAACTTTCCCTTTTATCACAAGAATAAACAGTGTTAGTAGTATCATCTTAAAATGCAACACATGATGTCTTCCTCTCATATTGCATCTCTTATTTATAAACAAATAGTTTAAAACCTAGTCATTTCAGTCCTGATCAGCAAAAGCCCACTAAAGGTTACCAGTGATAACACATATTTATTTTAACCTTGATCAACTAAACCAACTTTATATTCCTCCCTTTCTTTTGTAACTATCTTGATAGTGACCTAAAAGTTTATTTGTTTTCATTTATTTCTTTGTCCCTTTTCACAAAGTTCTTCAAAGGTTTAACAAGCTTCTTTTATAAATCCAATAGAGGAAGATCATCCAGATCCCTGTCTTGGTTTATTTGCATATCCCTTTTAATTATTAAGCCATAAACTGGTTTCTTTTGTATGTGCAGTGTAGCATCTTTTCCCATATCACTCTTGTAGCTTGTCATTTTTAAATCCACTTCTCCTTTAATTGTAATCATTACTTCCTTGTGCTTCCTCAATAATTTAACCTTTAAAGTTCCAAAGTATCCTGTTTTTTTTAAACCAAAGCAACAGTATTTCCCCACAGGAATGATTCTTGTAATTCCAGAATCTTATTTCAAATTTATCTGGCCTTTCTAATTAAAATCAAAACTGTAATTACCCCTTTGCTGTTTATTTCAGATTTTTAAAAAAGATCCTTAAACTTGCATTAAAACTTCTTTCATTAAGGGTTAAAGGAAACTCACAGCCAATTTTTCCGATTTGTCAATTCAAAGGTTCCTAATAGCTTAAAAAGCAGTTAAACAATTTCTGAAAGTGATTGGAAAAAGGGATTATATGAACTCAGTGGTCTTAAAGGTGCCAACCGTGTGGTAAACCAGATAGCTATTCTCTAAACCCACCTTAAACTTCTGTTCCGTAATCTCTCCTAGAAACAACTGTATGAAGCACTTGTGAATGATCTCAAGACAAGTGTTCTCTTTTTCTGGAGAGGAATTATGAAGAGTTAGTCTACTAATTGGTTTTTCATTTTGCTTAATCTTCAGCTTTTTTAGCAGAGCTGTCTTCAGTTCTCCCCCCACAAAAAAAGTCCAGAAAGCCCCACTGAGTACAATAGAATTCTTTCTTCATAAATGTACATGATATTGTATCCTTACCATGTAATCCTATCTATCTATTTAAAGTAAGTCTAGTTGAATTGGTTAGATTAGAACATATTCTCAGCTAAATAATATTATTTGTTAATTCATTCATTAATACTCTGCCACTCTGCCCAATGGACAATCGAGATAGTTTATAATATACAAATAGAAAAATATGGGATTTAAACAAAATGATGCACATAATTACGATCCACAGAACTATCACACAACATTTTAAAAGTGTCCTAACATTTTCAGATGGGATCAAAGAGCTTCTTTTTAACTGCCTTCCTGCAGACCCAAAGCACTTCTCCTGACAGATTGTAACTTACATGTGCAGAAGATACTAATTTTATTTTATTTTTTTGGCTTGATTTAAGTGTCATCTTTATATGGCTTATCATTTAGCAAACCAAGATTAAAACAGAGTGCAAAATTGGTAGAGAAGATGGGATCTGGACACTCAATGCAAAAATAGATATAAAACAACTATAACCAAGAAAGAACTTCATTACCCCTAGACTTAAGTGGAGTACTAGATCTTCAGTGCCATCCAAAATGCCATCAGTATGGGAACCATTATGGATCTAAGGAGGGATCTCCGTGTATATAAACAATAACATCTTTAATTTCAATCATTATCAAACATTTCAAAATAGTTCTCTTATATGTCATTATGTAGCCTGTTTAATATTCAGAAGACTTTCCAATCTCATTTATTGTATTTTCTAAACCCTATTATCCCCTTATACCCATTTTAGAGATACAACGGCGAGGAAGTTGTGTAATAATTCTGGAGTGTTTAATGAGGGATATATAGTAGACCAACCCACAGCACACAGGCTTCATGTGGTTTTGAACAGCTAATAATGCGGCCCCACAAGATAATAAAGAATAAAGGAATTTTTTTCTTTATATTTGTTAACTATATTATGTATTTTATATGTGGCCCAAAACAAATTTGTCTTCACTCAGTGCCAGCCCAGGTAGCTCAAGGGGCATCAAGGTGTCAAACTCAAAACCCAGGGGCCGGATCCAGCCCGTAGGGTGCTTAGATTTGACCCACAGGGCCGCCATGGAAATTACTAGCAAATCGGAGCTCACAGGGACCACGTGTAGCTCTCCCGAGCTCCATTTTCGCTAGCACAGGGTTGCAGGAGGCCGTCACAGCCGAAAATGGAGCTCAGGAGCCTGTTTTCACTGGTAGAGTGCTTGGGCCACTAGAGGCGCCCCCTGACACAAGTGATGTCATGCTGGCCATGCCCACCCTGGCCATGCCCACCCAGGCCCCCTGAGGTTGAACACAACTCTAATGCAGCCCTCAACGGAATTGAGTTTGACACCCCTGCAGTAGATAAATAAACCAATATAATCTCTTAGAAAGACAAATATACCAATGTAAATCTTCCTCTGTGAGAAGAACAATTTCTGTTTCCATTTAAAAAGTGCATTTTGCTCCATTTATTCATTTTTGCAAATAAAGAATATCCTATATATTGACATATCTGGCCTGACTATGTAAGGGGCAAGAGGTTCAGTAGGCCTTTGCAAGAATTATAATCACTTTCCTCAACAAATAAAAACAAGGATTTGAAAGACATTGGTATTTGCATTGCAACTCCGAATGCAGAGGGTTGCTTGGAATAGTTATTAGAATTGTCATAGAGGCCTGACATAATAATTTGACAAGCTGTATTTCAGCAGTCAAAGAATTTTGCTTAGGATGTATGCATATGAGTATGTTTTGATTTTTCAGTCCTCTGGGTCTTTGTTCTTTGCAACACACCCACTGCTTAGTATATTTTGTGGGCTCCCTAATGGAATTGGGGGACTTGTTTATAATTTCTATAAAGGACAGATAGTCCTCAACTTACAACAGTTCATTTAATGACCGTTCGAAGTTACAGCGGCACTGAAATATGTGACTTATTACTATTTTCGACACTTATGACCATTGTAGCATCCCCATGATCATGTGATTTACATTCAGATGCTTGACAACTGACTCACATTTATAACGGTTGCGGTGTCCCAGAGTCATGTGATCCCCCTTTACGACCGTCTGACAAGCAAAGTCAATGGGAAAACCAGATTCACTTAACAACTATGTTACTAATTTAACAATTGCAATGATTCACTTAACAAACTAGAACTGAGGAGAAATTTCCTGACAGTTAGAACAATTAATTAGTGGAACAACATGCCTCCAGAAGTTGTGAATGCCCCAACACTGGAAGTCTTTAAGAAGATGTTGGATAGCTATTTGTCTGAAACAGTATAGGGTTTCCTGCCTAGGCAGGGGGTTGGACTAGAAGACCTCCAAGGTCCCTTCCAACTCTACTATTGTATTATTGTATTATTAAATGTGGTAAAAAAAAATCATAAAATGGGGCTAACCTCACTTAACAAATTTCTCACTTAATAACTTAAATTTTGGGGTCAATTGTGATTGTAAGTTGAGGACTATTTGTATATGTGCACATTTAATTTTTTTCCTGCTTGCCACTGATTTTGAGATCAGATTATCAGAAGGTGTCTTTTTAGGGCAATAAAACCATTTCATTTCATAGTTTAGGAAGACTATTATTTAACTGATATCCATACCTTAAAATTCTCATGTATGAAGACTTATTCAGACTTGCTGTCAGACACTCCAGTAATTTGCTATGGTTTTAGACGATTCAAAGGGAAAGGAATTCCATTCTAGATATGACTACAAAGGTACGGCAGCCTATATGATAAGAAGATAACATTTCATGTGAAAATAAAATCAGGTCCAGAGAAATAGGAATAATCTTAAGAGAAACATTAGATTTCCAGAACAGGTGAGGGGGGGAAAGGAAAAGAAGAGAAAAATACAGATGAAGGTCAAAAGGATAAATAGATCTTTTATTATAAAGATTTAAATTTACCTGAGATTAGGATAATCCTGTGACACCTTTTAGATACTACCGTAATGAACAAGACATTTTGACTTTGGGAAGTCTATTAGAAATAGAGCAACAATGGGATACATCAAAGTCCTTTTCTTATGGCTAACTTAGTTTATAAATGTGTAGTTATTTATTTAGGTATTTAGAATTTATTTAGGTATTTAGAATTTAAGTTATTTATTTTGTATTTATACCATGTATATTTATTGTTCAATGATTTTAATATGACTGTACACCGCCCCGAGTCTCTTTTGAGAGGGGGGTGGTCTAGAAATTGAATAAAGTTAAGTTAAGTTAAAGTAGGCATTACACAAAGAAAGTGGCAGGAAATATAGGCAGATGGCATTTTTTTCCTGCACAGTTGTGTAATTGTTCCTGTGCTGACTTCCATTCACGTTTGTCCCAAGTTTACTGATGATCTGGGTAGGTGAACCTCCTCTCTGAGAGTTTGTGGGGGCAGCTGAAATGCCTCAAATGCAAAATGGGTGGCTGTGTAAATTTGATAAATAGATACATAAATAAATTCCCATTCAAAACTGCCGTTCAAAAGCAATGATAAAAAGACTTCAAAACCTGGTTGAGATAGAGGAAAAAAGCTGAAACAGACATTCTGAATGATGTTCAATCTGTCAGAGTTTTGTGCATTCCTGAATTAAAATATCCCTGTCTTCTCCAGGCAGAGAAGAGAAAGAAAAATGCTTGTGGCAGGGATCCAATCCAGTCTGTCTGTTGCCAAGTTATAACCATGCAATAGTTAATTTATGCAGCAGCAATAGAGCAGTGTTGTTTTTGGTATAATTTTGAAACTTAGAAAATTGCAAACCTTAAAATGAAAAAGCTTTTTTTAACGTTTCTGAAGTGTTGTGAGAATATGTGATCCACATGCTTCCAAGGTTGTTGTTGTTTTTTAGCTGCGTTAGAGGCAAACTGTTGCAAGCCTCAAGAGTGAAATAACAGTTATGTAAAGTAGCTGCTTTACAAATGTTGCGGTATTATTAAAATACAGCATTTTAAACTTTTAGCTTTCCTTTCCGAATATAAAACAAGCAAATTAGTCCTGGACAATGCAATGCTGTGTTACATTTACAACATTTATTTACAGGCTTTTTTTTTTTTTTTGCTAAATCAAACAGCTGCTGATAAATCAGCACAATGCTTCTTCAGACATAATTCTTTTATATATTCTTGGGGCGTGAAATTCTAAGCACATGCATTTATAATGAAAGTAGGGCTACATTCCAATCCTTGGTGATTGGAAACAATTATCACTGGGTTTAATAAGGCTTCCTTCCAAATAAGTATTCCTAAATAAAATATTGCTTAAATAGGATTCACTTCCTGAGGTCCATATTGTTTTCTTATCAGCAATGATATATACTTGGATGTTTTTCAATTATCGATTAATCTATAGTTTAATTTGCAGCCCTAGATTGCCTTGCTGGTATCGCACCCAAATACTTCAATCTGATAATGTTATCTACAAAGTAGAGGTAGTCCTTATTTACTGATCACAAATGGGACCACCAACTTGGTGGTTAAGTGAAGTGGCAGCTAAATGAAACTGCGACTATGCTTGTGATCTTACTTTTGCTTCCTTTCCTTTGTAGACCTGTGAAGGTTGCAACTGCGAGGATTGGTTGCAAAGTTTATCATCACTGTTGTAACTGCAAATGGTTGCTAAATGACAACTATCTGTACTTTATCTCTGTTAAGTCCTTGCAGGGCATCAGTCAAGGGAAGAAGCCACCACATTGGTTACAACGCAGCAGCCGGCAGGCGGGAGAATCGCGATTGGTTATTACTCTGACAGCTCAGGTATAAAAAGCTGTCAGAGGTTCTGAAGTTTATTCTTGTAACTGGTTGTGTTAATTAAAGTAGTTACTGGTTCAATCGTCTCCTGCCTCCTCAGTGGTTCAGAATAAAACATTCTCAGTGGTCCCCAACATTTCTGGCTCCGTGGACTGGAAGCGGCGGCAAGCAGTGACAGTAGAGGAAGGGGATGGTTTCATGCACACAAATGGAGCATTGCACGCTCACCTGCCACTTTTGCGGCCTAGTTCCCAACTGGCCACAACTGGTACTGGTACAGGTCTGCGGACCAGGAATTAGGGATCCCTCCTTTATCCGAGGTTAAGGAAATGTTCAGTGATATTATTTATTTTTAAAAATACTGTATTTTTAAAAATAGCGGTTAACTTTTATATTGTTTAGGTTCATCGAATTGATAACAACTGTCATAGAAAAAAAAAAAAACTCTCCAGCCTTATCAATTACTTCTGGCTATGTAACATACATAGGGAGACTTTATAACTTTAGGGAAGTATTCTTGTCCCTAATTTTGAATGTATTTTGAAACTATCCAATTATTCAGAAGTATTATTGTCTTGGAATGCAAGTATGGATGACTGAATATTCTCTTCCAATTAAAATTCTATACATAGAAAATTTGTATCACTATGAAGACTTTAGAACCTATCATCTTTTCAGTTGTAGCAGTCCACAGAAAACAAGTATCTAAATTCAGAATAATTTAGACCCATAGCTGTAATCCCTACTGTTTTCTAAATACTGCAGATCTTGGCAATTGTGTCACGTGCTGTCATGCTTATTTTATTGTTAGAATATTTTAGTGCTAATTCATAATAAAACGATGAGTATCATGTATCAGAATAGAGATTTTGAAATATCTTGTCTGTTTCCAATGTTCCTAAACTCAGTTCAGAACAAAAACTTTCTCTCCAAAGCCCTTCTTGTGGAGAAATGATTGTACCATATTTCCGTTTACCATAGTGTTGTGTGCTGTAAAACTTAGATAAGCAAACAGGAAATACCTTATGATTGTCATTGATATAAAACTCTCAAGTCTTCAAAGATAGAACAGGAACATATAGGGAGTCTTCAACTTAGAACAATGGTGGGGGGGCAAAATTTCTGTTGCTAAGCAAGGGAATTTTACAGCCTTTTTTGCCATGGTTGTTAAGCAAATCACTGATGTTGTTAAGTGAATCACATGGTCATTAAAGAAATACAGCTTCCCCACTGACTTTGCTTGTCGGAAGCCAGCTGGGAAGGTCGCAAGTGGCGATCAAATTATCCTGCAACAAGCAATTGTCGTAAATACATGCCACTTGCCAAACATCTGGCTTCTGACCATGTGACTTATGAGGATGCTGTGACAATTGTAAGCATGAGAATTGATTAAAGGTAACTTTTTTCTGTGCCTGTGTCTGTAGCTAAACGGTCACTAAATGAATGATTGTAAGTGGAGTACTACCTCTAGTGACATCAGAGACAGAAGTTGTGAGTTCATATTTAGTAAGTGTAGCATGCTCCTGCAGAAATAAAATAAGGTAATCTTCAACTTATGACTACAACTAAGCCATAAATTTATGTTGTTAAGTGAGAAATTTGTTAAGTGAGTTTTGCCCTATTTTACGACTTTTCTTGCCACACTTGTTAAGTGAATCACTGCAGTTGTTATATTAATGACACAGTTGTTAAATGACTCTAGTTTCCTGATTGACTTCGTTTGTCAGAAGGTCGCAAAGAGGGATCACATGACTCCAAGACACTGAAGCTGTCATAACTATGAGTCATTTGTCAAGCATCTGAATGTAAATCACATGACCATGGGGATGCTACAACAGTCGTAAGTGTGAAAAGTGGTCATAAGTCACTTTTTTCAGTGCCATTGTAACTTTGAACGGTCACTAAATGAGCTGTTGTAAGTCAAGGACTACCTATAGAAAGTGAAGCAGAAAGAAGCCTAAAACAAGGGGAGATGATCTGATTCAACATGGTATTTGTTAACCAGCTCATTAATGCCAACTTGTCCTGTTTCACATTCTGCAAAATTTTTGATGGCCATTATGTACATATAATTTTTCCTAAATGATCTTTCCATGGAAATAGACAGTAATCTATGAAAGTTTATACAATAATGGCATTTGACACAAGTGTATCACAAAATAAAGTAAAACCCTGTGGAATCAGGCCATCTTCAGAAGTTCCACCACAGCCACCATAGCTGCTGGTGATAACTGGAAGCCAAATCATTTGGAGAGTACCATATCTGATTTTCTTACCCTGACCGAAAATATATTCTACAACAAGGCAGAATTTGGAATGTATGTTTGGTAAGACTAATATTTATCACCAAAACCAGCAAACATATTCACTTTTAATAACTTCCCAAAGTCTATACACGGTTTTACCACTAGGGAATTTGGCAGTGCAATTTACAATGTGTAGCCTATGAATCTTGAGATGTAGGTTATTTACTGTATATATTGTACATGTAGCTTGGAATTAAAATCATTCGCTCTTATGGACTTGCTTCAAAAATAGAAGGACATGCAATTAAATTGAAGGGGGGGAGTTATATCTGTGGTTAGCCTCATTATATGTCAGTTCACAAATTGTCGAAATGGAAATATTGATTTTCCCCCCTCTGACTGCACCTTCCATAGTATGAAACAATTAGCTATTTTATAGAAAAGTAGATGATTTACATTATTACGAAAACAATCACAGACTCTATATTACAGCTTTATGACTAAGAATTTATAGGTTTAATAAACCACACTTTAATTTTACGGCTTGTACTTATCATATCTCTTAGTCAGTAGCATAATACAAAATTGGAAAGAAGAGTAAAAATGAAAGCAATGTATGAAGTGGGACAGGAGTGGTACGGTAGCGAGAAAGCTCCCGAGAATCTGAAAATATGGAGAGGTATTGTAAATAGAGTCAGAGTAATTTGGATTTAGTAATTTCCTTTCCTTTCTGATCTCAAGACCTTTTCTCCTTCTGTCTTCCTCTCTGTGGTTTGCATAATATTGCTTATTTCAAAAAGGAATGACATGTTTAGGTACGAAAAAGACAGGGATTTTATCATGTTAGTTTCAGGGTTCTTCTGTTTAATCAAGTCCATTAAATGACTCTCCAGAGATGTAGAAAATTCTAGATTTTTACTGTTGTCTAGTGCTGCTCCGGAATTCTTAGGCCCTAGACCAGTGGTCAGCAAGCCGCGGCTCGCGAGCCACACGCGGCTCTTTACACACTTTAATGCGGCTCTTCTGTGTGCCGGGCGCCCCCTCCCTTCCCTCCTCTCGGGCACTTCAAAACAAGCGCCCCTTTCCCTTTTTTCTTTTCGACCCACAATGATTAGGGAGGATCCTGAAGTCGGGCGGGGACGAGAAGCGAGGAGGCAGAAAAAGAAACGGAGGCTAAGGAGCTTCCCCCCCCACCCCCTCCCAGCAAAAATCTAACCGGGGAGCCGGGCGGGCAGTAGCAAATTGGCCGATCACGCCGCGTGATCGGTTAATTTGCTACTGCTCACGCGGCGTGATCAGCTAATTTGCTACTGCCCGCCCGGCTCCCCAGTTAGATTTTTGCTGGGAGGGGGCGGGGGGGAAGCTCCTTAGCCTCCGTTTCTTTTTCTCCCTCCTCGCTTCTTGGGGCTCCACCAATGGGGGAGCAAGGCCCGCCCAGCGCCAGGCTTTGGGCTAACACAGAGGTCTGCAAAGTTGGCTGTTTTAAGACTGGTGGACTTCAATTCTCAGAATTCTGGGAGTTTTCGTCCACCAGTCTTAAGAGCCAATTTTGCAGATCCCTGGGCTAATATGATTGATGCCCTTGGTGGAATTCAATTCTCAGAATTCTGGGAGTTGAAGTCCACAAGTCTTCAAGCTGTCAGGTTTGAAGACCCTGCGTTTTTTTTTCTAAAGGGTTAGGGGTGCAAGGGTCTTGCAACTTGACAGCTTTAAGACTTGCATGCTTCAATGCCAGAGTTCCTGAGCCAACATGACTGGAGGAGGAATTCTGGGAGTTGAAGTCCACAAGTCTTAAAGCTGTCAGGTTTGAAGACCCCTTGGGGTTTTTTTTTCTAAAGGGTTAGGGGTGCAAGGGTCTTGCAACTTGACAGCTTTAAGACTTGCATGCTTCAATGCCAGAGTTCCTGAGCCAACATGACTGGAGGAGGAATTCTGGGAGTTGAAGTCCACAAGTCTTAAAGCTGTCAGGTTTGAAGACCCCTTGGTTTTTTTTTCCTAAAGGGTTAGGGATGCAAGGATCTTGTAACTTGACAGCTTTAAGACTTGCGTGCTTCAAATGCCAGAGTTTATTGAAACTAAAAACAGTGTACCATCCTATGTATTTTCGGTTTTAAAAATGTGGCTCTCAAAATAAATTTCAGTCGTGGTTTTGGCGAGATTTGGCTCAGTTGAAAAAAAAGGTTGCCCACCACTGCCCTAGACTATAAATTTATTTTTGACTCCATTAAATTGCATTGGTCGGTCAATCTCTTATGTTTCAGAGTTTGCTGAATGGATTAATGTGCTGCAAACCCGATGATCCTGTGGAGTATCTGGAAAGCTGCTTACAAAAAGTAAAGGAACTGGGGGGAGCAGAAAAAGTCAAGTGGGACACTTTTGTCAGTCCAGAAAAAAGGTCACTGCCTCCACTTAATGGCAACCAATCAAGAAGAGCATTTTTCAGGAATGGTAAGATAATTTTAAATTTTACATTTCAGTTTGTGGTAAGGAGATGATAGACCTGATAAATGATTACATGGTGTTTAGGGAAGGCAAGGGAACCTGTTGTGTCTTGTTGGCCGCTGGCCCCTCCAGCAGCCAAATCAGATGAGGAGGAGGCGTGTTCAGGATCAGCATCAAGGAAACTTGTGAACTCCAAGGGGGAAGAGGGAATGGAGCTGTCAGAGACAGAAACAGAGGTGGAGCCTGGGCCGTCCATCAGCCCTCGCATGGAGAGTCAACAGCCCCCAGGTCTGGAGGTGGCTGATGAGAAAGAGGAGGAACAGCAGGGTCCAGTGCCTGAGGCACAGAAGGCAGAGGAGAAGGATGAGCAGAAGGCAGCGGAGAGGAGAGGAGTGGAAATCTGTGGGCCAATCCTTGGGACAGAAGGGCAACCACTGCAAAGCCCCACCCTAGCTCTGCGGATAAAAGGCAGAGGTCAGACTAGTTAGCCTGTTGTGAGGGGAGACTTTTTGCCGGGGCTGCTGGCGCTCCTAATAAAGGAATCGTTGATTGAATTCAGATGTTTTGTCATTTTGGGGAGCTGGGTCAGAACAGCAGCATTTACCTTACAGGTAATGCTTGACTAATAACCGGAATTGGGGCCAGAATTTCCATTGCTAAGTAAAGCAATTGTTAAATGAGTCATGCCCAGTTTTACAACCTTTATTGCCACAGTTAGGTGAATCGTAGGAGTTGTTAAGTGAATCACATGTTCATTAAGCAAATCCAAACTCCTCCCATTGACTCTGCTTGCGGCCATCATAAATTCATGCCGGTTGCAAGAGACCAAATTTTGATCATGTGACTGAGGGGAAACTGCTGTAGTCTTAAGTATGAGAACTGGTTGCACTTTTTTCAGTGCCATTATAACTTCAAGGGGTTACTAAATGAACGACCCCATGCATGGAATCCTGTTCTTTGGAAAACACGTGAGACTCCCGTTTGGTTAAACTTTGACTACAAAACTAAGATATTCCTCTTTATCCAAGAATATTTACAGTTAATTTTTATTTTGAGGTGGCCTCTGACATTGGGATAGTGATTATTATCATTTTCTCCTCTTTGATTGGATTTATGATGAAAATAAATATATTTTATTCTTTTTAATGTTTAAATAGTTTTGTAATGTAGCCACTAAACATCAGCAATTGAATAATGGCATAATGCCATATAGTTTTTATTTATAGATATAGTTTTCTAACTTGGCCACAATAGCATTTTAAAGAATATATTTAGGCTAAACAACAATGCAAAACTTTCTTTCAGAGAAGTAATGCCAACATAATCATGCTGATGATACAATTAATATTAATTAGTTAAATCACCTAGAGAACAATCTCTAGATTGGACATTAGTTAAAACCATGCCAAAATCGTGTTCATAACTTAATGTATTGTGAGAAAAATAAATATTTTTAAATTTTTATGAATGTACATATAAAGTATTTTTTTTAAAGCAATGAAACTATTTTCAGGTTTTGTGTGAATTAAATTAAATGAGCCATGTAATATTTTAACAAATGACTGTAAAAAGACGCATTAAAGTCAAATTAAAATTGATCTTGCAAAGACATTTATCAGTTGGTATGCACTTTCATCTCTACCTATCAAGGTGAAAGGCACTACAAGTCATTCAAAATTCTATGTAACAGATTATTACAAATGGGTTTTTTTTTTGTTTCCTTCTTGGCTAAATGACAAGATTTATCTAAAAATGGACACATGTTCTGAATTATATAGTTAAGTTTTTAGAGGTCTTTTTTTTTAAGTAAAGGAAACCAAAATGCTGTCTTAACATAGCATAAAAATCATCCTGGGGTCATCTATCTATGAACTAAGAGTATACAAGAAACCATTCACTTAGATGTTTATCTGAAACACATTGAACACTATGATCACACAACAGACAATTAATAAAACCTTCTCTTGAGGACGTGACTTTGCAAGTCATCCCTTCGTGATAGGATTCTCCAGATGTTAGGGACAAGCGAGCCAAGGATCCTCTTTTCTTAGTCCAAAAGCATGCTACCAGATCATCTGTGTCAGGTTTCTAGGGAGTTTGGGGAGTGGGGAAAAGTCAGGAAACTCAGCAGGACTGAATCTGAAGGAATATAGAAGCAGCAGATGAAACCTTTCTTGAAAGGAACTCTCTGGTGCTTGTCCAATGCTAATTTCCTGTGATGTCTCATAAGAATGGAACAGCAGTCCTCTCCAGTCTTCTTCAAGAGAGGAACTTAGATCTAGCTGAATTATAATTAAAGCTTGCCGGGGACATCTTATTGAAGTAGGTTTTAGAATGTCTGGTATTAATCAAAGTTCAGTAAAGCAGTCTGATGTTTGATCTTCTGCTCGCTATCATTGATTCAGTTCTGTGAATAAGTTCTGCAGAGTATGAGCTATTCTTAAAGAGGTAACCTATTTTCTCATTTCACAAAGGTCATAGATTGTTTTGCTGGCTGCATTTACTCAACATGCAAGACCATAATTTATTTACAGCTTATTTAAATATAGTTTATTAATTAATACAGTTGTACAGATTTCTATAATATACTAAACCAGTGGGGTATCCAGTCTTGGCACCTTTAAAACTTGTGGACTTCCAACTCCTAGAATTCTCCAGCCAGCCAGCTGTATAATACACTGAATCTCATTCTATATCCCACAATTTAGCTTAACTTGGGTGAACCATTCTCTGTGACATTAAACTAATGTGTTTCCCCCAAAATAAGACTGGGTCATATATTAATTTTTGCTCCAAAAGATGCATTAGGCCTTATTTTCCAGTTAGGTCTTATTTTGGAGGAAATACAGTACTAAACGTGTCTGTCTGGCTGACAATCTTAACTGGGTCTTATTTTGGGGGTAGGGCTTACGAGCATCCTGAAAAATCATGTGTCAGCATTCCAAATATTGTGCAGAATTAAATCAGAGTCCAAGGCAGAGCTATCCTTAAAGTTCCAATTTAATAAGACAGACATGTTGGCACAAACTCTGGAATCCCAAATCTAAAAGCTTCCTGGGATTCCACCCAGTTGAAAGTTCATGATCTTATCCCCATACGCATAAATCCATCACATAGTCCAATCTTCTTTGGCCACGCTGGCATCTCCACCCAGCTGGTTCCGGTCAGGTGCAGATGTGCGGAGACAAAAGATGACCTTGGGCTTCTAGAAAGGAATGACAACAACACATTCCACAATTCTACTACTTTCTAGTCCCCCTCCTAATTACTACACTAATGAAACAACATAATGAAATAATAGAGAATGTGGCAGGCCAAAGATCCTAAAAAGGAATATAACTGGAGGCTCGACATCATGTTTATTTTCCATCTGGATCTTATTTTTGGGGAAACAGGGTAGGTACTGTCATCAACTACGATTTTTGGAAAATGTTTTTAACATCTGTATGAGTTACAAGAAAACTACATGGAAGTACCTATGTAATCGCCAAGAGTCCAACTTGACTTGAGGGTGTAAATGTTTTTTCTCTAATAGATTTGTTGAATATCACTTAAAGGATTTGTAAAGAGATCACTTAAACAGGATCTCATGGTAACAGTTATGCCTTTTGTAAAGAGATCAAATATTTCTGCTATTCATTACTGATGAACATAAAAAGACATATTTCTGATATTTTTTTTTGCTTTTTATACTCTTGAGTCAGTCTTGATTCCCAACAACAGCCTGGAAAAGTCAATTCTATTTTCTTGGCAAGATTTCAGAAGCGGTTTGTCCTAGGGTTGAAAGAGAGTCACCCACCTGCCTTTTTGCCTAAAGCAGGCCTAGAGCTTAGGTCTCCTGGTTTCTAGCATATTCTCTTATACTACCATCAAAGAGATTCTCATTTCTGACATTACCATTTCATATTTTACAGTGATGCCTGACAACCCCAACTTTCCTTACCGGAGATATGATCGACTTCCTCCAATCCACCAGTTCTCCATCGAGAGTGACACGGATCTCTCAGAAACAGCTGAACTTATTGAGGAATATGATGTGTTCGATCCAACCAGGCCTCGACCCAAAATCATTTTAGTCATAGGTAAGGAAGCAAAAAATGAGGCTGTTCACAACAAAATCAGTAATATTTTTCTTATATTGGCACTGGCTTTTAACAATGGGGCTGCTGGGTCAATGAATGTCACAGCTTTTGTTGTAGAAGACTTCAGTATTGTACAATAAAGTTCACCTGAAACACATAGTTGCAAATAGAGCTGAACCCCTGTAGATTGAACTGTAAGAAAGATAAAATCTAATCTGGTAGTTAAATCTAACAGGATAAAGAAACACATTAAGGGCACTGGCACCCTTGCTGGGAATATGTTCCTTATTACTCCTCCTTTTGCTTGTCTGGTATATATATTACTTTGGAGGAATCATGCTCCTGATTTCTGCTCTGCTGGATAATCTTCTGTCAATGTCCCTAGCACCATCCTCCTGAGCAAACATGGGCAGTAGGAGAAGGATTCTTCAAAATGTGACCATTTCATCAAAATGATGAGATGAGGGTTATTATAGTTGGGAGTTACACTTCAGCAAGAACTCTTAGCAGATGGGGTGCATTGTTGTCATTTCCATTTATACAACACCACACTAAAGTTCCTTATTGTTAAGGGAATTATGCCACCGATAGCTGCCGATAGTTAGATCAATAGAAAACTGAGGAGCTAGAGGGTAACAGGTGGTCTCATTTATCTCTGCAGTGTTTACTAGCGGTGGGATTCAAATTTTTTTACTACCGATTTTGTGGGCGTGGCGTGGTGTGGCTTGGTGGGTATGGCTTGGTGGGTGTGGCAGGGGAAGGATACTGTAAAATCTCCATTCCCTCCCCACTCCAGGAGAAGGATACTGCAAAAACCCCATTTCCTCCCAATCAGCTGGGACTTGGGAGGCAGAGAATAAATGGGGGCGGGGCCAGTCAGAGGTGGTATTTACTGGTTCGCCGAACTATTCAAAATTTCCGCTACCGGTTCTCCACAACTGGTCAGAACCTGTTGAATACCACTTCTGGTGTTTGCAATGAAAAGTACCAAAGGAGTTGATAGACTAATGAACTCCTTCTGTATACAAAAGCTGATAAACGTACTACATACATTCAATGATATCTAAAGCTATTTTTTCCAGTCAACTTCTATTGTGTATATCTTGAAGGTCCTTCATTTGGGAAAGATTGGCCTAGATTCTAACTCGAGTTATTCATGATTGAAAGATTGCTACAAGCTTGACTTTAAGGCTCATTTAGAATGGTAGGAAGAGGATAATCAGGCAATGAATTTGGCAAAACTTGGTAAGGCCTTTTGTTTTTCCTTATAGGCGGACCCGGCAGTGGTAAAGGAACCCAGAGCTTAAAAATAGCAGAACGCTATGGATTTGAGTATATCTCTGTGGGTGAATTGTTAAGAAAGAAGATCCATAGCACAAGCAGCAATCGAAAATGGAGTCTGATTGCTAAGATAATTACAACTGGGGAATTAGCCCCACAGGTAAAAACAACAACAAGCCTTCACAATCATATGTGCATGTGTTTTTTTCCAGCAACATTTGTGAATGTACTCTTAGAAATATATAGTATATATCTTTTTTGTTGTTTTTTATCTGTTCAAGGAAACCACAATTACTGAGATAAAGCAAAGATTAATGCAAATTCCTGATGAGGAAGGCATTGTTATTGATGGATTTCCACGAGATGTTGCCCAAGCTCTTTCCTTCGAGGACCAAGTAAGCAGTTTATTCTTTTGGCTGCAGCTATTTTGAATATATCCTGTTTTTCATACTGGAATAAATGTATTTAATGTATTTCTGTACTGTTTTGCATAGCAAATTTGCATCTCAAATTCTAGGAAGGAAGTAATAAATTAGAACAATAGAAAAATAGGAATATGAATATCGGTAGGAGCACTAAAGTACGAGTGTATTTTATTATATAACTCTATCCGTATTGAAGAAAATTGGAGGTACCAACTTTTTAATGCCATGTTTGATTTTTAATGTCACTTTTAAAAATTTCCCCATTGTTCCTCACCTCCACCTTTTCATCTTTGTTGTAATTTTGTATTTTACCTTTTTTGAACTGTAATAACATTCTTTTTAAAAAAAGGAATACGAACAGAAGCAGAAAAGCCAATCCAAGCAAAGTAATTCATCCAGGTTTCACATGGGGAAGTAAGGTTCAAAAGACAGATCTTTAATAAATGTCTAAGAAATGTAATATATTTACTTAAACAAAGAGATGATTCTCTCCACCTCTATCCCATAATTATGTTTGAATAATTTGCAGAATTGATATAGAAACTATTTAAAGCAGGGGTGTCAAACTGAATTTCTTCGAGGGCTGGATCAGCATTGTAGTTCTCTGCGAGCTGGCTGTGGGGGAGACGGGATAGACGCCTACTCCAGCACCTTGCTGGCTAAAATGGGGCACAGGGAGGCTGTTTTTGGCCTGGATGGCCTCCTGTAGCATCCTGCTTGCCAAAATGAGGTGCGGGGGGGGCACAAGGCCCCCCCATACCCCACTTTCAGCTGGACAGCCTCCTGTAGCACCCTGACAGCCAATATGGGGTGTGGGGGAGTCTCGCACCACCGGCTGGTCCTTTGCTATTTCTAGGCCAGCCCTGCAGGTCAAATTTAAGCACCCTTCAGGCCAGATCTGGCCTGTGTATCTTGAGTTTGACATCCCTGATTTAAAGGGAAAAGACATTGAAAAGAAAACAAAATTGGGTTTGGAATGACAAAAGCAATAGTGGCAATTTTTCCATCTATTCTTTCTCGAGGCAGATATTCACTTCCTATGATCTCCCCCCCCTCCAAGATATTCTTTCTCCACTTACAATGCCTTGCAGTTTGCTATTTATGATGGAAGATTAAAGTAGAATATGGTAAGGAAGTACTTTACATATGCATGTGAGACCAATGCTGTAGATAAGTGGTTGAGAAATGAATTTTATCAATGCAATTTATTTTACAAGCACGTTAACTTTAATTAGTGATTATTATTTCAATTAATTCACAAACACACATTTATAACAGAGGGATTTGGTGGATTGGTTTCTACTGGAGCCAGCAACTCCTAATTGATGAGGTGGGCAAATGCCAATGTCTTATAATGGATTTCTGTTTGCATTTATCTTCTCTTTTGGGGAAAGGGGGGGGGGGAAAGCTGTCTTCCTTTGGGATAATAAAAACTATGTCAGAAGAAGTTCAAGATAGAGATCATGCAGGCACTGCTACAAAAAAAATAAGCTACAAGGAATCACATGATAAAACTCTGTAGAGGTAATCTTCAAGTTACAACTATATTTGGGGGCACAGTTTCTGTTGTTAAATGAAGCAGTTGTTAAATGAGTCATGCCTGATTTTTATTGCAACGTTTGTAAAGTGAATAACTGCAGTTGTCAAGTATAACAGTAGCAGTAGAACAGACTTATACACCGCTTCACAGTGCTTTACAGTGCTCTCTAAGCGGTTACAGAGTCCGCATATTGCCCCCAACAATCTGGTTCCTCATTTTACTGACCTCAGAAGGATGGAAGACTGAGTCAACCTTAAACTGGTTAGGATCGATCTGCCGACAGCCGGCAGTCAGCAGAAGTAGCCTGGAGTACTTCATTTTAACCACTGCGCCACCACAGCTCATCCGCAACGAGCTGAGAAGATTGAAAATGGCAATTGACATGATTCCAGGATGCTGCAACTGCCGTAAATACATGTCAGTTGCCAATCACCTGAATTTTAATCACGTGACTGGATATGCTGCTATGATCATAAATGTGAGCGCCAGTCATAAGTCTTTTTTTCCATGCCATTGTAACTTCAAACAGTCTCTGAACAAATGGTTGTAAGTCGAGGCCTACTTGTAGTTCTTGGCACATGCAGCGGGAATTCCCTAACTGGTAGCAATAGCAATATCATTTAGGCTTATATATAGCTGCATACTGTTTCACAGCACTCTCTGGACAGTTTACAATCTCAGCATTATTTGCATATTGTCCCCCAACAATCTGGATCTTCACTTTACCATCCTTGGATGGCTGAGTCAAACTTGAGCCCCATTAGGATCAAATTCTAGGCAATGGGCAGAGTTTAACCACTGCACCACCAGATATATCTGATGATACACACAGCGATAAAAAAAATTATGGCATTTGCAATGTGATTTCATGGCACATGCCATGAATGGCAACCCCTAATCCAATGGTAGGCCCACACAAATAGCTAAGAAAGTCTATGGTAATCATGAATATATGGCAATCTATCAGTCTGTTCACATCCTATGTATGGGAAGCAAAACTTTGAACCTGACTTTGCCGATGAGAAAGTGTACCTGATTCCCCATTAGTGTTACGTGCAATGTCCAGATGCTACATTTTGCAGTAGCTGCCTCTTTCAAATTAATGAGCATCGGCCCAGGTTATTTATAAACACCTAATTGTAGGGTGATAGATCGTTTTGTTGGCACACATTTGGGAAATCTGATTCCATGATTCCCGAAGCAGACAGAAATGCAGCTAACAATGGCGATAATCTTGGCTGTGTAATTAAATTGTTCCAAAGAGAAAGAAAACATCTACATTAACAAATCTTATTTTTTATACATCAATAATTGGAAATGCAACAAGAAAAGGTTATGCTTTAATTGCTCATTTTCAGTTTCAGTAGCACATTGTTTTCACAAGAAGCCACAGCCTGGAAGTTACTGCAGGCTTCTAACTCAGAATGCATGTCTGAATCTGCTTTGGGTAATACCTGCATTAGGGCGACCCCTAGAGGAGGCAAGGGGGCCTAGCGGTTAAGACGCTGGGCTTATCAACCAGGAGGCTGGCAGTTTGAGACCCAAATACCTGTGACTGGGTGAATTTCTGTTCTTGCCTCAGCTCCTGCCAATGTAGCAGTTCAAAAGAAAGCAAATGCAAGTAGATAAATAGGTACCACGTTGTGGGAAGGTAACAGCATTCCATGGGCCTTGGCATTTAGTCATGGCCATGGAAGAGTCTTTGGATAACTCAAGCTACCTTGGCTAGGAAACAAAGATAAGTACCAGCTTCTTCTCTTTTAAAGTTTTTTTTTTCAAGACAAACACAACATATCCTCCTTTACATACTGTAGAAAGTGTATCAGTTGGTTACAAAAAAGCTTACGTGCATCTCTTCCATAGTCAACAAACATACTTCATAGTAACTCAAGTATTTTAACTCAGATATTTATACATGTTACCATCATCATACTTCCATTTTCATTTGACTATAATTGTTTAAACTTCCTTCATCATAGAATATACCAAGATTTAATAGATAACCACATACTGGCATTTCATTTACTATTTCTAAAATCCTCCAATAACACTGAATCTTTATATCCTATTCTAGCTAAACATCCATAATATTCAATAACAAAATTTTCTAATCCTTCTTTCCAAATCATTATTTGCAATTTACATCCAATTTCCTTATATTGTACCCATACCTATATATATGTTATTATCATTATCCCTCCTTTATTTAACTATATCCTGTATCATAACATTTTCCCCCTAATATTCAAAACTTAACTACATCTAACTTTTTTATTAATCTTTATATATAATCCAAAAGAATTTCTAATCTTCCTTTTATGGGTACCATTCAATATTCATATCCCATTATTGCTTATCACGACACTACACATTATATACATTATTATCATTATCAATTATTGGTTTAACTATATTATCACTAAATTTCACTAAGTTTAACTAGTTTTAAATTATACTCTTCCATCTATCAACCTATATCTTTCCAGTAGCAAAACAGTCTCATATCTTCTGCTATTTGTGGTATCAGTCCTCTAATCATCTCTTTAATCAACTTTGTATGGACTCCTCTTAGCACCTTTTTGCTTATAAAATCTCTCATGTAATTTCGATGTCCTTCTTCTGTTTCCTTGATCAGCTTATCTTTGATTGTCGGTGGTGTTATCAAAACTATTGCCATAAGATTTCTCTCTTTAAATCCATAAATTCTTTTATTTTTTCTTCTTCTGTATCTTGCCATCTGGGGTAGGCTTCTCCTCCATTTAATTCCTCTTTCAGTATTCAGCAATTTTCAGCAATTTTAATTTCTTTATATTCATTTTCCTCTTAGATTTTTTGGATTTTAACCACCACTTTATCCATTTGATGAACATCTTCAACTTCTCCATCATATTTTGCTGTTAAATGCACTGTCATCTAACTTCTTCTCTATCCTCTCACGTGTATTTGATAATTTCTGTATTTCTGAGAATATCTTTTGCAGACCTAAAACTTCTTTCTGCTGTTGAAATTGTGCCATTATCTCCAGCTAATAAACACTGCTATTCTAGCTTAGAAGGTTTTAACAAAGATTAAGCATCGATTCACAATAATCATTTCATTTTCACCTTTCTCTGGTTAGAAATACTTCAAAGGAACATCTGTGTGCTTTTCTTCTTATCACTCTCTATAAATAAGCAGTAAGACCTTGAAGTGCCAAGCCAAGATAATCAGTGAAAGAAAATAGAGTGTTTCGTTTCCAATACACAAAACTCTAGCCTCCGAAGTAGCAGTGTTATTGTTAAAATGTTGCAATTTTTAAAAAAATATATTTTTTGTATTTCAAGTTGAAAAGAAAGTCCAATTCTTAAATGAGTTACAAAAACACCCACAGTAATGAAAGAGGAGAATTTTAGACCATAGGTTACAAAGAGTAATGAAAAAAAAGAAAAATAGAAGAAGAAGGCTTAATCCATTCGTTTAAAAAGTATTATATAAATTCCCTCCGTGAAGATAGCATTTTTAAAAAAGATAACCAACTGTCAAAAACCATTCCAAATTTAATTCCACCACTTATTTCTTCTGTTCTCCAATTTGAATTTATTTTACATTTTTTATAAGGCAGTCACTTTTAAAACGATAAAACGTCCTCACCAGCTGGAAACACTTTCTCTTTCCATATCCTTCTGTTTTGGAGCCGCCCCGACTTCATCAGCCAAATGGCTGGATTTTTTGTCACCGGCTTGAAGACCTTCTCTTGGAACGATCAGGGACTTTGCGATGTCCCTGAGTTCAGCAAGATGTATTCTTCTTGTTCACCGTCTCTGCAGGACGGTTTAGGTCCATTTGGACCACCCAGTGGCAAAAGTGTCGACTGCGATCTCAGAGCATTGAGATCGCACGTTGTGTCATCGCAACTTCGACTCCTCCAAGTACCAGCTTTTTGAGTTGGACATGACTGGTCAGAGGACAGATTTAGCTTTTTAAATGTGCACATTATGTAATCTTTTTCATTTAAAAAATTGCAATTTATATTATCACAAGGTTCTTTTTAAAAATACAATAAAAATATGGCATGAAATCCAGATTCTGAGACACTACAATAAAAAAAATCCCCAGCAGTTCATTTTCTGCCATATAAACATATGATCTTAATTCGTGCTGGTGATTTATACTGCAAATTATTGCAACATGCTTGGGTAGCGAAAATGGCTTATATATGAAATAAAATCTTATTATAATTTAAGGATATAAAAGGATTTTACATCCTACTAATCAAACATTTAATTTCTTTCATTTACGGTTGGTGTGATGTAATAAAACCAGTTATAATGTTTTGGGAGTAGTGATTTATGGCAGAAGTGGGCAGCAATGTTATCTCCATTCCTCCCCTCTTCAGGTTGAAAAGCTTTTTTTAAAAATAAAATTGTTACATTCGGGGTTTATATTACAATTCAGATATTACTTCAGTTTTTTAAATGGTTGAAAATAGTGATGTTTCTTCTTAACCATTTTGTTACTGAAACTTGATGAGGCAGTTTTAAGGATTTGAAAGATTAAAATTCTCATCCTGGGCTTATACATTGCTTATTCCTAGTTTATAGCCTTAGTATCTGTGTGATGCAGATAGGGACTTGGTGGCTCAGTGGCTAAGACCCTGAGGTTGTCGATCAGGAAGATCGGCAGTTTGGCGGTTCGAATCCCTAGTGCCATGTAACGGAGTGAGCTTCCATTACTTGTCCCGGCTTCTGCCTACCTAGCAGTTTGAAAGCATGTAAAAATGCAAGTAGAAAAATAGGGACCACCTTTGGTGGGAAGGTAACAGTGTTCAATGTGCCTTCGGCTTTTAGTCATGCTGGCCACATGACCACGGCGACGTCTTCGTACAGTGCTGGCTCTTCAGCTTTGAAACGGAGATAAGCACTGTCCCTTAGAGTCAGGAATGACTAGAAGATATGTGTGAGGGGAACCTTTACCTTTATCTATGTGAATCAGTACCCTATTTATTTTGAAGCCAACCTTTCCATTCTTTTCAGTTATTTTTTAAATTGAGAATTTCATTATAATTTATTTCAAATTAAATCATGCTGTACCATTCATGTTTGTTTGTTTTATTGTTTGTTTTATTGGATTTATATGCCGCCCTTCTCCCAAAGGACTCAGGGTGGCGTACAACATTAAAAAACACACATCCCGAAAGTTAAAAAGAAATTAAATACATATCCCAAAAAAACCCCACAATTTATAGGACAATACATTTAAAAATGAGATAAAATTAACAGGCCAGGCCGGCTTGCTGGAAAAACCAACTTTTTAGGGCGCGTCGGAAGGACCAGAGGTCAGGGATTATGCGAAGCTCTGGGGGCAGCTCATTCCAGAGGGAAGGCGCTCCCACAGAGAAGGCTCTCCCTCTGGGGGTCACCAGCCGACACTGTCTGGCCTATGGCACTGAGGAGGCCAACTCTGTGGGATCGTAATGGACGGTGGGAGGCTACTGCTGGCAGTAGGTGGTCTCGCAGGTACCATGGGCCTAAGCCATGGAGCGCTTTAAAGGTCATAATTAATACCTTGAATCACACCCAGAAAACAACCGGCAACCAGTGCAGGCCACCTAAAAGGGGTGTAACATGGGAGCACCTAGGTACCCCCATGATAACCCGCGCGGCCACATTCTGGACCAGCTGAAGCCTCCGGGTGCTCTTCAAGGGCAGCCCCATGTAGAGAGCGTTGCAGTAGTCCAGGCGAGAAAGGACGAGGGCATGAGTGACTGTACACAGAGCATCCCGATCCAGGAAGGGGCGCAACTGACGTACCAGGCGAACCTGGTAAAAGGCCCCCCTAGTCACGGCCGTCAGGTGTTCTTCTAAACTAAGCCGCGTATCTAGGAGGACTCCCAGATTGCGAGCCTTCTCTGAGGGGACTAAAATTTCTCCCCCTATCATCAAAGATGGAACAAGATGCACAAATCGGGATGACGGAAACCACAGCCACTCAGTCTTGGAGGGATTGACCTTGAGCCTGTTCCTCCCCATCCAGATCCGCACAGCCTCCAGGCATCGGGACATCACGTCGAGGGCATCATTTGGGTGGTTTGGGGTAGAGATGAAAAGTTGGGTATCATCAGCATATTGATGATACTGTATCCCAAAACTACAGATGATCTCGCCCAGCGGTTTCATATATATGTTGAACAGGAGGGGTGAGAGAACCGACCCCTGGGGCACCCCACAAGTGACGCACCTGGGGGTCGATCTCTGCCCTCCAGTCAACACAAACTGCGACCGATCCGACAGGTAGGAGGAGAACCACCGTAAAACGGTGCCCCCCACTCCCAACCCTTTGAGTCATCACAGTAGGATACCATGGTCGATGGTATCGAAAGCCGCCGAGAGGTCTAATAGGACAGAGGAGCAGCCCCTGTCCCAGGCCCGCCAGAGATCATCGACCAACGCGACCAATGCCGTCTCTGTGCTGTACCCGGGCCTGAAACCCAACAGAAACGGATCCAGGTAGACAGCTTCATCCAGGTACTGGGGAAGCTGACGTGCTACCACACTCTCGACAACCTTCGCTACAAAGCGAGAGTTGGAGACCGGACGATAGTTGGCTAAAGAAGCTGGGTCCAGGGAAGGCTTCTTAAGGAGTGGCCTCACCACCGACTCCTTCAAGGCGGTGGGAAAGAACCCCTCTCTCAATGAAGCGTTGGTAATCGCCTGGAGCCAGCCTCGTGTCACCTCCCGGGAAGCCGAAACTAACCAAGAGGGACACGGATCCAGCACACAAGTGGCAGCACTGAGTCTCCCCATAATCCTGTCCATGCCTTCGGGGGTCACAGGGTCAAACTCATCCCAGATTGTCTCCTCAAGATTCATCCCCGTCGGCTTGCCCGAATCTACCCAGTCAGAGTCCAAGCCTGTCCGGATCTGAGCAATTTTATCCTGCAGATACTGAACAAATTCTTCAGCCATACCCTGCAAGGGGTCTTCCCCAGTTCCTTGGTTAAGTAAGGAGCAGGTCACCCTAAACAGGGCGGCTGGGCGGTTATCTGCAGATGTGATAAGAGCGGAAAAATGTTGCTGTTTTGCCGCTTCTATCGCCACTAAGTAGGATTTAATATGAATTCTTACTAGTTTTCGATCAGATTCGGACCGGCTGGCCCTCCAGCCACTCTCTAGGCATCTTTTCCGGCATTTCATCTCCCGGAGCTCCTCGGTAAACCTGGGAGCCACCCGGGATCGACACCAGATCAGAGGCCGCAAAGGCACAGCGCGATCCAAGGCCCCAGCGGCTGCCCTATCCCAGGCTTCCACTAGGGCTTCGGTCGAGTTGTGAGCAAGGGATTCAGGAAAAGTCCCAAGCTCCATCAGGAACCTTTCGGGGTCCATCAGGTGCCTGGGGCGGAACCATCTAGTCGGTTCCGCCTCCCTGCGGCGAGGGGTAGCGGTATGGAAGTCAAGCCTGATGAGGAAATGATCAGACCATGACAAGGGTTGAATAGAAATATCCCCTAAATCTAGATCATTCATCCACTGCCCAGAAACAAAAATCAGGTCGAGCGTGTGTCCCCCATTATGGGTGGGGTCTTGAATTAACTGAGTTAGGTCCATAGCTGTCATGGAAGCCATGAACTCTCGAGCTGACTCAGATGTCTCGCCAATGGAAGGCAGATTGAAATCCCCAAGGACCTGGGGGTTTGGAATAACTTCTAATCAGTTATTGCAAAGTACAGTGAGACTAAATTAGGCACAGGCCAGCTCTAGGGATAATTCCTCATAGTAGGCAGCTCCTTCAAAGCTTTATATATATATATTTGCATGGGCCTTTTCAAGCATGCATGCACTTCATCAAATACCAGTTCCACATCGAGCATCGAGCATTGAGGAGGAGCTTCCGGCAATGGCGGTCGCCTCTTGAGCTCCGGGAGACGCTGCGGAGCGCCAATGGGGTAAAGGGTGCTATTCCCGGCCCTCATTCCATCTGAGGGCCGAGAGTTGGACTGTTGCACCACCCTGGCTGGCTTTGGACCTATTTTGGTCCGCCAGGGTGGTCGGGGTGGTCGGAGGGAGATCGAGGAAGAGCGGAAGAGCAGAAGAGGCTGGGCGTGAGAGCAGGCGAGGAATGGCGGCGGCACAGCAGCGTCCGGCGTTTTGGCGTCTGGTGCGTGCACGCTGGCAGAGGGAGAGACAAGTGGAGCGACAGAGCGACAGAGCGGCCGGCAGGGAGGCGAGGTGGAGGCGGCCGGCAAGGAGGCGAGGTGGCCGGCAAGGCCGAAGAAGACTGGAGGGCCATGTGGAGTAGAGACAGCGGCGGCGGCAATGTGAAGATGCTGCTGCCAAGGGCCTTGCCGAGGCTTTTTGCTGAGGTTTATGTCATCTTCTGGCGGCTCCTGGCGACTCCTTCAGGCCTGCGCTGATAGAAGACGCCGAAAGATCAACGCCAGGAATATCGGAGCGCTGGGTGAGCGCTGGGTGAGAGCCTGGACTATTGGGCCCTTTGAGAGGGAGCCAGGACAGAGCTTTAGGACAGGACGGTGGCTGACGGTGGCTGGGGGGGGCCTGAATCATCAGAGGCCACTGGAAGATCTGGCCTAGGGCCGTGGACTTGGCCTAGGACCATGGAGAGGCTGGAGTGGTGCCTGGATCACGGATACCTGGATACCTGGGCCAAGAATGCCTCCCCCCCACCCACCGAGGACCCTGGATCTCTGTCCCTGAGCTCATGCCCATCTAGGACCATCTACGGCTTTCACCCATTTTTTACTATTTACCATCTAGGGCTATCACCCATTTTCTACTATCTTCGCCACCTCTGTCTAGTCCTTATCATCTGGACACCTACTCCCCCCCCTTCATCGAAGGACGAACCAGGACAATGCCTCTTACCCCCCCCCCCCACATTGACTTATTTTCACCACATTGACTTATTTTCACATCTATAGCACCTTAACCCCCATTGGAATTTTAATAATAACTTATTCGAGGTTAGACTTGCTCCGCCTGCGGGAGGCCCCTCTCTCGCAGGTATGGCCCTTGGCTCTCTCAAGGGCCCGCCTCGATGACGGGTTCGTGAACCCCGAGAGGTGCAGGAGACGGAAGTTAAGGGGATTTTTAATAAAATGTTTTTTATCTTTTTTAGGGGGTTCCAGGGTGGGGGGGAGGGCCAATCAGACCGGGAGGAGAGCCAGTGCCAGGCAAACAGGTGAGTCCAGGAAGGACGGGAGTGAAGTGGAGGGGGGGAAAGCAAAGGTCACTTCAGCAGAGGGTTGTTCTATTACAACGGTCGTGGGGAGGGGGGGATGCGAGGACAGGAGAAGATCTCAAGGTCGGTTGGGAGACCGTGGCTGTTGGTTACACCCGGTCGCTTGTACCAACCCCTGCAGTCTAGGTGGACAGGAACTACAGAGCCAGGGCCTGCGGCTGATGCTTTGCAATGCAAGGTCTGTTACTAACAAGGCCCCCCTCATCAATGAGTTGATCTCAGAGGGGGAGCTAGACCTTGCAGGGATAATGGAGAGCTGGTTGGGCCACGAGGGTGGTTTACCCCTCGTGGAAATGTGCCCACCAGGTTTCCGGGCATTCCATCAGCCCCGGGCCCTGGGCAAGGGTGGTGGGGTGGCGGTGGTTATTCGGGAATGTTTAGAGCCGAGGGAGTTCACTGTCCCTCAGATACCCAGGTGTGAGTCCCTTGGTGTGAACTGGGGCCCAGGGAGGCAGTGGGGCTTGCTGATTGTATACTTGGCTCCTCGCTATGCATCAGCAGCCCTGCCCGAGCTCCTCGAGCTAATCTCAGAGACGGCAGTTGAGACCCCCAGACTTTTGGTCATGGGGGACTTCAACTTGCCGTTGATGGGAGCGGCCTCTGAGGCGGCTCGGGAGTTCATGGCTTCCATGACGGCCATGGACCTGACCCAATTAGTTCAGGGCCCCACTCACGAAGGGGGCCACACACTGGACCTTATTTTTGTATCTGAACAGTGGACGAGTGATCTGGGAATAGGGGACTTAGTCATCACGCCCCTGTCATGGTCAGATCACTCATCCCTCCGGCTGGACTTCCCTGGCGCTATCCCCCACTGCGAGGAGGCGGAACCAGACTCTCCAAGCTGGTACCGCCCCAGGCTCCTGATGGAACCGGATAGATTCCAGACGGAGCTTGGGCCAATACCTGTAGCCCTGTCCCGCTCCCGGTCAGAGGACCTAGTGACTGCCTGGAATAGGGCGACAACTGGGGCCTTGGACCGGGTTGCGCCTTTGCGACCTCTCCGGCGGCATCGATCCACCCGGGCTCCTTGGTTCACTGAGGAGCTAAGGGTGATGAAGCGCCACAGGAGACGTCTAGAGAGCAGGTGGAGGTCCTCACGCTCCGAATCTGACCGAACACAGGTAAGAGCCTATTTGCGGACTTACCTTGTGGCAATGAGAGCGGCCAAGCGTAGATATTGTGCCGCCCTTATTGCGTCCACGGATAACCGCCCTGCCGCCCTGTTTCGGGTGACCCGCTCCCTTTTATCGCAGGGGACGCGGGGGGCACCCTTACAGGGAAGAGCAGAGGAGTTTGGGGAATATCTGCAGGACAAAATCGCTCAGATCCGGAGTGGATGGACCTCCGTCAGTGGACCGGACGGGCCATCAGCAGCGAATCTTGAGAGACCATTCTGGGAGGAGTTTGACTCTGTTGCCCCCGAGGATTTGGACAGGTTGCGTGGAAGGCTGCGACCCACTACATGTTCAATGGACCCGTGTCCCTCCTGGCTGGTACTGGCAGCCTGGGAGGTGACACGAGGCTGGCTTCTGGGCCTGGTGAACGCCTCATTGGGTGAGGGATACTTACCAACTGCCTTGAAAGAGGCGGTGGTGAGACCCTTGTTCAAGAGGCCTTCGCTCGACCCAACGGAGCTAGCTAATTATCGTCCAGTCTCCAACCTTCCCTTTTTGGCGAAGGTTGTTGAGAATGTGGTGGCGCAGCAGTTTCCATGACACCTGGACGAATCCGATTATCTAGACTCACGCCAGTCCGGCTTCCGACCCGGGCACAGCACAGAGACAGCCTTGGTCGCATTGGTCGATGATCTCTGGAGGGCCAGAGATAGAGGTTGTTCCTCTATCCTGGTCCTATTAGACCTCTCGGCGGCTTTTGATACCATCGACCATGGTACCCTATTCCGCCGGTTGGAGGGGATGGGAGTCGGAGGCACCGTCTTGCGGTGGTTCGGCTCCTACCTCTCCGACCGGAAGCAATGTGTGTTGACAGGGGGGCAGAGGTCGACCCTAAGGCCACTCACTTGTGGGGTGCCACAGGGGTCGGTCCTCTCGCCTCTCCTGTTCAATGCATATGTGAAGCCGCTGGGTGAGATCATCCGTGGCTTTGGGGTTGAGTACCATCTGTACGCTGATGATACTCAGCTGTACATTTCAACCCCAAACCACCCCAACGAGGCTGTCGAAGTGATGTCCCGGTGTTTGGAAGCTGTCGGGGTCTGGATGGGGGACAACAGACTCAAACTCAACCCCTCCAAGACTGAGTGGCTGTGGCTACCGGCACCTCGGTTCAGCCAGCTGATACCATCGCTGGCCATAGGGGGCGAACAACTGTCCCCTGTGGAATGGGCGCGCAATTTGGGCGTCCTCCTTGATGCCCGGCTGTCAATGGATGACCATGTGGCAGCCATGGCAAGGGGGGCGTTCCACCAGGTTCGCCTGGTGCGCCAATTGCGCCCCCTACTGGACCGGAGTGCCCTACGCACGGTCACTCACGCGCTGGTGACGTCTCGCCTGGACTACTGCAATGCCCTCTACATGGGGCTCCCCTTGGGACGCATCCGGAGACTACAGCTAGTCCAGAACGCAGCCGCGCGGGCCATCATGGGGAGTGCACGATACTCCCGCGTAACACCTCTCCTGCGCGAGCTGCACTGGCTGCCTGTGGCCTTTCGGGTGCGTTTCAAGGTATTGATTACCATCTTTAAAGCGCTCCATGGCATAGGACCTAGTTATCTGCAGGATCGCATCCTACCACACACGTCCCTACGACCAATCCGCTCTCACAGGGAGGGACTCCTCCTGGTGCCGTCCACCAGGCAATGCCAGCGGGCGACACCTAGAAGTAGGTCCTTCTCTGTGATGGGCCCAACCCTCTGGAATGACCTCCCCCCCGACATCAGAACCACCACTGACCTCCGTTCCTTCCGTCAAAAACTAAAGACTCACCTGTTTCAATTAGCTGGCCTGGCACACTCTTAGTCTTACCTCCCGGGGATATATTTTAATTGGGTTTGGGTATTTTAATTGGGATGTTTTAGGGCTTTTATACTATATTTATTTCTTTGTACAGTCTCACCTCCTCCACTCAAATGTTCAAGTATTTAATTGTTTATATATTATTTATATTGTTATTTATGTATTTTATCTGTGTTTCATTGACTGTACACCGCCCGAGTTCCTTTTTGGGAGAGGGGGCGGTTTATAAATCCAAATAAATAAATAAATAAATAAATAAATAAATAAAATCCAAACCCCTTGCTGCGGGATTCTCCTGCATCTGCCTCAACCAAAACTAATTATTTTCCAGGCATGATTCTCAAGTAGTCTCTTTAATAAAATTTATTGAGAAGAAAAAGACAAGGGCACAAAGATTCTGGCAATTGAACTATTCCCCATTTAAAAATCAATATATTCTTACAGTACGCTAGGTTGGAGACTGCCTTATATCTTCCTGAGGATAGTAACATGTGGCTGATCTCTTCATTAATGTAATTGGCTATTTGTATAACCTTCCCTTATCAGGATGAGAACTTAACCATTGCATCTGCTGCTTGAAGGCAGATACATTTGCCTCCATCCCCAGCAAGAGAACAAACCTTACTTTGTTTGGAAGAATGCCATAAATTAAGCAAACCATTTCCTATCCATACAGCTCCTTAAGCAAAATCCCTTTAAAGGCATAGTTTTCCACTTCTTTTCCTCTCCCATCTTCGCTGTCTTCTCTGCGCAATTTTTTCCATTAATAAATCTTTCCACAACTTTCGTAAAAAGTCTGTAGTTCCCACTACATAGACATTGACATCCGAAGCAGACCCCTAATTTTTATTAACATTTTTTAAAGGACAACATTCTAACCTTAAAGGTTTTGCCTGCTCCTTTCCCTGCCAGATGATTGATGATTTAGGAATCTCAGATTTTGACATGCCTAGCGCTATGGGATGGGAATCTTCCATTTCATCAATAAATATTTGAGAATAGTTGTAAAGTCTGTTGTTATTGTTGTTAGTTGTGAAGTCGTATTGACCTGCACGACCCCATAGACAATGTTCCTCCAGGCCTTCCTGTCCTCTATCATCCTCTCGAGTCCATTTAAGTTCACGCCTACTGCTTTGGGGACTCCATCCAGCCATCTCATTCTCTGTCGTCCCCTTCTTTTTTTGCTCTCAATCTTTCCCAGCATTAGGCTCTTCTCCAGTGAGTCCTTCTTTCTCATTAGGTGGCCAAAGTATTTGAGTTTCATCATCAAATTCTGAGTACCTTAGACTAGAATGCACAGAAAGTGCAGGATCCTTCTTTAGAAGATCAAGATAGGATATTGTGGGTGGATCTTCCACTCTACTTATTAGCCTTCTGGTAAAAACTATGATTGCTTCCCTCAATTTGACTTAATTGTTCAAGGAAATGCACTGGAGGAAACGGATCTTTCTAGCCCCAAATCATGTTTATAGAGAAATAAGTTCCTTACTCATTGAGTCTTTCTTCTAAGTAAGCTTAAGTGATTTCATCTGCCAAAAGAGATGACATGAAGATAACTTGTACTAATTATCTAGACTGGCTCTTGTTTATATCATGAGCAAATTGCAAAGTTCTTCTTGTTTTTTTCTCAATATGTTATATAAAATAACAAGATAATTGCATTGTCATCAGAGATCAACCTAGCTATACCGCCACTTATGCATTTCAGTCTTCAGGGTTTCAAAGCAATGAATTCTCAAACAGTCAGGTTTGTCTCAGTCCCTGTCTTTTATTATGGAGTTAGCTCATAAAATCTTAATCTCTAGTATTCACTTCCTATTCTCATTTCATTAGAACAAAATTATTCGCTTCCTCCATTCCTCTGGGAAAAAATAATATCATAGACAAAACTTAAATTGTAACTTAGGAAAAAAAACTGTTGCACAAGCAGGAACAAAACTGTTAGATAACACCCCTATGTGAAACATTCTTTTAACAGACCTTCAACTGTAACCAATCAAATTTGTATTTGGACTCCCCTACATCTATATAAAGGAAAATTCCATTGTTTCTACAGCTTGTCCATACATTTGCTGGATATGTGTAATTTGTATAATGATGTATTGATGTTTTTATGTTATTTGCATGCAAATGTTATTTAAAGTTTAATTAGTCAATTACATGAATTGGTGCAAATAATATAAAAACACCAATTATGTCATTATACTAATGAAATAAATATGTCTGTTAAGTAATTAAGCTCCCCATTAGAAGACTGAGTATGCAGAGAAGCGTAATGAGAGTGATATGGAATAACACGCACAAACCAGCATACAGAGACACTGAATAGTATAAAAATATAGTAGTTTACTATGTAGAAATATAGAAGTATTCAGAGTTCAGTTTACAGTCCAAGTCATACACGGTTCAGTCAGTCAGTTATCAATATTCTCAGTTTAACCCACAAAGTAGCTAACAGTAGCAAGACCCAGTAACTCACGAGCAGTATCAAACAGTATCCACCATCAGCATCTAACAAAACAGAGACAGAGAGAACTAACAGCCATTCTGCCTCCCTCTTATAGCTGCTTGAGGTAACAAGCCAATTACATCTCTCTAATATTTAAAGTAACAGTAAAGTAATCATAGCTTATATACATTGCCAAGCCAAGCCTAGGGTTACATCCCTAACAATGTCAATTATCTATTTTGAGGTTTAGCAGATATTTAGGTTTAATAAAAAAAAGCCTTCTTTCCAAATAATCCAATAACTTGAACTTTTACTATTATGTTAGAAATAGAATTAAACCTGACACTTCAGACGTTGAGTGGTTGATGGTTCTATGTAAGGATGACCAATTTTGGAATATGGAAATGTTGAAACAGTTCCAGAGCTCCTTTCCTGATATTAAATAGCTCTGATCTTCTCAAGGGTAAGGATAATTCATGCAGTGAATAAGCCCAGAAGATAGTAGAGCAATAATAGTATTGAAAAAAAAATTGCCATGTTCAATGAAGCATAGATTAGAATTCATTGCATCTGTGGTAGGCATCTTATTACTCTGCCACCACCCCCTTGCAGAGCTGATTAGCAAAACTATTAATAGAATTTTTACAATTCAGTTATTGGAATGGATAAAAACAAAGCATCCTTTTACATGGGCAGTATAGCAAATTGGACAAAATAAGAGTTTATATGAGATAACTGATTTGCATTCTTGACCTCTGGCTCTTCTGCTTGAGATCTTTTGCTAGTCTTCATAAATAAATAAATGAATGAATGAATGAATGAATGAATGATAAATAATAAATAAATAAATAAATAAATAAATAAATAAATAAATAAATAAATAAATAAATAAATAAATAAATAAATAAATAAATGTATAAGATTTATTCACCATCCATCTTAACCACAAGGTAACTCAGGATGATTTTCTCTTAAAACTCTCAGTCCAATTTTCTTGCCACCAACTCAGCTCATTTCCTTTTCCTTTTCCTCACATGGGAGAAACTTTTTGGGTGTCAAAACTTTATCTCCTATCTCCTGTTTTTTAAAACTAAGCTTACCACCTTGACATAGAGCTGTCTGTCTAGAAAAAGACAGAATGGCAAATAGTGCTTAGCTGCACCATTCTATTCTAGAACCCTTTCTTCTGGGTTTCCAAATTTCTTGTATTGCACTTCCTATTGTAACCCATGCTTACAGTATTGGTCACCACAATACAAAAAAAATGTTGAGACTCTAGAAAAGATAAAGAGAAGGGAAACAAAAAGGATTGGGGTGGTAGAAACTAAAACATATGGTGATCAGTTGCAACAACTGGGTATGTCTAATATAACATAGAGAAGGACTGGGGTGACATGGTAGCAGCGTTACAATATTTGAGGAGATGTCACAGAGAAAAAGAGGACAACCTATTCTCCAAAGGATATAAGGACAAGACTAGAAGTAATGGATGAAAATTTATCAAGAAGATATCCAACTTAAAACTAAGGAGAAATCTGGTGGTAGTTAGAACAATTAATCAGTGGAAAAGCTTGCTTTCAGAAGCTGTCAGTGCTTTATCACTTGAGGTTTTTAAGAAGAAATTGGATAGCCATTTGTCTGGAATGGTATAGGTCTTCTTCTTGGGCAGGATTTTGGACTAGAAGACTTGGTCTCTCCCAGTTCTGTATTCTGATTGAATGTCATTGTTGTGAAATCTGCAATATCTTCATCTAATAAGATCTTTGGTTCTTGATCTCTTCCAATCAGTTATATTCGCCTAAAATAAGCACACTTAGAAAGTTTTCTTGGCTGGCTCTTTTGCTGAATTTGCAAGTACATCTCTGGTCTTTCTGTTAGATTTTTCTGCTATATACATCGTAGCTTTAAGCTGATGATGTATATAGTATATACCAGTGATAGTGAACCTTTTATGGCTCCCGTGCCAAAAGCGGGGGGAGCGCAGGGGGGTCATGCATGGGTGTTCTGCACCCATAATGCTATGCCTGTGCCCCCCCATGCGCATACGTGCACGACCAGCATCCCCCACTTTTGGCCCTGTTTTTTCGCTCTCCCCAGGCTCCAGAGGCTTTCAAGGAGTCTGGGGAGGGCGAAAACAGCCTCCCCCCCACAGAGGCTCTCTGGAGGCCTCAGGAGCTTCCCTAAAGCCTCCGGAGGGCAAAAAATGGACCTACGGGGAACCTGGAAGTTCGGCAATTGTGACTTCCAGTTTGGCCATAGGGCTGTTTTGCCCTCCGGAGCCTTCAGAGAAGCCTACTGAAGGCCCCTGAAGGCTCCGGAGAGTGAAAAATGGCATAAAAGAAGGCCAAAGTTAGCTGGCCAGGGCATGCATATATACAGTATGAGATGACCTTCTTAGAATGTTGGTCTACTATAGTAACACCATGCTCAATAAGGCAGCTTCTTAAGCAAAATGATGGATTACTGGGTTCTAAATTGCTATTGTAACATCTACCTTAGCCAGAAAATTAATTAAATGTAGTATTTCTATCCTTGGGAAAGTTCTGATGAGGACTTCTGGACAAAAACCAGAATTGTAAAAAAAAAAAGTGCTTTTAGATAAAGATACGCCATTTTTTCCCACATCACAGCTTCAGAGAATTGACAAATATTTGAAAGCTGTGTACATTCCAGGCATTTAACGTTTCAAACTCTTTACATTCTAGGCACATACGCTGAGAAAGAGGTCTGGGTTTATACTAACTTGTAATTTAGGCTGAAACATCTGCAAGACTAGTGGGTTTAATACTTCCTTCAAATCGAAAATGCTTGAACAATTTTCATATATTCTTTATATTTTGAGTACCATTTTCATTCCAGTGCAATTTTCATCCTTTGTAAACTAGGATGATAAGTTTATTATAATAAATCAGGATTTATTTGTAGATAAATTGTAAGAGTTGAGACCCTTTTTGGTAAGGTAAATCAAATTTTCCAGTCCTCACATCCTATAATGTACAGTGTGACAAAATATGGACAAAATCACTTGCCAGAGCAAGACTGCAATCTTAGTTCAAATCTTTGAAGAGAAATATACTGGTTTAAATAGTCTATAAATGATTTCACTTATCTCCCACTGCAATGGACACGGTAACTTAGTTTTACTTAAATGTATTCAAGTGAATAAGGTTAGTCATGGCATACTTAAGTCCTGGTACATTTACTCTGAATCTATTTGAATCCGAGTCTGTGGATTTCTTGCAATAACATTTCTCCATTCACCTTTTTAGAGAGGTTGCAGGTGCAAATTTTTGTTCCTCGGTGCTGATGTTATTGAAATGAATTGGGAAGACTCAATAGGCCATCATCATCAGAATACCAAGCATGAAAGAGATCACTGATCATTCAGTGACTGGGTTTGATTCATAATGTGATGTGATCCCTTGATGATTGAATTGCAGTTGACTTGCATACAAAAATGATGGAGAACATTGATTTCATCTCCAGCAGTACTTTCAATCTAATAGGTTCAAAAATTCAGCTTATCATTGTCTTCAAGGATGAGGAAAGGCAAGCAAGAGAAGACATGTGTTAAGATACTGTGATAAAACTCCACTTCTATACTTGTGTGTAACCTTATAATGCAAGTATAAAAGGGCAAAGTTTGCATTGGAGTCATGATGAAAATTGGTATCAGTATACCTCTGAACAGCTGTCTGTGGTTTACCTCCCAGTGTTTAAGTGCAGAATCAAATGCTAAATCAGGCGAACTGTACATAAAGACGAATCCCACAATACTTATTTTAGGTTGAATTCATATTACCTTTGCAGATCAGTATAACCAATGTTAATTTAATTTGTCGTTTCGGAGTAGAATGTCCTAAAAACAATGGAACTATGCCTATAGTTTCTCATCCAACTTGGCAACTAGTAGGAGCACGAAATGTCAGTTCTAGAAGTATAATTATATGTAATGCTTTAACTGTCAAAATCCTGCACAATTTTTACTGCTAACAGTTTAATGCTGAGTTATGATTATGAGCTATGTCAGTTTTGGATTTGCCAACTATCTTTCTCTCCTAGAGGAGCTGAAAGGAGTTCATAAACTTCCAGCTATTTTTGATTAATCTCAGATTATGGTAATACCTGCACCCTAAATTGTGGTTTATATTAACTAGTTTACTAAATAATGCAGCCTCATAAATCATAGTTCGAAACAGTCTTACTTTGATAAACCGTACTAAAATTAAGCATGCTTTATCCTGGTTCATATCTCATGCTAAGTTGTATTAGTAAACAGTGGAAATGAAACTGCTGGAGGAAAATAAGAAGAGTCTCAAAAGCACAGCTTCATAACAGCAAGTTATACTTTAATTATGTACTAATTCAACCACTGTATATAATGTCACAAAGCTGTACAGTTTCAGCTGCTTATTGTCTTGACTTTTTACATTTTGAAATACATTTGAGCTTGCTAAAGAAAGTGCTAAAGAGCTGATTTGGTGTAGACGTTAAAGGCCCTGAGTCTCAAAGTGTGATGCTTTTGAGTTCTAGTCATGCCTTTGGCAAACGTTTTCTGAAAATTTTGTAAAGAAAACTGCAGGGGGAATTATCCAGGCAATCACTCAGAATCCAGATTGGCTCAAAAAGAAAGAAAGCAGGAGGGAGGGAGGAAGGAAGGAAGGCCCATGAAACTTACTTAAAAACAAGATAGTAAGTGTTTTTTTTAAAAAAAAATCCCGTGATGTAGTAAAAATTAATTTGTGCTCGATGTACTTAAGCTATCTCCTTCAGAAACCAGACAGTAACTCAAGCACACGAGGAGCATTGTATAAGAGAAGCACAAAATTCTAGAACTAATGAACTGTCAGATGTTACTTGATTTGTGTTCTTTTTCTCATAATAACCAACTCATAATGGGATCTTAACAGATATAGATTTCTGAAAGAAAAAACTGAGGCAATAGCTGTAGGAAAGCATATGAATAAAAAGTTTTGTCTTGAGTATTTTTTGTTGTTATGGAAATGTGATGCTCCCATCTAATAATGTCAATATCAGCCTTTCATTTTTAAAAATAGGTACCTATAAAAGACTATAAAACACTTACTAAATCTGCTGAAGGATCAGGGTTATTTTGTTGTTGTTCAGTTGGAAGAGCCATTGGGACTTGATCTGAACAATGACATTGTCAAGGTCTAGCCTACTTTAAATAGTGCTGGGTTGCATTCTTTTTTGAATGCATGAGTAAAGGTGACCTATAGACTTTCATCCTGTAAAAAATAAGATCCTGTCAAATGGCAGTAGAATTTGTCGTATGAAATACATTTTTCCTTCCCAGGGGCTTTTTTGATAATTCAAAAGGCATCTGGTGATGAAAATGTTATCTGTTTTTTAAAAAAAATGTTTTGGACTGTCACACATTAATTTCGCAGTTGTTCATAATGATTTTATTAGTAAAAGAAATAGAAATACTAAAGATATCTCTAGTTACATAGATATCTCTAGTTACATTGTAACCAACAACTGAATGTATGCATTATGGCAGCATAATATATTATTATGATTATGTCTACTTCTTTTTCTACCTGCCAACGGTTTCTCTAAATTGGCAGGTAATATACTCCTAGTTATAAAGCAAGAATAGAAGGTAGAAGTGTATGCATGAACATGTACTCTCGTTAATGTCTCTAAGTATAGATTTAGAGAGCTTGCCTACAATTTAATTACCCCCACTTTCTTCTCGTACAAATTTTCCATTAATAGTGCTTGGTACCTTAAAAAGAAAGCTGGTATTGTGGCACATTGAAAATTATAGATTGGAAACTATTGAGGTGTGGCTAGAGGTTGACACTGAATTTCTGGTTATTTTTTTCTCTCAGAGCACACATTCAGCTTGTGTTCGACAAATACAGAAGACTGTCCATGCAGTTATTAATATTGGACCTCTGTTTCCACTAATCATTTGAGGAGTGGTAAAAAAGAAGTAGCAGTTAATGCTAAATTAGGCTAAATTTCTTCATTGTTCCTAGTTTTCTCAAGCATTTTACTACTTCCATTTTGTTATTTGAAAACCTGCATAGGGTTTCCTTAAAGTTATTAGGAATTAAGCTCAATTCAAGGGAGCCTAAGTTTATTTTTATTTTTTGATTGTTCCATACAAGGGCACTGAGTTGATAGGACTTTAAAGATTACTAAGGGTTGCATTATTTATTTTGTCCCATATATGTTATGCGTGAGCTTTTCTGTACTAGCAAGATTACAATTCAACAGCTGAAGAGTAGTGGTATCGACAGCAAGCTACCATGACATCAAAATGATACATCAACATAAAAATGTCGCCATTACATATTTGTTTCTGAACATCTGACTAAAATATGTAAGTTGCGGCATTTGCATGAGAAAGTATTCAAACATGTTTGGTACTTGGTCTTCGACTTTGCAAATGCCATACTCAGGAGGAAACATTTGTACTGTAGCTTTATCTGATAGTTTACTATTTTATTGTAGTTTAATAATTATAGTTTCCTATAAATGATCCCACACTGGGAACCTGTAATTCCATTTCTCTTTATAAACCAGAATGTGATAACTTGGTCTATTAACCTCCTCTGGTTTAAAAGTACAATTTCATGGTTTTCATGTAATGAGAAACTGGTTTAAGAAATCACAAAAATATTCTATTATAATTAGATGATTAGATGGTCTTTATTTTAGAAAGCTGTCCTTTATATTTATTTATTTTTCAAAAACTCACTTCTGCCCTTTATTTTGTTCATTTAACTTTTACCATGCAAATTGTACCATTTAATCGGTCTTTCACATTGTTGTGGAAAATATAAAATTTGAATTTTATTTTTAAAACAGATTTACATATACTGCTTGATTTTAGATATTTTTATGATATCTTTTTCTAAAGGTTTTCTTTGTTTTGCGTTATAAAAATAAACATTTTTTTATCCTTATGAAACTCTTCCAAATAGGCTCCATTTTTCAAGTTTGTCCTTTATTTTTTCCAAGAAAATATGATCACTGCAATTATAATGTGAGAAAGAAATGAAATGTAAGGCTCAGTTTTGATCTAATAAATACCGCACATGGATGAATGTATTAAAAGAAGCTGTAAAATTATTTCTTTGCATAGGTCTTAGCATGATATGCAAACTAGACACCATACATTTTCTGAGGTATTTATATATATCCTTGGCCTCTGTGTATTGCTTTTGGACTTGTCTGTAATTCTAGCAGGAATCAAATTTCAATTTTATATTTACTGTGGACATATTCCAAGTGTTTTTCCCTTTTTACTGTAACCAAGTTATCCATCTTTATTTCTATTTTAGTGGGAAGAAGGAGGGATGTACTATAACAAATTACATAACATATTACATAATTGCTGATATACATCTCAAGTAGGCATATTCCATTTCCTTTTCCAAGAATTAGAAGATGGAGAGGCTTTTTGTTGTGTTTGATTGAAGTTTGCAGAGGCTGAGCCAACAGAATAGTTGTGTAACTTTTTTGAGGGAGGGTCATATCACCTTATGTCTGTGCCCTTCATCTTTATTTCTCTTTGTTCCTTGTATCAACTTAGGCTCTGTTTTCACAATTGTTCTCCTCTTACACAAAAATAATTCCTCTGATTCTTCCTTCTTCAGTTCCTCCAAGAATCCTCTTTTGAACAATTGTGGATTTTTTGTAAAAGCTGCTTTAAGAAATTCATGTAAAGCAAAAAGTTGAGGTTATATTTGGTCTGTATTTTATGGCATTGAAAACAGTTGGATGTCATCACTTTTTCTTTTTTGTCTTTTCTCTCTCTTTCTCTTTTTTTCTTCTGTATTTTATTTTATAATGAAATTTAATAACTAATTCCTCAACCGGGGTGTGCATAAGCGCACCAACATGCCTCCCGTCCCTGTCCTACTGTCTCCACTTATTCGTATCCATTTCCTGTATTCATAATGTTTATACTGATATCTGTTATCTTATACATGCTTAGCAAAATAAATAAAATGAAATAATGGGACGCGGTGCCTCAGTGACTAAGACGCTAAGGTTGTCGATCGGAAAGGTTGGCAGTTCGGCGGTTCGAATCCCTAGCACCGTGTAACGGAGTGACCTCCCGTTACTTGTCCCAGCTTCTGCCAACCTAGCAGTTCGAAAACATGTAAAAATGCAAGTAGAAAAATAGGGACTTCTTTGGTGAGACGGTAACAGTGTTCCGTGCGCCTTTGGCATTTAGTCATGCCAGCCACATGACCACAGAGACGTCTTTGGACAGCGCTGGCTTTTCGGCTTTGAAACAGAGATGAGCACTGCCCCCTAGAGTCAGGAATGGCTAGCACATATGTGCGAAGGGAAACTTTATCTTTACCTAAATAAAATAAACCGGCCTTCAATTGAGGGAAATTTTAAAGAGGCTTTTGGAGAACACAGGTTTCCTCTTAAGAGGGAGATGAAGTACATGATACTTTCCTCTGTACATTTTCTATAAACCCTTTAAAGACAAAAAGTAGCTTTGCAGTATTTGAGTTACGTTTTAGCATTTGTTTTCCGTATGTGCTAAATTTGAAATTGTCTTGTGAAGTCCTTTGCTGTGATCAAATATACAGTATATATGCATATTTATATGCATGTGTTTATGTGTATATATGTGTGTGTGTATACTGTGTGTGTGCATAGTCATATGTATGTGTATATAACTATATATACACACACACGTGTGTGTGTGTGTGTGTAAAACTGAACATACTTCAAGCTACTAGAAAGATTCTGCTTTCCAAAAGAATTACATTAAAAATTGTAACTCTTCCCTTTAAGCCTCTTAAAGATATGCATTTAACATTTAGTTTTAATGCTCTTTACTTTCTATGTTGGTGCTAAAATACTGATGTTTTCATTGACAGTACAGAACTATTTACATGGAGATGAATATAAGATGACCTACTGGCACCACATATCTTGCTTGACTGAATAGTGTTTTTCCATTTTTGCCGAAAGACCATGTAATTGCAGAGTTCACCCAGCGATGGCCACGTATAGATATGCGTTTTAGGTTATTGGAAGAAAGTGTTTGTTACAAATATTGACATTTCTTGGCATGTTGTTAGTAGTTTATCTCCTGCTTGATTTTTTAAAACAGGACCAAATTTTCCTGTTATTCCAGATGTTATTTTACTTCCAGTGTGAACTTTTCTACCTCCTATAATTAATATTTTTTGGAAGGGAGTTGTTATCCCAAGATGCTGCATGTCAGCGTATAGAACCATTCAGTTTCCTTATTAATAAGAAAATATTAATATTAGTAATAAAAACTATTTGGCCTTTCAACATAGTATTTCTCATCCTAAAGCTCTTTAGTATATTAACCAACCATATTCATTCAGTTAATTCGCTCTAGTTATTAATTTATATATCTTCATTATTCTCTTTCAATCTTCTGATGTTCTTCCCAGAATCACTCAGTTTTTATGGCCTTTTAGCATTTCTAGTTTTGAGGATTTTCTATCACCATCAATGCCTATTTTTTAATAAAGGTTTTTTTTTCAGTTTGATAAATTTGTAGATCCTACCTAACTCTGCAAGCATTACTGTGAAGAGATCGTGCCACATTTGCTCATATAATGATTGTAATTGTAAAGTTTAGCTAATTAGCTGTATATTTAATAATATATTTACCAAACTTCCAAGGTTTGTGGTAGGAGAGTGGTAGGCTGTAGACAGCAGAATAGTTTGAATAAGAAGAAAATGGACATGGGGTACAAGCTTCTCTTTAGATAATTATACACATCGGTTTTGAATGCATTCTCTTTTATAACATTAGCTAATTTTGCCAAGGTTTAATTGGCAAATCACCCATACTTTCCAAATGCAAATGACATTGACAAGTACACTCCTTAGGAAATGACAAACTGTCCTGAATATTTGTCTTCCTTAAGTAAATAACTTAAAATAAACTCCCTCAGTATCTTTTAATTGTATGGCTGCTTCGGTTATCCTGTTATCTCATATGGACTCTAATCATCAGGCCAATTATTTGCGACAGTTTCATTCCGCTCAATTATTTTCAAAGAACATAATTATCCCCATCGAGTGTGGGGAAACATAAATATCAGCATTAAGTTTTGAACCCAACAATCACGTTGGTAAAAGTCGCTCAGTTCAATTAGGATTATTTATTTCTACTATGTTATTATAAAGAGTCCTTATTACCGAGAACATGGCCATCACAGTCTGTGACAAGTGCCTTTGGCCTGAACAGCAGGAATGGGTGTGCTAAATTCATGTGGAGTGGCACGCTTTTCTTTTTCTAGTGTTTTCATACCATGCTCATACAGGCACTGCTAGATGCCAGCTGGTGTCATTTCCTGCATCTTCCTTAGCACCTGGAATTACATTTCTTTCAAACCCCAAAAAGGGGGTGACAAATTGCTCTTTCTCATCAAGTTGTAGTTATGGGCACTCTGGTGCAAGAAGAGGAAAAAAGAGAATCTTCTTTCTTCTTAGTCTGCACAGTGTTGGATACAGTATAATCTACTGTGTAGTCTACACAGACTGCCTGTTGGATGTATCAGTTACCCTCAACATAATTTAAATTCCAGAAGGAAAGTACTTCCTGTGGGATGCTAACAAGAGATCACATTTCCCTTCAAACAACAATATGTAAGGGTTCAGTGTTTGCTAAAGCTTTTGAAAATTGGCAAAAGTTGGTGGTTCGTTCATTCCTTCATTCATACAATTTCCATAGCTGCTCAACTCAACCAAGTGACTCATAGATGGATAATTGACAGTAATCTGAATGCTGTCTATGTTGAATTTAACATCATTTGGATTATCTTCTTTGCAGATCTGTACCCCAGATTTGGTGGTGTTCTTGTCCTGCTCAAATCAGCGGCTCCAAGAACGCCTAATGAAACGCGCCGAACAGCAGGGGAGACCAGACGATAATCTGAAAGCCACACAGAGACGCCTGACTAATTTCAAGCAGAACACTGTTCCGCTGGTCAAATATTTCCAAGAAAAGGGTCTGATTGTGACGGTAAGTTTTTAAATCTATAGGCTTGGTAAATTAATTTTGGCTAGCAAAATTCAGGCAATGATCATCTGACCTAGAAAAAGATTGTCTCATGCTTTTGAGAATAACTGTTTAAACCACTAAAAAAATTTTCTCCCATGTTTGATTGAGGGGCTTCTGCAGTCAGACTCACAGACTGAGTGGCCCTGTTAGATAGGGCAATGAGAAGGCAGACTCAGGTTTAACGCAACAACAGCTCTTTATTTCAACAGTCAAGTATGTACAATCCAGCAACTGTTAGGTCTGACAGCTCTCCTTTTATAGGGAGCTGTCAGACCTCTCAACCAATCAGATTGAACCTCTGTTCCCGCCTAAACAGAGGACTGGAGTGGAAACCACAGTGGCCTTTGTTAATATCTAACAGGCCCCAATTGGTTTTGTAACTGTTTCATGCTCACCTGGAGGTATAATTTATTCAGCAATTGCTTTTTTTTAATCAAAGCTCTTTTTATTAGAGTAGAAATATTTTTGAGCCATCATTGTTGCCTTGCAACACCCACAAAAGTTCTTCTCAGAGAATCTGGTAAGTCATTTGATGAAAGATTAGCGTTCAGATGGAAATGGCCTGGGTCAATCCATTTTTGCGCTTGGGATCGGCAGAAGAAAAATTGTGGCCAAATTTAGGGATGCTATAAACTACTTCAGTATTTCTCAACCTCTTCAGCTTTAAGATGTGTGGACTTCATTCATGCTTGCTGGACAATTCTGGCAGCTGAGGTCCACACATCTGAGACTGAGAACTATACATTTTGGACACTAATTTGGAATAAGTAAATACAGCCATTTTGTTAATATGAACTACAGCTAATCCTCATTAAATGGCTGCAGCAAGCAATGAAAAATGCTTTTCATACGGTCAGTCTTCATATTGATGACCTTCAGAGATCTGTAAAACGGGAAAGCTGAAGTAAAATCACAAGCACTGTCGTAGTTTCAATTAGCAACTGTTTCAATTTATGACTGATTTGCTGGTCCCAACTCTGGTTGCTAAGTAAAGGCTACCTGTATCTTTAATGTGCAGCTTATTTTCAGATTCTGCTTGGTGTTACAGTACTTTTATGCTGCAATTATAATTCTGTCCAGAACTCAAAAGTAAGAGTCAGCAAGTCTGGAAAAGATAATGTTTTATACTTGCTATATAGCATCAGACAAAGCAGTGGAATGATAATATGGCTCTTGTTTAATTTAAAATATTATTGTAAGCAATAAATGTATTGCTCAGATGTAGAAATGGAAATAAATCACCATGTTGACCCTGTTTGTAAAAGAATGGATTGTTATAAAATGAATTCTGTAGCTCTTTCAAATCAATGCTTCTTTATAAAAGAAACCAGAAGTGCTAAGCAAGCAGCTCGGTGAAATATTATAGGAGAACAGGCTGAGAGCAGCAAAAATGATCTTTTTGGCCAGTAAGAGATCTGTCAAAAGGTTGGAATATCTGTAGGAGCCTGCAGAAAGATTTTCTTCAGCTCTGCAAAAAGGGAGAGGAAAACGACGATGGTTCTGTTTTCAAGCTGTATCCCAATTTTGCATTGCTTAGACAGTTCACTTAATTAACAAACAAATCAAACCCATTTATCTCTTATTTTTCTCTGATAATTGCAGTTGAACCTAGGGAGAAATTCATCTAGCATGGATGGGAAACTTCTGGTCCTCAAATTATTCCCAAATTACCTCTTCTCAGTATTTCTAACAATTGGTCATTTTGATTCAGAATGATGACTTGCCCACAACACTGAAAGGCTACATTAATGCTGGGTTTTTTCTCTCTTCCTGCAAATCAAAGAGCAAATTAGAAAGCAGCTATATATATATTTTAAATCCTGGCTTTAGACAAAAGACTGGGTCCTCATCTACCCATGACTAATACTGAGTTAACAGCCTCAATTGATTTTGCTTAGTTTTTGAGACCATACCAAAACAAACAAAACAAAATTCCCAAATATTACATCAGAAGAGACAGTACATTGTCTGGTGATTCTTTTAAAAACATTTGATTGCTCCAGAATTTAGTTATTGTACTTTTTCAAATGCTCCTTCTTTAGCCCAAGCAGCAGAGCAGGCTCAAATATTCTCTAAATAAGAATTAAATATGGTCATGCCTACATCAAAAGTTCAGATACTAGACAAGGTAATACAGTGTCAGTATAACACAGAGGTGTTCAAACTTGGCAACTTTAAGACTTGTGGACTTTAACTCCCAGAATTCTCCAGCCAGCAGAGCAGAGCTGGCTGGAGAATTCTGGAAGTGGAGGTCCACAAGTCTTAAAGTTCCCCAGTTTGGGGACCCCTGGTATAACATAACACAGTTTGAAATTGGTGATTTTCTTTTTGGACATTTATATTTTATGGCATATATACCATATATAGATAGTCCACAACTTACGACCTCAGTGGAACTCAACATTTCTGTTGCTAAGCGAGACCTTTCTTAAGTGAATTTGGCCACATTTTATAATCTGTCTTGCCACAGTTATTAAGTGAATCGCTGCAGTTGTTAAGTTAGTAACTTGGTTATTAAGTGAATCTGGCTTCTCTAATAATTTTGCTCGTCAGAAGATCACAAAATGGGTCAAATGACACTGGGATACTGCAACCTTAATAAATATTAATCAGTTGCCAAGCATCTGAATTTTGATCACATGACGACAGGAATGGTGCAACGTAAGTGTGAAAATGGATCACTATTTTTCAGTGCCATTGTAACTTTGAATGGTCACTAAATGAACTATTGTAAGTCGAAGACTTCCTGTAATCGTTATTGTTATAGTCACTGACAAGCATTTGTAGAATTGTTATAAAAAGTAACAAAGTTCAAATGACAAGGCACAAGCATTTCTAAAATCAATAGAAAGAATAATAAATTATCCATAATAATCCTATATAAATAGAATCTTAATTTTAAAACAATTTCAAAAAGTAGTAAAAATAGCAAGACTATAAAACTGCATTAAAATACTAAAAACCTTGCTTATTAAATGCTAAATTGCTCAGCATATATGCAAGCACAAATGCAAACTTACTTGGATGAATGGCTGGTGAGGTGTAACCTAAATTACCGGTATATATTTGAGGGATTCTAAAAATTAAATGAGCTTTTGTTCTCTCTCTTTCGTTTCTCTCTCCCTCCTCCTTCTCTCCCACCCTCCTCCTTCTCTCCCTCCCTCCCACCCTCTCTCTCTTTCTCTTACCTTAAAAGTCTTATTTAATTCTGCTGAAAAAATTGCAATAACATTTTCCAAGGAGATAATACCAATAAAGGGAATAACTATCCTAATTCCATTGTAAAGAGGAATAATCTACTAAAGGATTAGTTAACTATATCTTGGAGCACTATGATGTTATGGCAACCATTTACTTTCCTGTTCCAGCTGTAGCACACAAAAATGAAAAATGAAAGAAGTTCAACCATGTAATTAAAGTAAGGAGAATAAGAAGCTACCTACAGTACACTGGGATTCATAAACCCAGAATATGCAAAGTATTGTTCCTGAAGAATCTTTTTATAAACAAAGTTAGCGAAGAAACTATACCAGAAGGGGGTGTGGTTTAGATGGCAGTTGCCTGAAGGTATGTTAGTATTCTGGGAGGACACAAGAGTTAGAATTAATACACCCATAGAGGCACAGGCCTTTATGGACAAAAACAAAACACTCTTAGAAAAACCACATGATCCTACACCAGATACACAGGACACGGGAGGGGCTGGAGCTCTGCCAGCGGGGGGAGATGGGGCGACATTGAGAAAACTCAGATCACAAAAATGAACAAGAAAACTTACTTGACATAAGTTGACCGAACTTATTAATTGAATTTACATGCTGATTATATGTAACTATTTAATAATGAAAATTTTTGCAAATGTATACTTTGAGTATGGAGGGAGGGGACACCTACCGCACATTGCAACCGTCAAAATTTGTATCTACCCACTACCTTTTTCCTTGTAAATTTTTTTTAAAAAACCAATAAAACGTTGTTTTTTTATAGACAAACCAACAAAGAAAGAAAACCTGCATCTTTGCCACTCCTTTGAGTTGCAAAGGTACGGGTTTTGAAAATAAGATTCTTGATTAAGGTTTTTTTTTTAATTTAGGCAAACAATTGGTAACCAAAAAAAAAAAAGACCACAGAGAAAAAAGCTTATTAAATGATAATTTGTAATAGCAGATATAAGTTATCTTTGATATCAAAAGTATGATTTTCAATACCAGTTGTGCAGAACATGAACAAGAGAATATTATTGTAGTTGTGACCTGTCTGTTGGCTACTAACAGCCATCGAGCTGTGGCAACACAATTGTTAGACTGGGCTTATGTTGAGCGTTTTATCTGGGGCCACTTGAAGAAATTCCTGGTTGTTTTTAATATTTTGCTCAACTGCTACAACCCTAGGGAGGTTTTATCAACTAATCATTGGATGCTGGAGTCTCAGCCATTCCTTACTTTAAAAATAAAGCGGGGCTGAATGATGGCAGATCTACAGATTTCATTTGGGAAGTTACATCTCCTTTCCTCATGTTAAGAATTTAGTATCAAGAAGCCGGAGGCAAAACTTCCAATTTTCCAGGGATACTGTACAGCTTTTTGAATATTTTGAACTACAGACTTTCAGCAAGGAAGATTTATTTATTATTTATTTATTTAATATAAATAGACTCAGCATTGCAGTGTAAACCAACTGTCAGGCACCAGTTTTGGGAATGTTATTATAAAACAACTATACTATGCATTTTAAAGACAAAGATCAGGATATTACAGCTTTTCTGTATGTTTCAAATAAAGGAACTCTCTTTTCTCTGCACAGAAAAGATACAAATTCTATTTGTGAAAGTCAACAGATAGCATCATATTGTAAACTAGATTCAGGAGGCATTATATCTAGGAACATATCTCTGGCAGTTATAACTTTCAGTTTGCCAAGTGAAAATGATAGAAATGGTATTAGCTATCCCAAGGACTTTTAGTACCCTTCATGTTTTCTTTATAGAATCCTTTTAGAAAAATTAGAGAATTATACTTATTGGAAATCAGTTTAATACTGTTGAAGAAGAATATATGTTCTGATGTTGATGATGATTTTTGCTAGCCATTTCTGGGTGATGCAAAATGGTAATCAGGTCTTGAAATATAGTTTCTTCTATGAAAGAGATATTTAGCCTGTTTTTCTTCTCTTTACTTAGATTATTTAGAGGGGGGTTTGGTGTACTAGAGAAAGATGCATCCTTTTAACCAGTGGTCCTCAAACGTTTTTTGGCCATTCCCCAAATAAGCATCTCTAAAAAAACTGATGCCCCCCCCCCCCCGACTTATAATTCTTACTTTACTCAAAAAGTGAACTCTACTCACGTGGAGAAAGCCTAAAAGGCCATTAACTTGGTTTAAACCAGGTTCAAATTGCCCCCATTAAAAATCATATTGAGAACCACTGGTTTAAACAGAATATGCTTTAGCTCTGGCTGGTAAGCTTTCTGAATAATATTTATCTTTTAAAACAGCAATAGAGAAACAATCTTCAAGCATAAAAAGGAAAGTCAACTTAACAAGATATAAAATATCAACAAGGAATATATATGAAGAAAAGAAATATATGAAATATAATGTCTAGTTATATGTCAGAAAACAGATGTGTAAAAAACGCACAAGGCCTACTGCTCAAAATATCCTTTACAAATAGACCATTATTAATTGATTGGCTGTTTATTTTATATTCCCCACACTGCTTTACATGGTTGCATCTTTTCCTAATTGTCACATGTCTCTTTTAGTGGAAATTCAGAAAACAGTGGAGCTATTTCCAGCAATAATGCTGTTAAAAAAATAAAAAATCTTACAGAAATTAGTGACTTTCATAGAATAAAAGATTCACCTTAAGATAACATTTCTACCCAGTATCACCTTGTGATTGAAATTGGTGGTAAATAAATAAGTAAATAAAATTTTTGTCTGTCCAATTTTATTCCTGCAAAGAGAAAGGTATATCACTCACTCATGTTGCAAAAAATGCTTTATGATTGTATTTTTTAGATTTTTCCATCATTCCCCTCCCCCCCAAATGCTGCATATCATTTGGTTAGGTTGGTTAACCTTGATATAACTACTTTAAGTTCCACAGTGTTAGATCTTTATGATACCATGCCTTCTAAGATGGGTACAGAAACAGTTGATATTATTATAGTATTTGTTCCCCTTTGTTAATTCAAATAAGAACTTGAAATAACATTATATTCTGGCTATTTCCCCAGCCTTTCTATGTTCTTAAATTTTAGATTGATAAAATTGAAAGGGATCATGTAGATCATCAATTCCAAAATCTAATTCAGTGCAAGAATCCAAGGTATAATGAAGAGTCAGGGATGAATCAATTGAAATACATTAAAGAATAAGCATTTACTTTGAAGTCTAAATTAATTGCATCATAGGGTATTAATGTGATAAATTTAAGAAACTTACAGAACAAACGGCCATAATATCTGAGAAAGAAAATATGTTTCCTACAGACTAATAAGTTTGCCATTAATATTTGGGAAGATTGTCAACAGATCATAAAGTGATTGATCTGAAGAATCTTGAAACCAATGTAGCAATTATCAGGAATCAGCATAGATTTTTAAAGAAAAAAGGCACTATCATATTAACCGGTTTTATTTTTAACTTAATAATTCCTTCAGTAGATTGTGGGAATCTTTCAGGTGCAATTAATATATCTTAAGTTTACAAAAAAAACTTGACAAAATGGCCCATGACATTCTGATAAGCAAAGTGTGGCATAACAATTAAATGGATGAATTGGATACAAATATCCAAGAATGATCTCTTACACAAGGTCCTTGTAGTCCTTGTGCCTGCCTCAGGCTTACTTAAGAGTAAGAAATTTGTGAGAAAATTGTGATGAGTATGCTGTGGTAAGACATGGTTGCTGTCATGTACAAGACAAGATGAAGCTATTTCAGAAGACAGGACAAGAAGCAATGAGCTTAAATTACAAGAGAGTAGATTTTGACCCCACAACAGGAGGAAAATCCTAAGAGCTGCTCAACAAGGAAACATATTGCCTTGGCAAAGGATGGAGTCTCTTTCTCTGGGAGGATTTGAACAGAAGATGAACGGCTATTTGTTGTGGATGCTGCAGTAATGGATTCCTACATTGAGCATGACTTGGAATAAATGATCTCGCAAGCATTTCTATCTCTTAATAATCGATGATTCTGTGATGAGGAAGAGCTGGCATTGATGTGAAATCAAGACCAGAAGAAACAGGCAGATTCTCAGGGCTAGATAGGGACAAGTCAAAATCAAGCAATACGCCTGAAAAAAAGATACTGTAATAGATAATGACAAACTGTCTTTTCTACTAAGCCCCAGACAGAGCAAGGATGGGCAACTGTGGAAACTTTACGACCTGTGGACTTAAATTCCCAGAACTTCTGACCCAGCCCAGGAATTCTGGGTATTGAAGTCCACAGGTCACAAAATTGCCATAATTTTCCACCCCTGTTCTAGAGGATGTTGGCAAATGCAGATGAGAATGTTGGCATTTCCCATTTGCTGCCTGATTTGATGTGTGCAAACTGGTTCTCAAGGGATTTAAACATCCAGATACAGTTTTTCAGGATTGCCGACAACTATAGTTCCTTATTTAATATTTGTGTCTAATTTCAACAAAATGTTTCCTGATCGCCTGGACCTGATTTCTTGTGACCTCAGACCTTGTCCTGGAACTCTGAGTTCAATTCTGCCACGATAAATTGGTATTCAAGTTTCTTTGGCCTCCAGGATTTGCCTGATGACTGTTCTGTGATTCTTTACTCTCAGCTCGTAAAAGCTTTATTGTTGCTTCTAGCCATAAAAATGGATTCCTTGGCAAATGTGTTGAGGCTTCCAAACATTTGTTCAGTCTTTGTATAAATACAGAGATGAAGGATTGCTAGCCTTTTTCATTCAGATAGTGGACCTTCGTATACCTTTTATGGGGCTAAACAGTGCCTTCCTTTACTCAGAAAAGGTTTGGTTTCAAGGCTGCTAGTGAAGGTTATTATTGATACATTTATATGTTGAACACATCTATTCAGTTTCATCTTTAACTGTAAAAATGTGTAAAATATGTTCCCTTTTGCAAGTAAAATTAATCTTTCAATAGCAAATCTGGATCTATGCCAGTGATGGCAAACCTTTTTGGCACTGAGTACCTACATCAGAACACGCGTGCATGCGTGTACATGTGCGCATGTGACAGAGCACCAGAAACCCGAAGGCCAGCTGGCCGGTGTGCATGCATGCTCCGGCCAGCTGGTCTTTGGGTTGCCAGCACACACATGCATGCCAACCAGCTGATCTTCGCACATGCTGGAGCACCGGAAACACGAAGACCAGATGGCAGGCACGTGCATGACTGTTTTGGGCTGTTTTTCGGGCCGTTTTAGGTTGTTTGGGGGTTGGTTTTGGACCAAAAACGGCCTTAAAAACAGCCTAAAAACGGGTGGGAAAAGGCCTGTTTTTTAGCTGGTTTTTTGGCCATTTTGCAGCCATTTTCCGATGCTCCGGCATCCATAAAGACCAGCTGGCCGGCATGCCAGAAACCTGGTGATGGCTTGCCCACAGAGAGAGCTCTGTGTGCCACCTGTGGCACACCTGTCATAGGTTCGCTATCACGGATCTATACTATAAAGCCAGAAGAGAAGCAACAAGGGACTGCTATCACTTGGCTTCTTTAGTTATACTATGGACTTACAAGACACAGAAAATAAAGAGGAAGAATAAAAAAAATTAAACAAGCAATTTGAGTTTTAAAGAAATTAATCCTTCACTACACGGAATCACAGAAAGGCCAGGCCTTTCATTATATCAGTAAAGGACCCAGTCAAAATCAGATTGTCAACGTGCATATTCAATGCAAGATTTTAAATCTGGAGTAGCTGTATCTTCCAAATAAAGCAAAATAATTTTTAGTGGTGACAGAGTCACCTCCAACATTTCTGGCATGAAAGAATTTGAGTTGTTGAACATCTACCATGGAGTGCAATAAACATATTTTTTTAAATTATGATTTGTTTTTTCTAATGATAATCAGATTCATATTTAATATTCTTTAAAACACAAGAACATTAATTTATCAAAATAGTCTATTCCAATTATTTTGTTGTTACCAGGTTCTATCTTGACTATATTGGTAAACTTTCTGTGAAAATAATCTGTAGATGTACATTTGTCTAAAATGCTTCAATGATATTCTTTTAATGAATATTAAAAGTAGCTGCTAGTACAGCAGTCTAAGCTCTAAGACCAAAATATATTTTAACTGGATAGTTTTAAACAACCCAAGCTTAAATATAATCAATTATCCTTAGAATATTTTGACCTTTATGACATAATAATTTAAATAATCTGATTATTAAATTTCTTCTTGAGTGCTCTCCAAACAGGATTTACCAGCAATTTTCCAATTATGGTTACCTAAGGTCAATTTTCCCCATGAATAGAGATTAAATTTACACTTCCAACCTAATTTCCTGCAGTGTTTAATGTTGGAGAAAACTCTGAATTTTAGCTAAATGAGGAAATAAGCCTCTGTCGGGATTTCAAAAATGGTAACTTTCTAGTTCTGGTCATAATCATTCTTATAATAAATCATTTGAAGTCAACATAGGGATAGGAATCCAAATATAAGCATGATAATCAAGTTGAACACCAGAAAAATGAATGGCTCCTGTTGCCATGACATCTACAAAGCTTTATACAAAAAACAAGGCTAATTTCTAATGTGTACTTATTATCATTTGGTCAATAGAGAATTTTGCCATTTTGTGAAAATCAGGAAAATGCAAATGAATTTCTTCGTTTGTAGTTATAATATCTATTTAAATATAAATTCTTGAAAAACAGTGAACAGAATTTATTTAAAGTTGCTCTTTCGTTACTGAGCTATTAGACTTATTCAGGTGAGGTAAAATATTCATTTTCATTTTATTCAGAATCTGATTTTTAAATCTTGCACATCAGATTGCGCCTGTTTCTTTGATTTGTTAATCATGATTATTAAACTGGGTGACAACTAGGTGTAATTTTGTTAGTTTGGGTGTTATCAGATTGTTTTAAAAGTTTTTATAAGTTATTAAGGATTTGTTGAATCCAGAATTTAGGTTATTCAAGGCAAGTGTCCAATAGATTGGCTGCTGTCTCCCCACCTGCCTTTTGTTTTTCCTCCTAAAATGCAAACATTTAGCATAGCAAATTGACAGTATTTGTACGGTTTAATAACTATTTTGTTGACTAGGTTATTTATTAGTCTAATACAGTGGTCGGCAAGCCGCGGCTCGCAAGCCACATGCGGCTCTTTACACATTTTAATGCGGCTCTTCTGTGTGCCGGGCGCCCGCTCCCCTCCCTCCCACTGTTCCCTCTAAGTTGCACGGCTGCGCGCCCGCGCAGGTGGCAAGAAAACACCGCGCAGCAGTTTCCAACTGCCACGCAGTGCTTTCTGCTGTCACAGGCGCCGGAGGCTGGGGAGGTCCTAGAACTGGCCGGCCGCAAAGGACCTCCCCGGACTTGTTTTGGTGAGCGCGGGGCGACTGACGCCAGGAAAGCAAGCCCGGGGAGGAGGTCCTTTGTGGGTGGCCAATCCTAGCTGCTTGCGCCCGGCGCTGCAGCTAAAGTAAAGCCCCTGCCGCTACCGGAATATCTGCTGCTGCCTCCTCTTCCTCTAACAGCACCCGACGCTGCGGCAGAGGTGAAGCCGCCAAAGCTCCCGCCGGCGCCCCTGCCTATGGCAGCGGTGCCTCCCCCTCCATTCGGAGCACCTGAGTTGGGCCCCGCGTTACCCTGCCCCCTCCTCCTCTGCTGTGCTTTTGAGGAGCCATGAGGCCGCGGGAGCCAGTAGGAAGGCGGCGGGGGGGGGGGCAGGAGCAGGGAAAAAAGGCCTCATGGCTTCTCAAAAGCATGGCGGCGGTGGAGAAGGCAGCAGGGGTAACGCGGTGCTCCGAGTGGAGGGGGGCGCCAGCGGGAGCTTTGGCGGCTTCACTCCAAATGTAGTGGTGCTGTTGGAGGAGGAGGAGGAGGCAGCTGTTGTTCTGGTGGCGGCAGGGGCTCGTCGACATCTTCAGCAGCAGCCCTGCCCCCTGTGAAAAAAGCCGAAGATGGATCCACGCAGATGACGTCGCTGCAACATGACTGGAGGAGGAATTCTGGGAGTTGAAGTCCACAAGTCTTCAAGCTGTCAGGTTTGAAGACCTTGGGTTTTTTCTTTTTTCTAAAGGGTTAGGGGTGCAAGGGTCTTGCAACTTGACAGCTTTAAGACTTGCATGCTTCAATGCCAGAGTTCCTGAGCCAACATGACTGGAGGAGGAATTCTGGAAGTTGAACTCCACAAGTCTTAAAGCTGTCAGGTTTGAAGACCCCTGGGGTTTTTTTTCTAAAGGGTTAGGGGTGCAAGGGTCTTGCAACTTGACAGCTTTATGACTTGCATGCTTCAATGCCAGAGTTTCTGAGCCAACATGACTGGAGGAGGAATTCTGGGAGTTGAACTCCACAAGTCTTAAAGCTGTCAGGTTTGAAGACCCCTTGGGGTTTTTTTCCTAAAGGGTTAGGGATGCAAGGATCTTGTAACTTGACAGCTTTAAGACTTGCGTGCTTCAAATGCCAGAGTTTATTGAAACTAAAAACAGTGTACCATCCTATGTATTTTCGGTTTTAAAAATGTGGCTCTCAAAATAAATTTCAATCGTGGTTTTGGCGAGATTTGGCTCAGTTGAAAAAAAAGGTTGCCCACCACTGGTCTAATAGCTGCATATTGTATTGAAAGAGTCCTGTTTGGTGTTTTCACATTTTGGATTGGTTTCACGCACCTAGGGGCAAGCTGTATGTCTTCACCTGGTCTGCCTTGATGAAACTGAAAAAGTTAAGTAAACTTGGAAAGCAAACAAACAGGAAAAGGAAATGGCAAATCACTTTCATGATGTTGCTATAAATTACTTGGATATACGCATATGGCATGGAGTCAAGCCCTGTTTGAAGGAGCTGTAGATTCTGTAAATAATTTCAGATGTGTCCTGGAGCAACTGCAGCAACCTTGCAGTGATGTGAATAAAATTCAGGTGCCTGATAATCCACTTGCCCTTATGACCCTTATGACCAATTGTAGGGACATGCCTATTTTCCCACCCATCCTGCCTCATTGGCTTCCTTGGCTCACCCATTGGGGTTGCCACAGGCCTTGGTCTGCTTCCCACTTAAATAGACCCACACCCTTAAGTGTGTTCTCTGTTCTCTGTCATATCTCACTTTACTTCCCTTTTCAGAAAATTGCCTTTGGGAAGAAGTGTCTGATACCCCAAATGGCCTTGATGTACAGAAGCATACAGACCACGTATGTGTTGTGCCAGAGATGGGCACCATTTGGGGACTAGCTGCAATTCTCAGATTGCAAGTGCAACCACTCACACTGGGACACCTCCACATGACCACTATATAGGAAAGCCATGGGGCAGATCAGTGGTTCCCTTTCTATGGAAAAGGTGGAAAAGGTGAATGAAATGAGGCATGATGGAATAGGGAAGAGGTCCAAGGTTGTGGGACCCAGGGGGTGGGAAGTGGAGCACAAGATGGCTCAGAAGATTTGGGAAACCCTGTGTGAGCTGGGGAGGTGTTACAGTGTTGGCCTGAACCTACACCAAGCCTCCCAGGGCCTACCCCACATTCCCTGAGGCTCTACCTAATGACCCATTGGTCACATAATGACTGCAACTCGGAGAGCAGAAATTGTGGTCATTAAGCAAGACAATAACGTGGGCATCTCACTTTACAACTACCATGACTTACAATCATAATTCTGAGCTCAGTTGTGGTCATAGGCTGAGGACTACCTGTATGCTAAATACATGGTAATATATACAGAAATATGTATTCCACTTCTTTCCTTATTCTGAGTTGCTCTCTGCCACATTAGATTGTTTTTGAAGGACTGTCAGCTTATCAGACTGTTTCAACTTCCTGTACATGTTGTTAATATGCCGTCTCTGTCTCTTTGGTAGTGGTGATGATTTCATGCACAGTGAGAAGTCTAATATTTAAAGGGTAGCAATTGCATTCAGTCTTGTAATTGGTATAAAATATATTATCTACTAAATTGTACTTTTCTAGCAATTGGTTGTAGCAAATAAAACAGTGGTAAATCAATACTAAATTTAAAATGTGCTTTGGTGTGAACACAAGCACATTCTGGTTTCATGCTGATGTTTTTGACTCCTAATTAGGAAGGACCAATTTATGTGATATGTAGTTTATCACTAAAGGATTCTTTCCTTAGTGAAGAAAAAAATCTTTCTTGGGTTGATGAATAAATAAGCATATTATAATAAAATGCTCTAGATATTCCATGCCTACTAATGTACAATTTTTGTTCTACTGATATTGTTCTATAATCTCCAACCAAGTCTAGCTTTATATTTTTGGAGTTATTATTTATTTATGTAATTTATACAGCTACCAATTTCACTATCATGTCTGACAGGTGTAAAAAGAATATACATCTATAGGCCTGGTATACAAATCCCAGTCCTAAAAAGTTGCTGGAGGAATAAACGATCAGCTGAGAAAATAACATGATGAATAGTAAATAATATTGACTAGAGTAATAACAGTGAACAGGTCAGCTCAGATTGTGTTGGTTGTGCTGACAATACAGAGAGGGAATGCTTTCAGAATCACTTCTGCTCAAAGGCAGAGAAAACTGCTGCTGTCAATTTATGTAGGGACAGATCTTTGGTCAACTTTTGTACGGAAATCAGGGTCTTACTCTGACTTCACTCTGCTGGAATTAAGTTAGTCAAAATGTTTGAAATCCTTAGATCCAGGTCAATATACCTCCCATGGGCCTGACCCTAATCATCTTTCATTGCTATCATATGCCTTTCATCAGAGCTACAGTGGTACTTGGTACTCACTGTTAATTGGTTCCAGGAGGCACGATGAGTACCAAAAACAAAAAGAACCAAACAAATCTTTCCCATAAGGCATAATGTGAGTCACAAGGGAACTGACACTGACATGTTCTAACTTGTGTGTTGAGTACCAAACAAACAGTGAGTACCGGAACAAAATTTTTAGCATCAAAATATGTTGAGTACCAAATTCAATGAGTAGCTGAGTTCCAAGGTACCACTGTATTGTTATCATATGAGCAAATGAATGAGTTTTGTAGACAAAGAATTGCCAACACTCTAAATTTAAACTTTGAGTCTTGCAGATTGAGCAACATTATGTGTAGCCTTCTAACAGTTTCATTTTTGGGAATTGCCTAGACATAGACGTCTCTTGAGCCCACTTTAATGTACCAATATCAGCTTTTTTGAAGAGACCAACAAGTTTGACAGTTTCAACTACAAAGAATGTATGTGGCCATGTTAGTCAGATGTTGTCAAAACACATCATCATGTCTCAGTAAATTATTTAGGAACATGGGATATGAACTAATGTCATTCTTATGAAACCATCCACCCAGATGTTCCAAAACTGCTTTTCAAAAGGTAACTGGAGCTTCTTCACTTTTTGGATGAGAATTGAAACTTTTTCAAGGAAAAACAACAACAAAGCAAGTCTAGTTGCCTTGAAAAGTACCTTTGGGACAACCATGAACTGGATGATTGAGAATCTACATAGACATCCACCCAGATGGTTACTATAGATGATTAAGAATCAGATAAGAACTCAGGCATCACCCACAGTGTAACCAAGGTCACGAAAGTACAACATGAGATAACAGACTCTTAATATTCTTATGAAATTAGTGAAATTGGGCAATTGTTGTTACAATGAAGCTTTTGTATAGTATGATTTGGGGATTCTGTTTATCTTATACTTAATGCTGCTTGGACAGTCATAACAAGATCAACCACCAAGATAGTTGTAACAGGTTTCATCACTGCAGTTCCTTACCTCATGGTTGTGGCTGTGCCTTTGCATATGAATTATAGGTTGTCAGGTGGTAAGATCAACAAATAGATCTTCAAACATTAAAACTGTTCTGGATGAAAATCTGGATTTCTACATGGTAGGATAGTAACAGATCCTATTAGGATAATGGGAATTATTTTTTCTAATATTTAACAGAACATTATAATATGCTTGCTGTCAGCTGAATGCTTTTCTGGATTCCTTTTTCTAGCATTTTGTTTAGTGTTGTAGTTGTACTGACAGACATGTTCAGTGAGTAAGAGGAAGAATCTCCAATGAACACGGAGTTTCTGAGTAAATTTTATGGGCTGATGTAGTTAGTCATCAGACATTTTGTGTAAATGCCATAGTTTTCATTTTTTAACATGCTTATTCACCTCCAGTGATGCTCCAGTGATCATGTATTTGTTATTTTCCTGTAAGTTTGATATTGGATTTTTTTCCTACGTATCCTACATTTTTCTACATTTCAGAAAATGTTTATCTGTTTTGTTTTTCTATTCTATTGAATCCTATTCAGGGTTGATTTATCTATGTATCTTTTATGTATTGACTGTACACCGCCCCGAGTCCCTTTTGGGAGAGGGGGCGGTCTATAAATATGAATAAAAGTAAAGTAAAGTAAAGGGTTTCAGCATCGTTCAGTTATGTGGCTTATGTTTTCAGAATGCCCGGGAGAAATCATGATATTTGCAGCATATTAATAAAGTTGGTAATTTCAATTTTTAGTGAAAGTCTAGATTCACCTAACTTGTTAAATAATATTAAGGATTTGTTTATGCCATGGCCTGATATAGGAATCCATTTGTTCTATTTTTTAACCATGATATCTTCCTTGGATTTAGAGTTGCCCATTTGGATAAACCAGAAGAAAAATCAACCATATTATGCCATGACATTGAAATTATAGCCACAAAATTGAACCAGATTTTGGATTTTTCTGCTCCTGCCTCTTATTTCTTGAATTATCTCTTCAATAACTTTGAACTTCTGGTGATTTCAGCATTTAGCATTTGTGGCATTTTGTTGTCCAAATGGAATTATGGATTGTGGATTTATGAAGTTTGTTGAAGGAGAAAATGAATCAGTATCCTAAGGAATGTAAATGGAGGTGGCTATGTCTGAAATCTGTAGTTGTATCATAAATTCTGATTAAAAATTCATCAACTTTAATATGCTTTGGTAGAAGAGAATATTTGTAGCTCAGGGTTGAAATGTACGGTTCTTGGTGCTCTCTGAGCTTGGTTATTTTCTTGCAGATGTTTTATTGCCTAAGCTAGGTAACATCATCAGTGCTGTAATGATGTTACTAGTTTGAGTAACATCTGCAAGAAAACAACTGACATCTAATTTAATGTTTTTTTCCAAACCACTTGGGCAGAGTTTTATTGATCCGATTTGTAAGGAGCCTTTTCCCCTGCAAAGTAAGTTCTAGTTTTTTCTATTATTTGAATCAATATAATTCTAACTCATTAGAATTCTAGAGTCAAAAAAGGAAGTATGAAACAGTAAATTGGTCGGTCTCCTTTCCTAAAGATAAGACCTATCTGTCAAGTAAAGATAAGACTCTCTACACAAGAACAGTCTAGGGGAATAAAATAAGTCTTTGACAACTAAAAACAAACAAACCAAATTCAATACTAAGAAAAGAAAGGATTAACACAAATAAAGTTAATGCAATTGTTACTTTAGAAATTTAGATTTAGCTAGTTGAAAAAAAAGTCCCAAATAAAATGTTCAGGGTATTATACCGTGTTTCCCTGAAATTAATACAGGGTCTTATTTTCTTTTGACCCCCAAAATAAGAGCTTGGCCTTATTTTCAGGGAGGTCTTTTTATTTTTTGAGGTGCAGGAGGTGGCGAGTGTGGTCATCTCATGGCTCCTGCTTTGTTTTAATATTTTCGGGGAAGGCTTATTTTAGCCTATGCGCTCAAAAGCCTAATTGGGCTTATTATCCGGGGAGGTCTTATTTTCAGGGAAACAGTATAGTTTGTTTCTGTATTTGATGATTTGTATAATATCACGGGTGTGTGAGGATCAAGTGCTCTTTTACTTCAAAATTTACTACTGTACTATTAAATATGTTTTCTATTTTTATGCTCAATGCACAAGTTGCATGCAACAAAGAAAGGCAGTAGAAAAATAAGGCCAGTACCCTGTGGCCATTTTATAAATAAATTCTCAAGTTCTCTTTTACCAAGTGAGAAATACAGATCTGCATTGCCTTTGATTTCTAAACTTTTATTAAGAGCCACATTATACTGCTGTCAATCTGCTGGAAATGTATGCAGTTTTCCACCTCCACAAAACAATTCTAAGAATGTAGTGACTTAATCCAATCACACTGCTCCTGATACTTAACAACTACATACGTAGAGATCTGCAGCCTTCCCACACTTTCTTTCCCCACTCACGAGATTTACATCATGGTTGTATTTTTTTTTTCTTTAAGAGAGGAAGTGATAGTGCTCTCTTTTAAAGAAGTTATTCTTTTTTGGATCATGTCTGAAGAAAATGACTGTGGACCAAGGAATTAAAAGCAACTATAGATCAGTTAACAGGATTAGCTCTTAGGCCAGGGGTTCAAGAGAGTAATTAATAGAGAAAGATTCACTGACTGAATAGTATTATTTAAACACAACTTTAAAAGTGGTCTAGAAGTAGAATGAAGGGAGGAATAGTAAGGAGATATTATAGATCGTAATTAGAAAGAATACTTATTAACAACTCGTATGCTGTGTGACATTAAGATTTGCACTGAGAAACTGGTTGATAAACTGGTTGGGATTAGATATTACAGTAAATTGTGGCTCGTGTAACTGACTCATTGAATAAGTCAGAGTTGGCTTGGTTTACACATTGTACTATAAACCAAGGTTTAAAATTTACAATGCCCCCATTTTCATAATTTACTAAGGTCACTCCAGGCCATATTATGACATAACATTATTGGTGTGTCTTCACTAATCAATACCAGGCAATTTTTGGTCAACTTCTATTTAGATATGGCTTTGAAATTTATGGGATAAATTGTTGGATTTTTTTGACCTTGCAACAGCCGTTGATATCATTGATAATAGAGTCCTTCTGGATAAGGTTTCTGAATTGAGCAGCAGGGATATTATACCACAACAATTCCTTCCAAATTTGGTGGCGAATTCCATACATTAATGCAGTGACAGATAATGATTTCCAGAGGAAACAATTTTATCAGTATGTTCCTCAGTAGGGATGGGTAGGACCTATTAGATAATGCCCATTAACACTTTAGTCCATGACCAACATGCAGTCTACTTTTCATCTAATATATTTGATACTAGAATGCGTTGTTAGGAATGAATAATCTTTTGAGACAGGAGGAAGAACCACGCCTAGATTTCAGTCTGATAAAATCTGAGTCCAAACCTCAAATGCAATTTAAGAAAGCATCTCATAATTTGACCCTTCCTAGTTTTCTGGAATGTAAAGGCAAGGAAAGTGGAAGTACTTTCAAGCTTACAAGATTTTCTTACTGTCATCTTACAATTAAATTAGTATTTTCATAATTTGGGTTTTCTGGCCTGATCTACCTTGAAGGACTGACAGACATTCTGAAGCAGAGGTTAGACAAGGAAATGGATACCAGCCAAAATAACTGAGACTCAATGAAAATAAGAGATATTGCATATGACTAAGTGACATTCACTGTATTTTGCATAAGGATACACTGCCACTAAAGGATGGCTAGACTAAGGGTACCTTATGGTCATTAAAAATACAAGAGATGCTCTCCCGATAGCCAATAAATCTTTTATCTACTTAATTTGATGTAACCAATTATGGTGCTAACTCTGAGGTACTTGTGTAACAGGTGTTCATTTTCTGATAATCTTCCACTTAAATAATTGCAACATGTTCTATGTAAAATTCCAGGAACTTCAATTAGATCAAAGTAGAATGCTAGATTATTAATGGGGACTGGTTGATACGCTCACAGTAGGCTAGCATTTTCCCATCTGCACTGACTGTGTGATGAGCAGTAAGAGTAATCTTGAGGAACAGCAGGAAGAGCTGCAACCAAGACAACAGTCGGGCAAAAAAAAAAAGAAAAGAATCTGAAGCAGAAATATAATTTGGAAAGTGTTCAGGGATGATCTTACCTAATTCATTTGAAGGTAAAGGGTGGAAGAGGGAGGCACATTCATACATGCAAAGTTTTGTGAGGCTAATTTTATAATAAAAGTAGTATCGGCATTCGTAACTTTGGTTTTCTAGTCTGGCCTACCCCAAAGTGCTGATTGCTGGCTGCTGATCCACTTTTGGACTCAATTTACAATTTAATTTAAATTATAATTTATAATCCTTAGTGCTGCGTAACCAAGTGAGATCCTGTTTCTTGTCCCAGCTTTTGCCAACCTAGAGTTTGAAAGCATGTAAAAATGTAAGTAGAAAAATAGAAACCACCTTTGGTGTGAAGGTAACAGCGTTCCATGCACCTTCGGGGCTTAGTCATGCCAGCCACATGACCATGGAGACATCTTCAGACAGCGCTGGCTCTTCGGCTTTGAAATGGAGATGAGCATCACTCCCTAGAGTCGGGAATGACTAGCACATTTGTGCTAAGGGAACCAACCATAATTTACTTATTTATTACATTTATATGCTACCCATCTTTCCACCAAGAGACTCTGGAAGACTTTACAATGCTAGTTTCAATTTTCCAAGCCATAGGTATACTGTATGTTATGTGAACAAATATATCCTTCCAAACTCTATTCCAATCCTATTATATTATACTTATTTGTTCTTATTTGGCGATCATATTTGGACTGGCAATTTGGTCGTTAAGTAAAGCAGTTTTTAAGTAAAAACATGTCTGTGCTTATGATTTTATCAGCTTTCCTTTGCTCTACAAACCTGCGAAGGTCATAAATGCAAGGATTGGTCTTAAACTTACTGATTCATCACCTTTGTAATTGCAAACAGTTGTTAAATGAGGCAGTGGCTTTATGAGGATTACGGTACCTATAATTTTGGACATCCTTTAAATGAGAAAGTGACTCAAAACAAAGATTCTTTTCTATATTACTTTCTCAACATTAACCCTGAGTTATTTTTGGCACCAGGTTACTTTGGACTTTCTCAGTATTTTATTCTTGCTGTGTACTTTATTTTTAGGCCGATTTAATTAATTCAATTATATATAAATTTATTTAATCAAAGTAATATTAAAGGAGTATTATTTATCTAAGTTGTATCTTATTTTTTTTAATTTCTATACTTACAAGATAATTTTATTGAGCTGTTAGGAATAAAATTAATAACTGAAATTGATGAGAAAAAGCAACAGGAATGTTTCAGACAAGTTAAGCATAGATTGTAATGAAAACATGTTCTGAATGTGTTTAAATTGGTAGGGATTCACTGTGCATACATTTGGCTTTTTTAGTGCCTTACATACATTTGGCAAATATCATTTGTTATATATTGTTTAAAAAGGAAGAATTATTCTGTATGAACTAGGTAGCTAAGAATGAAAAATATTGTTAGTTTGGATTAAGAATTCAAAATTCTGAATGTACGATTTTGCTTTGTAGCTTAAAATCTGGAAGGAACTGCATTAGAAAGCAAAGCTCTGTCAATTTTCCTCTGTTTTACTTTTGCGTATCCTCCCAACACAGTTTTGAAAGCATTAGGGAGCGAGTTGTGACTAAGGGACTTTTGTAAGTGAAAATAGCAAGGATCAATAGGATTAAATAAACCTCCCGTTTGCCTATTACCTTGACGGTTAGGGTTGTAACAAAATGCTTGGAGTAAAGCTTTGTCAGCATAATTACCTGCACGGGTATAATTTTTATCTAGGAAAATAAATAGCCATCCTTAGAAACTTTGGAATTCAGAAAAAATTGTACTGGGAGTACTGGGGTACTGGGAATCTCAGAAGAAATCTGGCAGAAGCCCCTTTTAGAAATGGCAGGGTTGTATTATGTTGAAGCCAATTGTGGGTCACTGGATGTCAGATATTTGAACATTTTGCTGTGAGTGAATCCATCAAAACCCTTTTGTTTCAAAACAGAGGATAGAAGCAAAGCCAACCACATAGCGCAATCTTAGAGAAGATAAGGTCTCTTGAGGCTCAACTGTCTGCATTAAAGAAAAAGGAAATAAGCTGGCTAAATACAAAAACAGGTTAACTTCTAATCCAATTTTCAGACTCCGCTAACTTTTAAAATGCCCATTAATTTAATTTTATTTCCAAGGCAAAAAGGCAGTCTGAGAAACAGTTTAAATCAAGTATATGATCCAGGAAACATAAAATGAAGATGGAAGTAAATAAATTACATCAGATATGTTTCAGGATATGAAAGTGAACAAAGAATAATGATTATTTAGTTCTGACATTGATTAAGCTGCAATATTTGAAAATAGCATCGCTTGACCTTTAAATATTGTAGTGACTTTTAGTAACTTAGCTAAAAGAACTTTAATTGAAAGCTGGATTTTGGTATCATAATTCAACATATGCACATTTCCCACAAGTAAGTTCATATCAGAAGATTGCATTAACATGCTTAAATGAAGAAATTCTGCTGGCAGAGGAATATTTTTGCATGGAGATAGACTGCCTTGAGGCAATATTTATTTTAAAAAATGTTTCCTGAGGAATATGACTTGAATTCAAAATGACCCCCTGAGGCATTTACATTAAGGTATATTTAAACATTAACAAGTGGTTGACTTATACAGAAATTATCTTAAAAATAAAAGTATCATTGATATAATCACATAAAGCACAAAGGGGTTCAAATTATTTGTGATGTGAGGGGATATCAATTTTTTTTAGAAATTTTTTTATTGTTTTAATTAAACAAAAACACAAAAAAACATTCTTCATTACATCTTGTAGAAAGCATGTCGATTGGTTACAAATGAATTTCGTGCGTTACTATACATCCTTCATATTTTTAATTTACATTTTAAAATCGAAGATCTTTATGTATTTTACCATCAATGTACCATCATTCTCATTTAGCTATAATTATTTAAATATGCTTTTATCTAGAATGATTTGCACCTGAAGATACAACCACCTACTGGCATTCATTAGCTATTCCTATAAACCTCCAATAATTACCCTTTTATAGCATATTCCCTTTTCCCCCCCAACTCACTATCTAAGGCTTATATTTAATTGCTTTTACCAATGCCAAGACATATAAAAATCATTAAACATTATCCATTAACATTTTCTTATTGTTATTATAGTTATCTAAAGAAAAAAAACAGATTTTTTTTTGTCATTTATAGCACATCTCCTCCCCACTGACCCAAGAAAAATTACATCTTTATAATAAAGTCTAAACAAAAGTTTGTTAGTAAAGTTTATAAGTGCCCAAGAAAAATTGCATCTTTATAATAAAATCTAAACAAAAATATATTAGTGAAATGGATAAATCTTTTCCCCAGGTCGCAATTTACAGTTTATATCCAAATTATTTTTACTAATTGAGATTATTACTTCATTATTATTATCATAATGAGTTATTAATTAACAAATAAACATTTTAAAGAAAACATTCTAAAAGTGTCTAAGAAATCCTACTTATTAATCACCAAAGGTTAACTAAGTTTTGAGTTATCAACCTTCATCATCAGCCTGTGTCTTTCCAGGAACAAAACTGTCTTATCTCTTTAACCAGTTGTTGTGTCAATTCTCTTATAAACTTCTTTATAAAGTTTTTAAAAACTTCTCTCTGCACTTTTTTGCTTGAAAGATCTCTCATATAGTCTTGTTGCCCTTGAACTGGTATTAAAATTGACATGTCTTTAATTATCCGATGTCTTTCTAAAGCTGTTTCTCTTCTTAATTCCATCATCAAATCCATATCTTGACCGGGGGGTGGTGGAGCTCCAGATCATCAAGTATATAATAATAATCAGATTCACTTTTCCACGTTCCCTCCCTTCCACTTTCACTCAGAGGTGCTCCCTTATTAGGTTTATCTGTTATCTTGTCTTTATCTTCTATATCTTCACTCTCTTCTTTAATTTTTGAGGCTCCAGTCCCTTCATTTTTTATTGAGCCAGACAATAATCTATCTAACTTCTTATCAAACATCTCAAATCCTTCCAATATCTTTAGAATTCCATCCAAAAAATCCTGGTAGCTTAGGGTTTCTTCATCTGTATATGAATGCATATTTCCCAGAAGAAAAGAAAAAGTTTAAAATCCACTGCCACTCTCGCCCTCAATATCTCTTTTATGTATAAAAATATTTTTGTTTTAAATTTGCTTAAACATAAGATCCTTTTAATTTTTTCAAAAAAAATGAGGGTTCTATCTTTTCTTTTCTTTCCCTTCCCTTGTCCAAAATATTCCACAAAGACACCTGCAAGAAAACAGTTCGTGTCCTTGAGCCGGTATCAGTCTCTACAGACAAGCTGCAAACCCTCTAGTTACAATGTCAACAAACTCAGAGAAAATAGAGCAAAGGATACTTTGTTTCAAAAAGAGAAAAAAAAACCAAGTTCTGGCTTCCGAATGGCAGATTCAACTTTCTCTTATTCGTATCAAGCTTAAGGAAAACAAAAATCTCTAAGTGTCTTTAATAAAATTTAATAATCAGTAAGAGGAAGGATTATTAAAGTGAAAAAAGTTTTAGATCAGCCAAAAAATAAAGGTAGCACAGATTAGGAGAAAAAATCAATTCATTCACTTAAGAGGAGAAACAGGAAGCATTCCAATCACTTCAATCCACAAAACTGTTACATAGAAGAGGAAAAAAAACTTTCTAAGGCAGTCCAATAAAGATAAATTTCGCCGCTTTATTCTTTTGCTTAAAGGACTAATTTATCTTTAAAAAAAAATTCTTTGGGCAATCATTCTCAAAGAAAAAAATCTCACCAGCTGGACTCACTTTCACTGCCTTCTTTCCAGAGCCATCTCCAACTTTGTCAGCCTGGGGGCTGTCTGTTTACCGCCGGCTTGGAGAACTTCCCTTGGGTCGATCAGGGACTTTGCGGTGTCTCTGAGACCAGCAAGGATTTGTCTCCCTGTCATTGTCTCTTCGGGATGGTTTAGGTCCATATGGACCGTGCGGCTGGTAAAAGAATCAACGGCGGTCTTGGACTATCGAGACCGCACGTTGTGTCGTCGCGACATCTGGCTCGTTCTCCAGAGAATATCAAATTTTAATGACTCGGGGAAATTAGCAGTTGGATTTTAAACTTGAAGAAGTTATCTCATGCAGAGTAAGAAGTAAATTTAGGTTAAAATAATAGGATATAAAAATAAATAGTGTAAATCACAGACAGAAAAGTGACTTATGACCATTTTTCACACTTATGACCGTTGCAGTATCCCCATGGACAAATGATCGAAATTCAGATGCTTGGTAATGTCCCAGGGTCATGTGAATGCCTTTTGCAACCTTCTTACAAGCAAATTAGTGGGGAAGCCTCATTCACTTAACAACCGTGTTAGTAACTTAACAGCTGTAGTGATTCACTTAACAAATGTGGCAAGAAAGGTTGTAAAATGAGGCAAAACTTACTTTTAAAAGGTTTCTCTTAGTAACATAAATTTTGAGCTCAATTGTGGCCGTAAATTGAGTACTACCCGTAGATATTCCTGTCGAAAATCTCTGTCATATGCCCATTAATTCTACTATGGTTCCTGGTTAAGAGAAAGCGAGCAATTTCTGTATTAAATGATCAACAGTAGTGGAAACAGGATGTATGCTAGACATATATTTTTTTACAAAAAAAAAAAAGCTACTTTGCAGTTACAAATTGTTAGATGAGAACAGTGTGTGTGTGTGTGTATGTGTGTGCATGCCTCATGTGCACAGAATAATGTAGAAGAATTCAGCAGATCTGAAATTACATTAAAAAGCAATTAAAATGCAATCGTAAGCTGCTTTTTCCTCAAATTGTACATCCTACTAATTAGTCATCACAATGCCTACCTTCTCATTAGTCTCATTAGTTCTCATTTTAACCTTGCAGTGAATAAACTTCCAATTAAGTACAGCAATTTTTTTCTCAGAAAGGGTTTTTTTCTTTAAAAGAAAGTGTGTATAAATAGGCTTCATTAGGTGGCTAGTTTGACAACGAACAATTGCATTTTCATTGTTTTAATGAATATTAATAAGTATAATCAGCTGAAGCAGCATTGTCAAGTTGTGTGCCTGACTTCCTATACTGGCCCAGACCAGATTCCTGCTGACTTATACTTCCCTAAAACCCATATTCCCATATTCAGTGCAACTTAATTTTAAACATTTATATATTAATGCTATCTTATCTTAAGCATAGTTATATTTTTTAAATTTTTCCATGGTTTTTTTTGTGCAAAACATTAACCATGGTGGATTTCTTCTTTTATTAAGCAGTTCTTGTGTTTTTAGTCTGCGTTTGTCTTCAGATGTATCCTGTCAGCATATATAATCAGATCTTTCTTACTCTAATCATCTTTGAAATAGGAAACGTTACATAGGATGATGTTAGTGGTGAAAAGATTCAATTTATCCATCCTGAAGTTTATTCACTGCAGTGTTCCTAACTCTCACTTGCTTGATAGTAAAATACTTGTTCTTGTTATTAAAATGTAAATGTGAAAAACGTAAAAATAGAATGTGTTTTATACTCCTTTTCAACATTGATCCAAGACATTTAACATTCATTTTTCTGGTAATATATACCCATTTGTTCACAATTGGGTAAAGTCCTTGGCATTACGTTCATTGATATTAAAGGAATATTTTTCAGTAAACTGAGATGTTCACTTTAGCAACTGGTATGTGTTTCCCTGTGTCTCTTTCATGTTTTCAAATACAAGGATCACATCTCGCTCAGCATGCTAGCTTCAAATTTTACCTGCCTAGTTGGTAGACAATTATTTTTCTAGTACCTTTTATTTGGCTAGATTATATACCCAGAAGGAGAATATGTGATCATTATGGTGAGTAGGTAAGTAGCGAGCGATGAATAGGCTTGAGTGCTGTGAACAGTATTTCTATATTTGCATCAACAAGTGCACTTTTTGTAAGAAAACCAAATGTGCTCTCTCAACATCAGTATATAACTTCATTTTACATATAGTGTAATCCCATGATGGCGAACTTATGGCATGCGTGCCCAAAGTGGCATGTGGAGCCATGTTACCTGGTGTTGCCCGTTATTCTTCTGGGTTTGTGGCATGTAGCTGGCCTTCATGTGTGCAGCAGTGCCGGAAACTGGAAGAGCTGGTTTTCCATTTTCTGGCGTGAGCATGCATGCTGGCTAGCTGATCGTCATGCACGCATGCACATCAGTAACTGGAAGAGTAACTGGCCAGGATGCATTCACATGCTGGAGACCGGAAGTTCATTTTCTGGCTGGCACATGCCCCCTGGGCTGCTCCTCTTCTGGGTTCCGGCCCCGACAAGTGTGCGTGTGTGTGCTTCCTTTTTTGCACTTGGTGCTGAAAAAGTACCATCACTGGTGTAATCTGTGAGCACCAGTTTGGAGTAGTGGCTAAAGGCACCAATTAGCCACCACTAGCCTGCCTTAGCCACAAACCTGGATGAGTGACGCTGGGCCACTCAGTCACCTTTGGAAAATGTCAAGAAAACCCACATATAATTGCCAGTTAAGACTCTCAAAAAAGAGAAAAATCTTCCCTATAATCAATACAAATTGAGCAAAAACAATCCTACAATCTGTTCAGTATGCTGTGCTGATTCTTAGCCTACTGATTTGTACCAAGAATATACAGGCAATTTGCTAATCTGATGTGATGTTCCCTGGTTTATTAAATCTCTAGAAAATACTTTCTGTCTAATTAATGTACAGAACTTTTGACATGTGATGTGATTATGACTTCAGCTAAGAAGGATAATGAAGGAGTGATAAAAGCAAAGAAACAAGTGCCTTATCACTTTGAATCAGATCTAATCTACAATTTTCAAAAGAATTTTTCAGTTCATTAAAATGTCATCACATCTTTGAAAGGACTGATTTTTTTGCAGACATTAATTATAGGAACTACGAATATGCATGCCACTGAAATGCAAGGTTTTTTTTTATACTGGATTCATTTTCTTTCTACATTTTATATTTTTCTGCATACATTTTATTTTCCTTTAGAAATACAGCATATGAACTAGTTGTTTGGTTTATTTACCTATTTAGTAATTAAATGAGGACTCCTGTCATTTTGTTTGCTTAAACACTCTTTGAGCACTTTATGTGAATTTAAACAAAATACAAAATATAAAATGTAACTTTTGAATTTGATGCAATTAAAATTAAAATAATTATTAAAGTCAATTAAAACGTGGCAAGATATGTGTTTTTCTATTCTCTTGAATACTGAGAGTAAATAGTCAAGAATACCTCCCTGAAGAGAGCATGGCATACTAAAAGATTAATACAGGAGAATATTTTCTCCTGCCTACCTTTGGCAGAGGAAACATCTTGCAAAATGGCTGCTGCATTTTACATGCCACATGCTTTTGAGACAGTTTTTATAGTAATTGAAAATTTCATAGCAACAGTCAAATCAAGCTGTTAGTAAATCATAAGTAAATATCTCCTAGGATTTGACTCAGGAAGGGTTTCAGTCCACTAGCCACAATACTCAATAACCAGTGGTGGGTTCCGGATCCCGTTCCAACTGGTTGGAACGGGCCTGGTGGCATCCACATGGATGCACACAGCGTGCGCATGTGTCTTAGTGCCTCTGTGAGCCTCCGCAATGCTCCAGCTGCTCAGCGGAGCATCGCAAAGGCGCTGTACATGCCATGCAGGTGCGTGAAAGCGCTGAAGACTTAAAAGACTGGTAAGGAGCTCGGGCGAACGGGTGGGGCCTCCGGAACACCGTACCGGAACGGTATCCGGTGCTCCGGGTAGGCTCCGGTACGCCCGTACTGGGATTCACCACTGTCAATAACCTAAATCAGTGGTTTCAAACTTGTGTCATCATGGCGGCATTATGTGATGTATCATGACATTTTTCCTCTTTGCTAAACGATGTGATGCATCTGGCTAGTGGGCCATGAGTTTGAAGTCCTGATCTACATGCATCACTCTCTGGGCACTCCTTAGACAAGGACCAAAGTCTCCAAAGACCTACTCTCATTAAACAATCAAGGAAGATATCATAATTAATAATATCAGAAGCTGCTAAGAGGAAGACCAGACAGTTGTATCCCCCTATTTAATTTCTAATGCAGGTCACTCACATATTATGAAACATTGATTGGAATTTATCTAAATAATCCATTTAATCCAAATGCAGTTGGAATCTTAAAAAATCCACCACTTTCCTGATAAATATAGCTAAGAACAAAATATTTGAAACTGGTCTACAATTTCAGAAATCTACTGGGTCAAGGAAGATCTGCTTTGTTAAAATTTTTACGAATTCTTCCTCCCCTGCTCAAGGAAGCCTCATCTTCCTTAAACTCGGAGCCACTCAGCTTGGCCAATTTAAACCGTCAGGCACAAACAGCTGGCGGCCATGATCATCACCAGTTACCTTCTCCACATCCTTGAGATTAGAAATTGAATAACATCCACGTGAACAGGACAAGCAGTTTATCTCTGTATGATGCAACCCACTGCCTGAAATAGTGTCCATCATCAGATGAATCTGATCATTTTGCGAAGAGCAAAGTGAGCCTCCAACTGAACTGTTCCAACTGAAGTTCCTGTTGAAGGAGATGCAACACAGTACAAAAAAGCATTGCTGGAGGAAGAAACCATCATTGCTTCAAATATGGACTCTATTCTAATTCTTCCTGAGAATTCTCCCACTTCTGGCCTAAGGGTCTCCCTATGCAGTCCACCCTAGTAAGCCAAGCTGATTTAACACTGTGGAAGGGAACAAAACACTTTTGACCATCTCTGTGTTGCAGAGTTTGTCCAAGACTTCATCAATCATTCTATTCTTCTTTTCAGCCCTGAGGTGCAGGAAGTGTTATCTTTTAATGAAGATAATAAGAATAAGAATTGTTGTTATTTCGGGACCTCATTGACCAATGATCTCTCCTACATTGCAGTCTCCAATTGGGCTTGGGAGTCTCTGATCTATTGGTACTTGCTGTTGTTTTCTCATAAACTGTTCATTTCACCTAATAGATCTTTTTTTTTTATAAATAGAGTCCTACCAGAGAATAAAAGCAGATAAGCAGGTACAATTACTGTGTATCCACATAAAATGTGATAGAAAAAAAATAAAATTCAAAGCATTGTATTGTTAAACAAGACAAGCTCAATTTGCAGTAAAGAGCATCTTACAATACTTATTTTCTCTCTTCAGTGCTGAAAATTGATATAAAATAACTAGATCTTACACAAAAAGAACATTTCTACAAGCAATGATTAACAAAAGAACTTGTGCAAAAGGCACCAGGTTTTTAGACAATAAAATATTGTCACTGGCTCCCAGGACTTTTTAATTGCCTCCTCCCATTTTCTGTCTCCAATACTTCCTTCATTATTTAAGGATGATAGCTATCATTGACCTATGACCAAAATTGAGCACAAAATGTATGTTGCTATGCAAAAACTTTGTTAAGTAAGTTTTGCCTCATTTCCCACCTTTTTTTTGCCTCATTTGTTGAGTGAATCACTGTAGTTGTTAAATGAGTAACACCGTTGTTGAAGTGAATCTGGCTTTCTCATTGACTTTGCTCATCAGAAGGTCACAAAGGGTGATCACATGATCCCAGGACACTGCAACCATCATAAATATGAGTCCGTTGCCAAGCGTCTGAATTTTGATTGTGTGAAAAATGGTCATAAGTCACTTTTTTCAGCGCTATTGTAACGTCAAACGATCATTAAATGAACTGTATTGTTCACATATATATACAAAAGTTTATATTATGATGCTGTTTCTACTGTTTTGTCTCTTTTTAAAAAAACATTAATTGGTTTTCTATTAAATACATTTCTGAGTGCTTAATGAACATTGTGTTCATTGTGTAATTATTGCCTAACATTATAAATTTACATTCTTAATCCCAACCTCTTTTTTCCACTCACTGGTAAAATAGATTCCATGTTTGATAATAATCTGCATCTTTTTTCTGTTTAATTTTCAACGTCAATCTGTCCATTTCTGCACCATCTAATATCTTCTTGACTATCTCTTCATCTTGCTGTGTAACTTCATATTTCCAGTGTTGTGCGAATATAATCCTCGCTGCTGTTAAAGCAATTAATATTAAATACATAGTTTTATTTTTTCTGACATTATACCTAATAAAAACATTTCAGGTTTAAAATCTATATGATTCCCTATCATCTTTTCTAGCCACTTATTATCTTTGCCTAAAATTTTGTTGCTCTATCACAAGTCTACCAAGTTAGACTTGGGGATGCTGCATAAGTGTGAAAAATGGTCATAAGTCACATTTTTCACTAAACGAACTGTTGTAAGTCAAGGAGTATCTGTATATGTCTTATTCCAGAACGCTGAAGCACCTTTGAACCTTACATTCTGAAATGCTGCACCACTTATAAATATTATCAATATTATTAGCTTTTTAGAAACCATTGTTCCCATATCATCCCAAATTGTCTGGGCATTCTTTACAGCACAAACATTGTACAACATAAGATGAGAACCCCTAGCTCCATCCATTGGGACTGATTTACTACTTTGCCTTCTTCCAGATATCTGATTGTCTTCTTTTTTGTTCTTAGCTGGATGCTGATAAAGATGAGGAAGAAGTATTCCATAACATAAGCCTGGCTGTTGACAATAAGTTGTTTCCCACTCAAGAACCTGGGCCAAGTGAGTATTAAATCCTAAATTTGATAGTGAAAAATACATGTAGTCCTTGTTTAGTGACTGCCTTGTCTAACAACTCTTCACAGTTATGAGGGTGATGAAAAAGTAACTCTACAACCAACCCTTGCACTTGCAACCTTTGCAGATCTATAAACAAAGGAAAGCTGAAGTAAGATCATAAGCAACCACTTTGCTTTAACCACCAAGGTGCCAGCTCCAGTTGTGGCTGCTAAATGAGGACTATTTGTAATATAGTTTTGTAGTAATTCTGCATGTATTATTTTGTATTTATTTCATATATGGAAACATCTATATATGGTGTTTCGGGATATTCCACACGATTTAAAAATTTTAAGTGAGAGTTAATAAACTATATGAATACATTTTATAAAGTATGTAGTGATCATAATGTGTAATAATGTTTATTTATTTATTGAGATAATTTACTTGACCATCCAACTCACCCATGGTGATTCCATCCAGCTTACAAAAATACCCTCCCCACAATATAAAATCCAATAAACCACACATCCCTGGTGGCAGCGATCAAATAAACCACTTGATGGGCTCAGTATCACCCTGGTGTTTGCTGGGTTCTCTGGCAAAACCATTTCTTCAGGGCCTTCTGAAATAGTATCAGAATGGGAGCCAATCTTATCTGCATGGGAATGATATTCCATAGGAATCCATCATGGAGAAGACCCTGCTTTTTGGTTCCATTAGATGTATCTTCTTAAGAGAGGAGACCTGTAACATACTTTGCCTCCTAGCTCTGGTGGGTCTGATAGATGTAACTAGGAAAAGATGAACCCTCAAATAACTTGGTCCTAAGCTATGTTATATGGATGCGGTGGTTCAGTGGCTAAGACGCTGAGCTTATCGATCAGAAAGGTAGGCAGTTCATCGGTTCGAATCCCTAGCGCCGTGTAACAGAGTGAGCTCCAATTACTTGTCCCAGTTTCTGCCAACCTAGCAGTTCGAAAGCATGTAAAAATGCAAGTAGGAAAATAGGAACCACCTTTGGTGGGAAGGTAACAGCGTTGCGTGCGCCTTCGGCGTTTAGTCATGCTGGCCACATGACCACGGAGAAGTCTTCGGACAGTGCTGGCTTTTCAGCTTTGAAACAGACATGAGCACCGCTCCCTAGAGTCGGGAACGACTAGCACATATGTGCGAGGGGAACCTTTACTTTTTAAGCTGTTACACAATAGTATTATGTAATCATTCCACATATCAGTGATCATCACAGGTACGGTCCATAAGGGTGGTGGTGATAGTATCAATTGTTTCTCTGTTGAGGATGTGCAGGTAACCCATATTCTCTCATCATGGGGCACCCCTTCAAACTTCTTTTCTCTCTTTCGAGTAACAAAATTTAATGTGTAGAATGTGGTATACATTTTCATCCATTTAATAATGTTTCCTGAGCATAAATAAATAACTACAGAGAAATGATTATTTGGGTTTTTTTTTTTAAAAAAAAGATTTTTACCTTTTTAAATGTTCTATTCTGCACTGGCATTATTTTAAGGTGTATAACTCCTTGCGTGTTCTTTCTGAATAGAAAGATATCCTAAAAATGCAAACCAAATCAATAAATAAGCAATGCATTGGTATATTAGGGTGAGTAAAGTTTAGCAACTCTTTGAAAAGATGCAGAGCCCTTCTGCTTCTGTGTACGGTAAGTTTGGAATCCTTTCAGCTCCTAGTCATTCCATAAATATCTTTTGAGGGTCCTTCCAGCCCTTTCCATGTAAACAGGCTGAGAGAGGAGAGCCATGTCGTCTCCAAGGGAGAGAAGTGACATATGCTCCCTGAAAAACCACACTTGCCCAATTCTAAGTGTTCATTTAAAAAAAACAAAAACACGACATGAGTCTCTATCAAACAAAGTGTATAATCATTTTGTCAGTCTGCTCATTTTGTAAGAATGTTTTGTTCTATTTTGTTCCTGCTTTTCAGTGATTTTAGCCAATGAATGAGCAGTTGTAGCGATGACTGACAGACTGGAGAAGAAAGGCCTTTTGATAAGTCTTCGCTAATGGGAAGTGATTGCACTTGCCTTAAAAAGAAAAGTAGAGAAATTAAGAATTTAAATATATCTGTGATTGGGCAGCCGTATGTTCATCCCAAAAGAAAAGAAATGAGCAATTACAGGAACCTGAAATATTCGAGTCTCTAAAAAGTCTCTAATTCAAGACTTTTTTTTTTTTTAAAAAAAAGAAGAGACATTATTCTTACTTACAATGATTATAAGTAGTTACTCTGCTGGTACATGCCAATAATATCCATTATGGTTGCAAATGTCAGAATATGTTCTGCAAGAATATAAGCACTTTAGCAACATCACCAGTCCCAACTGGAGATCTGCATTTATTTAAAGCTGGGCTTTATTTAAAGATTGAAAGATTTCCAGTATTTAAATGAATAATCAAACATGTGCCAACATTAAGCAATTCTCTTGCTTGCCTTATTTCCCACTCATCATTACATAAATTAAGATCTTTTTATTGGCTTATGTCATTTGCATGAGGGTGCTATTAATTATGCAATGACTCAATTTGCTGCAAATGATGTAATTTGCATCATTTTTGTAATTGCAACATTGCATAAATTAAATAACTGTAAATAACATAATTTGTGATTTGGCCAACGTTCAGGAACAATAAATATTCTTCCCTTAAATTGAGGTTTTACTGTGTGTTTCCTAGAGATGAGAGGCTAGGGCTAAATTGAAAGCAAAATTAAATGGTCTCGTGTAATGATTTGTTCCATTTCGTTCCAACTTCCTGGAAAAAGTAAAGTAAATTATTTAGATTAATATCCTGTCTTTCTTCCCATAATAATTGTGGTTAAGCATTTCTTGACTTTCCTTTTGGCTGCTCAAGAATTCTTTTTGTCTAATCTCATTGATTAGTGTTTTTTTCATCCAGTTCCTTGTCTGATAGCTCTTTAGAACTGCAGAAATTCCCTTGGGTTTCAATCTTTTAGATCCCAGATTTATGTTATAGAAGCAAATGTTGCACGCACAAATTACAATCCCATACTCTACTGGGCTTTTGCAAGTCCACCTGCAAAAATCTCTAAAACTCATGCAACTGTCTCTGAGTTGGAAGAATGTCAGTATTTTAACATTCTCAATTATCAGCTAAAGGATGAAGATAATTGTAAAAAAAAATTTTTTTTTAATTTTTAATTTTCAAAACAAACACAACACATCCTTCTTTACATACTGTAGAAAGTGTATCAGTTGGTTATAAAAAGGCTTACGTGCATCTCTTCCACAGTCAACAAACATAATTCATATTAACTCAAGTATTTTAACTCAGATATTTATACATGTTACCATCATCATACCTCCATTTTCATTTGACTATAATTGTTTAAACATCCTTACTTACTTTATTCGCACTTATAGACCGCCCCCTCTCCCAAAAGGGACTCGTCATCATAAAATATACCAAGATTTAATACATAACCACATACTGGCATTTCATTTACTATTTCTAAAATCCTTCAATAATACTAAATCCTTATGTCCTATTCTAGCTAAACATCCATAATATTTAATAACGAAGTTTTCTAATCCTTCTTTCCAAATCACTATTTACAATTTACATCCAATTTCCTTATGTTGTATCCATACCTGTGTATACGTTGTTATCATTATCCCTCCTTTATTTAACTATATCCTGTATCATAACATTTCCCCCCTAATAATCAAGACTTAATTGTATCTAACTTAGTTCTTTTTCATTAATCTTTATATATAATCCAAAAGGATTTCTAATTTTCCTTTCATGGGTACCATTCAATATTCATATCCCATTATTACTTATAACACTACACATTGTACACATTATTATCATTATCAATTATTTATTTAACTATATCCATTGTCACTAAATTTCACTAAGTTTAACTAGTTTTAAATTATACTTTTCCATCTATCAACCTATATCTTTCCAGTAGAAAAACAGTCTCATATCTTCTGCCATTTGTGGTGTCAGTCCTCTAATCATCTCCTTAATCAACTTTGTATGGACTCCTCTTAGCAACTCTTTGCTTATAAAATCTCTCATGTAATTTCGATGCCCTTCTTCTGTTTCCTTAATCAGCTTATCTGGGGTAGATTTCCCCTCCATTTAATTCCTCTTTCAGTATTCCACTCTTTCCATTTTCAGAGACAAAGCAATCACCATAAATATCAGCAATTTTAATTTCTTTATATTCATTTTCCTCTTCGGTTTTTAGGATTTTAACCGCCACTTTTTCCATTTGATAAACATCTTCAACTTCTTCATCATATTTTGCTGTTAATGCACTAATTCTTCCAACTTCTTCTCTATCCTCTCATGTGTGTTTGATAATTTCTGTATTTCTGAGAATATCTTTTGCAGACTTAAAACTTCTTTCTGCTGTTGAAATTGTGCCATTATCTCCAGCTAACAAACACTGCTGCTTTAGCTTAGAAGGTTTAACAAGATTAAGCATAGATTCACAATAACATTTCATTTTCACCTTTCTCTGGTTAAATATATACTTCAAAGGGACATCTGTATGCTTTTCTTTTTATCACTCTCTATAAACAAGCAGTGAGACCTTGAAGTGCCAAGCCAGGATAATCAGTGAAAAAAAAATAAGTGTTTCGTTTCCAGTACACAAACCTCCAGCCTCCGAGTAGCAGTGTTATTGTTGCAATGTTGAAATTTTCTTTGGTTTTTTTGTATCTTTTTTGTATTTCAAGTTTAAAAACATCTGATTCTTGAATGAGTTAGAAAAACACAGTAATGAAAGAGGAGAATTTTAGTCCATAGGTTACAAAGAATAGTAAAAGAAAAAAAAATAGAAGAAGAAAACTTAATCCATTTGTTTTAAAAGGCTTGCATAAATTCCATCCGTGAAGATAGCATTTAAAAAGTAAGATAACCCACTGTCCAAAACCATTCCAAATTTAATTCCGCTGCTTATTTCTTCTGTTCTCCAATTTAAATTAATTTTAAGTTTTTTATAGGCAGTCTCTTTTAGAACGGTAAAAATTCCTCACCAGCTGGAAATACTTTCTCTTTCTGTTCCTTCCATTTCGGAGCCACCCTGACCTCATCAGCCTAATGGCTGGATTTTTTGACACCGGCTTGGAGAACTTCTCTTGGATCAATCAGGGACTTTGCGATGTTCCTGAGATCAGCAAGACGTATTCTTCCTGTTCACCATCTCTGCGGGACAGTTTAGGTCCGTTTGGACCACCCAGCGGCAAAAGTATCAACTGCGATCTCAGAGCATTGAGATCGCATGTCGTCTCGTCGCGACATCGGCTCAAGGATGAAGATCTTTAGTGTTTTCAATCAGACCTGAATTCCTGTTCTCAGACAAATATAATATTCACACATAGGTCTACCCTTGTAAGTCTTTCATCCTGTATTCTCACAGGACAAAGAAATGCTGGATTCAGTGGGATTTATTTCTGACAGATGAGCATAAGACTGGGTTATTAAAGTCTCTTCAACTTACATTCCAATAATGGTTTAAAAAAGAAGCAAGAATAGAGGCAATTTTCAGCCTTTGTGGACAGCAATATATTTGTATGCATGGTTGCTTCCTACCTGTTGCTAAGAGCAACCACTTGCCTTCAAATTCTGTACTTCAGAGACTTGAGGCATTTTTTTAATAGAAGAAATAACGGAAAGCAAAAACAATATTCAAGCCTGACCTTAACCAATTGTTGATTTTAAAAGAAATTGTTTACCCTCCCTTTAAATGACTCTTCTCAGCAGGCTGTGCTTATAAATAACACAAAACTTTTTGAACTGTTTCTGTGGGTCTTATCAGATTATAAAATTGATCTATGAACAAACAGCCTTTTCTCAGAGATTACTTCACAATGACAAATAAGGGATAATTGAAGCCTTTCGTTAAATATTCTCACAAGACCCAAAGTACACAAACCTTCACAAACCTCTAGTCTGCTTTTAGTTTTATAGTAGCAAAACCTTTAGCAACTATGGCAAAAGCAACAGGACATTACCAAGGGAATATTGCTGGGCAGGAAAAAGATTTAGAAATAAAAATATTTGATATTCAAAACATTGATCCTGTCATTCATAGGAGCATTGGCATTGTGGTGACAGGACGAAAATCTAGAGGGCTAGAAAAAGGATTCTGTGAAATCTCCATTCAACAATGCTTCCCATTTTCATCACTGTCTTTGAAGAGAAGTAGAAACAGAAATGATAGCAATGGCATTATCAGCCAGACAATGCGACCAGTGAGAATCTTAGCCATCATTTTTGAAACACAGCTTCTAATGGACACTAGGTGAAGTTGGTGGGTATTGGTCCTCTAGTATTCCGAAGACAGTCAGCGTAAGAAAAATTATATCTTTAATACCTGGATATTGTCTTTTTATCACGTCTAAAGTTCTTAGGATAATACAATAGCATCTTAAAGGACCTGATCTATTTTGGAAGAATGAAAGCAAAAGAGTTGGGTTGAATAAGTAAAAGCCAAGCTACCTTTAACACATGTGATTAAGGACAGAAGTCTTCCGTAAAAGGACAATTCAGTGCTATGTAAAACTTACCCAAGAGTTTCTTTACCATGATTTGTGATACCTCACTAAGCAGTTCATGCATACTCAGCCATTACTTTGCCATAATTGTTCGCTGTCATCTCCACTCCTTTGGAAAATTAGACTAAAATGAGTAGCCCCAACCCTTTTAAGTCAGTGCATATCTTTGTATCCTGACCCCCTCAGTTTGGAATCCATCAGTTTTTAATTTTAGATACAATATCCAGTAAGTAAAAATATAGTCATCATTCATTTCCTTGTTTACAAACGTCTGTCACTTATTAGATCCTAGGTGGTTTACACCGAATTAAAGCACACAAAATAGCACATGACCCAATGAAACATCCACACCCAATACAGAGATGTGACATTTCATCTGTTCAATGCACCAATCTTACGAGTCTATCTTTTTTTTCATTAATGACTCATCTTTGTCATAATCAGATTAAAAGAAAATAATTCCTATTGCTAGCCATATTTAATAAGTTTATTTTTTGGATCAAGCAAGAGTTGATGTTTCTGAAGAGGTTTCATAGCAAGGGCAAGATACAACAAGATTAATTGTATAAGGTTTGGCTGTGGTGCAGAGTTTTTCTTACCTCTAATATATCTGGTGGGACTTTACACACAAGAAGCTTTTGATTTTTACATGGGCACACAACTGACACTGGTCAACCCTAATTTCTAGAAAGGGGCTGCCATAGGATTACATCCAGTCACATTCACCACATTATCAGAAGAAAATTGATGAGTTTTTTCTGAGCCACAAACTATAGTATTTTAAAAATTAAGGAAAAAAATTAGAACAGGGGAACCTGACAGTTAGTAAGAGAGATACCTATGGACAAATTGCTGCCCAGATGTTCCACTGAGGCTGTCTAGACTAAACTCATAAAGAAAAGGAGTTATAAACTTTTGATCAAGAAAGACTGAATGGAAGCGCTACCTCTTCTTCTGTCGTGGTTTCAAGGACTCCTTTATTCATGCAGAAATTCTGAAACAAATATCTATTTATATTGGCCTCTTCTTGGATTGCAAACATTTGGCAGCATAGAGAGCCAACTCCAAGCATGCTGCAACCACAAGAATGACACATAGCAATAGACTAGAAGAAGCTCATTGCCGGTGGTGGTTTGTCGAATAGGAGAACAACGGAAGGATGTTAGCAGCAGGAAGGAAATAAATGATTCACCATAACCTTAGAGGCATTATTTTTCAAGTGGTCTGTTTCCATGCCTGCTCTTTTTTTAAGGAACAATAATTTAACAATTTTTGTAAATGCAGCTGCTTGAAAGGAAAGTTATCAGTCTGAGAAAGATCCACAACATGGAAAGCAATGCTCACTATTGAAAATGGCTGAGATTTCTTCCCTTAGCCCTTGAGTTATGAATGCATTGGCTAGTACAGACTCTGTAGAGCAAAATTCTTGGAAAGACCTTTGTGTCTTAAACAACACAATCAGTACCCTACTGAGGTCAACGGCAAGGGTAAAACAACAAAGTGTTCCACTACTAAAGTTTTCTAAACTTTCTTTCACATGAACATTTTAGAGATCAATCATCAGGGATTAAAAACTGCGACATTTGTCAAGCCTGAAATGACTTCAGTAGGATATAATTATTTTAACTTTTATAGAAAATTAAATGGCCAGCTTTTTGAGATGTCCAGATTGTGGCAATAGCCGTCCAAAGTCATTTGAAAGTGAGATGGACGGCATATAAATGTAACAAACAAAAAAGAAAATCTGAGTCAAAAGTAGGAGGACTTGAAAAATGATTCCTCTCTTTCTAACATAGGTAGAGTCATGTACAAGTCTGGTTATGAAATGAATATTGCAATCCTATGTATATTTATGAAAAAGCAACTTTTCCAAATGAACACACGCTTAGTTTAGTATAGATGAGAAACGTAGCCAGTGGTGTATTAACCATTAAGGAGACTAAGCAAATGCTTAAGGCACCAGGCTCAAAGGGAGCACCACAAAGTTGAGAGAGAAAAAAAATCCAATGAAGATTTGTACAGTGTGTACAAAGGATGGGGGCACCAAGATTTGTCAGTGCTTAGGGCACCAGTGAGCCTTAATCCACCATTGAACATAGCTTTATTTGAGATACAATATGAAGGAGAAACCTAGTCCTAAAAGAGATTTTTGCCAATACACAATGAATACGTGGCTGGGGAGAGGGATCACATGCAACATACATACTAAAGTTATAGATTTTCCTGATTATTCAAATTCAGAAATATTTGTCTGGTAGCTTTCAACAATATATCCACTGGTATATCCACTGATTAGGTAAAGTGAAGTATGCGGAAAGCATTTGGCTATTAGAAGGCACAACGTCATGATTTGGAATTAAAATTTAAATTCCAGTACTTGAAATTAAATACCCCTTTGTCCTCTTTCTCTAGTGGAACAGTTAAGACATGGGCTAAAGAATAATCTAGATGTTTTTATGGGTTAGATCTTTTTAATATTATTTTCCAACACTGACTGTGCAAGGCATAATGTTACATGAGCATTAGGTATCTTTTAGAAAAGCTGTTCTGACTTCAAGATCACAGTAAATCCTAATCAGTCTTCCTTTCTCTCTTCCTTTGGTAGATTATTAGAGTTTTGTCCAAAGTCTGGGAGTAAACAGGGTTCAGAATTAATTTATTAATTTGAGCAGTTTTATTGGGAGTTCTTTGTTTTTTAATAGCAAGAATTTCTAGTCATATGTTGAAATTTCTGTAGGATCTTTTGTCAGTATTACAAATTGTCAAGTATAGTTTGTAATAACCTTTAATACAGAAATGGATAATTGTTGGTCCGGGAGCTTCATCTGGCATGCTAAATTGACCTATCTCATCTGCTGAGCATCAAATGAAGCCGTTACTAAGCACCACCTCCTCTCCACTTCTGTCCCTGTTCCCTCTTCTTCCAAGGAACTGGAAGTTGGCCAAAGGTCCTCTTGTTGACCTTCTGTAGCAACACTAGGTGGATCAGTTCTTCTCTTTCTCTTCATTTACAAGGAAAAAGGCAGACTATGGGTGATGCTGATAGAAGTTGATCCTGTTTGCATGTCTGCCAGAGTCCCCAACAAAATCTCTCTGTGCTTCAAACTTCTCTTCTAATATATTAATTGTGAACTAACACTTGCTATTTATCTGTAGCAAGCATCAGATAGAAACAGTGCAAGCATTCCGTGTTTTTTTTCTGTACATAACAATACAAAGCTGCTTTGGATGGAGCAGCACATACTGCTCCATCCAAAGCAGCTTCGTATTGTTATGTACAGAAAAAAAAAACCTGAATGAATGAATGAATAATCGATCAGAATACTAGATGTATTGAACATCTAGTATCAATATACTAGTGTTAATATTACCCAGTTCTCAGGGTAAGTGGAGAACAGAATTCACTCTCTAATTCAAATTCCATTCTTTATCTCTGCTTAAATATCAACTATGTTAAGAAATGAAGCATTAAAAAAAATCTAAGCCCATAGAACCAACCAATTTTGTTGTATTTATATTGTGCAATGACAATAAATATTATACTTAGAAAAGAGCTACGTTGCAAAGTAATTAAATTTTCCATTATGTAACTACGACATCCAACAAATTTCTAGGACTCGGAGGTAGCAATTTGTTCCTTCTGTATGAATTCTAATACCCATATATTTATTTTATCCCCACACACTATTTTTCTCTATTCAAAAGATGAGTCACTGAAGTGTTCAGGCTCTTGGCAAAATGGAAAAAAACAAAAATACAAATTCAAAGTTTTCTAGTTTGAAAAAAATATGCAAAAAAGGGGAATTTTTTTTTGGTACTTCTAAAAAATTTACTCCTATTTTTTAACCTATAACATAGACTCCTGCAGCTCATGGCTGTTGCAATTTCTCATCATAAATCTGAAGATCTCAAGGCAGTATAATAATATTGGAAAGAACCCTTCCATTTTGTTATCACCATGTTAAAACAGTGAACATTTGAAAATGAAAAATTACAGTACGCTTATTATACAGAAGTTTGGCATGATTGCTGTTTTGATTCTTTCCAATATCATATTAATGAGAGGTTTTTGCATTACTTGGTTTTTGTTTTTTACACGTGAAGGGAAAGTTGATATATTAAAAAAAGGCACTTGCATTTTACTCAGTGAGATTTACTTACATGTGTAATATTCCAGTATTAAGAGCACAATTCTGATTGTGTTTGATGCAGGAATTATGTGCCCTCAAGTCAGTATTAACTCTTAGTGACCACATAAATGGGCTTTCTTCATCATGATCTGTCCCTTATTTGGTCCTTCAAGTCTTCCAGTTACGTACTCATTGCCTTGTTGCTGGTCATTTCCTTCTCCATAGCGCTGCTTGGAGAGTACAAGGATGGGTTAACACAGCCTGTTTGCCCATGGACTGAGTAGATTTTTCCCCTCTGGCCACGCCTCCTTTGCCTCTTCTGGCTCAGTTTTAAAAACTCAGTCTGCCCGGTAGGACGAGTTTGGGGAACACTCAGCTTTGAGCAAATAGGCTGGGTTCTCCAATAGTAATTTTAGAGTATTTTATGTGTTGATATTTAGTTGTTATTAGGATTTTTCCCCAGGTTTTATTATTTTGACTTTTTATTTTCCTTTTTTCTATTTTTTACCAAGAAGAGGATTTGCTAAAGTAAGGCTGAGGCAGCGATCGGTTCCACAGCTGCTTAGTCGCAGCTGGGGGAACAAGCGAGGCTGCTCGTCCGGCGTCTGCTGGCGAGCGCAGGGAAGGACGGCAATCCCCGTGTTTCCCTGGTCGTTTTGGAGGAGAGGCTTTTAAAAAAGCCCTTGCTTCTCCAAACGGCGTCTTTTGCCGATCAGGAGAGCGGTGGCCATTTTGAAAAGCGCTGCTTTGGCGCGCTTTTCGGCTGCAGCCAATAGGAAGCGCCTGGCCCTTAAGTGAGGCTTTTGGCGCGCAGAAGAACCGGCGGCCATTTTTTTGGAGACTTTTTTACTGTCCGGAAGCAGCAGCAAGCAGCAGAGCCTCTCCGCCTCAAACAGACAGCCGCGGAGGATTGCGAGGGCTTGCCTGGGTCTCCAGCAAGCCTGAAGTTCCCCAGACATCTAAGGGGAAGCGGCAAGGAGTGTCCTGGTGCCTGATCCAGCCTCCCATCTGAGTCTGCAGACGCTTCTGGAGCCGTCGGGCCAGCGTCCACTGCCCTTCCCACAGCAGCGACCTCTTCGACTCAAGATCAACCAGGGATGGCTGATGAAGGTTTGGAGCGAAGGGAGGAGCTGGCAGGGCCATCTGCAAAGTGCAGTAGGCCAGATCCCTCAGGCCAGGGGAGAAAGGGAAACAAGGGCACTGGGGGGAAAGCTTCCCACTCTTCAGCTGGGAGCAAGGCCCCCAAAATTCAAGGGGACAAGGGGCAGGACTCCCTAAAGGACAAGTCTGCTAGGCCCCAGGTTCCCTCTGTACCCTTACCAAGTGAGGCTGGGCCAGTTCCTTCCCCACCCATCCAGAGGGAGATAGAGCAGGGGGAGGAGATGGGGGATAGATCCCCATCCTTCTGTGATAGGGATTCCATGTCAGGATCCCCTGCAGCCTCTCTGGGTTATCCAGGTTCTCCTAGCTCTTCAGTCAGGGAGGATATCCCCTCCTTTCAATGCTGTTTTCATGCAGAGGATCAGAGAGATCCTCCTAGGAGTGCCAGGGGACAGGCCTATGCCCAATCCAGGCCTGTAGAGGACAAGGGCCCAGCTATGTCAGCAGAGATGAGGGATCTCATCACGCAGGCTATTTCCCAGGGTGTGGTAGAAGCCATGAGACTACAGGAAGGCAGGGGTGGCAAGGCCTCTAGGCCTACTCGCCCCCTGGGGGAAAAGAGGACCAGAGTACTCGATTCCCCGGGCACTTCTATCACCACAGAGGTGTCTACGTGGGAGGAGGAGACTGCTGAGGACTTTGCTCTCTCGGAGGATGAGGATATGCCTCCAGACAAGCCCTCTTTCACTGGTCTCTTTAAGCCATCCTTATTCAAGTCCATCTTACACAAGGCCAGAGCCTCTACTGAGCTTGGTGCCAAACCTAAGGACAAGGAAGTCCCCTCTACTTCCCAGGACCTCATGGCAGGGCTGTTCAGCGAAACAACCCCTGACCCAGAACTGATACCAGTCCCTGACATGTTCATGGAGGTTATCCAGCGCCAATGGGCACAGCCAGGTACCCTGGCCAACCCCAGTGGCGCAGACAAATCATTGTATCCCTTAGAACCTAGGCTGGAGGATGTATTGAAGCCTCCAGAAGTGGATGCCCCTGTGGTCTCTCTGACCTCTAATTCTAATCTCCCGGCCGAGTTATTAGAAGGGTTAAAGGCAGAGGATAAGAGGGCAGAAAAGGCTTGTCTCAAAACGCACCAGGCGGCTGCCTGGGCGATCAAAACCTCCACTTCTGCCTCGTTCTTTATGAGGGCATCCCTATTATGGCTGCGCCAACTCAGATCTCAGCCCCCATCTGAAGCATCTCGTTGGCGACATGATCTTAACAAGATCATTACGGCTGTGGAATATGCCTCTGATGCATCCCTGCATGCAGCGAAATTCGCCTCCAGGGCACTAGCGTCCAACATCACTTCTCGCCGCCTGCTTTGGCTTCGGCACTGGCAGGCGGACATGAAGGCTAAGTGGAAGCTGGCTTCAGCTCCATTCAAGGGAGAGAACCTCTTTGGGGATTCCCTAGAGAAATTCCTAATTGAGACAAAGGATAAGAGGAAGGTCCTTCCTTCCACCTTCAGGAAGCATGACAGGAAAGGTCAGGGCTCGTTCAGGAAACAGGCCTTTCGGGCACAGGAAGGTGCCCAGGCCTCCTCCTCTTCATATTCCTCCCAACGACAGTTTAACCAGTCCTCTGACAGGTCCCAGGAACGAAACAACTTTTCTTCCAGGGGCAGACAATCCAATCAGGGGTCCTTTCGGAAGCCCTTTCGTGGGGGATCCCACAACCGTCAGTTTAGACGTGGGAAGTGACCATCTGGGGTCTCCTCCCATCGGGGGCCGCCTGCAATTCTATGCAGACCGTTGGGAGGAAACAACCTCGGACAAGTGGGTCTTAAATACCATCAGGAGGGGTCTAACCTTGGAGTTTCTATCCTCTCCTCCGCGGACCTTTGTTCGCTGCCCACTATCCAAGAACCCTGTAAAGAGGGCTCTCATGCAGGCAGAGATAGATCATCTTCTGCAGATCAACGCAATAGAGGCAGTTCCTCCAGAACAGGAAGGGAGGGGGTTCTATTCCATTCTCTTCCTGGTCCCCAAAAATTCAGGGGGGTGGAGGGCCATTTTAGATCTGAAGCGCCTGAACAGACATCTGGCCTACAAGCGCTTCAAAATGCAGTCTCTCCAGTCGATCCTAAGCTGCACGCGACAAGGGGATCTGCTCACCTCCATCGATCTCAAGGAGGCGTACCTGCATGTGCCCATCCATCCTGCACACAGGAAGTTCCTGCGCTTGTGTTATAACGGAAAGCACTTCCAATACAGGGCGCTTCCGTTCGGACTTTCTTCTGCACCCAGAACGTTCACGAAGCTTCTTGCAGCTGTGGCGGCCCACCTGCGCAAGCTTCCAGTCCGCCTGGAGTGCTATCTGGACGACATCATCATCCACTCAAGGACTCAGCAGCAAGCGGTGAGAGATGTAAACGTCACAGTTCACACCTTACAGGACCACGGTTTTTCCGTAAACATGGAAAAAAGCAACCTGACTCCTGCCACACGCATACAACACCTGGGCGCCATGATAGACTCGGTATCTTGCCAGGTGTCCCTGTCTCCGGAAAGAATCCGCAACCTCAGGAGCAGGATCCGGTCGTGTCGCAGGAACAGGTCCTGGCAGGTGGTGCAGCTATCCCAACTGTTAGGGATCATGATTTCTTGCCTCAACATAGTTCCCTGGGCACGTCTTCATGCAAGGGAACTGCAATGGTTCTTACTTCCAATGCAAAGAGCAAAGACCAGCAAGTCCACCAGGAAAGTTCGCATCCCACCAAGAGTGACTCGGTCTCTGAGTTGGTGGCAGTCTCGAGCAGTGGAGAAGGGCTGCCTATTCAGAGAACCCGACAGGATCGTGGTAACGACCGACGCCAGTCTCTACGGTTGGGGGGCGCATTGCCAAGGTCAGCTGGCGCAAGGCAAGTGGTCCAGTGCGGAGGCAGCCCGGAGCATCAATTGGCTAGAACTCAGGGCAGCCCGGCTTGCGCTGAAGAGATTTGCAGAACAGCTGAAGGGGCTCCACGTTCTGCTACTGACCGACAATGTGGCCACAAAGGCTCACGTGAACCGACAAGGAGGGACCCACTCCAAAAGACTCATGTCAGAGGCGGAGGCCATAGGACGATGGGCAGAGATCCACTTAGCGTCGCTGAGGGCGGATCACATCTCCGGAACCAGCAATGTGAGTGCGGATTGGTTGAGCCGTCAGACCATCGACAACTCGGAGTGGCAACTTCATCCGGACCTGTTCGCACAGGTGGTAAGGAGGTTTGGTCTCCCACAGGTCGACCTGTTTGCCTCAGCGGCAAACACACAGCTCCAGCGGTTCTTCTCCCGCTACAAGTCAGCACAAGCGGAGGGGACGGATGCCCTGAGGTCCAACTGGCCTCCAGGGCTTCTTTACGCGTTTCCACCCCTCCCTCTGATCCCGCAGGTGATCTACAAGCTGCTGAAGGAGGGGGCGGAGCTCATTCTGGTGGCTCCACATTGGCCCAGGAGATCCTGGTTCGCGGACCTAGTCGATCTGTCTGTGGAGCAACCGTGGAGAATTCCTCCAGACCAGGTATCCTTGCGTCAAGGGGCCATCAACCATCCAGAGCCCCAATGGTTGCAGTTAGCCGTCTGGCACTTGAGGGGCAGCTCCTAAAGGACCAGAGCCTCTCAGACAACGTCATTAAAACCATCCAAGCTTCCAGACGTCCGGCCACTACTCGCATTTATGACGCGACTTGGGCTGCCTTTTCTTCCTGGTGCAGCAAACGGGACATTGACAGTGTGGAGGCGTCCATCCCTCAGTTATTGGACTTCCTACAAGAGGGCTTGGACAAAGGACTGGCACCAGCCACTCTCAGGCACCAGGTGGCTGCATTATCCACCATCTTAGCCAGACACCAACCTCAATCCCTGAGTCACCATCCTCAGGTCAAGAGCTTCTTGAAGGGGGCCTACAACATCCGACCCCAGGTGGTGCACAGGTACCCGACCTGGAACCTACCCTTTGTCCTGCAGGCATTGACAGCGGCTCCCTTCAAACCTTTGAGGAAGGTATCTCTTCGACATCTGACTCTTAAGACTGCCTTCCTCATAGCCATTACTTCAGCCAGAAGAGTATCTGAGATTGCGGCCTTCTCGGCCAAGGAAGAGCTGTGCATCATCCACCCAGACAGGGTCATCCTACGGTTAGACCCCGCCTTCATGCCGAAGGTGAATTCTCATTTTCACAGGTCTCAGGAGGTTATCCTCCCGAACTTCTGTCCCAGCCCTCAACACTCCAAGGAGCGCAGGTGGCACAAATTGGACGTACGAAGGGCAGTCCGCATTTACCTGAAACGGACTAAGGACATCAGGCACTCCGAGGCCTTCTTTGTGTCTTTTCAACCAGGCTCGCTGGGTCGCAAGGTGTCATCTTCAACCATAGGTCGGTGGCTGCGAGCTTGCATTAAGATGACATATGACCTTCAGGGCAAGCCGGTTCCACCTCGTGTAACGGCACATTCCACCAGAAGTGCGGCCACGACCGCGGCCTGGGCGACTCAAGCATCTATTTTGGACATTTGCAGAGCAGCCACGTGGGCGTCTCCCACGGCTTTCATTAGAAACTACAAGATCGATTCCTTTGCCTCTGCCGAAGCCTCCTTTGGCCGTAGAGTATTACAGAAGGTTATTGAGGCTCCGGACAATGTCTCTTCTTCCCGCCCTGGGACACAATAGCTTGGGCATGTCCCATCCTTGGACTCTCCAAGCAGCGCTATGGAGAATGACCGTTGTCTTACCTGAACGGTCGTTCTCATGGCGCTGCGGAGAGTACAAGACCCACCCAGGGTGATTGTTTAGCTCCGAGATTGTATCTTTGCACAGGTGTGAGCTGAGAACGTCTTCATCGGACAAGACCTCGTTTTTAAAACTGAGCCAGAAGAGGCAAAGGAGGCGTGGCCAGAGGGGAAAAATCTACTCAGTCCATGGGCAAACAGGCTGTGTTAACCCATCCTTGTACTCTCCGCAGCGCCATGAGAACGACCGTTCAGGTAAGACAACGGTCATTCTCTTTCCCTTCATCTTTTTCAGCTTATACAGGTAGATCTTGAATAACGTATGTCTTTGTTCAGAGTTAATTCTATGAATTCAATGAGAATTATTTTTAAATGTTTTTATTTCAGATTTTAGAAATAGATTACATAATTATGTCAGGAAATTGCCATTAGGAATGACAACGAAACCATTGCTTACTTTAAAATGGAGTCTCCTCTTGTTTGAGAGTAAAAATATCCGTTTAGACCTTTCCCATTAATTATGAGATTGTATCATCATCAAACTTGCTTATTTTATTTGATAAATTCCCTTTCTTATTTTTAGGTCCATGTGAAGTTGACCTTAATCTCACTGTGGACCCAGGAGAGATTCCTGATCATGAATTTAACTTTGAACATCAGGTAATGGTGAAAAAAAAATCTTTTTATTTGCATTTATAAATTCCTTGGTTGTTGCTTAAGTGGGGGAATTGATAAGCAGGGGCAGAGTTTATTATGAGAGTTTCTGTTCCCTTCTGAATGCCATAATAAGACAGCTTTTCTGAAATCCAGTATAACAAATGTTTGTTCAAAGGACTTCTGTCACATTTTAAAATCCGTCTTGTTATCCCATCTCTTTTCGTATTCTGAGCATGTCTTACGCTTTTCAGTGCTTTCTTTTTGTTTTTTATGCTCTTTTCTGTTGCAGGCTTCTGTACATTCTCGAAAGAAATTCATACATGTTTCAGTATTCAGAGGAAGAAACAAATTCAATGTTTATCTGATGGTGAATTTTCAAAATAAAAGTTCACACTTATTGAGTCAAAACATAATCAGTAAAGCCTTGCATATGGTCTCCTTAAGATTTGAAGGTGATTTCCTCTCCAAGTACAAACCGCATCTATTTCTCACTTAGCCTTTTGAAGATCAAACACATAGCTAGAAGACAATCTGAAAGGACAGCTAGCAGGATAGTTTGAAATGAATCGTTTTTCACCAAGTGAATCCACATCTATTTTTGTTCCATTCTCATTTTAGTCAAATGGCTTTTGAATGAATGCAAAACCCTCTACACTGCACACTGTACATTTCTCATTAGTATAGAAGAATAAGAGCAAATCCCACTCCCTCCTAGCACTGATGGTGTTTGGTAATGAAACGTCTACAAGAAAACAAACCACTAAGCTCAGAGATCACCCAAGGGCCCCACATATTTCTCTTGCCCCACAGATTCTTCCACAGAGCTGATTCTAGCTGAATATAGCCAAAAAGCTGAAGTGTAACCATGATTCTCCAAAATATTAATCAGTGAGCACCAAGGTGAAATAAATTCTTCTTGTAGCCTTATCTGGGAGGAAAGACAGTATGCTGAAAGCAGTGGTAGGTTATTCAAGAAACAAGAAAGAATTTACGTCAAGCTGAAACATGCAACTAAAGCTTAGACTATCATTTGTCCCCAAACATTGCACCAATAAGAGAATGTGAATGTAAGATTATTATAGATGTGTCATAGTTCAATGTTTCCCGGTCTTGGGAAATGTAAGATATATGGACTTCAATTCCTAGAATTGAATTCTGGCAGCCAAAGTCCACATATCTTCATGCCCTAGCTTCATGAAAGAAAGAACTAGGTTAATAGGACATTATTTTGTCATCATTGGACTTACTGTTTTTTGGTTACCTATCTTGGACCTTCCCTTCATTTTGGAAATGTACTGGTAGATTACACCTCATTAACCAGGAGTTATTTCGTTTTGTTTTACAAATGGCTACGCAAAAGCTGAGCAGTCGGTGGCCTAAATGAAAATGTGGGACTCTGAAATTTTAAACTTCTTTTCTGATAATCTAACTAAATCTTTCTTCTTTTTTAATTCATCCTCCATTCAGGGGATAAAAGTATGGATTCTTATTTTTGCTTATTAAAAGAAATTTTAGGAAGAGTTTATTTTCAAAACAGGGTTAAGAATATTTCCTTTTTCGTCCTAGCTAAGTTCTTCCACAGCTTCAGGACAAGGATGAGTTGGGCATTTTGTCGTAAGTAGCCTGTAGATATTACAGAAATTGTTTGTTTTTGGATTTTTTAAAAAACCAGACAAATCCCTCTTCATTCGGGAAAGAACTTAAAATAGTATTCTCCTCTCTTCTTATGTTTTAGGGACATGGTGGTTCAGTGGCTGAGGTTGTCGATCAGAAAGGTCGGCAGTTTGACGGTTAGAATCCCTAGTGCAGCGTAACAGAGTGAGCTCCCGTTACTTGTCCCAGTTTCTGCCAACCTAGCAGTTCGAAAGTATGTAAAATGCAAGTAGTAAAATAGGAACCATCTTTGGTGGGAAGGTAACAGCGTTCTGTGCACCTTTGGCGTCTAGTCATGCCAGCCACCTGACCACGGAGATGTCTTCGGACAGCGCTGGCTCTTCAGCTTTGAGATGAGCACCGCCCCCTAGAGTCGGGAACGATTAGCACATTTGTGTGAGGGGAACCTTTACCTTTTTTACCTCTTCTTATCAGCTTAAATTTCACATTTTGAGAAGGACCTCATGAGAGAGAGAGCTTACCTATTGATCTTTTATAGGAGCAACATTATTATATTGCTGTCAGCATGGCAACATGGTGGTGGACAAAGTTTTCAGTGATTTTGATGGTGGTGTTTTTCTTCTTAGCATAGTGAATTGCTGAGTTTTGATTCATTTTGTCAGTTACAAATCAGTTACTGCATTAGATGAACCAGAAAATACTCAAGTTAGTTACATTGCACTCTTTTTACATAGCTGCAAATTATAAAGTGGAAAAGAATGGGATTTCACTCTCTTTTTGACATGGAAATCCCAAAGTTGCTTTTTCAAGTGGCAAATGGACTTTTTTTGGTTTTCTTTGAAGACACTTCACTTCTCATCCAAAAAGCTTTTTCAGCTCTGACTGGATGGTGGGGAATTGAAAGATTTATATTCCTTGCAAAACAGCAGCTAGTCATTTGAATTCTTTTAGAGACTCACTGAGGCCACTTGGAGGTTTATCTGTGTTATCAGGATCACCTAAGTAGTGCAAATGGGTGTGGAGGTTTCTTGGAACTGGTGAAAGGACTGTGTTGTAGATTGGAGATAGATGATATCACATGCCTCCCGCTCCTGATGGGTTTGTTCTCCTATGTTGTGCCATGCATTTATGATGTGGTTGTTTTGTTTCCCAATGTAAAGATCTGCACATGGCCCACTGCATTGTAATGCATATGCCACGTTGCTCAGTTTGTGTCTGGGTGTTTTATTCTTGGGGTGGACAAGCTTCTGCCTTAGTGTATTCTTGTATTTGAAATGTGCATAAATGTTGTGTTGGCTCCTGAGCTACTAAAAGATATTAAAATATCTATAATTAGGATATTAAAATATATTTAACATAGACTTTAGTAGAATTGTCTGTTCTAATTTTTTAAATAGACTCATTTTAAAATGAGCTACCAAAATTGCTCAGAGATCCATACATTTAGAGAACAAGTTGACACCTGCCCTCAGACCAGGGGTGGGTTCCTGCCAGTTCTAACCTCTTCTATAGAAGAGGTTCCACAAAACTACAGTGCCGTTTAGAACCGGTTCCAGCTCCCTACCCCCCACCCATCCACACATCATCAAGATGAAGAGCGAGAGGATGAATTCTGGGAGTTGAAGTCCACAAGTCTTAAAGCTGTCAAGTTTGAACACCCCTGTTTTTTTTAAAGGGTTAAGGGTGCAAGGGTATTGTAACTTGACAGCTTTAAGACTTGCACACTTCAATGCCAGAGTTCCTAAGCCAACATGACTGGAGGAGGAATTCTGGGAGTTGAAGTTGAAGTTTCAAGTTTGAACACCCCTGAGTTTTTTTTCTAAAAGGTTAGGGGTGCAAGGGTCTTGTAACTTGACAGCTTTAAGACTTGCACACTTCAAATGCCAGAGTTTCTGAGCCAACATTTTTATTGCTAAGCAAGAGCATTGTTAAGTGAGTTTCACCACATTTTACAAGTTGGCCATGCCCACCCAGTCACATGACTGCCAAGCCACTCCCACAAAGCAGGTCAAACCTACAGAAGAGGTTCTAAAAAAATTTGAAACCCACCACTGCCTCAGATGCTTCTGCATTTCGTATGTCTATTTCTTTGAACCAGCAAAGGATTTAGATGCGGATTGATTGATTGAAAGCACAATGCTATGAAATTGGAAAATAACAAAATGGAAATAGCCATTGTAAATTCTAACACAGCATTCTAGGTGTGTCGAAGCCAATCTCATCATTGTCCTCTGCACAATTCAGCTTAGCCAAACGAGAGAAGAAGAAAATGCCTTTTAAGGCCCCCAAAAAATCATCTTAAAAATATGCCTTTGATATCTGAAAATTTGGGACTGTGGCAGAACTCTTACGCTTCACTGAATAATGTTTTTATTACCCGTGCAGTCTTCAAACTGTAAATTGGCCGAAGCATTTCTCTGCTGAGAATATCAAATAAAGAAAAAGATGTATCTAGATATCAGCAGGTCATGTGCATCTGGAAGGAAATAAAGTGCCTGTCAGAAAGATGGGGCCAAGAGGGTTAGTTTCCAGGCAACCATGTGCAACTAAGGAGTTGACAGCTGGTAAATATTTTGCAGAACTCTTTGGTGATTCTCTGATGCTGGAAGTATCCATATGTTCAGCATACACAGTAATGTTCAAAAAGTGGTTCTTAACTTCGACTGTACACCATTAGTTTTGATTGCTGACCACTTATTACCATGATGGCGAACCTCTGGCATGCGTGCCAGAAGTGTCACGCAGAGCCCTCGCTGTGGGCATGCGCACCATCTCCAGCTGCTCTTCTGGATTCCAGCGTGCCAGCCAAGTGGTCTTTGCAGGTACTGGAGTGCCAGAAAACTGTCTGAAAAACCACCAGAAAAATGGCCAGAAAAGGCACTGAAAATGCCCCCCAAACTGTCCTGAAAATGGCGCAAGAATTACCAAAAACCAGGCATGCACACACTAGCCAGCTGGTCTTTGGGTTTCCGGGGCTCCAGGTTGTGCACATGCACACACATGCACACGTGTTCCAGTTTGGGCACTTAGGGCCGAAAAGGTTTGCCATCACTGACTTATTATATCTTGAGGCCTCTTGTAATTTTTCCAAATTAAAATTGATTCAGGAGTATATATCTCTTGGAAGCACATTCCTGAAGAATGGGAACCACAAAGTTATTGTTTCCAGAGGTTTATAATATGTGGACGATAATATAGACCAAGGTTGGTTGACATCCCAGACTTCTTTGTGCTCGATTTCTTTACATTGCAATGTTGCTGGCCAATCACTTTTGTATTATTTAGAGCTGCAATCTATTAATTTATAATTATGAGAAAGATGGAGCTCCGTATACCTCTTCAGCAGGATTATCACCAGTAATCCTATACTTCCCACTATACAATCTCTCTAGAATTCTCTGATTTCAAAGGAAAGATTAAAAGCTGCACAGAAAAGCAGAAGTTCCAGGTATGGGGAGATAAACACAGTCCAGTGAAATAAATAAAGAGGAACTTATTGGTAGGAGTACCTGGTATAAACAATAGTAAGAATAGTAAGAAAGAATAAAAAGTGCTAGAAAAAAATATATAGTATGATAAAAAAAGCTAGGAAAGTTGCACTCTATCTCTGTAAAATTTGGAATTTCAAGATGATCTAAAGCAGGGGTGTCCAAACTTGGGAAGCTTAAGACTTGTGGACTTCAACTCCCAGAATTCCCCAGGCTGGGGAATCCTGGGAGTTGAAGTCCACAAGTCTTAAGCTTCCCAAGTTTGGACACCCCTGATCTAAAGCAAAGCAAAGAAAGATCTGTTACATTTGCTGCTTCCATTTCACTACATTGATTTTGCCCTAGTAATGCTAACAAGTAAGAGAATATTTAACTGTTGAATTTTAAGAATTAACAGTTCTGTGTATTGTTATAATATCACATTCTTTGTGTCCAATCACACTTGGCCAATAAAGAATTCTATTCTATTCTAATAATACTTCACACAGTAAGCTGAAAGACAATGGATGGATTTATACATGATTTGGTTAATTGTGGCTCATTGAATAAACCATGGTTGTCTAGAATTACAAATGATAGCCGTAAGCCATAATTTATTGGTCACAAGATGGATCAGGTTAAACCGAAATCAAGAAATTTTCATTTATTATTTAGTACAGACTGCAAATCAAGTGATAAAAGGCTCAGTCATATTTTGCATTATAATTGCATGACTTCTAAGTTACTCATTATAAATCTTTCTGGAGTCTACACCTTTATATGTGATTTTTTTCAGTAAAAATAAAAAGAGCTAACACATGGGAGAGCCACCTGTGCTGAAGATAATCACAGAACAACAGATGTCATAGAACAATTCAGTTTCTTTTAGTGCCCAGAAGATAACAGGTTGCTGCATTTTGTTAAAAAAAAAGTGATTAAATATCCATGGTGTTTGGAATATGTCTTTAAGACAGAAATGAGTAATGGACTACTTACAGTATGATTTGGGGCCAGCCACTCACTCTCAGCACAATCTACTTCACAGATAGTTGTTATGAAATAATAAGAGGTAGCAGCATAATACACACATTTTCGGGTGCTGAAAGGCAGGATATAAAATTATAAATCTAATGAATGAATAAATCTAATCATGATACTTGGGAAAGGAGTCTTATTTCTTTTCTTGTGTAATTCTGTTTGGGACTGTATTACTTAGTTCCAAACTATGTGTTACACCAGTGGTCTCCAACCTTTCCGGCTTTGTGGACCAGTGGGGAGGGGGAGAGGGGGGATGGTTTGCGTGAGCAATGGGCATGCATGCTGCACAAGTGGAACTGCGCTTGCATGCACACTTGCCTGCCAAATTTCCATGGGCCAGTTCTGAACAGGCCACAGCCCAGTATTGGGTCACCGCCCAGGGGTTGGGGACCCCTGTGTTACACAATACAAATGTACATGGTGTTATTCTAGTCACTCTTTTTTTAAACAGAAAAAAGCAATTTCCAGTTGTGAAGAAAGAGTAGAAAATTCTCATAATCCATCGGCTCCTAGATAGAATACTGAAGATATTTTGCTCTCAGTATGCACTAAGAAGCATAGAGGAAAAGCTCTTTCCCACTGCAACTGCCCTTAAATACTATAGCAGAATTTACCATTTTAAAAGGAGGTTTAGATATTACTGCATATGTTTGTCCTCAGAGAATTGCAATCACAAGTGCTTGTTGCTTGAACGACAACTTGTAGATGTTTTGGATTGTCACTCACACTCACACACACACACACACATTTCCTGGGGCTGGCAAGTTGAAGTCTAAAACATCTGAAGGGTATCTAGTTCCCTATCCCTAGTTTACAATTAGGAAAACATAAGATAAAGAAATACTGTTTATTTGACAATATATTTCAGGGCTGATATATGTCCATGGGAGTGTGCGCAGGCCTAAGGGACTAAGAACAATATGGATTTAAATAAGGGAGTTTAAGCCTAGCTTATGATAAATTCAGATTCTTGGAAAATTTGCAACCTCAGTTATATTGAGTCAATTAAGGTAGTAAGACAGAGTTTTTTTGAGGTGCTTTTTTGTAGTTATTACCTGCATTGGGTTAATATTCTGGGATAATCTTCAAACTGACTGTTCCCAACTTTTCCACAATCATCAGCATTCTCATGAAAATCTGATCAAGTAGGCTATTGTGCATTTGCAGAATAAGAACCATCTTCATAAATGTAAAAGAAATATTGGGAATGGAATACAATATATGCATGAATGTGATTCTCCATCACTGGAGGTTATTAAGGAGACATTGAGCAACTACTTGTCTGAAATGGTATAAGGCCTCCTGCTGCAGCAGGAGGGGTTGAATAGAAGATCTCCAACGGCCCTTCCAACTCTGTTATTCTGATATTCTGTTAATTGGCAATAAAAATATGATTCGAATAGATTTAGTAATGCCAGAATTCTCTACATGACTAATTCATGTAAACTCCTGGTAGTTAATAGTTGAAATCTGTGACGGAATAAAATTAAGTTCCTTCAGTCTGGTGCTTGTTATATCCATGGGGCTAGCATCTGCATCTTCTCCCAATAAGTATGGCCATCATAAATAGAATCATCATTAAGTTATCTGGAATGAACAAGCTTGGGATAGAACATTTCATTCTTAAGTGTTGACGTGATTTCTTCCATTCAAGAATTACCATTTGTTCTCATAGGAATTGTAAGTGTTGAATTATTAAAATGAATCATAGCTTACTAGGGAAGAAGTCAGTAAATAACTGCAACTGTAAACACTAAGGAAATGATGCACTTCCACAAAGACTTTCACATTGTTTGTCAGAAAATGTATATTGTTGGCTAAAAATCTATTTCTCCTTAGAAATACGGACTCAAATGAACAATTAGTGCATTGTCTGTTCCATGACATATGAACAATAATTTTTGGATAGAAATGAAAAATCTATACATTATATATCAATACTATGATATAACCATGGTTGTATCGATACCAAAATATTTAGCAAAAATATGATGACTGAGAAATGCGGCAAAGAACATTTTTCTTGCTATGTAAAAGCTAAGATTCTGGGTTTTATTGGTTTAAAAGAAGTCCCACAAAAGTTGATTAGTATGACATTATAAAGATCATTTTAATTTAAAGGTGTAATTTTTTAATATACAGCAAAATCTTTGAATTTACCACTCTACAAAGAATTATGGATTAATTGAGGATATAAAGGGCAGCATATTGCCATAGTAAATTGCTATTATTACCCTCATGTAAAATCTATTTTATTTTGTAATCTGTTGCAGAAAAACATAATACATTTAAAAAACATGAATGAAACGTGATTAGAAAATTTAAAAATACATGCATACATGAACAATAATACATTAGTCACTTGCAACTAGTCAGCCAGCAGTAAAATGTTTCAGATATATAAACATATGTAAAAATGTTCACAACTTGGAAACATTGGCGCCCCAAAGCAAAAAAAGAAATCAGAGGTTTTAGGCGTGGGCTAAGATTTGCTTATTTGTTCTTAGAATACCGGTCTTTCTTAGTTATTGGAGCTCATTCCTAAATTTTCATATCGATGTTTAATTCATCACAACATACATAAAATCACTGCATTGATTTTTGGTTGGTAACTATTCCACACAAGCTATGTTGTTAGTTAGGGGCATTCATGGGTGAAGGAAAGGGGTTCAGAAAAGCCAAGGGTCTCTACTTCACTTTGTATATGTGTTGTATGTGTGACATGCACAGAAAGGGGTAGGGCTTCAATTATGTAGGAGTGATCATTATCTAGTCTTTTTGACACCCTTCACCAGTGGTGCCCTTGCTATGAAGTGCTCCGTTTTGTGGTTGAAATTTTAATAGTTATAGGCATGTGAGCTCCTAGCTACTAGGAGTTTATATGAACTAGTCATGTGGAGAAAGATCTCTAGATTTCAAAACTGAAGTATTTAAATTTTTTATTATGTAAATATTAATAAACAGATAACGATGTCAGATAGAAAGCCGATATTGGGACATTTATTCATGACAGTATAGATAAAAATATACCATAGGAATGTGCAAAATACTCCTTGTCTTAGAATGTTAAAAATGTTTAACATATTTTTTTTTTATCCAGGAACCATCTGTTCATCTTAAGTTACCATGGGAACTGGGGTATTCAAGAGCTTAAAAAAAATAGTTTTAGTTGCAAAGATCCCTATCTTGCTTAGGGGGAAATGCTGGTTTTAATATTATTTAAAATGCTATTTTGGGAATTAGTACTGGTATTAGAGTTTTCTTTTTGTTTTGTAAAGTCTAATTGAATAAAGCAATTTCCCATTGGAGAATTCAGTAGTAAATAATTATCATTTGGATTAAGGTATTTCTCATTTGCAATGAGAAAACAGTGAGAGACATATCTTTCGTAGAGGAATTTGGAGCCCTATTTATATAGAGATGTTATTACTTACCAAATCTGTCTGTTCTAGGTCCAAGATGACATTAGTGCAGTAATGTGTTGATGTTTTGATGCTAGGCAAAATCACATAATTCAGTGGGTCGCAAACTTTGTGCTCCTAGGGACGGCCTCTAATAATGAATGGATTTATGTGATGCCACCCTTCCCCAAATAAAATTGGCTGATATACTAGTGCTACATTCAAAGCCACCAACTGCATGACACTGGTAAATGTAAGATGATTCCCTACCCCAGTGGAAAAATAGATGGAACAAAACTACGGAAACAGTTTGTTTCCATTAATGAAAACAATTTGTTGCCCTGTTCACCTTCATAAATTACCAGCATAGAGTTTCCACTCCAGTCCAGTCCTGGAGATTTCTATTTACCCACTAATATTAAACAGGCGATACATTTGCAGAACCCAAACTAAAAAAAAAAAAAAAAAAGGTGAGATTTCCAGCATCCCATCTGCTGCTTCTGTGAAGTTCAAATGAGAAAATGAAAAATTTGCTGCTTGAGAGCAGAGCTGGAAGAAAACCAGCTTGGCTGTCAATCAGGGATGCTAATGTGCCAAATTGGCACCAAATCAAGAATAATCCAGCATGGATAGGCAAAAGTGTTTACTCAGACATAGAATATATATTTTCATAAGATGCAGATTAAAATATATGCAAAGAACAATGATAATAATGCTATTAAAATAATTGGTAAATAATTAGGGATGATACGTTGGAGTTGATGGAGAAAAATCCATATTCATGATACATGGTAGCCCTCAACTTACAACCGTCAGGATCATAAAATGAGGCAAAACTCACTTAACAACTATATTGTTTAGCAACTGTAGTTTTGGACGGGGCAGAACAAGTTTTCAGCATCATTCCACAATTCTTTCCCCCCACTCCCTGGTTCTTAAAAGAGTTTATGGTTTATTACTATCACCATTACCTTACTTTTTAGAAATTTCTTGGGTAGTAGAGAAGCCTGCATAGTTTCATCTTCAGATTGAGGTCAGCACAGTTGCGTATTGTCCTTTTCTTGGCAAGTTGCCGATGCTATTTTTATCTTAACTCAGACAAGGAGGAAAAACAAAACAGAAGCTGCAACTACTGACAAGACCCAACATTGTCTTCATGGGTGGAGACCAGGGCACTTAGCCAATAGCTGAAGAAAGGTGAATTAGCCTGGCTCTAGCAGTTAGTTGTCGCACCTCCAAAATTTGGTTGAGCTTCTCAGACGTTCCCTCCCATCCCACAGTTTGAGAATCCCTGACACATTTCATGTATTATTTTCACTTTGTACTTCAGCAGTGATAGTATCATGGCACGATCTACTTCATAACATTCCTGTTATTGTAAAATGATAGAAAAGTCACGAAGAAAACAACATCACTACAGATTTGAGTAACCTCTGAATAATTATTGTGACAAGTTGCTGTGCCAAAGCTGATCTTTCTTATGATCTATCACGTTAGGTCTCGAGCAGAAACCAAACATATTGAAAAAAAATATAATTAATTAAAAAGACCAAACAGTTTTAGAGAAGAGTAACATGAAGAACACAGAAGGGATAGCAGACAATAGGAAAAGATTGGCAAATTATGTGGGTGGCTCATTTTATTCTTTTGCTGTAAGGGTATTCAATCTGTCCATCCCTCCAGGGTGTCGCCACTTTAAAAGATAAAGTAGAGAGTCATGTGGCAAGAGAAGACATTGTCATTTTTAGATAGTCAAAACCATCTAAATAGTGTGAAGAAGGCATTCACTAATCATTTGACACAGATGTCTTCAAATTGTGTAATTCTTTGACTTCATGGCCTGTATCTTTCTTTTGCCACATGATTTCTATGTCTATCTGCATATCTTCGTATTTTGTTATTTTCTCCAGTTCTTTCTCCTCTCTTCTGCTGTCTCCAAGTACTGCAACTTCCACTATCCAGATTTTTTAAAACTGTCATATCAATAGTTGCTAAGTCTGGGGTGTTACATGGCAGAAGCTTGTCTGTATAACTTCTAAAATCCCAGACATCAATGACAGTTAAATTTTGGATTTTTTTTTTACTCTTTAAAGGTTATATATCTTTTTTAGCCTTGTTACCCAATTCTGGTAAGCCAGAAAAATGAGCAAATAGTAGATAAAATGGCAAAAACTCGGAAAGAAGTGACATGATGGCAACTTAAAAGAAGGAAAAGAGGAAAGGAGAAAGAGGAAACACAATTATCTGGTTTCTGATGTGTATACATTATAATATTGTTTAGAATTATATTACTGGGTAAAAAGAAGGAAACAATTGTAAGAAGCAAGGAATCAGAAGAGTGTAGAATTAGAAGTGGTTAAAACCTATCAACTCTTTCATTCAGCATACAAGTGCATAGAAACAGAAGGGAAGATACCAAGTGAAGTGAGAACTACGAGTGGAAGTAGGGCAATGTATAAAGACTTAAAGAGAAGAGAACATAGAATTTCAGATAATGCAGTTCAGTAGTGAGAAAAGTAAAGTTTTACACAGGCAAGAAAAATCAAATGCACAGGTATAGAGCAGATGATGCCTGGCTCAACAGCAGTAACTGTGAGAGGGAGTCATAATGGACAGTCACTTAAGTATGAGCCAGCAGTGTGCTTCAGCTGCCAAATAGGCCAATGCAATCGTAGTCTGCATGAATAGAGGAATGGCATCAAGGTCCCGTAAAGTATTAGTACTGCTATATACTGCCTTGGTGAGACTACACTTTGAATACTACATCCAGTTCTAGTCATCACAATACAAAAAAGATGTTGAGACTCTAGAAAGAGTGCAGAGAAATGCGACAATGATGATTAGGAGCCTGGAGGCTAAAACATATGAAGAACAGTTACAGGAATTGGGTATGCCTAGTCCAGTGTTTCTCAACCTCGGCCCCTTTAAGACATGTGGACTTCAACTCCCAGAATTCTGCTTTGCTGGCTGGGGAATTCTGGGAGTTGAAGTCCACATGTCTTAAAGAGGCTGAGGTTGAGAAACTCTGGTCTATTCTAACAAGAAGGGCTGGGGTGATACAATGTCAGTCTACAGATATTTGAGAGACAGTTACAAAGAAGAGGAGGACAGTTTATCCTCCAAAGCACCTGAGACCAGAAGTAATGGATGAAAACTTATCAAAGAGAGGTCCAACTTAGAACTAAGAAGAAATTTCCTGGCAGTGAGAACAATTAGTCAGTGAAATAGCTTGCCTCCAGAAATTGTGGGTGCTCCGTCACTGGAGGTTTTTAAGAAGAAATTGGACAGCACTTTGTCCCGAATGGCATAGGTTCTCCTGCTTGGGCAAAGAGTACTCTTACCTGCTCATATTTATATAAATCAATCCCTATTCAGAAAATTCTACAATTTTCAGCTACAGTGAATTCTTTATTATTCCTCGTCTCCTGACTTATCTAGAAAATAGTATTTCCTGTATCTAAAAACCTTAACATTGTGTATATTGGCTCCTCAGCAAAAGTCAGGTGCATTGAAAAAGGGATGCTGAAATTTCAAACATGAAACATACTGTACACTCAGTACTGAAAATGTGACTATGCCCCAAATTAATTTGATGATCAGGTGCGCTAAAATGGTTGGTGAAAAAAAACCAATAAACAAAAAAAAAAACCCTATACTTACAGAATTAGAATTATGGACAAATCTGTTTTCATATTATTAGATTTAGTAATGATAACATATAAGCTAATTTTTTCCCATATCAATTTATAATATAACAGGCATATGAACAATCGTGTGTTTGCAGGCCTGAAAATGCAGGTGAGTTTTTATAATTTTAGTATAAAATTATTTTAATATATATTAAAATGATCCTCTTAATTTATGTGTTGGGTCATGTATGCTTTATTTTCAAAGCATTTTGGACTTTGCACTAGCAAAATACCTTCTTGCTGCTCATGAAAGTAGCAGCATCCTTTTTACAGACTTTAATTTGAACCTGGAAAAAAAATGCTGCTGTTTTAAGGAGTCAATTTATAATGCTGCTCTGAAAGACAATGGAAAAAGTTGGCTTGTTTAATTGGTATCAAACAGCGGTACTCATGTGAATTAATTTTAAATGTTCACAGCCTTATATATGTGAAACAGCATGCAGCTGACTCCAGAGTCTCATGAATACCATTGTGCCCTCAGAAAAAGAGTATATATCATCTTCTCCAATGATTTTATTTGTAAGGGTAATTGCTAACTTCTTGTTCAGAGAGGTAACGGTGTTTCTAAGGTGTTAATCAAGTTTGCTAGTCTCATAAGAAATTATAGGATAAAGGGAGTGGTGCGGTGGCCTAGAGGTAGAGCTCTTGCCTTGCAATCAGGAGGCTGTGAGTTCGATCCGAGATAGAGGCAGATATTTCTCTCTCTGGGCACAATGAGAATATATCTGCTGAACAAAACTCCGCACTGGCAATATGAAAGGAATCCGGCCAGTAAACAATCCATTCAGTTGCCCTAACTCCAACTCACAAGGGATTGTAGGGTTGTTAAAAGAAGATGATGATAAGAAATTATAAGATAAATACATGCACTGGCCTGTGTAGCAGCATTTGATTTTCACATTGCAATTATGATGCAGAAAGCCATTGAAACTCTCCCCATGGTGACATGAGAAATTCAGAATGTTTAACAAAGGAACCCCAACAACATCAGAAATCTGCCTTATTCAAAAATCAAAATGTTTCAGGTTTGGCAATCCTGTTTAATGATAAGGATAATAATAATAAAAATTATTTTAATTTGGAGAACTATGTCCAAAGAATAGCTGAACAGTGGATTTTTTTTCATTTGGAGATTCAGGGTGGTCTACATTGCAATTTTAGATCAGCTCTGCAATAGCCCACTGTCCAAAGAAGTTGGAAATATGAATGGATGCCATTGAGATGTTCTAGGAGTGTTCATATTATATGGAATAAAGTGGCCATGGAACAGCTTTTATCCTTTAGTACAGGAATGGAAGTATAATAGCAATTAATCCAATACTCACAAGGTTCAAAATAGCTACAATCAGCAGGGTTCAAAACCCTGTACTTCTGGTAATGAAATATTTGAAAATGTATTGAATGATGACTGACAGATTGTTCACATTTTTATGAATGAAACAATATTCATAGTGTTGAACAATGATGATATTGTAAGTCTTTTGTCATGTGTAGCCTTGCATTCAGTAAGACATGCTCCCAACTAAGCATCAATCAACTTTAGTTGTCCTTGAACAAGAAAAGAGATACTATTCAAGAAAAGAAAGCATTGCAATTGTTTGGTGTTCAGGTTCCAAGTATGGACTGATGGAATAGATTTTAGATTGAACTTGTAGCTTACGGAGGAAAATGGCATACATGAACTTTTGCCAAAATTAAATGAAGTTTTAATAAGGGTAGCATAAAATATTCCTCCAGATAACTTGCATGAAATATTTTGAACCATGGCTGTAAGGAACTGTAATAGCAATGAGCAATTAGATTGCTTATTAGTTGCTATTCTGAGTCCTCCATTTGAAAATATAAACTTATTTTAAGAAAAAAATAGGCTGCAACAACCTGTATTTGAGAGTAAATTTCAATGGTTCCTATAGAAGAGAATATATGTAGCTCATGATTGAATTATGGAGTCATTGGTGCTTTCTAAGCTTGGTTGTTTGCTTGCAGATATTTCATTACCCAACTAAGTAACATCATCAGAGTGAGTAACTGTGGGTTTTGCTCCCTATTTATATATGGTAACTTGCCCTGCCAGTTTTGCTGGGGATGTGATTTTCTCCTTGGTACCGGTATTGTTTTCTACTTGATTGTTGATTCTTTCCTTTTGAAACTGTGATTGAGTCTGTCCATGCATTAACTCGAGAACTTTAGTTAGTTATGTTTCTTCAAGGGCTTTAGTTGGTTTGTTTGCTATGATGTTGTTGTATGATTGTAATAGTCTCTTGGTTGTTTCTGGGCTGTTTTTGATGAATGGTTGTGTTAACTTTTTCATAGCTTGTTTTGATTGTGCTGTAGTGGATTGAGTAGTCAGGCACTTTTTGATAAAGTTGCGTGGGTGTCCATTTTTTTGGAAGATGTATAGGCAGTTTACTTCCTTTTTCTTGTGTTCTGGATTGCTGCAGTGATTTGTACTGTTCTGAATAATGTTCTTATTCAGAGGAAATGATGGCAAATTAAAAACAAGTCTTTCAAAAAACAACCCACACTAACCAAGTGCTCCATTACTAAAGTAACAACCCAACCTCCCACAAGCAGAGCTGTGTAAGAAGCAAACAGTTAAGCAGAAAACATCTTAATCAAGAAACTCTCAAGAAGAAACTCACATTCCCACCAAAACTGGCAGGGCAAGCTACTCTATATAGACAGGAGTGAATCCTACACTTAATACTGATGATATTACATAGTTGGGTAATGAAACATCTGCAAGAAAACAACCAAGCTCAGAGAGCACCAAGTACTCCACAGATTTCAGTGAACACAACTTTCAGTATATTTTCCTTGTAGAGACACATAAGATCATATTGTAAAGTTAATATGATAGATCAGTGGTTCTCAATCTTTTTTTCACCATGGAATCTTTAAATACCTTCTGTGGCCATGGATCATGGCCACAGATCCCCAAGACTTAACTCAAGATTTAAATCATAATATTTCTTCAAGCCTTGGCAGACTCCCTGTGATGAAATTGCATACCCTCCCCCCACTCAAGGATCCGTGGACCACAGGTTGAGAACCACTGTGATAGACTTTACAAAACTATGTATGTTTTGCTTACAACTATTGTTTAAAACTATTTTCATTTTAATTTAGATTTTACAGAAGACCTGAAGAAATCAAACATAATTTTTGTACTTGGTGAGTAACAAAAGACATGGCTAGACATACTTGTTTTATGTATACAATAACTCTTTGGACAAGTACTAATGAACTGCATAAATTTGTCTAAACATGGTATCTTTTTTTAGATTTACCAGGGTCAGAACCATTGAGAATAAAACATCACAGAGCTTCTCATGATAGTATAGTTAGTTGTATAAAAAATATTATCAGAAAATTTATCAGAAAAATATGTAACACTAAAAGAAGAAACTTCATATTTACTATTAGCGGTATTTAATTAATATCTAAATAAGTAGATGTTTAGAGTAGTCTTTTTCTGCCCAAGACATATGTATGTACATATACATGATGAGCAGTATGGTGCTGTTAGTAGAGTGCTGGACTAAGAGTAGGGAAATATTTTGAGTCCTCCCTTTCAAACAGAAACTATCTGGGTGACTTTGGGCCAATCATACTTTCTCATTCTTTGACTGGGGAGTTAAAAATTACTGACATAAATATACGTTTGTGGATCAGTGTTTATACATGTTATTATTACCAATCTAAATCATTCCATGTCATGATTAAAGCCTCTTCATTGAAGATTTTGGACTGTAATGTACCAGAGAAGGTTGATTGATGCATTTTCATGCATCAACCTGCTCTAGCATAATATACATTATGGTCCAAAATCTTCAATGATGAGGCTTTAATCCTGCCATGGAATGATTTAGATTGGTAATAATATACTCATCCACGAATATATATTTATGTCAGTATTTGAGCATGGTTGTGAATGTAAAGTACTCTTTTTCTTTCTACATTGTGTTACCTGGAGTACTAAGCAAATAGTTCAGTTGGGATTGCTTGTGAGTCATAAAAGAGCGGGGGGAAATGAGAGAAGCATATTATTATATTATTACTGAGGAAAAAAAGACGTGAATATCAGTTGGCTTTGTAGCTTCATTACACATTTGAACCAAGCCCCAAGAAAGGAAGAGCTCTTTGGCAGTTATGAATATAGGACTCTTGTCCATTATTCATCATCTGGTAACATGCATAAGAACATTACAACTCTGTGTTCTCTGTAGTGATTTAGTCACACATGGATAGAATCACCTGATTCTGCAAGTCATCAATAACACAAATAATCCTCTTTGGGGAAAAAATAATAAACCTTCAATATATAACCAGGGAAATCCTGAGAAGCTTCATTCTCAATCTGAAGTGAGAGGATCATGATGAAAACACACCCTACAAGCATCAATGTTGAATTCTTCTCAGTTATTAATGTTTTGGAGCTAATTAAGCTTTTTGCAATTCTAGAATTCATGCAAACTCCTAAAAATGTGGAGAAGTTGCTATGGCAATCAGGCATATAACACAAAGGAAAACGTGCAGCATTAAAAAAAATGACTGCAATAGAAGAGTTAATAAAGATCTGCCAAAAATGTTTTTTCATTGGGTGGAACAACATAAATTATATTGGAAACTGATGTTCAAGGTTCAAACTCTCAATATTTGGAAGAATACACAGATGGTCCTCATTCAGCAACCACTCATTCAGTGACTGAAGTTAGGCTAAGGCTGAATGAGGGAACTGTTCCTCTGAGTTGTGGCCATCACAGTGGTGCTGTAGTCACATGATCATGATTCAGGCACGTGGCATCCGGATTGTGTTTATGATGGTTGTAGCATCACATGGTAATATGATGGCTCTTTCTGACTTTCACTGCTGACTTCCAACAAAGTCATTGGGGAAGCCAGTAGAAGGTCAAAAATCAATCTCTGTCTCTAGTTATCGTTATCTATCTATCTATCTATCTATCTATCTATCTATCTATCTATCTATCTATTTATCTATCTATCTATCCATCATCCATCCATCCATCCATCCATCCATCCATCCATCCATCCATATCTACCTAGCATATCTATCTATCGTCCCTATCCTACTGTTTCCATTGATATGTACTCATTTTATGTGTTGATGGCCATGTTATACTTATTTATATCCATCTATTTGTACCAATCTCATGCGATAATGTCCATGTCTATATATGCCTGTTACCTTGTACATGTCGACAAAAAAAATAAAATGAAAAATAAAATCTATCTATCTTATCTATCTCTACCTATCAATCATCTATACAGATGCAACTGAGTGGGATTAACCTCTAACAAGGTAACTGGAACTGCAGCAACTCCCATCAGCACAGTCAGTTGATGTTGTGCTTTATGACCGCAACACTTAACAAAAAAGCTGCCACTCCCAATTGCCATTGTTAAGTCTGGACTACCTGTATTACTCTTCAGGAAGTAACAATTTCATTCATAATTTTCTTAATACATGACAATGGGGTTTCAAATTTATTTATATACTAGCATATTTACCATATTTTTCAGAGTATAAGACGGACCTTTCCCCCCCTAAAAGAGGGTGAAAATTTGGGTGCATCTTATATACCGAATGTAACCACACCCACCCACTGGCCTCCACCCTTTGACCTCTGCCTCCCAGCAATTTACCTGCAGCAAACAGGGAAAATGGGGGCTTGTGGAGGCTGCAATAGGTTATGGCCAAGATGGCGAACTTATTGCATGCGTGCCACAGGTGGCACTTGGAGCCATTTGTCAAGGCACATGAGAGGTTGCCCTATCAGCTGGCCAGTGCACATGCGCGCACTAGCCAGCTGAGCTCAGCCTTTTTTAAGCCATTTTTTGCCATCCCCAGGCTCCAGAGGCTTTATAGGAGCCTAGGGAGGGCAAAAACAGCCCCCTCCCCCCTCCAGAGGCCCTCCGGAGACTTCAGGAGGCTTCCCTGAAGGTTCCAGAGGACAAAAAATGACCCAATGGACAAACCTTCCAATTTGCTCATAGAGCCGTTTTTAGTCCTCCGGAGCCTTCAAAGAAACCTGAAGGTCCCTGAAGGCTCCGGAGGACTAAAAATGGCCCTATGAGCAAACCAGAAGTGATTTCCGGTTTGCTCCTAGGATCGTTTTTTGTCCTCCAGATCCTTCAGGGAAGCCTCCGGAAGGCCCCTGAAAACTCCGGAGGGCTTAAACCAGCCCTACGAGCAAACCGGAAATCCATTCCCATACTTCTGGTTTGCCAGTAGGACTGTTTTTTTGCGCTCTGAAGGCTTCAGGGAAGTTCCTGAATCTTCCGGAAGGCCTCCGGGGGTGGTGGGGAGACTGTTTTCGCCCTCCCCAGGCTCCAGAGGCTTTATAGGAAAAAGCATGCAAAAAATGGGGGGAGCGGCTGTCATGCATAAATGTGCGCTGGGGGAGTCACGCATTGCATTATGGGTGTGGCATGCCCATGCACGACCCCTGCACTCCCCCCGCTTATGGCACACGAGCCAAAAAAGGTTCACCTCAAAAAAGGTTCGCCTACAGCCTGAAATAGCTGATGATTGGGAGGCCCCTGCTGAAATTGAAAGTGAAACTTGTTGTTTGCTGCATGAGGCAAATTGCTGGGAGGCAGAAGCAGATTTTTTTTTCTTGTGCTAATCAGGCTTTTTGCTGCAAGGAGGTAAGTCAATAACTATAAATGCCTATAGAATGCTCAAATTATTAGACTTATTTTTTAAAGACAACTTATTATTGTTCTAGACAACCTAATAAAATGAAGAAACTTTTTAAAATAAATGATTGATCTGAAGAGGCCCAATTCTATTGTATCTTCTTTTAAATAGCAGAGAATAATTATACTTCCAGAAAGTCACATCAATTTTAACAGCATCTGTACAAGTATAGTCTGAAATGCAACACCACAAACAGTGTATATCATCTGTGCTGTTTGTTGCAAGGAGGCAAATTGCTGGGAGACAGAGGCAGATTTTTTCCCCTTGTTTTCCTCTCCAAATGCTAGGTGCATCTTATACTTTGGATACTTCCAAAAAATATGGTATATAACTACCCAACTCACAAACATGTGACTGGGAGATTTACAGCACAACAGTTCAAAATTCCATATCAGTCTATAACATGGGTGTCAACTCACAGCGTCATGTTGCCGTCATGTGACATTTTGCAACGTTTCCCCCTTTCATGGAGCTGGAGTGGGCCTGGTCTGCGTGTGACACATCCATTCCATGGGCTGCCAGTTTGACACCCCTGATCTATAACAATCAAAAATGAATAAACCGATAAACCCAAGGAAGTAGGAGAACATCTCTTTAATCTCATACAGCTACCTTGCATGTTGCCCCTGGGATCCCGAAAGCTGGTGAGAAGACCTTCTGAAAGAATAATGTTCCAGATGTCAGGGTCCACAGCAGAGAAGATGTACCACCAATTGGATCCTGTTAGGAGAGATGGGGAGATGGGGCCCTCAGAATCCCCCAGCTATGCTGGCTGAGGGATTCTGGGAGTTGAAGTCCACAGGACTTAAAGTCACCAAGGTTGAAAAACACTGCTATGGAAGGAAATGCACAAAATAATGTTGTTGATCCCCAATGGAACAAACCAAAGTCTCTGATAATTTTCGTGATCTTCTGTAAGCAAGGAAATATCTGATTCTGGCAATATATCACAGACAGACTAGCCTGGATAGGTTTTCCCTCTTTTGTATGACACTGAATATTTCCCTCCATTGTTCATCTTCTGCTGGCAACTGTCTGATAAATGCGGATGCAAAAAAGAAACACATTGCCAGGAGCTGGTCTTTGCTTACTGTCCTCTGAAGGATCCATGAAGGTGTTCTTCTCCAGTTGCTTAAAGCAAAAGTGGTCAGCCTTTGGACCGATGTGCAGATCCCCCTGTGCTTTGATGTTGTCCCTGGAATTGCCCATATTCAGTAATGGACAAACACTAAAGGGTGGGATTAGTGACAGAGAAGCAAGTGAGGAGCTACAGAAAACAAAGCAATGATTGTGACATCATTGGACTGAGGCTGAATTAGAGAAAGTTGTTTATAAAAAAAAACAACCTAGCTTTTCAGCTGCATAAATCTACCCCGAAAGAATTTATGCCCGTTTAGTCTTAAAGGGGCACGGTGGCTCAGTGGCTAAGATGCTGAGCTTGTCGATCAGAAGGTCATCAGTTCGGACTTCCGGTTCCGGCGGCTACGGCGACAGGCAGATCGCTGCCTGCTCCAGCTCTCCCGGTGGGCTTCCCCCGCTTCTGGGGGGGCACAAGACGCCTTGGAGGGGCGTCTTGCCGAAGGAACGGCTCGCGGAGGGTCCTGGCGTCGGCGGCGGCTGGCGGGGGCTCCTCCGCTTCGTTCTAGGCATCGGGGAGCAGTTTTGGAGGACGTGCGTGCGCACGCGTCTCGCCCCATGCCGATCGGAGAACACACTTCCGAACGAAGCAGCGGCAGTATGGTGAGAGGCTTCCTTTCTGCATTCCTTCGCTTTTGAATTGATGAACTTTTCAGCACTTTTAAAAAGTTAAATTTTCGGATCCCTGCTAGAGGTGCGGCTAGAGGGAGGGGGATTTCCCCCCCTCCCTCGGACAAGCGGCTTGAAAAGACTTTCCTTCCATCCCCAGAGAGGAGGAGGGGGGAGAGCCAACTAATGATGCCTCACCCCTATAAAAGTGATTTTCATTCGACCTAGCTCCAGAACTAATGGATGAACTGAGAACTTTTTGAACTTTTAAAAATTTTACTATGCCTCTGAGCCCAAAGCTGGCAGGGCAAGATGGCACACTTCCGTTGTCTTCATGAACTGTGAAACCTGACTCCACCTTTAAAATTCAGGCTTCCGGTCTTTGTCTCCGAGTCACCCAGAGGAATTTCTTGTGGATTGCTACTTTCTGAACTCTTTGGAGAAAAAAAACTTTCATCTACTGCTAGAGTGACTAAAGAAATCCCCATCTGTTTGGATCCTCTGCCTTCTGAATTCGCCTGCCTGCTCTACCTCTCCAGCTGCCCAGTCTCTACTTTGACTGATCTCCTTGCTTCATAAACCATGTCTCCAAAAAGACCACCTCCTGGAAAGCCTGGCTTTGCTACTTCTGCTCCAACGTCTGCAACGTCTAGTCCAGCTACACAGTTAAAGATATCAGAATTGATGCAACCCAAGACTACAGAGATAGACTTCCAACAAATGCTTCAACAAATTTTACAAGGCCAGGAGGAAATTAAGAAACAGTTAAGGGAAATGAAAGATGAAATTAAACAGAATCAAGCCCAAATCTTTAAGAACTCACAGAGACTGGACCTTGTGGAGGGTGGGGTGGCGGAGGCGAGGGGGGGGGTAGAGGCCTTACAGAAGGGGAACAAAGAACTTGACATCCAACAAATGAAAGCAGAGTTTGAAAGAATGTCCTTTTATCTTAGATTTCAAAATGTAATAGAAGCAGATGGGGAAAATATAAGGGACATTATGACTAACATTCTAGCTGATTACATACACAAAGATAAACAGCAGATGGAATGGGAGATAGATCTAGCTTATAGAGTGAATTCAGCATATGCCAGAACACATAATGTACCCAGGGAGGTTCATATTAAATTTCTTAGGAAAACCACAAGAGATGAAATTCTGGGTGTACAAAGGGGGCAAACACTGACATACCACGATAGGGAGATAACCATTCTAAAGCAGATTCCCAAAAAAATTAGGGAAAAAAGGAAAAGTTATTCGCAATTGGCGAATAAATTATACCAGAAGGGGGTGTGGTTTAGATGGTTGATGCCTGAAGGTATGCTGATATTCTGGGAGGAGACAAGAATCAGAATCAACACACCCATAGAGGCACAGGCCTTTATGGAAAAAAACAAAGCGAACCTAGAAAAAACAGATGACACTACAACGGTTATACAGGACACGGGAGGGGCCGGAGCTCTGCCAGCGGGGGGTGAAGGGGCAACACCAAGAAAGCTCAGATCACAAAAATAAATAAGAAAACCACAATGTTATAAACAGACCGAAAGTATTAATGAATTTACAACTAGACTATATATTATAATTATATAAACTGATTGAAAAGTATTTTTTCTAGAATTAATATGCTGATTTTTTTTATGACTATGTAATAAGGTTTGATATTTTGATGTAACCTAGGAGTCTGGAGGGAGGGGGCGTCTGCCATACTTGCAACTGCCAAAATTTGTAACTATTCCACTTACCCTTTTCCGCATAAATGTTTTTAAAAAAACCAATAAAACTTCTTGAAAAAAAAAAAAAAAAAAAAAGAAGGTCATCAGTTCAACGGTTCGAATCCCTAGCGCTGCGTAACTGAGTGAGCTCCTGTTACTTGTCCCAGTTTCTGCCAACCTAGCAGTTCGAAAGCATGTAAAATTGCAAGTAGAAAAATAGGAACCACCTTTGGTAGAAAAGTAACAGTGTTCCGTGTGCCTTCGGCATTTAGTCATGCTGGCCACATGACCACGGCGACATCTTTGGACAGCGCTGGCTCTTCAGCTTTGAAACAGAGATGAGCACTGCCCCCTAGAGACGGGAACGACTAGCACATATTTGTGAGGGAAACCTTTACCTTTAGTCTTAAATTCAAGGACTGGTGGATAGAGAAATAATGTCAAATGATAGTAGGAAACGGGTGGTTTTTTTTTTGCACAGATAGCCAGTATGTTTTGCCCAATATCTCAGACGGAATATCTTCCCAATCAACCAGATCCCCCGATGGATACATCTTGTGTTTTGCTACAATAATTTGCTGGAAGCGTACAGAGAATAGGACTGTGCATACTTCAGAGAGGATTGGAACGAGTGCTTCAGACCTCATCTTCTGTTACTAAAATAGCCCAGATGCTTTCAGACTTCTGCACAATCCTGGGGGAAAATAACCATTCCTTTGATAGGAATATTGCATTAAGTTTAATAAGTTAACTTCTTAAATAAATGGCATCAGAGACAGCCCCAGGATTGGAGGTTTTTTAAAAATAAAAATGACATGAGGTCTCCCCCTTTCCTATGCAGCTGTGCTTGAAACATCATCATTTTATAATTCTCCAGAGAAATTAATCTAGTCTACCGAATGCAAAGAAACTTTTTTCCAGGTCATTTCCGAGAGGCTTTCATAATGCTTTGAAAATAACCAGCAGAGTATTTGGAAAAGTCTTTGTTTAAAACCTGAAGTGGCTTGTCTGACTAGTTCTTCATTTGAAAGAACAGGTTGCTGTGCACAAGTCTGTTCAGAAAATGTTCCCTTCTTTCTGCTGCTGCTTTTCCAATTCTTAAAAGATCAGGAACTGAAACAGTCAATAATGACTCAGAGGCAACAGCTGTGCTTTAAAAAATAGTCTATAAACGACAATACCTCACAATACTTAGCACCAGTGGTGGTTCCTACGAGTTTGGCCCGGTTTGGCTGAATCGGTAATGGTTTGGCGGCATGAGTCACTGAAACCAACAGTGACCCAGGCCTGTCACACCCCCGAACCAATTCTCCTGGTGGGGCCATAGGTATTGCCATCTTGTTTTTTGCTTCTGTGCATGTGCAAAGCAATTTTTATTGCATTGCGCATGTGCGCACCCCAACTGCGCATATGTGGTGCGCCCACAAGCAAACCGGCAGTAGTGACTGCCGGAACCCACCCCTGCCTAGTACACTGGAAAACATGGAGATTCAGTGCTCCATTAATGTAATTTATTTTATTATCTTTTATTTATATCCCTCCTTTATTGTTTTTTAAATAAATAACTCAAGATAGAAAAGATGTCTAATACTCTGCCTTTCTCTGTTTTATATGTAAAAAAGGCACTGAATCAAAGGGAAAAATGTTGGTGCTTTGTCCTCATCCCTAAATAAAATGGTTGTAATAGTAATGAAGTCACATTTGCAAAGGAAGATACCAGATGAGTGTACAAAATGAAAATTAACTTTTGTAATTAATTCCATCTTTCCTGTTCAGCGAGTGTGAGTGCCAGAAATGTTAGTACTATGTAAGAAAATTCAGGTAAAAGATAGCATCACTTTAACTCTTAAGTGAAAACCCTAGTCATCTAAACATTGCATCCAAGCCGAGAAATGTGAGCAGAATACAATACTAGTTGGAAATGTTATTTTTGGACACCATTGTATTTACTTTTTTAACATAAAGATAATTTTCTCCATCGTACTTTCTAAACAAATGTGGGGGGGCGGAGTCTCTGTAAATGTAATTATCTAGATTACAAAAATGCCAAGACAAAGCTTTTGCACAGCATAGGATTTGTTAATACTTCTTTACTTTTTTTAGCTGCATAAATCTATCCTCAAGGTGTTTATGCTCATTTAGTCTTAAATTCAAGGACTGGCAGATGGAAAGAAAAATAATGTCAAATGATAATAGGGAACTGGATTTTTTTTTTGCACAGATAGCTTCTTCTTAGTCATATGAAAAGGGCAGTTGGATGGTGAATAAATAGAACTTTATTTGGTTAATGGGGTTATGTGAAAGCTGTCCCTGTTTCTACCACAGAGATATCTCCCAGGACCATGTCTTTATATTTACTTTATTGATTGCAGCATATGTTTTGAAATATGACTTGGGTTTTAAAAAAAACATTGGGATATATAGTCTCTGAATTTGCCTTTATTCCCCAGTCAGAAAAAGCAGTTTATGTAAGGGTGATAAAAAATAGAGTGATGGAGGGAAAACATGCATGCAGTTCTCCTTTCTCTATCCTGTCTATTTTTAACAAATAGGTATAGAATTCTGAATCTACATCTACTTTTTCATGTGGCTACAATTCCTCTTATTCAGGGTAATAGGTTGAAAAGTATATAGTAGTAACGTTACAGAAGGTCTTAATCCAAAAGAGTAAGAGACAGAAAAATAATTCGCACTAAATCAAAGCCAGTTCAAGTCCTAATTGAAGGCCCAAAGAGTGAAGACAAGAGAGGTTTAGGCAAAAAAGATGAGTAGTATACTATGAAGGCTTGTCAGGTAGCCAGTGTCCAAGTGTCCCTAGCAATAAGGAGGAACCGAAGGAGGAATCAAGGCAAATAGTATTATGTGATCCACTAGGAAATTATATTGGCGTAACACTGCTGCTGGTACAAGAGAAAGAAAGAAAAATTAATTTTCCTTTAAAAAAAATAGAATGTAAGTTTTAATTTATTGTTAACCAGTGTTTGCTGTCAAGAATTTGGATAGGATACTAATCTAAACTGAACTTTTCCTTACTGTTTAAGAAAAGATATCAATATCAAGAATATATCTCAATTTTTTTTCTTCATGCTGAGGAAATAGATATTTTTTTCAGCCTATTTTGAAAGTAAAGTATTTTTGTCTAGGTTTTAGAAATTCTCAGAAGTTTTACTATTGCAAAGTTTTTTTTTAAGTTTTAAAATTACTATTTGCATTTTATTCTTTCTATAATGGTCTGTCACCATAATAAAAATTAAATTTGATGTGACTGTTATGAGTTAAATGCAAACAAGTTAGTTAGAGTTGAAAAAGTCCAAATTCGGGATCACTTTGACAACAGTAACACCCCCCCCTTGTTTTTCCCCAAATAACTTTATTAAACATTACAAATGAAGAGAATAAAAATCAATGAAAACAACAAAAGCTACAAATAACATTTATAGAAAGAATTGGGGTAAAACAGAAAAAAGGGAGAAGGGGAAAAAAGTAACTTCTCCCTTTATTCCAGAAGGTAAAATAATTTTAATAGTTTATTGCTGTCTCTAAATAAACGATAATCTCTCTTCTCCCCAATATTCGTCTATTAGATAAGTAAAGCAAGGGCCAATAGTTACATCACTCCTTCTCTGTCAGCAAAAGACTACTAAGAGTAACCAAATTCACTATTTTTTTTTCTTTTAAGCCTGGTTGAAAAAACCAAAAATAAATTTAATTTTAAAATTAAGATTATTCTTAAACCTGTTAAAAATGTCTCAGAAGCACTTTTCCCCTCATCTGCATTTCAAAGCAAAAATCCTTCAGAAGGTTAATGGATTTCTTTTTATCAATGTAAAATTTATCCACGTGTTTGTCACTTTTAAAAAAGTCCTTCACAGCTCTTAGCAGAGCTGTTTTAAACATTCAGAAGAGAAAAAAACTCTATAAATCAATTTCCTAATTTAATATTTGTTCATCTCCTTTAGGGAATGAGTCATCCCCGCAGATTTATTTGTATTATATTTAAATTTCTCTTCAAATTAATTTCAGGGGTATTCATTCTAGCATATTTATTGCTTACAACTTTATTAGAAAAACTTTGTTCTGACAATGTTAGCAAGGCTGTTATCCATTCTGTTGAAAGGGTTTACCATAAGGATTTCTATTCTATTTTCTTTATCTTTGGGATCAAGTATACAGCCTTCTAGGTTTCCTTATCATAAAATAAAGGGAAATAATCTATATAGTAACTGTGAGAGGGATCTTGGAGTCTTAGTGGACAACCATTTAAATATGAGCCAGCAGTGTGCAGCAGCTGCCAAAAAAGCCAACACGGTTCTAGGCTGCATAAACAGAGGAATTGAATCAAGATCACATGAAGTGTTAATACCACATTATAATGCCTTCATAAGGCCACACTTGGAATACTGCATTCAGTTTTGGTCACCACGATGTAGAAAAGATGTGGAGACTCTAGAAAGAATGCAGAGAAGAGCAACAAAGATGATTAGGGGACTGGAGACTAAAACATATGAAGAACGGTTGCAGGAATGGGTATGTCTAGTTTAATAGAAAGAAGGACAGGGGAGACATGACAGCAGTGTTCCAATATCTCAGGGGTTGCCACAAAGAAGAGGAAGTCAAACTATTCTCCAAAGCACCCGAGGGTAGAACAAGAAGCAATGGGTGGAAACTAATCAAGGAGAGAAGCAACTTAGAACTGAGGAGAAATTTCCTGACAGTTAGAACAATCAATCAGTGGAACAACTTGCTTCCAGAAGTTGTGAAAGCCCCAATACTGGAAGTCTTTAAGAAGATATTGGATAGCCATCTGTCTGAAATGGTATAGAGTTTCCTGCCTAGGCAGGGGGTTGGACTAGAAGACCTCCAAGGTCCCTTCCAACTCTGCTGTTGTATTGTATTGTAATCTCTATTTTTCCCTGAGAAAATATTTTCTAGATAATTCTAATTAAAATACTATAAATAACTAATAAGTAGAGTATATAATAACTAAATAACTATAATTCTAAATCCCTCTGGCCCCTATTCCATAATTAACTTTCCAAAAACTATACAATCCATACTGTTTTGCCTCATAATCCACAAAACAATCAAATATTTTAAAATGTTTTCAAAACAAATGTATACCAGCATCTTTGAAGGAGGTGGAAACATACCAGATGTATACAGTAAAATTTTGCCAGTACAAAGACTCAATCTCTCCAATATGCAAAAAAAGCAAAACAATCCAAAAAAAGTAATTTACGCTACAAATCAAGCTTAAAATTTGTAAAGGATGCTTTGGGAATGTGACCTTGATGTAATCCCAAACTCAGCCACTTCAGTCATAAACTGACTGTAAAAACAATAGTTTTTCCTGCCTACTCAAGACTAGTGCCTGTCCGAAGTCAAGTGGATGATCTTGACAATATCTTCTTTGATCTGGAAAAGCACCAGCTTGGATCCATCATTCAGGGACAATTCCCCTCACAAAAGCTCTCTTGCAGGCCAGTGAAAATGTGGTACAATGTAGTTGTATTCCCAGGAAGGAGAAGTTAGATTTCAGAGGACCAAGAAGGTAGCAAAGATTAGATAATTTGGTTGGGAGAGAATTAAGATCATTCTTCCCTAGCATTTCTCAGAGTATATCTTTCATGATGCAAATACAGGTAGTCCTCAACTTACAACCATAATTGAGCCTAAAATTTCTGGTGCTAAGTGAGGCAGCTGTTAAAGGAATTTTGCTCAATTTTACAACCTTTCTTGCCACAGTTGTTAAGTGAATCACTGCAGTTGTTTAGTTAGTAACACGATTGTTAAGTAAATCTGTCTTCCTTATTGACTTTGCTTGTCAGACGGTCACAAAAGGGGATTGTATGACCCCGGAGCACAGCAAACCATCAGAAATTTGAATCAGTTGCCAAGTGTCTGAATTTTGATCACATGCCTATGGGGATGGTGCAATAGTCATGTGTGGAAAAACGGTCATACGTCACTTTTTTCAGTGCCATTGTAAGTTCAAACAGGCATGAAATGAATGATTGTAAGTCAAGGATTATCTGTAGACACTTGGGTGTGTCCAATCACACTTGGCCATTTAGTTTGGAAAGATTTCTATCTATAGGTGAGGAAAAATAAAGGAAATTTCTCGGAAGTAACTCTCCTCTCCATGTCTTTCTTGATTTTGGGGGTCTGACCGAAAGCCAGCAAGGCATCAGCTTACTATGGTTTTTACAGGAAACACATTTGCTTGTTGATCTCATATAAGGCAAGGCCATGTACTGTAGTTCCACCACAGCCTTTGTAAATAGTGGTTTCTATTTCAGATATCTACAAAATTCACTCATGTCTTCGTGTATATATTGGGATGGGCTGCTGGGGGTTCGTAGGGGTTTGGGAGAACCTCTAGCTAAGATTCTATGCAGTTTGGAGAACCCCCAAATTCCACACCTGGCTAGCCCCACCCACCCCTCCCGGAATGCCAACGCAGTTTTGGATGCAGTTAAGTGCAGGGTGCGCGTGGAGGCTTGGAGAGGGCGAAAAATGGCCCTGCCAGAAGTTCAGGAAGGCTGGAAGTGAGCGTCTTTCAAGCTTTCAGAGGGCCTCCAGAGCCTGGGCAGGCCGTTTTTGCCGTTCAGGAGGCTTGAGGAAAGCCTCCGGAGTCTGGAGAGGGCAAAAACGTCCTCCCGCTGTGGTGCAGGAGGCCGACTAGGCCACATCCACCTTAGCCAGGCCTAACCAGCAACCGGGCAGAGAAGCCCTTGCTAAATTTTTTGAAGCCCACCCCTATATATATATACCAATGTGAATTTTCCAAACTGTAGATGGAATTTCCCACTTGCTTGGATACATGTGACATAATCGAGACCTGTCAGAAACATTCAATAGTAGAGAAATTCTCTCTTGTTTGCAAGTGATCCATAATGTGGAAAGTTGTTATGAGAAGGCTGTTTTTAATGATATCAATGTGGTAGTTGTTAAGACATAATTTTTTAATTGTCAGCTGTGAAAGATCAAATCCACACATGAAGGTTAAATTAAAGTGATTTATTGCTACTCACACCTGTGCACAGGAATAATCTCAACTAACAGAAGGAAGCTAAGCCCAATCCCTCTTGAATTCTGTTGACCCTTACCTAACTATCCTCAACTAAGTTAGTTAGGTAGGGGTCAACAGAATTCAAGAGGGATTGGGTTTAGCTCCCTTGTGGCTATGTGGAGAATGTAGGCTGATTGCTCTTTGAACTCCCATGCCCCCAAGTTCTGCCATTCCTTCAATAGGACTCAATAGGTGGACAAAAAAAATGCCCAATCCAGTCTAGTCATGTGGCTGACCATGCGACAAACTGTAATAATAATACAGAATTTCAGATATCCTGTTACATATGTATTGAGGAAGGACAATTTTGTTTGTAGAATAATCCCTTTTCTGCATATGTGTCCCCTGATCCTGTTCGTGCATATTTGGAACTGGATCCTGATGGATTTCAGTAAAGCTTTTAACTACAAAATTTCAGCTTGTGTTGTTTAATTTTGCAATTTTACAGGAATATTACAGGGAGCATTAACAACAGCACTTTTGGATAGAATGGCACTATTTGATACAACCTAGAGAAAAGATATGCCTGCACCTGTTGATTTGTCTCTTGAAAGGAAATTTAAACAGTAAAAAAATAATCAGTTTTCCTCCTATTCTGTCTTTGACCTGAAAGATCTCTCAACTAATTAAGATGAAAAGCTTTACATATGGAAGGAGGAACTCATTTGTACTAATACGTTTAGAACCAGAGTTTCACATTCTAATCACCTGGGCATATCTTTGTTATCAGTTAAGAAAACAGTCTCTTCACTAGTTCACAGAGAAGTCATGAGCAACAGATTGAGAAAATTGCTTCCTTAGGGACCTAGGAGATAAATTGAATTCAAAAAGAAATAAACAATCCACTCTGAATTTGCATGAAGAATCCTCATGAAGTGACATGCCTACGTATATCTCCTTAAAATTTGGCATTTAAAAAAAAAACTCTCTTTGGACTTTGGGGAGCTTGTAACTATTTTAGAGGGTGCCTTATTGGTCTCCAAGTGCCAACACTTGCTCTACACCAGAGTCTCACAAACTTGATCCCATTAAGATCTGTAGGTTTTAACTCCCATAATTCCCCAGCCTATGTCTATGCATCTTTAACTAGCTAAGGTTGGGAGACCCTGCTCTGTACCATTGCATTTCTCTTAACACTTCTCAATAATTCCCTATACTTTTTTTCTTTTTAATTATTTTCTTCTTCTGAGAAAATGTCCAGTTTAATTCTTTGTATCATATGAGTATCCAACATTTTGGCTTGCCTTGACTGCATTGAGTGGAGAGGAACTGTCTTGAGCAGTATATAAATATATATCATATAGTTAATGTACAGTATGTATGTATGTATGTATGTATGTATGTATGTATGTATGTATGTATGCATGCATGCATGTATTCTGTTTGTGTGTATCACATAATATTAAAAGTTTACAATCTTGTGGGGACATATTACTAGCTCTCCAGGGCTGCATGCAGTTTATGGGTCACAGATTGGACATGCCAGTTGTATAATATTGATTAGAACACATTTAAACGTTACAAATTTGCTTCTTATATTTGGATGTTGGGCAAAGTCCTAATAGTTTTCAGTTGCTATTATTAATTACTAATTAACAATTTTCCTAAAATGATTTGGTAGGCTTAGATGTCAGACATTACAATATTTAATTTAGTGAATAAAATTTAAACTTCAAAGGTTTGGTGACATCCATGCTAGGATTTTTCTTGTTTCTGTAGCGCTGTGTCTGTAAGAGTTGGTTCTATGACTGTTAAGGCTTCTGGCAACTGCTGTGTAAATAATTCATAGCTGCAGATTCCACCTTTATCAAAGAAAAACCTTGCTTATCTCCAGGGTGCTGAGAGGCTATGAAAAAAAAACCTCAGAAAGTCTCTGCCCAAGTGTATCCTAAAATATATTACTTATAAATTGAAAATGATTTGGTAGAATCCCTGTATTACCACAGCTTATATCTTCCCTAAAAGAATTTGGGGAAAAAATCTTTCCGCTCAGGTACTTACCAGTGGTCTGATTCATGTGGTGGATGAAACATTCTCTAGCTTGTTATTTTCAGCTATAAAGTTTCTGAATGGTATCACTTTAGTTGTAAAAAGATAAACGATTCCTTGTCAGTCATGTCTGACTCTTGGGCACAGTGATCATTTCCAATTTCTTGGCTGAGGGAGCCAGCTTTGTCTCAAGACAATTTCCGTAGTCATATGGCCACCATGACTATAAGTCAAAGGTACCGATTAATTTATTTGCATTTGCGTGGTTTCAAACTGCTAGGTGGGAAGATGCTGGGGCAAATGATGGGAACTCATCCCATTATGTGGAGCACGGGTCCCGAACCCAGTCTGTCAGCTCTCTGTCTGAGGGTCTTTAATGGGTGAGCCATCATGTCCATACTTTATTGTAGTCATACTTTAGGCGTGATCTTTTGTAAATCACAGGGAGAGTTGGGTGGTTTAAAAATAAATGCATGGATGAATAAATATGGGTAATCATCTCAACTTACAATCATTCATTTAGTGTCCATTCAAAATTAACACTGCCATTGAAGAAAGTGACATGTCTGTTTTTCTCTACTTATGACTGTTGTAGCATCCCCATGAACACATAATCAAAATTCGGTTGCTTAGTACTGTTCCATATTTATGATGGCTGCAGTGTCCTGGGGTCATGTGATCACTTTTTGCAACATTCTGACAAGCAAAGTCAATGGGGAAGCCCAGATCCACTTAACTAACTTAATAGCTGCAGTGATTCACTTAACAACTGTTGCAATAGAAGTCATAAAATGGGACATAACTCACTTAAGAACTGTCTTGTTTAGCAATATAAATTTTGGGCTCAATTATGGTTGAAAGCTACCTGTATTCCATATAGAATGATAATTTGGACTGATGGTAATAAATTTGTAAAAAAACATTTGTAAATTTTGTTTTCTACCTTCACTTTCAGTTAAGGTTGGATTAGGTTGGAAGAAGAATTTTCTTATAGGAAATTGGTCATTCTCTTTCTTTTCCCGTCTTTTTATTACATGGGTAGTTGATGAGTAATTGCAGTTTGTTTGGGAATTAATTTTGAATGAGTACCCTTAAAACTCTGCAGATAAGAATAGATGGGCAATATTTCCATTTTAAAAGCTATATTTATATCTATCTATCTATCTATCTATCTATCTATCTATCTATCTATCTATCTATCTATCTATCCATCTATCTTCAATTTTCATGGCCTCCCATCTCAGTCAATGACTGAGTGGTTGTATGTGAAAAAACATTGATATAATAATTGTTTAGAAATGAAAGAGACTTCATTATGGATTCTGCACTGTTGAATCTAGAAGAGGCCTTTATTATCCACTCCTACCACCATTTAATTGATATGCTTCTGTGATGTTTAACTAGTATACTCCTATGATAATTTTTGTCTATGATGAGTCAGTTATTCTCTCACTAATTTGAGAATTTATATTTACTTATAAAGGTGGCCCAGGCTCTGGCAAAGCAACCCAGTGTGAGAAATTAGCACAAACATATGGATTCATGCATCTGTCCGTAGAAGATCTGATCCAAAATGAGACAGCATCTGGAAGGAGTAAGAACATCAGAAATATATCTGAGAGTGGTGAACTTATATCAGGGGTAAGATGTGATTCCAAAGTTAATGTAATCTTTACAATGGGTATGTGTGTGGGAGGATAGAAGGAAGAAGCTTGATTGGATAATATAAAAACTAGGTACCATATTTTTTGGAGTATAAGATGTACCTTTTTCCCTCAAAAAAGAGGGTGAAAATGTGGGTGCGTCTTATACACTGAATACAGCATTTTTTTGCCTCCTGAAACCCTGCCCCATTTGCAAAAATGGCCATGCATAGCCTTTACGAGGCTTCCAGAGTGCTCCTGGGGGCTGGGGAGGGCAAAAATGAGTGAAAACGGACCATTTTGGCTTGTTTCCCCCCCCCCCCGCCGCCGCCCCAGAAGCACTCTATAAGCCTCCTAAAGGCTATGCATGCCCTTTTTTGATGAAAACCGGGCCCGTTTTCATAAAAATGGGCTTTTTTTGCTCATTTTTGTCCTCCCCCCCAACTCCCAGGAGCACTACAAGCCTCTTAAAAGCTATGCATGCCCTTTTTTTGACAAAAAAAGAGCCGGTTTTCATGAAAAACGGGCCGTTTTTGGGAGGTCTGCAGAGTGCAAAAACTTTTTTTTTTGAATTTGCCTCTTCAAAATCTTGGTGCGTCTTATACTCCGGTGCATCTTATACTCTTAAAAACATGGTAGGTTCTTTCTCCAGAAATGTGTTTGAAGAGCAATATGTATTAACCAGTGACGTGCGGTGAGGTTTATGACTGGTGAGGCACTGACACAGTGCTGAGTTTCAAATATTTTTAGACTTGTGGACTTCAACTCCCAGAATTCCACAGCCAGGCATGCTCAGTTCCGATTTAAAGCGACAGCATTTGTTTTTCTCCTTTGCTCCTTCTTTCTTTTTCTTTTTCTTCTCCTTCCCCTCCTTCCTCCCTCTCTCCCTTCCTCCCCCTCTCTCAAACACACACACACACACACACACACACACACATACACACACACACACACACACAAGTTGGATTGGACTATCTCTCCTACCCCTTCCCTCTCTCACTCACTCTCAAACAAACCCCCCCCCACACACACAAAAGTTGGATTGGATATCTTTTCCAGTGGCTTGAAGAGTCTTTGCCTGGCTTCCTGCCTCCTCCTGTGGTCTCCTCAGTGCTCGCTTGTGCTCTCCCTCCCCAAGTGTAGTTTGATTGCAGGTGGAGCCACATTGACTTTTCAAATTTGTAATCAGTGAAGCTGGGCTAGATTTTTATATAGTTTTATCCAGCTGTGTGTGTGAGAGAGAGAAATGAATGGGGGCCTGGGGAGGAAGTCACTACACTTGGGGAGGGAGAGCACCAGTGAGGTTAAGCAGAGTCATCCACGGTGAGGCAGCAACTAGCTCAGCTTTTTCCTTTTACTTTTTTTTTTCATGATGAGAGTGGTGAGGCTGTGCCTCACTTGCCTCACTTGCCTCACCTGACTGCACGTCACTGGTATTAACTCAAAACTACCTGTTGTGTTTTAAAGAAAGCAAGGTAGTAAGTTAAGCCCAACAACATAGACATCTTTGCTGCTCTCATTGAGACATTTTTTAAAAGACTCCTTCAATTGAATATATTTGCAAGAGATATGCTTAGTAATGTGCTCGAGTACTTAAAATAATTAGCTCTCAGGGGAGCACTGCCCCCCCCCCATTTTCTAGCGTTTTCCTAGTTGTAAAATGTCTAGGTTAAGAGTCAGTAATGATAGGAATTTTGGAGCACCTTCAATAGGTAAATATGGTAAAATGGTACATGCACATGAGTGCACAAGATATTTGAAATAAGAACATATTAGGTTATGTCTCATTCTAAGGACTTCAGCTTTCATACCAGATGTTAAACCAAACTACTTTGCATTCTTCAATTAAGGATATTATCACGGATCTCTTAAAAGAAGCTATACTTGCCAATATGGAAAACTCCAAAGGATTCTTGATTGATGGCTATCCCCAAGAGATTCAACATGGAGAACAGTTTGAGAATGAGGTGAGCAATCACATCATGCAAAAGGAAGAACTGAGCGGTTGCTTTCATGCAAGATGTCCTTTCCTTCTCCAGGGATCCCTTAAAAATGTTTGTTTGAAATCTTGAATCTATTGCCAAGTAATGTCGGCAAGACTGAATCAGACGGATAATCTCCCTCATTATAAGACATTTTCTTGCTCTAATTCTGTTTGCTCCTGTCCAGTGTTGTCTATTGAAAGTCTGACTTTTTCCATGAACTTCATAATCAACAAATATTATTAGTTATATTGTTGTCAACTTGCAGGACTTAAAAAGCTGCATTTGCTGCATTTCTGCTTTTGATGCAATATGTGGAAAGATGAAGTGCACTCGAACTATACAAAGGATGAGTTTAAAAATGCCCTAATGCAGAAGCAATTGTAAAATGCAACATAATTTCCACACATTATCTGTTGTCTTAGAAACTTCAGAAGTGCCAAAGCTACTGGGTGAAAATGACATCTCTAATTTGCACACACTTTCAGTAACTGCACTTTCAGATTGCTTATTAAAATATTGGCATATTACTCTTCCCTATAAAAGGATGTATGAGATGCTCTGGAGTGATAATTGCTAGGAGGGATGGAATAGAGAGCATATTTCTAATTCCCTCTGAATAAATGATAGCGTGAGAGCAATTAATAAGTTGGAACAGCATCACCATTTCAGCTTATATTATCCCCGCAGGACACCCAAAACTACTAAGTTGAACAGTGGGATCTAAGTCTAACAAACAAACAATGTGATCATAACAAGAGCTAAAGCCACCGTGAAATATTTGGAAGTGAAACGGCTTAGGTGGAAAGGGAAGGTTTTTTCCCATTTCTTAATGGCAGAAGGATCTGGGCTAAATGTGACTTCTGAGCACAACTTTCAGTGGCTCAGGAACATCATAGGGTTAGGAGTAGGGTTAAGGTTGGGTTGGGTTAGGCTCCTCCCTCATGTACCTAAGGAATCAATGCCAGTGATTGTAACAAGTGGAATAAGTAGTTCCTCAAATCTTGAGCCATTTAGGGTTTTAAATGGTAATATCAATACTTTAAATTGAGCAGTAAGTAACCAGTGTAAATTGTCAATACTGACATGGTCCCTTTACTTTATTAGCAGCCTATCTGCAGTACTTTGCCCTAATCAAGGACTCCAATCACTCTTCATGGATAGACCCATACGAAGTGCATCATAGTAGTATGGATAACCCTTGTGATATCTGATGAATTCAGAAACAGTTACAGATGACACTCTAAGCATAGTTTTGCAAAATGCATTTCTTGTCTGGGTAATCAACTGAATCCAGAAACAGCTAGTGGTCAAGGAAGAGTTCCGTTCTGTGAATTTGCTCTTTAAAGGAAATGCAATTCCATTTAGACTGAACTCTAATCCTAAACCCTAATTTCCTACTGATTTAACAGCACATTTGCCTTGCACTTAATTGTCTTTCATTTGTTTAAATATGATGTTTTCTAAAGTGTGTGTTTGTATGTGTGCAGAATATGCATATATATGTATGTATGTATGCATGTGTATCTGTGTGTATGTATCTAGCAAAGCAATTTCATTTTAAATGGAAATCTATGCATTGATTTCATCCTGGTTGGTGTTCATGCATCCTGCCAAGCCATGGTTTATTTAAGCATGCTTTATTAATAAGCAACAGTTGTCTGAGTTTGCAGAAAATACTAGGTGAAAAATAAATTATATTTAGATTACCACAGATTATAAATACAATCATTCATCAAAACTATGGAATCTACATTACTATAATTTATATCACACCGTACTGAAGTTCAGATACAATATGAGCTATTGATTTAAATAATAGATTATAACAAGACAATCACCTTGAGCTTTTAAAAACGAACCTATTTAATTTCCATTTCTGGAAAACATTCAACTGTAAGTGGATGTGTAATTTAGACAATTTCTAACATGTTTTTTTTTAAATCTTTGCCTACTATACCTTGTATAATTTTATTGCCATGACAGAGGCTTAACTATCAAAATGTCTCTTGGGATTAAGCTTCAAACTTATTTGTTACTAAATATACGTAAATAGACTTGCTGTGCATATAAATTTTGACATGGAATCTCAAGTGAATACAATCAAATGGACAGATGGTCTCAAATGATTTTGTTGTTTGGATCAGTCAAACTGTAAATTAGGTTCAACTTAAAGAGTGACATTCAAACATCTATTTTTAAAATCCCCATATGTGTTGATCCTAGCAGCTGGTCCAAATGGTTCTTTTTGTCCTGTACAGAGAAAAGCCTTAAGAAATGGAAGATTACCTTAAGTCCTCCTTAATTCTTTCTCAGGCTGAATAATAATTGCCTGGATTTGTTTCTACAAATTGCCTCTAATTATGAGGATACATTTCATAGGATATCAAAATGAGGGCAAATGGCTCTTGGCACTCAAACTCACTGGAGACCGCTATTTTACAGGGTCTTCATGAAGAGCTTCTGTTCAGAATACTAATGGGCCATCTTCTATTCTCTCCTCTGGAGACCTTTGAACAATTCCTCTACTCACTCTACTCATTCTGCATAGTGGTTGCCATTTCTGCTCATTCACAGAGACCTTTTCACTAAGCCATGCCTTAGCAGAAGCCCTCGTTCCCTTAAAGAGCCTGACTTGTTCCCAGGCACACAAAATTGAACCTTAATTCATGTGCAACCATTCTTCAAATACATGGAGATAGCCATCTTTTTAGACCAAACTGCATGTTATGGACAGCCTCAAAAGATTATCTGGCAACTCCTTTTCATCTGTGGCAAGTGACTGCGGCTATACTGTATCTTCGACATAAAATCCTACTCTTGTATTTCATAAATTTAATTTGCAATTTGTGAAATACAAGAGAATGATTAAAGATCACATAAAATAGTTGCCTCCCCAAACTAATTCTGTGTCTAACTTCTGAAAATTGTCAGCCAACCTGGGACGGTAATGCAATGTACATTTTTCTGACCCTGTCACTACTACCTATTAACTGGAACTGAGAGAAGAGTTGGAAATACCATTTTTTTCTGGTAGAATTCTTGCATTGCAATGACGGATATTGGGACGATTTATTATTATTTTTCTTTCTAGCTCTCCAAGCAGTTTTTCTCTTTAGTATTGGGCATTGTCCTTATCTTTTTTCTTTCCATTTTCTCTTCTCTTCTTTTGTTCTCCAGAGTTTCCACATTGCAACTATGAACTGAAAAAACATCTAAAATGTTTGCAATGTTACAGTGTCTGGGCTTAGAGAACAAATCATTGAAATAACAATATAAAATTAATGATTAATTTTATTAATTATCCAAGACAAGGCAATGCCCAATACTAAAGAGAAAAACTGCTTGAAGAGGTAGAAAAATAAAACAAAGCAAAACTGTCCCAACATCCTTCATTGCAATGCAAGAATTTCACCAGAAAAATTGATATTTCCAACATTGTATGTCTCCTAGCATCATTAATTAATAAAATTAATCATTAATTTTATATTGTTATTTCAATGATTTGTTCTCTAAGTCCAGACACTGTAACGCTGCAAACATTGTAGTTGTTTTTTCAGTTCATAGTTGCATTGCGGGAACTCTGGAGAACAAAAATAGATCCATGTGTTTCAGTAAAAGAATTTCCTCACTAAGATAGATCGTGTAGTTTTAATTTCTGGTGTAGTGGTGCCGCCTTGTGTTCTGTATCAACAGCATTAAGTTCTCTCCAATATCACCTTGTAGTACTTATCTTTTTTCCCCACCTTCCACCTTTTTTTTGTTTCAATAGATAAAATGTGTGTAGGTCTCAGAAATCCATCACAGCAGTTGGTGTCCAAAATATCTGTCTGCCTCACACAGAGTTTATTTGGCTTTTATACAGTTTTAACAAGCAAAGCAAAAGCAGGGGTAGCAACAGCATCTTATTGGTACATTTTCCTTGTCAATATCTAAGACCATCCCAGCCAGAGAAGGGGCTTCACATATCTAAAGGTTCCTGGTACTACCTGGTTCTAATAAACAGTTGAGGTCATCGGTCACTGAGATCACGGAGGCTTGCTGCGCATTTCTGTATGTAACCTTTTCTCTCTACTTACATCTGGTTCTGCTAATTAGGTGAGATCATGGCATTTTTACTGCCCATCTTTACGTAACCCTTCCTCTATTCCTACAAATTTGGGGAGATACAGTACATGTTTAAATTAATGATACTAAAAAGTTTTAAATGTCCTTTATTTAATAAAAATATTTGTTCATGACAACATATCTGAAGACAAGTGAATGTCTCCTTCCGTACAGAGACAAAATCCAGATAGGTATTTTTTTAAAACTATAACTCAAGGATCAATACAACCTCAGCTGAACAGTTTTTCAAAGGAAGTTTATAATCTCATCCCGTCAGAACCACCAGAATCAGCCTTACAAGCAACACTTTAAAAACTTTCTCAGTTATAGTTGTTGTGTGTATATGTAATGGAGGCATAACAAACCTATAAAAATGGTAGTTTCATAATGTGACTTTTAATCCAACATTTCCAACCTGACGTTTTGGGTGACATACAATTTTTTATGTATCCCACACTTTTGTGTAAATATTTTTATGTGACACCTAGAGATGCATAGAAATATTGTTTAATAAAATAAATACAGGATGGTAAAGCTATCTTATTATTATATATCATCTTACCCTGCAACTTAAGTTTATTCTGAAGCCAACATGAGATTAGAAGCAATGACTTTAGAGTTCATGCAATCATGCATAAACCATCCTGGAACATAGTTTTCCTGTTCCTTCTTTAAAATAAAACATGTAGGTAAAGGCACAGGCAATAATTCTGTTTAAATCTTATGTACAAACTCATGTATTTGGCTATCATTTCTGTTCTTATTCCCCAAAAGCAGGGGTGTCAAACTCGCATCATCACGGCAGCGTTAAGTGACATATCAGGACTTCCCCCCCTTTGCTAAACCGGGTGTGGGCGTAGCCAGCACGTGATGCATCTGGCCTATGGGCCGGGAGTTTGACCGCCCTGCTGTAAAGGAAGAAAATTATACTGAACTAATTTAATTAGAAAGGGAACAGTTTAAAAAAAGTGGAAGAACTGATGCCATTTCTTTTTTCCATTTTTTCAGATTGGTGAGCCCTCTCTGGTACTCTGCATGGACTGTTCTTCTAAGACTATGAGTAGTCGCCTTTTGCAAAAAAGCCAGTGCCTTGATGATAATATCGAAACTATCATGAAATGCATCGAAGCTTACTATAAAACAGCTGAGCCACTAATTGCATATTACGAAAACAGAATTCCACTTTTTAAGGTAGATTGCCTTGACTTTCTACTTGCTCTGTCTTCTGTTTATGTGGTAACATTTTAAGGAGATAATTCACTTGTGTCACAAATGTTCTGACATAGTAAGTCCTCTCACTCAGTTTCTACTACTGAGAAGGAATATACGATATATATTTTTGAGTTGCAAGATGCATGTTAGCCTATCCATGAAAATAGCCAGGGAAAATCCAGGAAAGACTAAAAATTTAACTGAATTATATTCTGCTTGATTGTTATGTATACATAAAATGGCCAGAAACGGGGTGGGGGAGGGAATCTAAAGACAAAACATGTCACAGATAAACTATATTCTGGTAGAGAGAAATTCCCTGAGGATGGGCTCCACCATGAGCCAAAATCTCAGAAGACAAAACCTCTTGCAACATTATCCTGGGACGGGCATATTTGCTTCATTCGTCAGATAAATTATGTTTGACTTAGATCCTTTTCTTTAGTCAGTTCTTTCACCTTCATATGTTGGCAGGTCATGTTTAGGGATGACTGATTAGTTGGCCAGTGGCCATATTTTTATTCCTCAAACATCATAAACGAGCAGAAAGCTTGTTACATTCCTTTCTGCCTTCCGGTCTTGGAGTTGATGTCATAGTGGAGAAATAGGATTTATATCTGCCCCCAGGAGCCTGCTTTTCAACCATCTCCCCCCCCCCCCCAAATATATATATATATGGGAAGGTAAAAGCAGAAAAGACCACAGTGTCTTTTGGAGTGTAGTGTAGTGCAGAAAGCAGCTCTGGTTTCTGGGGAGTCTCTCCAGGGTTTTTTCTTGGTCGTGAATCTGAGAAGGATCAGTTAACCTCAAGTAAGTAGTTCACCTAAATGCGTGGCTGTGGGGCTGCACTGGTTGCTCAGAGTGGCTAGTTTAATTTCAAGCAAGGCTTCTGGATCTTGGACATAATCAGGTTCCTTTGTCATCTGGGAAGGACAAAATCAAAATTCTCCCTTACAATTCTCTGGAATTAATATGATAGTTGCAACCCATAATGGAAAAACAAGAACTTTGCACCATGAAAAGAGCGTTCTTCTGGATCAGCCTGACTCATACATATGTGAAAACTTGAGAAATGGCAGATGATTTTCCATTTCTCTAAATTTAAAAACATTGAAATTGAAAAAAAAATTAATCACAAATTTAGCACTCATTATTTTCACTATGAAGTGTGATATAATCTAGAATAGGTTCAGCTTTTGGGTTTTAAATACATTTCTGTATAACATAGCACATGCTAGCTGTTGTTTCCATATACTTCAGTGAAATTTATTTGGCAATTATTTTAGATTACAAATAATTTGGCAATTCAGTCTCCCTTTATTATCCTCTTCTACTTATTATTTAACACTTTTAATTAGAATCATTTCCTTAATTAAGGTATTTAAGTATGCCCTTTTGCAAATTGTCTCACACTTGCACCAAAATCCCCAACTCTGGAATGTATTTAATAGATTAGGAAAATAGCTACTTACTATACTGTTGCTGGTTATTATCTAGGCTATATTATGCAATTCTACTATACAAAATAGGGAAAGAAATCAAATAAATAGAAAATTGCTTCTATTGCCTTTTTCTTTTTTGCTATTACTGAAATAATTTGTCTACTTAGTCCTTTCATATAGAATAGGAAAGTCAGAATGTCTTTGAGAAATTGAGAGATTATCTCCATATTGACATTTAGTGGTTCTCCTTGAAAATGCTCAGCGTGAAACATAAAGCATCAGCTGCCAAAATACCTAAGAACTGATTGCTTAAGATTCATACTTCTCCCTCCCCAGTATGTTTTTCACTTTGAATGTTTTAGGTGAAGAGCAATTTAAAATCTAAGAAATAAAATACATACTGGGAAGAAATGGGAGTGATCATTTCAGTTCAGGTTTGTTTGTTGCCACTGCAGGAGCTTATAAACTAGAAACCCTAGAACAAATGTTTTCAACCTGTTTCATCTCACAGTACAGAACTTCCCATAGGCAGGACTTCTGGGTCATGAAAAAGAAATTCTGTGGTGTCAGAGGTTGCATAAGGAAAATAGAGGAAGTCTAGTTTCATGGGAAGTGGGGCTCTGGGTGATGCAGCATGCCTGTGGACATTTTGCAAAACATTTTACTGTTATAGATGCTATTAAGAAGAGCTTGTATCAATTTTCTGGTTGCCTGCAGAAGTTTGTTCAGTCTCAAGCTTATAGCGTGTGTTAAATATTTGGTACATCCCAATAAGTAGCAGGTTGGCAAGAATGTGCTGCCTTTAACAATAGACCGATCCTAAGTCACTTTCTCTTTTAAGATTTTTTTTACCGTAATATTATAAAAGCTTGGCTGGTGTCTGTTGCTTGAATTCTACTAGTGAAGTTGATTACTTATTTCCTCCCTAACAAGAGATTCAACCTGACAAAATATTCAATAGCATGCTTTCGTAGACATGAGCATCAGGCAGTATTGTTTCCAAGCAAGGAATTCTAAGTTCTCTTCCTGCTTGTGCACTCCTTTTCCACCCAACATTCAAATTAATGGCTGAATTTACTTAGGCATAATGGGATCTGATAGAATATCTGTAACTCAGGGTTAAGCTGTGGGATCTTTGATCATCTCTGAGCTTGTAGGCTTTCTTGCCGATATTTAATTACCAAACTAGATGACATCATCAGTGCATTAGTGTTATCTAGTTTGGTAATGAAATGTCTTTAAGAAAACCCACCAAGCTCAGAAAACACCCAGGATCCATGAGATCTTTTTAAAAGTCCTTCTGTTTTGGGTTTTGAGTATTGCATATTATTTCTTCAAGAATGCTATTCTTTTTCAGCATTCTTCAGTCCTGTTTACAGTGGTTATTGAGTTTGGGAGGCGTCTAATTATGTAAGGCTGTTAAAGGAGAAATTAACTTCTCTGTATGTTTTTCTTTTTCAACAGATAAATGCAGAAGGAACACCAGAGGAAGTTTTTCTTGAGATATGCACTTCAGTCAATACTTTTCTGAAGGAATAGCATTACTTTCAGAATTTAATGTAATGGCAGTGCTGTAACACATACAAGAATACAGTGTTCTTTACAAATGCTGTTCAAAGCAATAGCTGCTGCCTTGAAAGATTAATGCATGTTGTAAACATTGTAAAAATCTTTGTAACTTAAATGGTACCGTAATGACACATGTGTACTGTATATGGCCTATGATAGTTTGCCGTTCACAGGTTTTAAAAAGCCAGCATGGTAAACAGCAGCTGAGTTTTATAGCACACACACATGCTTCTTTCACTACTACAAGACATACTATACAGTCAAGCACAGTATTTCCTGTCAGTAAAAGTGCTGTAACAGTGAATTTGCTGAACGCAAATCAATTTTTGAGGCTATTTAAGCTTGCTTTTTTTGTAGTTCTTGAACAGTCTGTTTTCTGTCATTATCTTTTACGAGAACATGTCTGCAATTAGGTTTGCAGTCATTTACAAACCAAATAGTGAATTGGAAGAGACTCACAAAAAGAAGCATGATATGCAATATATGAACCATCCGTGAAAGTATCCTATGTAGTTACGGTTTGAAAGATTTTTGATTTACAATGCTTACAGAGGGATATGTATGCAGAAAAGAAAAAAAAGTGCCAAATATTGCTTATATCTTTAAGATGGGTTGATTTAGAGCTAATAGTGGCAGTGTCTAAATATAAAAAATCCACACATTTCAAAAGACTACAGGCAATAATTGTCTCTAAATACTGATTGCTGTATATGTGACAACTACATATAGCAACTGTCAGGTTTAAATCCTTTAATTTATTGCTTGGCATGTAACATGATGGGAAATTTAAAATGTAAATGAGCAGTGTTCAATTCAGATTTCCACACGCTTTCCAAATGCATATACGCACACACACATACTTCTTGATGACTGAAATACTTAAGTTTTTTGGAATGTTGATCAAGAAACAAAAAATCTTAATAGTCTGTATAAGAAACTGCCTCCTTTTCTTTGGCTGTCCACTATCTCTTCTTGCATGCTAGAACAATTGCGTTATCAACAAGCAATTCAGCAAAATTTGTATTTTTCAACCTACTACTCTTGTATGAAAAGGTAATAAAAATAAAATATATGGACAAATGTTAAGGGTAATCAAATTTACTCTTTGTATTTAAGGCTTCTGCAAAACAAATAGGTATCCAATCCAAAACCACATAAAACATTTTCACTTAATTGGGTGTAGAGTTTTGAATTCCAAAAACTTTTATAGTTGTATGGTTATGAGCATTCCTTTCAGTTCTTTTAGATGACATTCTTCCACTAAGAAACAGGTGTGGTACAACTTTCAAAACAAGACAGTTGTATTCAAAGACAACATTTGACAGTAATCTCAAAAAATATCATTAACACTTAAAACTACAAATTTGAACTGCTTGACAAGAACCATATAAACATATAAAAGTTTGCACTTTGAGCAAGAACCCTAAAATCTCTACACTAAATAAAGGGAAATGGGAAACAAAAAAATTTTAAATTCAAAGGGCATTTGAAACTTTGCTGGAAATGTATCAAATCAATCTTTATTATGGTCATAGACCAGTATATGGAGGGTGGGGTACAGTCAATTGCTGACAATGTGTAATATATATGCAGTTTCTCACTTCTGGGAAGCAATGTATAGTCAGAAGTCTATCTTGAAAAACAGCTTTTAACAATGCAAATTTCAGAGACAATCATCTGCTTTTTCCAATATGAATTTAGGAGATCTGTAAAGCCATTATTTGGATAGGAAAACATGTTTTGAACAAACGAGAATGGAAGAATGAGAGAATTATAAAACAAGATAGTTTTCCTTATCATTTTGGCTTGGCACATAAATTTGCTTGGAATTATTGGGTTTACTCTGGAATCAGTTTTTGCCTTAAGGAACTCTGCAAAATGCTCTGAAGCTAAAATTTATGTCCCCAAATATCCTATTTCATGGAAAGACTACAAGATAGAGGTTAGAATGGCCCATTTTATTGAAAGTGGATTATTTTCCAAAAGGAAATGCTTTCCATGTTGGAAAGTTTTAATTTTGAAACATTTTTCACATCTCTAGAGGCTTGTTTATAGAAAAATCTAAATCCAGTATGATCACCTGAACCAACCTTCTATCTAAAGGATATAGAAAATGAGTACTTAGAACAAGCCCAATATGACAAATCTGGAATATGTTAACCAACCTAATACTGTATCAGAATGTAGCATCTGGGTGCAAAGAACTTATAATCGGATAATGTGAAATATATTTGCATTAGATACTCGTTTCCCAAAACATTAGTTTTGCTACCATTAATGAGAAAAGTGAAATACATCAGCTGTATGGTTTTATATTATATATATTCTGATTTATTAAATTTCTCAAGAATGAGATATGCTTACAGACGATGTCATTTAGAAATGATACTGCATCATCTATCCATTAAAAATGCTTCAACTCCTCTAACAGAAAGTGAGTACACCTAAACAAAATGTAAAAATTAACACTGAAATTAAACTCAAATTAATGCTGTTATCAAACGAGCCAGCCAACTCCTTGTTAGTTACTGCTGTAGTTTAATTTAAACACATATACTAAATTACTTCCAAAATTCAAGTTTTTTTTAAAACCGAATGGAAATCTAATACAGTTAAAATAAGTCGCGTTTCTGGATCACAACTTACACATGTTGAAATGATATATTAACTAAAAATATATATTAAATGCTACGAAGCTTTTTCAGTCATTGCTATTCTCCACCTAATAAAGCGTACCAAAATGCTTTCTTTATTTCATAAAGAGAATGGAGAAGGGGGGTGGATATGCAGAACAAGTAAATGGAAATAAGAATCGTTACACAGAAGTCTTGTGGGCATTTTTGAAATCATCTTCTTCCACATAATTGATTCCCTGTTTGTTTCAACAATGGAAAGAGCTTAGAAAAGAGCATTCCTTTGGCTGTGCAAATCTGCTCCCACACAAGTGGTGCGTCTGCGCGTTAGAGCATAGATAGGGTTGTGTACAGAATTTAGCGGACATGTTCAAATCAGGGTGCTGGAGCATTATCCTGGAAGAGGTGGCATAAAACAGCAAGTCAAAAGATGAAGTCGAGGCACCTCTTCTCTCTACGGCCAAATTGATATTTTAAATCGAAGGGTTGGTTCAAAAATCCACCCTTTTCAGAAAAAAGTCACTGTAAGCATTCTATATATAAACAGACGGTAGCCACATAGTTTATTTCTCACAGTTCTCCTGACAACTGAACATTATTTAAGAACAGACTGTATACACAGATAAGAAGAAACATACAAAATGTTTTAAATGATGCACAACAAAATCCAGCAGTATAAAAGAATGCATGTGAAGTCTTGCTCACTGTTCAGGCTAAATTTAATCACCTTGTTTAAATAGTAATAAAAATACAATCTTTCATGGACCTTGTGCATACTACAAAAAGAGGAAAATTATTACCATATATGATTTATATTAGGCAGTTTTCTTTGATGAGTTGCATTAACAACTCTAAATACAGAGGCAGAAGGCTGTGTATTCCATAAGAGTTAATGGTGGGGATTTAGAAACTTTACACAGTTACTACCACTGGCACTTCTCACCATAGTTTTGTACACAACACATGGTCATTTTATATAACATTACATTTAAAAATATATCTGCATGACAATTTTTATAATATTCACACACCATGAGCTGGTTAAGGAAGCAGTGCCACAGTTGCCTCCTGTAGTGCTTCACTCTCGGTAAATAAGTTTGTGGTAAAAAGGATAAAACAAAACAAAAAGGAGGTAAAAGAAACATCTACGTAATTAAGCAGCTCCAAGGCCTATCACGACCACCTCTGGGACAGTGATTGTTTTATGAGTACGTTCCTAGAAGCAAACACTGCCACAGGCTAAAACTTTGCTGAAAGAAGTCAGTTTTCTGTGCTGGAGACTATTTTCCACAACAAAACTGCAAACTACTAAACTGTTTCAATGTTAATTATTTCATCACCTGTTCATCGCATAATAGCCAAGTTCTTTAAGTCTCTGGAATTGACTACGTTTAACGTTTGCTTTCTTTTCTGGCCACACTTTTGTAACTCATCTCTTGGACTTTATTTATTTATTTATTTTTTAAAAAACTAATGGAGTGAAGAAAATCTGCCCGGTATAGCCACCTGCACACTAGGAATGTTCAACCTCTATTTAGTGATCTAGTAACAAGACGGGTCAGAGAGCTATATTTTGAGAAGGGCACCTGGGAAGCTCTCATGCAGTAGATGACATTCCTGGGAAAGTACATGTCTTTCCAAAGTGGGCACAGAATCAATGACTGTGTCCCTGTTGGTTTTCAGAAGTGACACTATGTTTCAGGTTGCACATCTACTTTCCTTGTCATCTATTGGCAGGAAAGTAGTTGGGGTCAAGATAATTATAGCTGTGGCCTTGGGACATGCAGTAGTCTCTATCTAAGAACATTTCTGCTCTGTAAATAGGCTCCAGTTGGTGATTTTCCTTGTGAATATCTGTTTCATGTAGACTGAAAGAAAAAGAAAAACGATTATTTGTGAAGCATGACACTGCTCATATTCTACTCACTATTTTAAACTGTTTTTCCAACATGAATATCTAACCATGGTGTTAATCACTTTTAGAAAAATAATATGCCTACTGTGGAAAAGAAGAAAGAAGCAGAGAGCCAATTTTTTAAAAAAGAAATTAAGACATGGGATAAGAAAAAGTCAGTGTCTAACTGTAATTATCCCCAATGTCACGAACTATACCAATGTTGGCGAACCTATGGCACACGTGCCAGAGGTGGCACGCGGAGCCATTTGTCAGGGCACGCGAGACACTGCCCTGTCAGCTGGCCAGCGCGCATGCGCGCGCTGGCCAGCTGAGTTCATCTTTTTAAAAACCATTTTTCATCCTCCCCAGGCTCCAGAGGCTTTATAAGAGCCTGGGGAGGGCGAAAAGAGCCTCCCCCGCCCTCCGAGAGGGCTTCCGGAGGCTTCAGGGACCGTCCGGAGGCTTCCCTGACGTCTTCGGAACGCTTAAAACTACCCTCCGAGCAAACCGGAAGTCACTTCCGGTTTGCTCGGAGGGTGGTTTTAAGCGTTCAGAAGGCTTCAGGGACCATCCGGATGCTTCCCTAACGCCTTTGGAGCGCTTAAAACGACCCTCCGAGCAACCCGGAAGTCACTTCTGGTTTGCTCGGAGGATCCTCCGGATGGTCCCTGAAGCCTCCGGTGGGCCTCTGGGGGGGGGCTCTTTTCGCCCTCCCCAGGCTCCTATAAAGCCTCTGGAGCCTGGGAAGGGCGAAAAAAGCATGTAAAAATGGGGGGGTCGCGCGTTGTGCGCGCATGTGCACTGGGGGATCGCGCATTGCATTATGGGTGCGGCACGCCAGCAAATGACCCCCCTGCACTCCCCCCACTTGTGGCACGCGAGCCAAAAAAGGTTCGCCATCGCTGAACTATACTTTTCCATACTTTTTTTATTCTTCAAACCCTCCTTGCTTTTTCCACGTCTGTGTACTTGCTTTGTACATTACTTTTTGTTTCTTTAAACTTCTCATCTCTTTATTTGAAGACCTCATCGACTTCATCTAACCACATCCAGCTTGGTCATTTCCTTCCTTTCAGCTTATTTCTTTTATGTATTTGTTTTTCACATTCATTTTCTTTTACTACCAACCACTTCAAAACGTTTCTTTTGTACCCGTTGCTCACTTCTGTATTTAATCCAAATTCATTTAAAACATTTAAAAATAAAGCCATGTAATGGTCAATGCTGGTCTTCAGGGCATGCTGCTTACCAGTCAGAACAAGAATCACAAAAATCCAAAGACAGTGCTGGCGGGCAGTCTTGGCAGTGCCACCGGACGCCTTGAATTGGATCAGTTCCACAGTTATCACACTGAAAAGAAATTTAGCAAAGTGATCTTAAGGCTTTCCCTCCAAAAATAAACAGCTTGCCAAATTAATAGTTTTACCGCATAGTTAATATTACTGCAAAATAAAATTATTCTCTTTTTAAGTTTCTCCCGCTTCTCAATATGACAAAGCAGCAATCTACAAGCCTATGTCAATATTTCAAACTTGGTTCTCAAGCAGTTTCTTTGCTTTGCATCTTCTCAGCTTTTCCAATTGTTTTCTCTCACACAATTGTTCTGCCTCCTCCAACTAAACTGCTCCTCTTTTCATTCCCCTGCAATTTCCTATATTTTACTCTACTGTGCTACAAATTTGCTTTCATCTCCCCCATTCCTCCTGTATTAAATTCACTTAATGACTAAGAAAGGGGGGGGGGAACCACGTTTCCATTATCTTCTAATTTAAGGTTCACTGAGAGTGGCAAGTTATTTCAGATCCAAATTAGATTATCACTGTGATGTAAGCAAACAGCAAATTCTTTTCTCTGATTTTCAGATATCCATATTATCAAAGACAAAAAAACTTCATGGGGAATCTAAGAAGTTCAATTAGCCATCATGGCTAAGAGCCAGGAATGATGAGAGATTTTGCCTAATAAATCAGAAGCTATTGAATTGGGGAGGTAGACAAAGCAAATTACCTAATTTAAAAAAACAACAACATACCACTAATTTCCAAGCAATGACGCTCAGGTGTAACATCACTTTTCAGAAATTTTAAAAGGAAGACTTCTCTAAGTACTGCTTACGATGTTCAAGGTGATAATTTTATAAGAAGGATTGTTCAGAAGGCCTCGTGATTTCAGTAAGGTTTACTCCCAAACAGTTGGTAAGAGTCCAGACTTGAATATTTACAGTTTGATGATATAACATAACCAATAATTGTACGTGAGAAGTTTGGTGCTTTACACTTACAGACCTCAAATACATCTTCCATTAAAAGTAAAGGTAAAAGTTCCCCTCGCACATATGTACTAGTCATTCCCAACTCTAGGGGGCGGTGCTCATCTCCGTTTCAAAGCCGAAGAGTCAGTGCTGTCAAAAGACGTCTCTGTGGTCATGTGGCCGGCATGATTAAACGCCAAAGGCACACGGAACTCTGTTATCTTCCCACCAAAGGTGGTTCCAATTTTTCTTTTTGCATTTTTATATGCTTTCGAACCGCTAGGTTGGCAGAAGCTGGGAAAAGTAATGGGAGCTTACTCTGTTACGCGACGCTAGTGATTTGAACTGCCAAACTTTCTGATCAACAAGCTCAGCGTCTTAGCCACTGAGCCCCCACGTCCCTTACATCTTCCATTAGATCAGGGTAATCACCCAACTCTTTGAAGTTTTACTTACATTGCCTAGGAAACTTAATGCTGAACCCAGATTAGGATTTTACTTTCCAAGGAAACCATCACTCACATAACTGAGGAAATATGAGGCCTTTGGCATCTTTACCAACCTTAAAGCCAATGTGCTGGACAAAGCCACTTTCTGCATGCATTTGCTGCACTTTCTGCTTCCTCAGCTTTTTAAATTTCAGCAGCTCTTTATATTCTGGTAATTCACGATATGCTACAGGGATACTTTCTTCATCCTATTTCAGAGAAAGAGAGAATTGCAACTTTTAATTGCAAAGTTACAGAAAGAAGGATTAAGGTAAAAGAAACCACACCTCTTAAACAAACTCCAGAATAAATAGCAATCTATGATGTGATTACTGATATATTGGAAAATGGCTCAAGATAGTTTTAAAGTGTGCTAAAAATTCCAAAAGCATTAATTTGGGCTTTTTTCTTTAGTACCAAAGTTCCAAACAGTTCAGAATTAAATTGACCCAGAATTTTGAATACTATTGAAATACAACTTCTAGTATGAGAAATTTTAATGCAGCTTTATTTGATTTTTGCCATTTTATTGTTATAAACCAGAACATTGAAACATGCGATTTAATAGTGGAAGAACAAAATACCCAAAGACTTTGTAAAATGGCAAAAAATTTAATAAATTTTGACTTCTGAAGTGATTTGTCTTGTATGAATTTTATTCTATGAAAAAATAAAACCAGGAATTGTCTTATGCTTTCCTGTAATGAGGAAAGGGCCTAAGTGTGTGTGTATGGATCTTACAAAAAGCTGTCCACTATATCTCAGACAAATTAGAAGAGACTGGTTTCACCCTTTCCTGATCAGGTTTGACCTAGTAGAATGTATAAATCAGTCTGTTTGGGGCGCCCTCTGTTAATTTGAAAAAGGAATAGAGATAGCCCTCAACTTATGACTATAATTGAGCCCCAAAATTTATGTTGCTAAGCGAGACATTTGTTAAGTGAATTTTGCCCCCTTTTACGACCTTTCTTGCCACAGTTGTTAAGTGAATCATTGCAGCTGTTCAGTGAATCTGGCTTCCCTACTGACTTTGCAAAAGTCGCAAAAGGTTATCACATGCCCCTGGGGCACAGCAAACAGCCATAAATATGAACCAGTTGTCAAGCATCAACATTTTGATCACATGGCCAAGGGAATGTTACAATGATTGTTAAGTGTGAAAAATGGTCACAAGTCACTTTTTTTCTAGTGCTTTGTAACTTTCAATGGTCACTAAACGAATGATTGTAAATCAAGGAATATCTGCACTGTTTTAATTTTCTCTCCTTCAAATCTGAAACACCTGAGTTTCTATTGCACTAAACAGGTACAGGTGTTCATTGACCTTTTACTTATGCAAGCATTTCTGAGTCCTTTATATTAATTTATAGAGCTTTTACATAACATTATTTTTTAAATAATCTGTTTAAATGCAAAACCTACCGATGGTTCTTCCTCTGCTGCATTGGCCATGTGTCTGTGAAAGCAGGATCTATCGTCATCTTCATCCATAAACACAGGAGGTTCATGGGATGTCATGAAAGTTGAAGGCTTGAAGAGATGTTTATTCAAAGGATGTTGCCGTCTATTAGAGGACTGTAATAAATATAAGTATTTGTTTAAAGGTGGCATTATATATATTTTTTAATCTCACCGCTTCGAACAGGAAGCTTCACAAATTACTACCATACAGAGAGAAAAATATTTTTAATTTTCAGCTAAAGCTCTTCTTTTCACAGAAAAGCTCTTCTTTTCACAGAAGAAAACCAACATATTCTGCAACAATGTCTTTCAATACCTAATTGCCACAAGGAATCCCTTTTGGCATGATAGAAATGTCTAATCATTGGTTCTCCCCTCCTGCCAAAGAAAGACAGAGCTAATCAAACCCAGATTTTTACAGCTAAGCCTCATGTTTAAATCTTCCCAGTGTACCCTTTGCTCAAGATTAAGACATGATGTAATTTGAATTAGATAGAATCTTCCCCCAAAACAACCAACATATGACCATCAAATAGGAAGGCAGAATAAGATCTTACACTGGATTACACATGCTAGAACAGGTTAATTAATATGTAGCTTTGTTACCTCTACTGGGCAAAGAGAATGTTTACATTAAATGCCCCATTTTTTACTTTATATAGCATGTCTAGGGAGAGTGTGTGACCAATTTTAAAACTGACATATGAAATGAAGGGAAACCAACCAGTCAAACAGCACTAATGAAGTATTTCTATGAAGCTTCAAATGAATACCTGACAAATGAATGGAAAACAATATGACTTCTGGTAAGAGGAAGTTTAATGTGAAATGGCTTACATAAACACTGAGTTATTATATATATCATGAAAATACATGTTCTTATGAGTAGTTATTGTAAAATGTATAGTCTGCCCCACCACTTCTGAAAATAAGAGGGGTGGGAAAATTGTATTAACAGCTTTGTACAATAGATGTAAGCCCAGAGCATTTTGTGGATCGCCCACTTTCTGACATTGCCCAAATACATATGGAGATTATGAAAGAATGAAGGTAAAATAAATGTCTAAAGCTCATGAAAGTTTTGGTGGTTTTTTTTTAATTAAAAGGAATCAGCATGGATATTCTAATGGAATAGGTACAGATCATCCTTTAAACAAGTTCTCAGCTCTAAAATCATTTTTGGCTAAAACTGCTACTTCAAGAACAGAAGATCTTGTTTTCAGTGATACAATAAAAGGGTGTTACAATTATTAGTACCATGAAGGAAACTTTCACAACTGAATTATTGAAAAGGCCCAAGCTGGTGTATGGAAAGTATTGGGATTGAATTTTAGGCTTATCTGTATAAACTAAAGTTTCAATAAAGGAGAATATTTGTAGTTTAGGGTTGAAATTAGGGTTTTTGGTGATCTCTAAAATTTGTTGTTTTTATGCGACATTTATTACCTAAACTAGATAACATCAGTGCTAGTAAGGACAAGCAAGAGAAAGCTTTGGAATATAAACTGAGAGCAAACCCCACTCCTTACTAGCACTAATGATGTTACCTGATTTGAGTAATAAAACGTCTGTGTAAAAATCACCAAGCTCGGAGAGCCCCAAGGACCCCTCCCCTCAAATTAAAATTTCTTAATGACTAGTTTCAAAAGGTATCCATAAAAAGCCTTACATATTATGCCATGCCTAAATATAACATTGCTTTTAAAGGAAAACTGTCCTCTTCTTTAGCTACCCAAGTTCTAAAGTACGAGGCTTTGCAGCTTCTGTCATATCTGCATGAAGGTGGATGAAAGTGACTGATCTGTGCCAATATAAATCTGCCCGTAATGGTTATTCACAACAGTCTCTGTGGCAACCAGGACAGTTTATCTTTTTGTTATTATTCATTGTAAGTATATCTGAGATTTTATTTTGTTTGCTTGTTTCACTATTGGAAGCCATGTGCAGAGCAAGATAGCAAAGATGAGATGTCTACAAAAGAGGAATATTATTCCTCTTCCCTGTCATAGAACAATTGATGAAGAAACTCAAGCAAAAAAACCCCAAAACCTAGAAAGAAAGGGAGCGATACAAAGAGAAAACTGTTTGTTTTCTCCCCTGCGCTCCCCCTGCTTTTGGCATGGGAGCCAAAAAAGATTAGCCATCACTGCCCTATGCTTAGTTCCTGATAAAAATAATTTGTAAACCTCATCAATACTGTTTCATTCAAAAACCAGGATTAATGGTCAATTAACCTAATTGAATGGGATTTGGATAATCAGTTTCACCTGGTACCTTTTAAAACTATTTGCTATAGGTGTGCTCAAACCTCTTAGCTAAACAAAATGCCTTATACAATAACTGATGATTATTTAAAACAATGGCATTTAAATATGACTTTTTAAGCAGAGGTGAAGAAATATGATTTTTAAAGAATGAGAAAAAAATGTGAGCTGCATAAAAAGCTTTTAACAATACCTTTGATATCTGTTTAATGTCTGTTATAACATTTTTCTCAGCTAATCACAAATATTTTGGAAAATAAATTGTTCAGTTAGTCATTTTTTCCAAAATAGCATATTTAGCATCGGTTGTTTCCAAAGTGTAATTTGTACATTTCTGCCAGCAGCCTTCATAATGACATTCTGCCACATTGAATTGTCAACTCTACAGAAACATTTTGTACTTTAAATTTTAAAGAAACAGACAATATTGATTTAATTCCACTAATGCATAAAGTAACTTCATTATTACTAGGTACTACACATTGTTTCATAAATATTTCCTTGCCAGATTTCATATTCTGGCAGTTCTGCCATTGTTGATCCCATCAACAATGGCAGAGCTTCTAATGTACTAACAAGTTCTCAAAAATTAAGGGAGACAGTCAGATATGTATCTGCCTTGAAAGTAGACCATGTTGACGTATATAGCACAATCAAGCATCAGGAGTTTAGCATGGGAAACATTTCATGACTTTTGCATCATGTCATAAAATGTCTTATAATGTTTATATCATAAAATGTTTTATAACACTTGCCAAATTTCAATTCCACAAGTGTCATGAGTCCTGGATTTTTGACTCACTCTGTAAGTTAACCCATTTGAGGTATCTTGGTTCAAAAATTGTTGCTCTACAGATTAATCATTTTGCCTAGTTAAAGGTTATACACAAACATGAGAGTTTCAGTAATATGTAGTTGTTCACAATAGGTGTAAGCCCTAAGTATTCTCTGTGTGGTCTGCTTTCTGACAAAATTCACATGCTAGCAAAACGATAGGATAGTGCAATGAAGATTAACTCCTATACCAAGAAAAAGAAGCCAGATGTTCAAGTTGGCTTTAGAAAAGGCCAACAAATATGAAACATTATTGTTGATTCACAATGTATAATTGAAGAATACCAAAAAAAAAGGTGATTGTGTCAATCATGTCAAGTTGTGGAATGTGCTTAGAAAAATGGGAATTCCAGAACATCTCACTGTCCTTGTGAGCAACTTACATAAAAGTCAAGAAGCTACATGTCACGATGTTAAAAAGTTTGCTAGGCCTGAACTGCCTAAACTGACACTCAAGAGTTAAACTAAGAAAGCTTTATTGCGCAGGTCATAAAACAAAATGTTATCTGAAAGTGATTTATTGCGCACGCGTTACACATTCCAAAATTCTTTTCTTCTTTGTTTGGCTGCCAGCTTGGCAGACGTAGCTTTCATTATCAAAATGTAACCAATTAGTTATTTTCTGTTTCATTTACTTTTATTATTTTATTATTAAAGTTTGTTTATTAATTAGAATACTTTTAAAGACTTTTATTTTTCTCAATATCTCAAAAGATATGCGGAAGGGAATCAGCCACGGTCCATTGATCTCAGATTTCCCCAGGGCGTTTTTCCCCTGACACTACAGTATGGACAGAACATGGTGAATATGCTGGCTTCAGGTTGGCAAAAGAGTGAGACAAGTCTATATATTCTCTCCTTATTTGTTCAACCTATATGCGTTCTCTTTTCTCTCTCTCTCTCATTGCTTTTAATTTCTGTTGCAATTAATGACAACAGGCAACAATCAGCCTTAGAACTGACAATGAAGATATAAAAGTGGAAGATAGTTTATGCCTTTTAAGATCAACAATTAACAGTAAAAGAACAAGTAATCAAGAAACATTTTTCAAACCAGCACTTGGTAAAAGAACTATGAAGGCCTTGAAAAAGATATTCAAGTACAGCAATGTTTACACCTACAAAATGAGAATTGCTCATGCAACACTATTTCCTGTGACACTCTATGGAAGTCAGCTGGCTTCTGAAGGCAGGATGACCAGCATAGAAATGGGGGCGGGGGGCGGGGCAGACGACCAATTGACAATGGGGCCTTCAGCCAAAAAAATTAGGCACAGAATAGATTCATCAGATGGCAGACTGCTGCTATTGTTAAAACGCTGGTACATTAAAAAGTGTACCTTCAGTGCCATGCAATCCTCAAGGATGCAAAATAAAACAATAGCAATAGCATTTAGACTTATATACCACTTCACAGTGCTTTATAGCTCCCTCTAAGTGGTTATCAGAGTCAGCATATTGTCCTCAATAATGTGGGTTCTCATTTTACTGACTTCGGAAGGATGGAAAATTGAATCAACCTCGAGCCGGTGAGGATTGAATCCCTAGCAGTCAGCAGTATTAGCCTGCAATACCGCATTCTAACCATTTTGGTTTTTTAGTATTCTGCCCCATACATCCCTGCGTCCAATTCGCTCGCACAGAGAGGGACTCCTCCAGGTGCCATCCACCAGACAGTGCCGAGGGGCGGCGCCTAGAAGTAGAGCCTTCTCTGTGGCGGGCCCAGCCCTGTGGAATGACCTCCCTCCGGATATTAGGACTACCTCTGACCTCCGCTCCTTCCGTGTAAAGCTCAAGACCTACCTATTCCAAGTAGCTGGCCTGGCTCAACCATAATCTGACCATATCGCTCCTGACGGGTTTTTTATTTTTGTAATTTATTTAGGGGACTTTTTAATATTGCGATTTTAATTGTTTTTATCCATCTGCCCACCTCCTCCTTGTATATGTCTATATTATATGTATGTTTTGTCTATATTTGTATTTTTATGTGTTTTATTGTACGCCGCCCCGAGTCCTTCGGGAGAGGGTGCGGCTAAGAAATAAATATTATTACTATTATTATTATTATTATTATTATTATTATTATTATTATTATTATTATTATTATTATTATTATTGTGCTGCCACAGCTCATGGTTAAAATCTTCCCAATGCACACACACAAACCCACAAGGTGCAGCACAAGAAAAGTTAAAATTACAATAGGTTCTCATTTTAGGAAACCATTTCTGAGAAGGAAGCTAAGACATTTGAAAAAATGATTATTAAAAAATAATTGGTTGATATACAGGCATGGAGGTGCCTGTATATGGAGGTGCTCCTACCAAAAATGTTTAGTTGTTGAAAGTTCTGACCACGTAAGCTCAATTACCCATATGTATAATACTAAAAAACCAAAATGGAAAAAAGCAGGTTGTGTACCCATGCTCTATTCACTTAAAAATATGCTAACTGTAATGCAAGAAAATTTGGCTCTCACATAAGAAGCCTGGAATCAAAGAAAAAAAAGACCTGAAAACTATGATTGGCAAAAGAATGTGAATATTGATGTATCACTAAATTAAGGTAAAGTGCACTTTTGCACCACTGTTCACATTCAACAATCTTTATTCATATGTAAGAAGATGGGAGTTCAGTTCCTAACATGGGCATATTGAATGATGATATGCAGTCTACTTAAACACAAGTAAAACAATTTGCACAGAGGCTGTGGTTTTTGATTTTGCAAACATCCAGTTGGACCCAATCTGAGAATCTGTTTCAACTCAGATTTAGAAAATTGCCTATATTTAATTTAGGGTCCAAATTTTATATTTTCCTTGGGAACCCTCTTATTATGGACTGAAGGACAGTAAATCTTAGAAATTAATCCAACATTTTGTGATTTTACCTTTTTAGAGTATAAATACAAGTTTGGTGTTCTGCCTGGAACCGGAATACCAGCTTTAGTCAGCTTTATGAAATATTTCTGCACTCTGCTGGCAACCTAAAGACAGAGGAAAACATCTATTAGTAACTATTTAAAAATATAATTCTTGAACATAAATAATTATGTACGCCAAGACTTAATTAAGAAAAATAAACATGAGTGACTCCTTCTACTACCAAGCTGTTTTCTATATTATGAAAAGACAAGAGCAATGTACTCTTCTCCATTCAGAAAGACTCTCTAGTCTAATCTTCAAATCCCTCATCAAAACCAACTTCATTAAAAGTTTCCTGAATTTTCAATTAGGATATATTATTTTTCCTAGTGTATTTAGAATAAAGATGGCTTTTCCATATTTAGAATGTAATCTGAACTAAAATATATTAAATTTGTTTAATATATCCTATTTTCCCATCCAGTTACATCTTAAAATGATAGTTCTCCAGCATTACCTCTGATTAGCAAGTAGATTAGCAAAGCAGTCTACTACAGAATAGCAGAGTGGTATGTGTTATAGAAACTGTCCCTTATGAAGTAATGTCTTCTGATATAGATTGGGTTTTTAAAAATATACATTCTTATTTCACTAATTCATTTTTCTTTTTAATATTTAATGAGGCTACTAAGGGAGGTCATTTGTCAGTATGGGACCATAGATCTTTGTCCTTTGGTCAATCAAGTGAGGCTGTCAAGGTTCTGTCCCAGTGTTTGGAGGTTGTGAAGATAAGGATGGGAACAGTCTTTGACTCAACCTTGCCAAACTGGGTAGTTTTGGATTTTGGGTCCTCTGGATCCCAGAATGGGAAGCTTTCTATCTTTGTTTATAAATAGGATTGAACTCCCCTGGTCAAACTTAAAGCACAAATTGAGGGTCCTCCTGGAGTGCCAGTTCCTGCTTGAAGAGCAGGTGGCAGCTGTGGCAGAAAGATAATTGCACAAATTTGTCTTGTATGCAAGACATATGCCCTAGTCACTTCCCGTCTAGATTATTACATATGCTATACATGGGGTTGTCCTTGAAAGCCACCTGAAAGCAACAAATGGGCAAAAATTTGTTGCGCCCTGGGTAATTATGGGCATGTGCCCATGTAACATCACTAGGAAGCAAAGTAAATTGGCTTCCTTTAAGCTTTTGGATGTTCAAGGTGCTGGATACTATCTATAAAGCCCTACATGGCACCAGATTTATTTGCAGAACTGCCTCTACCCAATGATATCTGCCTCTCCCACACATTGTAACAGGTAGGCACACTTCTTAAAAACAACGCCATTTGTTGAGACTCAGAAGGTATGCCTTTCGCATTTTGGCATCTGCCTTATAGAATGATCCCTACCTCCACACCTGATTTGTATGTGGCTGACCTCAAACTTGTTGGCCTTCAGAAAGGCATCAAAAAACTTGGCCTTTGTCTCAGGCTTTGGGGCTGGAATGAGGTAAAGGAAAGCCATGGAAAGCCATCTATTGTATTTTAACTATATTTCCTTAGAACAAACACAATTGTTTCTTTTAAAAACCTGCTTTACCAAATAAAAGAAACTATTTATTAGTTGTCTAAAAAATAGCATAATGCAGCTCATTACCTGCTTTGCAGTTCTATTACCCAAGTCATCTGCAATTTTTTGCCATCGCCGAGATTCTACTTCTTCTGGAGGATACTTCAAAAGTAATTGTTCAAGTTTTTTCTGAAATGGTAAACAATGATAGTTGCCAATACAATTTGATTCTCACAAAAAAGAATTCTAGTCATCTTTAAATGAAGTTGGGGAGAGGAAAGAACATAGACAGAATAGAAAAACAAGATCAATACTATATGATAATCTCACTTTAAAATAACAGTTATTGCAATACCTGTTCTTCTACTGTCCACAGCTGATTAAAAGATTCAGGTTTGGTCTCATCACAAAGTCGTCCTCTTATCATCTGCTGAAATACAGTACATAACAAGAAAGGAATTTAAATAATATGCATAACTGAATTTCAGTCAAATAAAAAAGGCTGTCTGAAGGAAAGTGTGAAGGAAAATACTTTCTAGCTTGTATTGTTGAGCAGGGAATGGTAAATTGCTAGAAAGTTGCATTCCTTGCTTTTCAAGCAGAAAAACCTGGCTTCATTTATTGACCAAAAAAGGAAGAATAACAGAGCTGCAAACAGTTAATTCACTCCTAGCAAAACTAAAGACCATGCAGAGATAAAAGCATATACTGACTTAACCATCGCCTACTGACCTAGTTGGAAGTGGATACTGTGGCTTTGACAATAAGGCATAGTAGCATTTGTCTATAAGAAGTTTAAGAATAATTTGATCAAACAGAAAAGGCTAAAGATCTTTCCAATAAATTATCTACATTTTTCAAAGAGCTGCTTTGGAAAATATGGGCAATACTTTAGTTCTGTTCATATTTACTTGTGGACGGTTGTTTGTTGAAGATTCTGGGCAATCACTAAAAGGCAAAACAGAGTATGAAGTAGCCTCTCCCTCCTTTCTGGAATCCAAAGGGCTTTTTGGTCTTGTAGGTAAACCTACAAAAATAAAAAAGAATCAATATTTAATTTAATTTAATTTAAATTTAAATTAAAAAAATTAAATTAAATTTTCTTCTGTAAAGCATAATAATTTTATACTTACCTTTATCAAAAATAAGCTTGGCTCGTCTACTGTTACGCTTTCGGTTTCTGAATTCTCTTTCAAAATTCCCAAGGCTTGTGGTATATTGGTCCCAGGATATCTCTGGCAGCTTGACAACCCTTTGTGGAAATGGAAGCCCTACATCAACCTGACAGGGGAAAAAATGAAACATTTACAGAGAAAAAAACCAAGTAATATGATATAAAATTACATATACTGGGACTAATATTAAGGTAATGCCAGATCTCGAGCTCTGTATTACCATACTGCCACACATTTAAAGAATTATTTCAAGAGTAATAAAAACACAGTAAATAAAATATAGAAGATGCAGAAAATGATGGCTCATGAAACAGATCATATTTAAAATTGTTATAGGTAGATGCTTAAAATTTCATCACCATTTGTTGTCTTTTTCCATTAAATTATTTGCTCACTAAGATTCTGAACAATTATATCCTGAGAGGTTACAGAGACCAAAAAATAGACACAAAAAAAGCTAAAGCTGAACAAAGTTCAATATATATAGATAAGATATCACATCCCTTTAAGTACATTCACTTTATTATTGTACTTTAATAATAAAATAAATTCCACAAAATCAATAATCTGATGATAAAATTACCCAGTGACATATTCAGATGCTATTTCCCAGTGATGTAATGAAGCAAGAACATTGGTGCAATACTGAATACAAGAAATACTGAAAACAGAAAAGAACTGCAAATAAAGGTGCCACCATTATTCATCTAATTTCATGAACAAATGACTAATTCAATTTTAAATAAACACAGCTTTGTAGAAATGATTTTAGAACAATAGATTGAAGGGCTCCTCTGCAGAGATCACCTACTCTCTTATTATTACTATTTACTCTCACTGTCTGCAGGAGATGAAGTATCAGTTATCAAACATCGCTTATGAGAAGATTCCCATTGCTATACCTTCTTCTGAAGACTTTCCACAAATCCAATGGAATCTTTCAGTGCTTCTCTCTGATGTCTGCCTAAACTCTCAAGATCTTGGACTGCTTGAGTTCGCTGAGCCTCGAGTACTGCAATCGTTTGTAACAGTCTCTGATAACTACAGAGATAAAGGGAAACAGCTCACTATAGACTTCTATGCGCAAGCAAACCAAAGTGGGAGTAGAAATGAAAGCAAAAACAAAACCTTAGCACCCAGCACATTTATCTGAAAGAATCAAGCAAAAAAAAAAAAAATAACAGAACCATGAACATTACAAGTATTTTTTTAAAAAAAGTCAGAAATTCTTTTAATATTCAACAATAGTAATGCAAGCAACATTTTTGAAAATCAATAAAACAAATGTTGTAGATACAAAAAAAAATCCCTAGATGCTGCATAGAATAACCTTTTTGTAACTTCAGATTAAGTTTCTAGCTACCAACTGTACCACCAAAAAAAAAAAAAAAAAACCCCACGCTGCCACTAAACGACTCCAATACCCTGAATCAACATCAGTCTGATATCTACGTAATGGAAAAGTGAAACCAATGTATTTATAAATATTGCTTAAGAAGATTTAAAACTTCATTGCATACCTTCTAAAAATGCTTCAAGAACGAAATGCATATATCATCTCTGAAGGTTTGGGTTACAACTCCAATATAAAAAGAGCAAGATGAACATTGTAATTCATAAACAACTAGACAGGACCAAGTTGGGGGAGGAGTATTAAACTACTTTACTCTCCGATGTCTATATCATTTTAAATACCCAGGAAACTAGGTAACTCAGATGTGAAGAATGAAAACTTTTTAAGATCAATCCAAATTTTGAATGCACAAAACACTGCTCTGCAATTAAAAACAAAGCCAAAATATAAACACTCAACAGTAAAGAAACAAATTACTTAAGATTTTGAAGCCGAACATATTATTTCAATATATCACTATTTCCTAAAAGATGGCAACTGAGGCAAGCTTCCTTGGAGGCAGAATTCTGCAAGTGCACATTTAGAAAGACATCTCTATAAATTAATATAAAAACCTGTAATTGGATCAGGTCAGTCAAAGGTTTAATTCTAGAGAGTACGGAAATAACTATTTTAGACCACATTCTAATGCTCTGTCGAAGAAAATAATTTTACCAATAGAAGAGAGTATTTATAGCTCAGGGTTGAACTTTGAGATTCCTGGTGATCTCTAAACTTGGTTATTCTCTTGTAAACATTTACAAACCCCACTCCCTTTTGGCACTGATGATGTTATCTAGTTAAGTAATGAAACATTTGCAAGAGAACAACCAAGCTCAAAGACGACCAAGGACCGCACAGTAATTTTAGCTCAACTTCCAGTTACATAAAATATTAATAAATGTATTTTAAGCTCCATAATCAAATGGCTTGTTTCTGGGTGGCAAAAAAGTTATTTTAAAGAGTTTAGGGCTTTTCTTACATTTAATTAATATTTATTGGTATTCTATATGAAAATTAACATTCCAGTGAATGTTTTCAACCTTCAAGCTTTCTGTCTTTCACACATAAATACTGTCCTAAAGAAGAAAACTATTGTACACATGTTGCCACAAATAAACATAGTATAATGCTACTTTAGTTATAAATGGATCTGCTAGGATTTCTTTAGTTGTTTAGGAGTAGAGCAGTATGCACTCATATAATGAAGAACCAGATACTATCCAGATTTGAAGTGTTTAGAATCAGTGACTGTATCAGCAATATGAGTACAATTCAAGCAACACATCATATTCTTGCCCATCACATACAACATAAAATTGATTTGTATAACCTGAAATCATGAATATCTTGGGTTTGTTGACCGATACGCTTAATTGAATACATGGCAGTATTTCTTCACTGCAATTGAAGATATGCATACTGGGTGTATAATCATGCTGGGCCACATGTCTTTGGGCTCCCTTTACTAAGAGATGAGCACCGGCCCCTTGAGTCAGACATGACTGGACAGGGGAAACCTTTACCTTTTTATATTCTCAAAGGAAACCACAATAGAGAGTTACATTTCCAGACAAAACCTGAGAACAAAATATGCACAATTTTGAACTGATTATAAATTATAGGGCTTTTATGGTGAGTTAGAGAAAGTGCCTTATGATGAAGAAATACTTCATATCACATAGAAGTTCCAATGCTGCTATTATTAGATGATTATATTTTTAAAAATTTGCATAAATTTTTCATTCTTCATCAGATTTACAGGTACAGAGATGAACACAAACTTGTCAAAGTAAACAGCCTCAGATAATGAATTCTACTCAGAAATTAATTAAACAGATGTGTAATTCATCAGAAAAAATATTGTGGAACTTAAAACAAAAATTTGATATTACTATCTACTAAAATTTGATATTACTATCTGCTACTAATTTCATAAAGACATCAGCCAGGATATACAATAAAAATTATGCATTAACACAAGAATCTTCAAACATAGACATCAGCTTATAACATAACCTAACAATAAATACTGTTCAATGACAAATTGCAAAAGGCAATATTTTCAATTTCTTTTGGAACTCTTTTTTTCAAATTGTTATACTGCACACATACTTCATACAACACCAAGTTACCTTAAGGTAAGTTGGGTAGCCAATAAATGATACAAACAAAGAAACAAATAAAATACAACCCACTTCCTGACACTGATTGGATTTGTCTTTACCCTATCTGTTTTGAAATTGGAAAGTAACTTAAATAACAATATTTAATTATTATTTCTGCACTCTGAACCGTCAAAATAACTGCATCTCAATCTGTTAACATTCTGTAAGTTACATATATTATTGATGTAAGAAATCATTTTTCTGAAGATCTGCAATGAACTTTTTTGCAAATCTGGTGATAGTTCTAGCAGAGATTTTTCTCACCCAGATCTTGCTTCAGCAATTCCAAATAACTTCTGTTTCTCAGCCATACGTTTGCAGTTGGAACTGCTCAGTTCCAGTTTAAGATTGGATTTCTTTAAATAGTCTTTTTGTGCTTTGTAAGAGTATCTTCATTTTGAATGCTTGGCAGTTACTGAAGCATAAAGAGGTTCATTACTGTTGCAAGAAGACAACACTATTACAATCTGAGAAGTTGTAAAATCAGAATATTTTCTCACCTATGGAACTGTCTTCACAAAGCTAATTGAAGGCTAATGAATCAATCATCCTTTGGGGCTTTACTAAGAACTTCACAATTAAAAAAAGAGCAATGAATCAACTGAAAGAACACCCAAACTTCTACACCAGTTTTATTCACTGCTTCCTTATCTTAACATCTGTAAATTTAACATAAATAGTACATGCACATTCAAATTTACATAAAGATGTCATGCTCAACTTATGTTCGACAAAAAAGGATAAAGGTTGTGCTAACTTCAATTCAGTTAGGAATTCATTGAAATATATACAGCAGAGTACTCGAACTTTTTCATGCAACTATTTAATTAAAGGTATTACATGTTGCATTGCCTATTGCACAATGAAATCATCAACTTTTATGCTAAAACTTAAAGGCCCCAAAATAAACACTTTATTTAAAAATGTAAGTATCCTAGAGAAGCAATCCAAAATAAAAGTAAATATAAACTATAAAGTGGAGCACGCGTTGTGGAAATGATTTTGAAAAAGTGCATTTGATCCCACATGTTTGTTTAAAAAAACTGTTGTTTTATAGGTTTTCAAACTGCTTCCAGATAGCCAAATCTTTTTTTTTTCCAGGATTGCTTAGAATCCTGAAGAACAAGAAGCTTTGAAATAGTTGCCGTGCTCATGTAGGCTTCAGGGATTATCTTTAATCATAAAATTATTTTTCTTCTGCAATATGGAACAAAATTCTGCAATTCAAATATGATACAAACATAACATACAATCAATCTACATTGTAAAACTATACACAAAATGTAAAAAAAAACCCCTAAGCTACACTAAGAGTAGTATTGAATACTTTTACTGCGTATCCTCCAAAATAAGATCCAATCAGAAAATAAGCCCTAGCATGATTTTTCAGGATGCTCGTAATATAAATCCTATCCCAAAAATAAGCCTAAGATCGTCAGCCGGACAGATGCATTTAGTACCGTATTTCCCCGAAAATAAGACCAAACCAGAAAATAAGCCCTAATGCGTCTTTTGATGCAAAAATTAATATAAGACCCGGTCTTCTTTTCAGGGAAACATGGCATATTTTATTTTCCCAGGTAATGTTCTTTTCTCAATTAACTGACACTCTGACTCCCTTATGTAAATATTTAAAGAATGTGCCAGACTGCCCATGCATCAATATTTGTTATCAGATTTCTCTTCCAAGTATGTTCTTTGTTATTTTAATTTTCTTTCATAACAAAATAGAAATCCTGAAAAGAATGCTAATAGTAAACCAGAAAAAAGCACATTTGTATTTCTTCATATTACTTTGAAATCTGAATCAGATCTATAATGAACCTTTCCTTATTTAAATAACAAATGGTGACTTTTTCTAGCTATTTTTCTCTGTCAAAATTCCCTAGAAACCAGGAAAGATGTTACAATTCAAAATGGAATATAGTATGTGACCAAAATGTATGAATTTATTCTAATGCTGAATTACAATTTAAAAGATGTAAAAAAACTAAACACAAACTCTTTGGAAATTCTAAAGTGTGGACATACTATGGCACCTCAAGTATTGTTGAACTCTCATCATCCACAAAAACTGAGGCAAGAGATTAATCCCAGAACTCAAATCGCCACATACTGCCACATTCTAGAGTAAAGACATGTCACATATGCCAAGTTTTCATCTATAATTTCATACTCCTTTATTATTTTCAGTTTATAAATGTTGGAATCCAAAGAAACTGCAGATCAACAAGTTTATCTTCATTTGTTCAAATTGATACATTTTCACAATATTTTATTAAAAAGAACTGCAAACTGTTACTATAAATGGGGCAGATCCTTATGCAACAGCTGTTTATGTACCATATATAGGCAGTTCCAATTTATGACTATAATCAAGCCCAGAATTGCAGCTGTAAATCATGCTGGTCACTAAGCAGGTTGCCACTTGACCACGCTTGATTTTATGACTTTTTGTGGTGGTCATTAAAGAAACGCTGTGGTTGCTAAACAAATGCCACAGTTGTTAAGTACATTTTAGCCAAAAGGCATTTCCCCCCAGAAATCAGCACCAATCGCAAAAAAAGGTTGTTAAATTATTTATTTATTGTGTCTGCTGCCCATCTCACTGCTGAAGCGATTCTGCGTGGCTTACAAAATAATAAAAAGATAATGTTAAGAAAAACCATGGTCACATGTTCGGAGGCGGCAAATGGCTGTAAACGTGGGCCAGTTGTGAAACAGCCAAAATATAATCATGTGGCTTCAGGTGGTGATAAAATGTCAAAACCAGGTCATAAACAGTTCTTGAGGGAAGACCATCGTAACTTTGAATTGTCTTACGTGACTGCTCATAAGCCTATACTTGTAGTCTCAAACTGCCTGAATCACAGGTAAGATACAGTCCATTTCCTAAAGTATTTCCTTAAATACATATTAGTATTTAATTTCCCTGAAAATTATTCTTGCATATTCTACTGTGAAATCGCATATTATGAGCATATAGTTTATCTGGTAAATTTAAAAAATCCAGGTAAAATCTGCTAAAATCCAAGTTACCGCAAAATGTAATTCAAAAGTGTCTAAAAGAAAAGGTTATATGGAGATCAAAAGTTAACCAATAGTAATGTAGGATGCACATGCATAGCTCATATTTGTTCAGAAGCATGGCTTATCAGGAAGAAGCAAGTCTCTTGTGTACACTATTTGATCATCTGACTTCTCTCTACCTGACAGCCTAAGCAAGTAATCAAACTCAGATGGTTATGTTTATAGTTTGTTTTGTGTTATATATAAACATAAGCTTCTGGTTTGTTCAAAAATTCAAAGCAAAAACTGATCTATTATTCCAACTTGCTTAGACATGATAAGATAGAATTCTAAATAAATGCAGTTAATCATAATCAGGTAAACAGAATTATAATGTTCTTGATTCTATAACCCCAATTCCCAGGTTTTCAATTTCTTTTATCTTCCTCTTTCCTATTGTTTTAGAAAAAAATGCACCGCGCCACCGCACTGATTTTACACTATAATTTACCTCAGACTAATTCAAAGTTAGAAATGTGATATAAAATTAATATGGTATAAAATATTGGAAAAGGAATTGAGACATATCTGCAGCAAGTGCAAAAAAGCAACAGAGTACAATTCCTCATAGCAATTAGACCGTACGTGGTAGTGCGCTCAAGTACCTAATTTTAATGAATTTCCATGAAATAAATTTAATTATTTCATGAAATTTAAATTGATTTCTGGCCTATAGAAGTAATTCCAGAGAAGATTTACCAGAAAAAAGGAGGTAGAATGGGGGGGGGGGGAAGAAATTGCATATTTGAAATTATCCTAAAAGGAAAATATAGTATCAAATCAATGCTGTTGACATTTACCAATAATTGCAGATTTCATACAATTTTTCATCTATGTTCTTCTCAAGGATCAGAAATTAGATGGTTTGTTGATTTGGTCATTGAAAGAACTATTATTTTTCTTCTCAAGCATTTAACAGTTTTCTGCAAATCAGCCACAGCTGTGATATTCTTGTACCTATGAACAATAAACACTCATCTGCTTTCAAGTGTGCTGAAAATATATTCAAATAATATAATCAATTTATGCAAGTCCAAGACAACTTTTCAAATGGTTTAAATATGAAACCAGTCTTCAATTTTAGTTGCCGGTTCAGCAAGCGCCAAATGAAACTGCTTGACTAAATTGTGAATTTCTTTTTAGAAAAAGAGTTATGCATGCAATTTATCAACATTTTATCAATTTATCTATTACAGTAGTAATGGCACACACACACAAAAAGCAGGCTTTCACTTGGAAATAAAAGCAGTACATGGTTTTCACAAAGTGGTTAACTAAATCTTAAATTAAACTTGAAATTCAAACCATCATAAATTTTTTAAAATCTACAGAATATGCTAGGTTAAAATCACAAGCCAAAAATGTTTCAGATTTGAAAAGATAAAATCAATATGCAATATAAAAACATATATTTTATATAAAACACATGTTTTTGAAATAATACTGAAATACTTCCCTAAATGATATTGTTCTAAACATTAAAAAACAATCTGCATCTTTCCTTTACAAAGCCAGGACAATTCAAACAAATGCACAAATTTTCAAACAAATTTACAGCCTGAAAGGTAAAAAAAGTGATTTACAGCATGATGTTTTAGGATGTTCACTTCAATATCAAAATGAATTTCTGTTTTTAAAATCAATCACTCACCAGCCCTCTGGTGAGTGGATCTCTCAGCTGAAAACTGTTGCCTTATCTATTTAAAATCTTGTAGGCTGCTAAATAGTAGTAACAACATATATAAGAATAATTATAACTTTAAACATATCTGAATGACAGAATTCAATATAAATTTGTTTCTTGCTAGATAAATAGGGTCTTGGATTACATATGTAAAACTGCAGAATTAAACTGGTACTATCAGAAATTCTAAAAATCTTTTTGCCTTTCCTAACATACAGAGTAGTCCCAAAGATGAGAGCTTGTTTTGGAGGTTCTAGCAGGGGAGCGCAGCTATCGTATACCCTTGACCGAAGATCGGTACACTCCTTCTATCTGGGATGGTCATCCTCTTCCACCGAGCGTGCAGCTTTGGGAGGGACACACATGGAGCGGTGAGGAAAGGGACACCCGCCTAGCCAGCCAGATCAGCTGAATCATCCCTGGTAATCAATGGGGTGACAGATGTCGCAGCCAGATCGCCCACACATCCAAAGATGAGAGTGTGAGTGTTAATAGCCACATCCACTTTTTACTAACACACTGATGTCAAGGGGAGCGTGAGTGTTACTAATTTGTTTTTTCAATTAAAGAATTAGGAAGTAGGAAAGAATTAACTCCTGTCACTTCAATATCTTTTACAAAAGTTAACTGATTAAGGAAAAAAGAACTTTCCTTCGCTAGACCAACTTCATATATCTGTACCTCCATTACTGATCCCAAGCCTGGGCACCAAATAACAAAATTGGAGTGAGAATGAGATCAATTTAATAACCAATGCTTTCCATTCTGCACCTGTCATAATGCCAAGTATCATATTTGCACAGCTGATCTACATTACTTCTCTAATTCACAAATTTAAAGATTTTATTATTCAGATAAATGTATAGGATAATAGATGAGTTTCTAAAATATGTTTCTATATTAAATAATAATAAAAAACCTAAAATGTAAAAATGAAACTTGTGGTGTAGAAAGTCTATTTCCAAATAAATCTCCAAACAGAAAAGTGCCCTTTAAAAAGAATTTCCTGCTACATCTATATTAAATAAGATTCACATAAAGCTCCTTAAATGTAATGATAGATTAAAAACTGCTACTTTCCCACTAGATAAAATTTAAATGCCTTATAAAGAAAGCAGTTTATTAAAATTAGTCCTAGAGTAAATAGAGAAATTTTAAAAATTAGAAATTTGATTAACAAACAAAAAAGCAGAATCCATGGTTACCATATTTACACATACTCTTTGTTGTGTTTCAATGCCACATGATCTGATTCAAAGTAATACACGTCAGGTTCTTCCTCCTCTTCGTCTACAGAATGAAGACTGGCACTTTCTTTGGCAGATGGTAGGGATGGAGTAACAAGTCTATTTTCTGAAGTTGATTTACTTAGTCCTTCCTTTGGGTGTTCTCTGGAATCACAGTAACTTTCCCTTTCACTTGGAGCAATTTCTGTGTTTGCACCAGATCCACTGATATTAGTAACACTTGATTCTACATTCTTTTCAGGGACAGTATGATTGTTCTCTTCAAGCTGTCCATTCTCTTTACATGGAGAATTTTGTTTAATAGGGCTAATTTTTGTTGAGCCTGCCCTCCATGGTGATGTTCTCAAGGTGTACCTATGTTCTTGAGATTCTGATGTTGATGAAATTGGAGCTGAAACACAGTCCAAAACCGGTGGTTCAGGTTCACATGAAGCAGTTGTATTATCATAACTGTCCAGGTTGCTGTTGGTGTTTTCAGACTGCTCTTTTGTGACAGTGCTATAACCCACCACATCTACTTCCTCCTCAGAATCCCTTAGCAAAGATGACTGGGTTTCATAAAAGGACCCCGTACCCGTACCTGACTCTTGTATCTGGTTAACAGTTTCCTCAGACAAACAGTTCTTTATTTGTTTATGGTCCTCACAGGTTAACTGTTCTTGTGAATTTGTGCAAGGCACACTGTGGTCTATAAAACTGTCCTCCTTATTTCTGCTATGAAAAAATGATGATGTATTTCCATTTTTTGCTGCACTTTTTTCCTCAGACGAACAGGAATCAGCACTGTTCTGTGCAGTGACTCCATCCAATTGACAGTCACCACACTTAGAAGCACTTGAACCATTCCCATTAACCCCATTGATAGATTGACAACTTATGAGTTCTTCGGTTATTGAAGAATGATCTAATTTTTCTGCACAAACAGTTACCTTTTTAACCTCCCTTTTATCACTATCGTCCAATATAAGACAACGGCAAGCTCGTTTAGGCCCTGGATTGACCGTGACATTGTCTGATACTGAATGTTTATGTTCCAACCGATCTTTCCCTGTTTTAGAAGGTAGCACTTCTTCTGAACTATGTTGAGCTTCTGAACGCAAACAACGCTTAATTCTCTTTAAAACTGGTGAAAGAGGTTCCACTTGTTTCTTCTCACAATTTTCCACAATTTGTTTCTCAACATTATCCTTTTCTGAAGTTGAGAGGCCTCTCTTTCTAGGGCTTACCCATGATTCTTTAGAACTCTGCTGCTTGATATCATTAGCTTTCCCATTGCTATTTCCCTTCTGAGTCTGCAGAGATTCTGATTTCTTCTTTGGTGATCTTGATCTTACTTGTGGAAGAGAAGAAACATCCTCTGGATGAGCTATGCTACGGTTTCTTAACGTTCGGCCACAAAAGTTTTCATCCAAACCATTTAACCCCACTGTTGATCTTGTAACACGAGTAGATCGAGAAGCAGCCATACTATGGCAAGTCCCTAAAGTATGTTCCTCATGATCCACTCATTCGAAAACCTTCAAAGAAAAGTGAACAAAACAATGAGAAAAGCATTATAGAAATCATACAGTAACTGTATAACTGCACATCTATCTAGCATAGTAGTTTCCTTATTCTGATAACATGACAAATCATATATATTTTTACAGTACTAAAGACATTTTGTATTAGCACTCATATTTATACATAACAGATTAGCTGCAAAAGCAACTCCTGGCAATAGGTTTCATAGTAAGTCATGATTTCTACATAGTAGTTCTGAAATAATAAGATAAAATAATTCTGCTATCATTGTATAATCCACTACAATTGTATTTAAGAAATGGTGCAATGTTCTATCAAGCGATGATAGCAATAACTTATAAATTTTAAAACATTAAAATCTGGAAAACTTAAAGGTCTGGTAAACTAAAATGAAAGGAGAAATCCTCATCTAAGTTTCAGCAGTGAACTGTTAATGTAACAATAGCTATCAATATTTTAATTAATCTTATTCAGGTAAAAAGACAAGGTGAAAGGCTTCATATTAATCTTGGATTGATTTTCTAATCCAATTTTATATCGATTACAGGTTATTTATACAGATCACATGTGAGTCAACAATTGTATTTGTATTTTTGTTTGCAGTTATACTGTTATCAGTACTATTCTTTTTAATAAACAAAAATTGCTTAAATATTATAAAAAACACAGATCTTGAAGAGAAATATGATTCATGTACAAAATTAAAAGAAATTATCACTGGTACTATGATTTTAATTAACAAACAGTAGAAAGTCTTCTTTCACAAGCTGTAAGAGGAAACTAGTATAAACACATTGAATAATGGCTCAGATTACTATCAATTCACCAGTAAGAATCTTAAGTACTTTGGAACTAAAATAGAAGATATGTATTATACTTACTGGATACTAAATTTGTGGGTTTTTGCTGATCAGGCACAAATAAAGCTGGAACTGGGAAAGCAGTCAGAGATTTTTTAAGAAGCATATTTAAAATTGTTTTCCACTTTTTAATTAATAAGACAGGCTAGTGGAAAATTAAAATGCATAGCATTTCTGTAATGGGATCAGTACTTGCAGCATTTAACAAGATGTAAAATTGGAATATACTAGTCTCTAAGAGACCAAGAAAAACAATAGCAAAAAAGTCATGAAAAGGAATTAAATTTATTTAAATTCTTCGCAGATAAAAGGAACACAATTTTGTTTCAACTGATTCTTTTCGGAGAGATCAGTTCAACAAGAACATTTTTGAAAGCAGGCTCTCGTGTTTTATATGAAGAAATATCTAAATAACCAATTAAGCTCAAAACATAACTAAAGACTTCAGGTTCTGTTGTGAAATGCAATTTTCACAGCCAACCAACTTAAATGAGAAACAACACGAGTTTGAATTAATTATGTATATGACACAATCTGTGTCACACGCTACATCAAATTCCCCAATCATTCTTACCCCAGATAGGAAAAAACTTTGTTTTCTTTTAGGGGAAACTGCAGAGAAAACTTGAAAGAAAAGTGGCAAAAAGTGTTACAAGGATTGGAAACCAAGAGAGCTATCAACATTCTCAAGCCTCCAATTAATTTTCTGGAAAAGCAGAATTTCAGGATTACAACTGGAGCAGAAAGGGAACTGGATTCCACAATCTCTGAAGAACAAGACAGGAGTAAGATAAACACTGTGTTAAGTTTAATAGTTGTGCATTGTGGATGTCAATTAATATTGTAACTTTATAAATTTATGAAAAGTTGGCAATCAACTTGTAGCTCTAATTACTAAATCAAGTCTGGGCTGCAGAAAATACCTTATACTGCAGTTGCAGGATGTTTTTTTAAATATATAAATATCATTTGGGAATCTGAATCCTGCCCTGCTAGTAGTGTGCCAGCACCATCTTGTGGTTTATGGGAGCAAAGCATTAGATATTATGTTCTTTTCCATCTTGATTCATCTGGAATCTTTTCCTATATTTGAAATGGAGAGCTAAATGATCTTTTCCCTTAATATTATTTTGTTTTAATATATTCAGTTAAAATATCATACTTTAGAATGTTCTCTTTGTTTTTAGCAGACTGTAATCTTGTTCATCTCCTATGACCATGATGGCGAACCTGTGGAATGCAGAGACATCTCTCCGGGCACGTCAGATGTCGTCCATTGCTCTTCCAGGTTCCAGCTGGTCTTCGCATTTGCGGGAGTGTGGGAAACTGGAAGAGCAGTTCCCTGGTGCACATATGTGCGCTGTGAAGCTGAACTCCCAGTTTCTGGTGCCCACATGCATGCCGGCGAGCAGGTCTTTGCATGCGCATGTGTGCCAGAAACCAAAAGACCTGCTCTTTCGGTTTGCCAACACTAGCCTAAGTTATTTATCTCTCAAAACAGGAAATGGAAGAACTGATTCTATGCACAGTAGACCAACACTATGGAGTAGGGCAGTGGTGCACCAAGATCTCCAGCTCCACAGTGGCACAATTTGTGAAATCCAGGTGGGTTCGGCACTCCAGCAAATAGTGGGGCAGGGCCACACCCGCTTGTGAGTGAGACTGGGGCTCAGCAGGGAATCAGAGGCCGGCCTAGTGCTTCTCTGCCTGCTTGGACAAGGGCTCCAGTACCCAAGTCCACCCAGGAGAGAAGTGTGCGGAGCGTGGGACTCTGAAACGTGGCCCAAAAGTACGTTAGCGGTTGGTGACTGGATGGAGAAGGAAAGGCCCAAGCAGCTTGGGGCGCCAAAGGTGGAAAGAGGAGCATAGGAACTCTGAGTGGATTGGGAGAGGCCTTAGGTTGTCAGAAGCACTAGATTCCTCAGGGCCTTCCCACTCTGAGATACCTCATGGACTTAATTCTCATTCTATTAGCGAATGCGTGGGCAACAGCAGCAAGTTTTCACATTCATTTTACATGATTCCCTTCAACGAATCCTCAGGTTACGAATGTAATTGGCAGGCTCCATTGCATTCAAAACTTGAGGACTACCTGAACTTATTTTGCTGTTTGAATAGGTATCCCACAGCTCCTCGTATATGGTTAGAACACAATCCCTGAAAGTTACTAAACCAGAATTCAACAATTTTCCTTAAAATTATTTGCAAAGTATTTTTTATGATCTTAGTTTATACATATTCAAGTATACACTCCAGTACTGATTCACTTTATAAGCCTCTCTTCATATTTAAAAAAGATAAACAGACAGAAGAATTTAAATTTTGCTAAACTAAATGTTCTTTTATTTTTGATGAAGATCTTCTAGGAAATTCAAGAGCAATATAAAATATATTATTGATTTTATTTATTTAAACTACTGATATTCAGCAATTTAAGATGAACAATAATGTCTCCAAAATCTGATATCGTATATCATTTTGCATTTTTTTCTAGTAAAATGGAGACCCATTTACATAGGATAGCATAAGCCAATTTTTAAAATATCGAAAGAATTGCCACAAAAATTGGACTAAGTTATGTTACATAACTTTTTAAAAAGGTCATATGGAGTAGGAATGGGGAGACTCATGTGAGTAAATGGAGAAGTTTAATCAATGCTGAATCTGCTTGGTTCTTGATTTTACAATTATTTCTGGCTATAAAATAAAATGCTATTTCACAGTATTAGTGCATTTCAACTATTTATGCCTCAAGACAAAGACAGAGAAACCAACAGAGTTTGTGAAGCAAGATATGAATAAGGTATCAGTTTCAAGCAACACTGGGTAATAATCCATATTCCCCAGTTGATAATGGCTGATAATAAAAGCATTATTAAAGAATTGTACTCAGGTTCGCCAACATCATATGAAAGACAGAACCAGTGGCTGTTTCTGCTCCGATTCTCTGTTTGAAATACTGTATTTTCCAAAGTTTGTATTATTTCCTGCTGATAAAACAGAATGCCCAAGACTTTTCAAATAAAGGATAGCCCAGAAAAAAGTGTTAGCTGAAGCTGGAATCAATTAATAATGTGCAGGTTTAATGAATACTAAATATATCCATAAGATATAATGCATATGAACTGAGAAAGGGTGGATGAATCTTCTCTCTGTGTGTGCGTGTGTGTGTGTGTAAGAGAGAGAGATGGAGGGAGGGAGAGAATAACTATACATCCACTTTTTTATGATGCTAATATCATGATTTTCTGAATGAGTTAATTTAGCTCCTCAAAACCAGTTGTCAGGTTAACAAAATTTCAATTATCATTACAAGAAGATGCAACATAAAAAGATGCAGGCAAACCCATCCAATTTTTTAGTTCCCAATAGTGGCTTCAGCTCTATGCAGCCAGTGTTCTTCCCCAGACAATCCAGGTGTAGAATCTCTATGGTATCTGCAGGTTGGAGCTTCTTTGTGAAACTAAGCTACAGCTTTATAAAATTATAAAGCTTAAATATATGTAGTCTTGTTCAGCTACTAACAAACACATTGAAAAAAGGTCCAAGCACAACCTCTTTAAGACAAAAAACAACCAAAGGTCAAGGATTGAGGCAAACAGATCTTCCAAAGTAAGCACCTATCAATCAGTATTTAGATAAGCAGGAACCAGCACTAGATAAACAAGACCAATCAAGGAAGAAACAATAAACTAATCAAAATTGTTAGGAAAGTCTATCACATATAAACTGCCAACAAGCTTCATTCCTCCATGCACTGATGAGGTTACCTAGGGTGATAATGAAATGTCTACAGCATGGGGTGTCAAACTGGTGGCCCACCGCCTGGATGCGTCATTCCTATGTCTGAACCTATCATTTCACTCAATTCCTATTTGTGGTACCAGTTGATGAGATGGTAGCATTTGTAGTTATGATGGTTTTGGTTGCTAGAGTAATGTTGTTACTTGGTATTGTTGAACACTTGGGCCACTCCTAAGCCACGGGGGGGGGGGGGGGGGGCTTTCCAGAAATATCTCATCCTGTTTCTTGCCTGTATTGTTCAAGGATATATGTCTGCCACTTCTGAATGAGCAATTGTGGTGCTGGACGTGATGTTTGCAGCTTTCAGGAGAACTTTCAGGTCTCTCCTCCAGCTGTTAAGGGGGTGGCTGTGGCAATAGGTCTGATTATTTATCTCCCAAAAGTGGACTAAAGCCAGAATTAATAGTTGAAAAACTGGATTTCAAGAACTATTTTATGAACCTTATTTCAAGAAATAAAAAACTATTTTATTATTTCTATTGCAAATTCAATCAAGATAATTAGAGGAAAGATGTAATATAGTATCAACAATGTTATATTGGTAATATAGAACTAGCCAATTAAGTATGAAATATCAGATATAATTAGTGTAACGCAATAGGAATACATTACAGAAAAGTTAACTAAAACAACATAATTAAATGAGGAAAAGAGGACTTTGAACTAGTCTGTTTTCATGTACTTAAATTATAAAAAAATGTAAATTTAACATTACATCTTAATTGTCCATTAAATTAAGTTATAAAATAAAATGTTTTAAGTGTACTCTAAGTTATTCACAAGCAACAATATCTATGCCATGAAGTTATATATTTGTTTCAATTCTGAAAAAATCTGTATTTATTGCCAGCTACATAATCTAGCTATGGAAACTTGTAGCACAGAGTTCCCCAACATTTCCAGCTCTGCGGACCGGCAGTGGGGGGAGAGGGGATAGTTTTGAGTGAGTGGTAGGCAAGCTTGTGCGCACACAGCTCCATTTTCATGAGCGACACACACACGTGTCTGCTGCTCACCCAAATGGAGAGCATGCTTGTGTAAATGAGGCCTGGTTGCAATCCCCTCATGGCCCACTAGTTGGGGAGCCCTGCTGTAGCAAAATATTCTCAAGACAAGTGATGCTGTGCTTTTTTTCATTCAATGGTTAATTAATAATTGATATCTATATTCATCCTGATGCTCTGTATTGTCTGGTCAGATTAAGGAAGGGGTGTCAAACTGGCAGCCTGTGGGCCGGATGAGTCACGTGCAGGCCACACCCACCCCAGCTCCATGAATGGGAAAAACATCGTGTGACGGCAACGTGACATGGCGAGTTTGACACCCATGGATTAAGGTTTCAAGGAAAAATTTACAAGGAAGAATTTAAGTCACATGAAAACCACAATAGTCTTTTTAAGTCAAAGGTTTAAAATTGCAATATTAGTACAAATTTATATTTAGATTTTTTAAAACAGATCAGATTCAACAAATAATTAGCAAAAAATAATTAACACTGTTTTATTTATGTAAAGTGACATGTAAAATCTGTAGATTTCATGTTGGTTCCTATGTTTTGATAATGCACTAAACAAGCAATTCTACTAGAACTGACTTGAATATTGATTGTGCAAGTTATTGCTGCTACAGAAAAATACTTTTGGGTGAATTTAAGATGCAATTTTTTAAAAATGGTATCTTAAAATAACAAAATACAATATAATTACTTCCAACATTAGTAAGAGCAAAGAGATCACAAGAGTATATCCAATTTAGCCATTTAGGCAATTCAAAGGCAAACTGAGTTATAAAGAATTGTACAGGGATTTCAGCCCTTTAATGAAGAAGACATGTCATTCTGAATAAATGGGAGAATTATGGCATGCATTCCATTCTTTTGTTCATACGTTCTCTGGGATAAAACTAAAGATAAATATTCTGTGATATTTAGTGATGCTATATTCCAAATTCAAATAAACTCCAAGGCAAATTAAAGTAAGTCAGAGCAGAATGTAATCAACTCAAGAGGAGCAGATAGTTAGGCTGTGATATGAAAAGCATGGAAGAGTAGATTCAATAGTTTTAGGATTCAGAGACAAAAGAAGTACGCCATAAGATGACTATTGTTTCCAATTTATGAGGGGTTAGAACAACAAGGACTACTTAAATATCTGAGACATGGATGCAGAAAATTCTTTAAATGTAGATTTCTATTGAAAAGTCTACACTAAACAGATTTTTTAAAAAAAGGTCTTGGTGGCATTGCCAATTATATTTACAATGTAAGAATAGAACACACAATCACATTATAGAAGGGGATAAAGTGTTTTAACAGGAGAAGAAGGAACCCTGTAGCAAGAATAAAGCTCCCTGGATGAATCAGATCAAACAATATCCTGAGCAATACAATATGGAGCAGCATGGTAATAAAATTTAAGCACAGAATCTAGAAGGTCATGTAACTCTGCGAGATAGAAATATTTCTATCTTTAAAATAAGTAGCCTTAAGATACATACAGTATCATTCCATTGGGAGTGGACTGACATAGAAAATGTCAGTAATGAAATAAACAAAACATGCACAAAAATAAGTTACCAAAAATATCCCATTGATTCATTAATATTATTCTATGATTAAAAGTGTGTAGATAGTCATTAGAATAACAGTTTGAATGATACAAAAACAATATAATTTTGTGCAAATATGTTAAAATGGTTCCTACCATTGCAAAATGAATGGAATATGAATGCTTTTTCTTGGATCTGAGGAATTCCAATGTTGCTCCGCTAATCTTATTATTCATCACTCTTAAAGTCCATGATGTATTCCATACATTTTATCTGATCATTTTTATGTTTTCTTTAATATCGAAACTGTACAGAAAAGACAACAGAATTATGAAAAGTGAGTAAATAGTATAAGGCCACTCATAAGTACTTCTTAAAGAAATTATTGCTTAAACTGAATTCTGAATATTTTCTCAAGTTTATACCATCTCTTTAAAAATAGTCTCAAAAGAAAATACAAATATATTAGAACTACTAGATCTATAAAATTAATAATGTTAATATTTTCTCCTTCTATCAATAAGGGGCTGTTCTCAAATTTTGAATATTTATAGAACATATTTTACAAATAAGTTATTTTTTAAGTATCAGCTTATGAGAAGCTCCCAAAGTATTTTACGCATGTTGGCATAGCTGAAAATGCCAGTTTGTTAAGACACTTGGAAGTACGTGAACATAAAACAGAATGACATACTTAACCTTTACTTACTGCCTATTCAATATGTTCCAAAACACAAATGTACTGTAAAAAAATGCACTACAGAACTGTGTGCATGCTAAATGACCAAAACTGTTGAATTATGCTCCTTGATTGAATAAAAGCTCTAAGAGTCTAGGTAGTCCCAAATAGTAAAGTTCAACTGTTTTAGAAAATGTTAAAAATGCATAATGAGCACATTTTTCTTCTTTGATAATTTCAATAATTTTACTCAAATTGCATTTTTTTGATTACACAGTTGTCACAGACAGACAAAAATACATTTAGATTCCCTTAATCTATACAGAAAAGTATACTAGATGGCTTGGTAACAGTACCACCACGGTAACTATTCTGAGAAATCCTTGTGACAAAGATAGTTTAATTTTCAATGTCATACTTATTGTGCACAACTGTGATTTTGGAAGCTTTGATATCAGATTGTTTGTTGTTCTCTCCAAATAGTGTATTATCTGTGTAACATATCTTTTTTTTTTAAAAAAAAACATACCCTTCCAAATATTTACATTGCACCAAAATGAAAAGAAATTATTTCAATTACATCCTGAGCCAATTTGCAGTCCTTCAGATATCCACAACTCCTATTTATTCCAAATCAAAACCAGCAAAATAGCTAGGAAGTTGGATATTGTAGTAAATACCACATAGAAGGCTTTCAATTGGAATATAAGTATCTATATGTTTACATCATGGTTGCATTTCTGTAGGATAAATCAATTAATACAGATCAATTCATATTACAGGTAGTCTTTGCTTTGCAACCGCCCATTCAGTGATCAAAGTTACAATGGTGCTTGATGTAGGGGTCTTCAAAGTTGAGGCATTGCTAAATCAGACCTATGTGTACTTATACAGTCACTGTTCATAAGGGGCTATCTTAGCTAGCAATCTTCACAAATTCAACAGTAAATTGATTTATGACCAAATTTCATTTCTTTGACAACAAAAGTTCTCTGTGTGAAACTAATTAAGGGCTGATCAGTTTCAGGAAGAAGGGCAGGGCTAGAAAATTCTAATCAACTAATTAAGGACCCGGCTTGTTAAATTGCAGTTAATATTTTTTCAGGAAATATTATGCTGGAGAAAAGCAGCTCAGGAATTCAGATACTGTAGTTTGTTTAAGCCAGAGGTCACCAACCAATGGTCCACGAGAAAATTTTGGTGGTCCGCAACACACTTGGGTGGAGCTGCTCCAGGATGACCAATGGGCCAGTCATGTGACTACAGTTCTGAAATATGGGACCCTAACCCTAACCCTCCCCTCCCATTCACTCCTTGCTTGGCCTGAGAAGGGAAGGGGGGGATGGAGATTCGCTCCATATTCCAGAACAGGAGCAAAGCTTCATCTCTGCTGGGTCTCACGGGCATTTCTTCCAGCCCTTGTTGCTGCTGTGTGACTGGGAGATGCACAACTTCCTCTCCGCCCCTAGACACTGGCTGGCCCATGAGATGAGAGGGAGGGAGGGAGGGAGGGAGGAAGAGAGAGAGAGATGGATGAGAGAGATGAGAGAGAGAGATGAGAGAAAGATGAGAGAGATGAAAGAAAGAGAGAGATATGAGAGAGATGAGAGATCCCTGTGTTCGGTTTTCTTGTTCTGTTTAAGGTTGGAGAAACAGGCAGCCAAGCTAAGTGCCTGCAGGACCCCATTCCGTCAGTCGGAGCCTAGGCGCTTCAGCGAGTGGCACACTGGATTCATATTAGTGGTCCGCGGGATTTAAAATTATGAATTTAGTGGCCCCTGAAGTCCAAAAGGTTGATGACCCCTGGTTTAAGCAATATGTCTGCTCTGCTGAGGGGCGGGGCCGAAGTCGTGACAACACGATGTGCGGTCTCAATGCTCTGAGATCGCAATCGACACTTTTGCCACTGGGGGGGGGGGGGGTCCAAACAGATCTAAACTGTCCCAGAGAGACAGTGAATAGGAAGAATACGTCTTGCTGAACTCGGGGATATCGCAAAATCCCCCAAAGAAGCAAGATAAATTTCTTCAAGCCGGTGACAAAAAATCCAGCCAAGGCTGATGAAGTCGGGGCGGCCCCAAAACGCAAGGAATGGAAAGTGAAAGTGTTTCCAGATGGTGAGGAATCTTCATTGTTTTAAAAGAGAGACTGCCTATAAAAACTTAAAAATTGATTTAAATTGAAGAATAGAAGAATCAAGTGGCGAAATTAATCTTGCAACGGTTCTGGACAGTGGCTATCCCATTTTTTTATATGCTATCTTCATGGATGAAACCTTTACAAGCTTTTTAAAATGGACGGATTAAGTCTTCTGCTTCTATCTTTTTTTTCTGTGACTTTCGGTGATTTATAAACCAAAGCTTTCCTCTTTCATCGCTGTGAGTATTATTATTTTTTAATTCATTTAAAGACTGGACCTCTTTTTCTAATTTGAAATATAAAACAGATATAAAAAAGAAATTTTTTTAAAGTGCTACGTGCCGGGAGATTATGTTGATTGGAGCTTGTGTAATCAAGCGGAGCTTTTCCCTTTCTTCGTGGTTTGTTTTGACGGCTCATTACAGAGCGATAGGGGTAAGCCGAATTTCATATTGATTAAACAAGATGACTTAAAAAAATTACTTAGAAGTAACACAATGGAATTTATTACAGTAAACATATATGGGGTCATGCTCACTGAACCCAGCAAAACATTATTGAGTTTTATATTATTTACTTCTTTCTTTACCACATTCCTATTACCCAACTTCTCTAATCTTACCTCATCCTTTTTTTGTTTTTACTTATGGAAGAATAAAAAAAATTGATGCAGGTATTAAAGAAAGGCATGTTACACATAAAGACAATGCATCAACTAATTGTATAAATGGTTTCTTTACATCCTTCAACTTGAGTTTTTGTTTTGCAATAACCTCTGGCTAGTGTGTACATGTGCCTGGAAATACATGTATCTATATAATGATGTCACATTTATTTGGGGAAAAACTCCAGGATTGGTTTCAATTAATTAGCAACTTTAAGAAGGAAAACTGGGCACTACATATCTTTATGTAAATAGTCTCTAGTTAATTTTCTGATTACTCCCTCCCACCACCAAAAACCCCCCAATAACGATTGCTTTGATACTACTTGTCAAATATACCGCTCAGTTCTTTATTTTTGGAATATATTCTAGGACACTTTTTATTATTAGTTTTTAATAACCTAATATTACTTAAATCTGCTTATCTATTACAGTTAATATGCCCAAAATTCTAGTGACTCAAGAATTTGATTGTTCCGATCTTTGGAGTATACTCTTTCTTGTCACATATAAAGTAGAGATCTACTTGAAATTCTCAGTAACCTCATCTGACCTGAAATATGCTGTATATTGATCAAGGTTTATAAACAGTAACATCTCAAACCGACAAAAATAAGTCCAGTTGCCAGGACTCAATTCTAGACATTTCTACCTGGATGACTGAGAATCTTCATCAACATTCATAAATATACCTTTTCTTTCACTAAAGCTTACTGAAACATCAATTCATACTGCATGTAATTTAGGTAGAATTCAGTGAGACTTGCATATTCTATTAACTCGTATTTTCTAACATGATCTGTTAATTAAGCCACAACTGGCTGCTTTGAATAATATACAAAGCCATAAATAATATTTTATAAATCATAAGATTTGGAGTGACATACTGCATGGATATCCAACTCCTGGGTGGCAGCTCACTATCAGGCCATGGCCCTTTCAGAACCAGGCTGAACGAGCAGCTGGTTGGTGCACATCCGTGCACAGCTTGACATACACAAGAAGTGGACCAATACGCACACACAGCTCAACTTGCACATGCCAGCCACCGCTTGCACAGGCTGGTTCCCCTCTCTTCCCCTGATGGGCTGCCAAGCCGTAAAGCCTTGGGACCGCTGACATACTGCATCATGCCAAAAAGCAACCAACTGCCTTGTGCTTAATTTATGAACCCATCCAGTACATCGTTTGAAATAATGCCATTGCAGCCATTATAAATGTAACACTAAACTAAAGGGAAAACAGATCTTTATATATTCAGTTCAAGCTACCGTAAACTAACGTTGTTTTTAGATAATTGTCCTTTAAAATAGCTCATCTGTTTTAAAGAAAATAAACATAAGACTTGGTTGTGAAGCTTAAAATGCTAAAAAAATTACAAGGAAGGGATAGTGAGGAGAAACAGTGGAGGAGGCAATGGAGAAAAACTTTTCAAGCCTACAAGTAGTTCTTACAAACTGTCACAGTTATGACCAGCCCACCCAAAAGCTACTTATGATCCAGTTTTGACATTCTGACATCTGGGATACTCCCGTGATCATGTGACTGCATTTTGGGTGCGGGGCAACTGGTCTGCATTTACAGCTGTTTGCAGTGGCCCATGGTCACATGGCTGATTTTATTTTTATTGCAAACAATGGATTCACTTAACAGTGCTGTTTGAACACCACTTTGTTCACTTAACACAAAAAAGATTGCAAAATCGAGTCTCATCACATGACCAACTGTATGAATGAATTTCCAGGCTCAATTAAGGTCCTAAGTTGAAGACTACCTATAGTAGAGATGATGAGCTTTAAACAATTTTACCTAGAATGGATCAAGTTGATCCTTACTAGCTAAGGTTCTTACTTAAATACCAACTACTTTTCCTTTTCTCTTGAGAAGTAAGGTTAAGAGTCCCCCCACTTTTTTTTTCCTAGTCCAAAACAGGCTAATATTAGGAGTCCTTAATGGGGTTGAGGGGAAGCTTTCTGTCAGTGCTATTTTCTTTGGCTGAAAGGGTTTTCCCTATTTCCTATGATATTCTTCAAGAGAGGTCTGGCCACAGTGTCTGAATTGACCTTACTTCTTTTCAAATTGACAAAGCCTACCTTTCAGCTCTTCCATGCTGGCATAGGGAAAAACAAGTTAACTTGAGGCTTCCTAACAGTTCTTTTTTGCTTCTACCATGTTTCTGTGAAAATAGGACATGTCCTAATACTAAGCCCAATCAGGCTTTTCAGGACATGGGTTATAAGCCCCCCCCCCAAAAAAAACTACTAAAATGACCCTGCTGGCCATGAAGGCTATGGCGGTTTCCAAATCCCCCGCAGTGGCCCTCCGGATTTGGGTCAGACCCAGCTGATCCACAAATTCTTTGGCAGCCTGCCGCCTGGCCCAGGCACGTACCACCAGATACAATCATCAGTCTTGCAATTTGGCGGTGGCTTCAGACCCAAATCCAGCACCTCCTGCCTGCACAGTGAGTGGCTCCTTGGCTATTCGGGAGGGCAAGAACTGCCCCGGCTCTCCTGGCCAGCCAGAATTCCTGCCCGCTAGCACCCCATTTCAATTCGTGGAGAGGCGGTGGTGCAGGCATGCATGGGAGAGAGAGAGAGAGAGCCACCTGTTGCCCTCCCCTATGCTGGCTGCCGGGTGCCCGAGCATTTTCTGCCACTGCCAGGCTCGGATCTCCAGGTGGTTCTGCAGCAGCGCCAGAATGCAGCTCTGCAGCAGCGTCACAACACAGCGCTGATGAAGTAGATGGCGGCCATCCGCAGCCAATCTCAATGCCCCTGTCTACCCGGCCTGCAACAGGTCGGGCACCACCAACACCCTCACACTGCTGGCGCCCATGGCCATCACCAGTCCCCACACCAGCACCTGGGCAGCTGCTTTCAAGGGGCAGGAAGGTGCTCAGTTCCGGCTGCCTCATCCTCTAGCAGGTAGCGGATATTTGCTGTTCTGATCGGGAATGGGCGGGATCCAGGACCCTCCACCCCACCCCATCGCCTGCCCCACCTGCCAACCCCCAAATTGTGCCCCAGTGCATCTTACCTTGAGAAGCTTGAACTCTCGAGAAGGTTTTTTTTACAATGTGTTTCCCTGGACAGAATGGCGAGAAACACAATGGGACTGGAAAGGTAAGACATGCATCTCACTTCTCGCCCGCCCCACCTGCTGGAAAACAATACCCCCCCCCCGATAATAAGGCCAAGGCCATATTTTGGGGGTTGAAAGAAAATAAGACCCTGTCTTATTTTCGGGGAAACACGGTATGTACTGCATTAAACACAGATGTAAATACAAGATTATGCCAAACCAATTTTGGAATGGAATGGAATAGAATAGCAGAGTTGGAAGGGACCTTGGAGGTCTTCTAGTCCAACCCCTAGCCGAGGCAGGAAACCCTATAACCGCATACGGAGCCCTCTCTGTGGGCATGCGAGCCATCATCCAGCTCAGCTCCACCCGCCAGCGAGCCAGCTGATTTTCGGGTCTGCCGTGCATATGGAAGACGCATGTGCATGCACGGGGATCGCGTGCAGGGGGCAGGAAGGGGGGTTCAACATGTCCCTCCCATGCTCCATTTTTGGTGCCAGAAGGCTTTAGGGAGGACCTCTGGAGACCAGGGAAGGCTGTTTTTGTCCCCAGAGGCTCAAGGAAAGCCTTTGGAGCCTGGGGAGGTGGAAAATTCCCCCTCTGCTGGGGGGGTTTCACGCACATATGCACGGGGGGGGGGTTGTGCACGCATATGCGGGGTCATGCACAGGGTGACAGCACGCGCATGCGTGGGGGGGCACATTGCATTGTGGGTGTAGGCATGTGTGTGCACAATTTTGGCACGCGATGACAAAAAGGTTATCCATCACTGTCCTATACCATTTCAGACAAATGGTTGTCTAAGCTCTTCTTAAAAATTTCCAGTGCTTTGTATTATAAAAAAATCAACAAGGGTATATTCCTGTAAGCAGAAGTTGAGCTTGACTTGGAGGACAGTGATCTTTACAACCTTTACAAAAAAGTGGCCAATGATTAGGTTTAGATATACATAATTAATGAAGAATCAGATGATTATTTAGTACTGAGGGAACTGATGGAATTGATCATCAAATTCACAGTTCAAGTAAAAGTGTACCATGCTAATTCATTTGAAACTATGGTGAACTTTCATGTAATACAAGCTATTTAAAGCCATTTGATAAATAATTTTAAAGTGAGCATGTAACTTTTAAAATAGCTTTGCATGAAATTAAACACTACTTTATAACAGTTTTATTTTTATCAATTTTTAAGACTTAAAACTTATAATTTGTCAAAATTCATTGTATAGATACCAGGTTTCACTGAAAATAAGATGAGGTCTTATTTTCTTTTGACCCCTGAAATAAGTGCTTGCCCTTATTTCCGGGGAAGTCTTATTATTTTTGAGGTGTAAGGGGCGGCGAGCATGGTCACCTCCTGGCTGCTGCCGTGTTGCAAAATTTTCAGGGAGGACTTATTTTCGGGAGAGGGCTTATTTTAGTGCATGCATGCAAAAGCCCAATTGAGCTTATTATCCAAGGAGGTCTTATTTTCAGGGAAACAGGGTATGTCAGCCTTACACATATCTTAATTGTCTACATATTTACACAATAAACTGAGGCTAATCCTGATCATATGTAAAAAGGGCTTTTATTAGCAAAAGTAATATAATGTAATACATTACATTACTTATTGCAATACAAATGTAATAAGCCAAATTAATGTTTACATCTTTTTATTTCTCATTCATAGGAAAATACAAACTACGAATAAACTAGACAAAGGTAAAGGTTTCCCTCACACATGATATCCTTACCCTATTTCTTCAGAAAAATGCTATTCTATTGTTACTTCTCAACCACATTTGCCCAGTGTTTTATCAGATTACATACAATATATGCTATAGTGCACTGCAAGATTAAAAAAAAGATGAACAGAAGAAAAATTATTCCTGTCAACTTTGCATGGAGGATCTTAAATCATATCCACAATCAATTATCACAACGTTATTTAAAAGGAATTACTAGGATAAACAATACATTCATTATTGTGGGCTGTAGATTTTTGCAAGTGTGATCTATCTTTAATATCTATTTTCATTAAATAAGAGGTGACTAGTATATCTTGTTGCTTATGATCTATGGTATTTATTTATTTTTATTTTATTTTCCATTTGTCAGGAATTCTTAAAATTGATTTTTCTTTAAGTTTTCTCTAGAAACCCAAGTAAGGACTACTAAGATTTCATCTACAGTGGACATAGAAACTGTACACACCCTTCTTAAAATGACAGGTTTTTGAGATGTAAAATAATCAGACTATGAAAAAAATTACTTCAATATTTTTCCTTTTTTATTGTAATATATAACTGAACAATTCAATTGATAAACTAAAATATTTTAGGGAGAAAAAAATAATGAAAAACTAGAAAGATGTGGCTGCATAAGTGTTCACATCCTTTTATAGATAAAGATCTGGCTTTATTCAGAATTAAACAATCACATTCAAACCAGGGATGAAATGCTCTGAAGTCTGCTACCTGTTTGCTTGGCGAGTGCACGTGCAAATGCACACCACAGGCGCTAAGAAGGCAGTTAAAAATGCTTTAAAAAGAAAAAAGGTTCTGACGATCATGTGGCACAGCTGATTGTCGTACAGCTGATTGACTGAACTTCTTTTTTACTTCTTTTTAAAGCAATTGTAACTACCGATTTGGGCAAACCAGCCCAAACGGGTAGCATGTCACCTGATTCAAACTGGGTCTGGTCTGGGGCGACGCTATGTATGCCCACAGAAAGGGCTCTAAGTGCCTCCTCTGGCACATGTGTTATAGGTTTCTTCACCACTGGCTTATATATCATATTAAAGATGGAAAAAAATCTGAAATCTTAGTCTGATTCCTTTACATCTCAAAAACCTGGCATTTTACTGGGTTTACCAGGCATTCCACCATTAATATAACATATTAAGCTGCAGACTTTCTACTACTGTAATTCTTATATTGGTATTTAATTTGTATAATTTACTACATTAAAATACGTTGTGGATTTTTGTCCATGTTTTGTAGAACAGGAAATAAAGGCAACAAGGAATAGATTTGGAAAACAATTGTGTTTGATGTTCACAAAGAATAGAAAAATATGTTTTGGACATACGACAACTGTACAAAAACAAATGACAACAGAAGCAGCTAAGGCAGAAAGCAGTGGCTGTATATGGGAAACAAAGTTTAAGAAACCAGGTTAAAGGAAAGCAGAAGGTTGAGACATTTTAGAACAAATGGCTGAAGGAGAAAACAATAAAAAATATGGAATACGAAGTAAAAATACATATAGATTTGCTTGCTAAAAGCACGCAGAAACGGGTAGATCTTGACTTATGACTGGATGCTTAACAACCATTCAAAGTTATGATAGACCCCTTCCCAAAAAGGTACTTCAAATCAGGTTCCAAAGTTTCAGCAGCCCCCCCTCCCCACATTTATGCCCATTTCTTCTGTCCTGTGGTCATATGACTGTGATTTATGACATTTTTGCCAAAAACTAGCATTTACTTCAATGGGTTCACTTAACAACCGCAGATTCACTAAACAAGGATGGTAATTAGGTTAATGACCATAGCAAAAAGAGGTTGTAAAATTAGGCCTGTTACGGTTTTAAGTCAAGGATTATCTGTACAACAGAAAACAGCAGTAGTAATAAAAGCTTCAGGTAAGACGGCAGAAGAAACTAAATGACTGCTGTTAAGAAAGGGAAATGCCAGGAAAAAAGACAAAAACTGGAATCCGGGGCATTAGATTTGGCTGAAGATCCCCTGGGAGCTGACGTAGCCCCTCTGGAGTCAGAATCCTCCAACCTCTTCTGTCTGGAGGAAGGGTCAGCAGGGCTGCTGCTTTCAGGCCTCGAGCGCTCCACCATTTTGAATTATGGCTCGGACCATTGCTGCTAGCTGAACTCCCACGCTAGCCTTAATTTCAATCTGGGATAAATCCCAAGCCTGGGAAGACCCCCAAGGCTGAAGCTAGCTAGCCGGTCAGTAATAAGAGCAATCGACTGAACGAGTCGGGGGAAAATCAAATGACTCTCTGCGGGAACCAGTGGGAAGAAATTGGCAAAAGAAGTCAGATGCAGGGAAATCGCCAAGCCCAAAAGCCATGGAGTGGCTAGCAGCAAAAAATTACCACTCCTGCGAGGCAAGGATATCGGGAGTTGGCGTTCCTGCCGGCCAATTGGACAGGATCCGACCATGCGCCAATCACAGCAGTCAAAACAGTGAGTGCGGTCGCATTGTAACATGGTGGGGAGATGAAAGGAACCCCTCCACAATAAGCCTGCACTGCTAGAAACCTGTGCTGCTGTTTTGAAGAATCCAAGCAAGGAGAAAAGTTTTTTGTGTCTCTCCAGGCAAAGACTAAATTAAAAAACTGGGCTCAGCCAAGCGGAAGAGGGCGTGGCCAAAGCTTTTACAACTCAGTCTCTGGCCAAATAGACAGAAGTTAACCCATGCTTGGATTCTTCAAGCAGCGCACATGTGAACAGTCAAGTACAGTAGTTTTTGAGAATACAGAACATAGTACAAAATAGGAGCATATGAGTTTGAAGGAGAAAAAAAAAGATTCCTTGTAAAGAGAAGCATTATATTTAATACTAAAAGAAATTATTTCTCCAGATAATGTCAAGCAATCACATTAAGTATAAATGAAAGAAAAAGGTCAAATTGGTAAAATAAGTTGATGACATTGAATAAGAAAAAAACATCACATAATTTAAAGGAGATTTAAAAAGTGCAAGATTGGTTGAATCGGTCCTAAAGCCTACTCTAGTAAAATATCATTTTTCCTAATTTTTCCCATGAGACTGAAAAAGTAATTTTTATAATTTCACAATGGACAATACCATTTCAGGTATTTCCAATTTCACTTGGAAAAATGAATATGAGGAGAATTTCAACAGGGAGAAAAGGAAATTAGGAAATCTAAACAAGAATCAACTATTAAGGGTGATGGTTGTGTAAAATTGGAAGCAAAAAAAAAAGAAAAGAAAAGAAAAGAAAAAGCAACAGCTATATACACAAATAGCTAGTAGGGAATAAAATTGTGATAGCTGACTGTTTACCAAGACAGGATATATACAAAGAATGTATTCCATTTTTCTTAAATCTTATATCCTACAAAGAAAACAGAGGTAAGCTTTCATTATAAATATGTAATGAAATTGTAGACTATTATTATAGCTGTTCTTGTAAGACAGAGGTAGAATGTTGAGTCAGTTTGAAGAGTGGGGGAGAAAAGACAGAAGAGATGACAACCAGAAGAGAAATAACTGGTATATATAAAAGGAATGGAAATATTGACATCCTTTGTGACAATCATTATATAGTTCAGTAATTCTGTTGTATAGTTAAGATATTTTGTTGATGCATCTTTAAAGATAAAGAATCATTTGGAATTGGGTGGCACCAAAATCAAATCAAATAAATATGTTTCCAACACTGTCTGATAATACATTGCAACCATTACATAAAATACAGTTGGCCCCACCCTGACCATGTTAAAAAAGTCTTGCAAACGTAGCTCTTCTGCCAGGCTTTGATAGTCGGTTTTGAATTTTTCAGTAATTGTTTTTTTTTCTTTTGGCATTTTAGTTTTTAATTGTACTTTATTTACTCTATAGCATCAAAATTTATTGTTGAGTGACTATGTACATTTTAAAATAAATATTCATAATTAATTAATGTTGTATGGCTGTCAGGAGTCTTTATAAAATTTAATGGCCTTTTAAATTTGACAAAGGAAATTTATATAGACTTCATTTCTGAAAAATGAGTCAGAAGCAGCATTCAGTCTTGTGTCTGTTTCTAAGTTATCAGATAGAAAAGAGCCTATAAGAAAGGAGATAACCTTGGGATTTTTAGGTTGGTATTATCATTTTTGGGTGGTGTTAGCAAGTAGGAAATACAATTATTTATCCTCCAAATAAATCGAGAATGAATTATGCAACTGTTGATCAAATAAACCAAGTTTTTCCACACCTGCTGAATTACCAGTTCAGTTCAGTTAAATATGCATAAATAAAAAATGGCAGGCAGAATTCAATGAACTTTTAAAAATGAAACTCTACTATACCCTCCCAATCTGTTCTAAATTTCTGGATTTGGAAGATATGACAGGAGCTCTAAGAAGAAAAAGAATAAAGCTCTGTTACCCAAACTGATTTCTGCATGCATAAAGTTGGACTCAACTCAACATTTAATTCATAATAACCTTTATTTATTATATGGACAACTTGCATGCTGCCTATTCATAATGCTTGTAAGGGTATTAAATCCATACAGTCATTCAGAAATATTAAAATTTGTCTTTCATGATAAAAAGGACTTCTCTTATGACCTCTTGTAGATGTTCACTTTCCTAAGAGATACCAATCATGCATTTACCAAAACACCTTTCTCTTAGACTAGAATATTCTAAGGGAAATTTTGTGTTGGTATTTTATAAAATGAAACACACACATGCATTCATTACCTATCATACTGCAATCAAGGAAGTTAAAGGAAATATCCAAAGTTCCCAGGTGACATTTGAAATATTATAATATTGATTTTCCTGACCATTAATATTAAGACTCTGGCAAGCATATCATTGACTAAATCCACTCAGAGCATACCTATTTGGGAATCGATTAGATTAATTTCAGTATGGCTTCAGTATTCAGTATGTGTATGGATGTAGTATGTCTACATATGCCTACACACACACACCAATACACAACTGTACAATTAAGCTGAGGGAAGGGGAACAGCAGCATCCCAATTCTAGAACTTGTTGAACCAGCATGTAACTACTGAAGACAAAGCATTAATTGTGCTCAGAACAACATTTTATTTCATTCATTTATCTAACTTGTTAAGGCCACCCAATTGTAAAAGGACTCTGAGCAGTCTACAAAATATCAAATATATAATTGAAACCCAATTAAAAAACAACATAATGAAACACAACTGCCTGGACAAAATAATAATTTTAAAATCTCAACAAGGGCTCAACAAGCATCCTAATCTCAAGCTTTGGAGCAATATTCAATAAATTTAGAAAATGCTACAGAAAGATTAATGTAGTTTCAAATATGTTTAAATAATAGATCACTAAAACAATATTTACTTCAAGATATAGTACAATAAATAAAATACATTTATGATCTCCAGCAGTACTTCTGCACTAACACAAGTCTTCATAAAAGAGATGAGTCCACATTTTTGTGTACAAGTTGCACAATGGAAGTATGTTCTTAGTATGAAAGGAGAAGCAGTTTAACAGTCAATCCAATAATTAAGTGGCTTAAAAAAAAAAAAGAACGCTGAAGCTTTTATTACAGTACATGAATATATTGGTGACATTTGGCTGGATCATTCCTATGGAAATGCAGAACAGGAAAAGAGGCTGTTGCCAAGAAAACATCATAGATATTTTCATGCAGACACCAAAAGTCCAACTTGATCAGAAGGAAAATTCACCTTAGCAGAAAGAAGATACTTACCATATTACATCTTAATCTCACCCTCTCTTTTCAATTCCATGGAATTTCTAAGGAACAATTTGTAATTGCACTCACACAATAACTTTGATTGATGCATATTAAAAGCCTTAGCTGCCCTTTACATACTTACAACGTATACCAAAATATTTTAAAATGTACTTATAAATACCCAAAGTAAAAAATAAATAAATAAGTGAATTTTACTTTTAACAAAAAAACAAAACCTAGAAGTTCCAATTGAACAATTAAAACATTTGCTTTGGAAATCCAAGTAAAACTACCTCTTTGAAACGAATTCATAATTCATATAAATAGGTGTCTCTGCGAGGTAGTTGTGTTATATGTGATTTGCAAAAAGAACCTGCTTCATTAGATGCATAGTCAACAAAAGACTACGAAGCACGCAAGGGTTATGCTGCATCATAAAATCTATTAAGACATCTTCACACAAGACTAGCAGCAAGCAGTACAAAATATGCCTTCAGACAATCTAAACCCAAAATTTATGTTGTTAAGTGATACATTTGTTGAGTGGGTTTTGCCCCATTTTATGATCTTCCTTGCCACAGTTAAGTGAATCACTGCAGTTAAGTTAGTAACCCGGTTATTAAGGGAACCTGGCTTCCCCATTGCCACTGGCACAGCAGCGGTCATAAATAGAAACCAGTTGACAAGCACCTGAGTTTTGATCACATTATTTATGGGGATGTTGCGAAGATTGTAACTGGAAAATGGTCATCAGTCTTCATTTTTTTCAGTGCCATTGTAACTTTGAATGGTCACGAAATGAACTACTGTAAGTCGAGGATTACCCATATTGATATGTAAAATCAATGCACTTTATTAACATGCTTGCCTTGGCTTCTTTTAAAGAATTGTCTGTTTTGATACAGTCATTTGAAAAAATAAAAAGCTCCAGAGACAATCGCTGCAAGGCACAGTCTTGCAGAATAAAATCTTTGGTATACTTGGCAAGTAGCATAGGAAACTCATTAGGACTGCGAGCCAGGGCTCTGGCAGAATAATTCTTTTAGTGGCGCTTTGTGATATCGAGGTCATCTTCTCCCCAATCCCACCAGGTTAAGTCATTGACCTATCAATCAATGCAGCAGGTATGGAATGTCATAGGCACCTCAGAAGTACCGTAGCAGAGAGAGGAACAGCGGTGTTCCCTAACCCTAACTCTCCCCCCCCGCCCCCAAAGCAGCCAGAGCTTTGAAGGTAAGAGCTTCACAAGACCTCGAGACCTGAGATAGTAATTTAGGAGAAACTTAGGGTCCCAAAGGCCAGACAGCCGACAGGGGGCGACATAGCACCATGTGGGAACGAGGCGCCGCAAAGCGGCGGTGCACCGTGCGGTGCGGGGTGGGGGGGGAGGGAGAAGCCCAACGAAGACGCGCAAAACTCTTTGCCAGGTCAAACTCCCCGCAGTGTTCAGCCCCGCCCCTCACGCGTCGACAGACTTAAGAGGCTGACGCTCAAGTAACACACACAGACAGACCGCACCGCCCCTAGCCTCCCACCCTCCCTCCCCGCGTCCCGGTTGTCCGTTACCATTATTACCCATCACGCCCAGCGCAGCGCCGCCATCCTGCCTCCGGTCAGCTCCCACGGGAACGAGGGCTGACCTCGCGAGAACTCCCTTCTCCCACCCTCCTTGAGCGCTAACATGGCAGAAGTGACGCGCACGTGTCCGTCGAGTCGCGGATACAACCAGCAGCCCCCGTAACGTGCTCGCCCGCGTACGGAGGAGTGGTCCGGGTCGAGGGGAGGGGAGGATGTTACCTTGACGTCACACGCAGGCAACCCCCTCCCGTTCCCTTTCGGATTCGAACAGGCGCGCGAGACGCGGCTTTCCCCCCCTCCCTCCTCCTCCCCTCCTCCGCACGCGCAGATTGCACGGGAATATAATCCTCCCGCCGCCGCCAGCTCTTCAGCGCTCCCCCCCCCTCCCAGCGCGCCCGTCCTGCAATGAAACCCCATCCGGGTCTTTTTGCTCCCCCCTCCCCGCGGCTCCTAAGAGAGAGGGAGGGAGGGGGGGGGCTGACCTGGTTGCTGTGAGACCGAAAGCAGATCCTGTCGGTGTCGAGGCGGACCTTTCTTTCTCTCCCTTCTCGGAGCCAGCCGACCGCGCCACGCCACGCGTCAGCCTTTGCCCCCCCCCCCCGAACTATAGCGCCAGCTGGGTTCCCCTCAGCAGCAGCAACGGCGGCGGCAGCAGCTCCTCTTCCGCTTCCTCCCCCCCATATTCCCTGCGCAGCCCGCTGAAGGGCGGGGGGCGCTCCCTGCAGCTCCGCCTGCTGGTTCACTGAGGAAGGTGACGGGGCCTCCCTGAAGAGGCCAGAGGGTTTGAGGAGGGACGGCGGGATGTGCTCCGCTCTCTCCTCGGAGAACAGCCGCGCTACAACCAACCGGCCTTCAGGGCGCTGCACGTCCGTTCTTTGCCCTGGCGGGGAGCGGAGGAACCGAAGGCCAGCTTTCTGCCGGCCAATTCTCGCTAAGTGAACCTCCCCCCGCTTTTTCTTTTGAGATTTATATACTGCTGTAAACCAGCGGGCCTTAAAAGAGCCTTTTCTACTGGCTGGGAATTATGGTCCTGGATGGCTTCAGATCGGGGAATCCTGACTTAATGACCATTTTTCACACTTACGACCTTTGCAGCACCTTTCCCCCCACGGTCATGTGATCAAAATTCAGCTACTTGGCAACTGGTTCATATTTATGAGGGGATCCTGGGGTCATGTGATCACCTTTTGTGATCTGACAAGCAAAGCCAATGGGGAAGGCAGATTCACTTAACAACCTGGTTACTAACTTAACAACTTCAGTGATTCACTTAACAACTCTGGCAAGAAAGGCTGTAAAATGGGGCAAAACTCATCTAACAAATGTCTCTTAACAGCAGAAATTTTGGGCTCAATTGTCATAAGTCGAGGACTAGCTGTACAGATGTTATTGTGGTTCTTTCGGTGTAGCGTTTAATATAAATATTGAAATATATGAATATTTATCTCTGCAAGCTAATATCATAATTAATTATATTGGGATACAAGGATATAAACTTTGTAAAAAAGAAACCAGTATTCAACTGCTTTTGATTCCAAGTGCAATTTGGCAAGTTTGAATACATAGTAATGTCTTTTGAATTGGGTAATTGTCCCATAGTCTTCTCCAGATTCATGAAATAAATCATTTCTGATATTTTATTTATCACATTTAGAAACTTCCCATTTTCCTCACAGAATGAATCTGCAAAGTGTACATGGAAGGCATAAAAACATAACATCTATATATAAATATTTTCATGCAAAATTTTCAAATTTTGAACTTCATATTTTGATAAATATGTAGTTGTGTACTTGGATTTTAGAAGATCCTTTTTTGCCCAAGAGTTGTATGTTTTAGAGACAAGCTTTTTGCCTAAGGTGAAAAATGACTTTCCTATCCCTCTTTTTACTATACATCATGTAACATCTCTACTTCTTTGCTCCGAGTGTTTTATGGAAGGTGTACTATATAGCATTTTAATACTTTATATAAAAATGGAACATTGTATAACTGCTTAAATAGGTTTTTTTTTGGTGGGGTTAGCAGTTGTTGCAATGTAGATATATTGTAATACAATTCTTCTCAGTCATAGTCAACATGAGCAAAATATTTTTGAGTTGTATTCCAGCACATATGAAAAGATCTGTTGGAGAAGACTGAGTTACAGTTTCAGCCTATAAGAAACAAAACCCAACATTAACTTTTCACATCCTCAAAATGCATCAGATGTAGCATGCAGTACTTTCATCTTCTTGCATGAACAGTGAATAAAATATTAAAAAGTGCACATAATTCTACAGTAAATACTTTCCTTCCAAGCTTTATATATCCTTACAGTCTACCGGTACTTCTTGCCTATTAAAAATTCATGTTATATAATATTGATGTTTGAGTTATATTTACTGAGCTACACACTTGAATCTATATATGAATAGATTGAATAGAATTTACTGAACTCAGCAAGGCTTCCAAGTGAATTCAAGGAAAGCATTCTGACATGCGAACTCTACAAAGGAAAATTATGCAAAAAGGGCTGCGTTGGTTAATTATTTTTAGTTACAAGCCATCTGTTTGTGAAACTCCAATCTTTTACTTCATAGAGAATGTCTGCCCAAGTATTGCCTTCTTGGAAACTTCCAAAAATAAACAAATAATTTTTTAGAATCATAGTATGTTGGAAGGCAATTTAGATATACCTGTTCTAGGAATTCCATGTTACAGCGTCTCTGAAAGATGGTAATTCTGCCTGTCTTTAAATAACTAGCAAAAAAATAAAAGATTCCACTCCTCCTAATAATTCCTAATAATGTAATAGGCAGCATATTACATTATTAGGAATTTTCTTCTGATGTCCAACCAGTATTTTAAGTTACCTTGTAACTTAAAAGCCCTTGGATTATCCAGACCTATTTCAGTTGGTTTCAGACCAGGGTGTAGTATGGAGATCACTTTGATTGTATCTGTCAAGCTGGGACAGGTTAGTGCATCCACCCTTGTGTGCCTTGCTTTTCTTCTTCAAAACACTGCAGTTAAAATGGAGTTCCAACAAAGGAGACATTTCTCAGAGAGAGAAGTCTACTTGTAGAAGTATGCAAGAATTTGGAATACTTTTAAAAAACATAATCCATCACATCTGGTTAGATCAACTAGATCCATTTTTTCCTCCTATTTCAGTCTTCACCAAACAAATTATTATAAATGCAGTATTACTTAAACCTGGATATGATTGTCCATATTCATTCCTTCTACTAAAACAAACCAAACAATTTTTCCCCTCTTCAATCATTAGAACCCCCATAATGATTGGGGGCAGGGAGGAAAGCACTAGATCTGCTCTATTGGATTTGATTGCTGCAGATAAAAGCTTCAAAGTGATTCCTTTTTCTATAACTAATGGATAGTTGCTTCATAATGGCCAATTATATATTCTTTCAAGAAGGGGTATTGCAATTCTGCTATGAGAATAAAACTGGGTATGGGAGATTGTTTAAAACATCAGGTGTGTAGCAAGTTCTGGTGGCTGAGGGGAAAAGCAGATGACAACCATATTTCATCCTAACAAGTTTTTTGATAGGCAGACTGTATGACTGGCTGACTTACCTTGTGCACTTCCTTCATTGCTAGGATCTTTAGATTCAGTTTAGCTGATTTTAGTTCTTTCTCCTTGGCTCTGGCAATATAATGTGGGGCATCCAAAACTGAATCTGACATCAGTTATAGTTATCTGTATAAGTTGATACATTCTCAGTATATGGTGATACTACTTTGAGCTGATTGAGGCCCAAATTGCCACTTCCTAATTAATGTAACAGTATCTTCTGGGATAGTTTATGAAGATGCTTAAAGTCACAAACTCAAATTTTTGTTCCCTTGCATCTGGGGCTCTTGGGGTGGAATGATTTGGAAACCAGGACTGGGACAGAGTGCTTCTATCTATTCCATTTGTCTCTAAGGTAGATGAAACTTGTCAAAGTGGGAAAGCAGTATTCTGTTCTTCAAAGGTTCTGACCACTTCTGATCAGGTCAGAAAAAAATCAGAGTAGTTGAAAATCTCATTTTTAAAAATGACAGAATCTCATTTTAAAATCTGTTCATGCTTTTGAAGCCAGTACTAAGATGAAATCATTTGTAAAACCCACTGTAACGGGTTTCAATTTTTTTCTGATCTATTATTTGAAAAGCAGGAAGAGAAGATGTTGCTATGGGAACCAGGACATCTTGCTTTGATATAGCATATTATGAAAAAGATACCTAGAATGAAATTAAATTTTGCATGTGTATCTATATATATGCTGCATTGTTCAACAAAACCATATTTCCTGCAGGATTTTGCTTACTATTCTGAACTCTGACTGGAGGGAGGGAGAGAAGGAAGAAAGGAAGGAAGTTAGTTGAATATGTGAGTCCACATTATTTATTATAAGACTCCTAGTTCTTTAAGTAAAAGGTTTTGGTGAAATATTGTATGCATCAAAATCTTTGTTGAAATGTAGATGCAAAATGCTATCTATAGTACATCGTATTTATACCTTTGTTTTGAAGATATCCTTAATATTGCCAATTAACAAAATATATGACATTAATAAATCTCCTACCTTTTACATAGAACATCCAAAATGTTTTCCAGGATAGGCTTAGGCTAGGAATTTTAAGACAAAAACCCTTTGCTGTTTGGTGAATAGTGCATTTCAGGAACTGATTAGGAACAGATTCCAACTTTTTCTTCTGGTCCTTTCAGTAGCATTACTACCATGGATTATTGTATCTTTCTGAGGCAGTGAGCCAATAGGGGATTTTGCTAGAGTAGCTTGGAAAAAGTACTTGTGTAATTATTCTACTGTAATCTTTTTTTTTAAACAAAATTTTATTGGTTTGTAAAAAAATAAACAAGGAAAAGGGTGGTGGAATAGGTTACAAATTTTGGCAGTTACAGTATGCAGGAAGTGCCCCCCCCCATTCTCATACTTTTCATTTATTAATACATTAGATTATTACTAGTTAGTGGTATTTTGTCAGCATATAAACTTTTATCTTCAAATAGTTTCAATCATTTTACATCAAACAGATTTTCTTGTTCATTTTTGTGATCTGAGTTTTCTCGATGTTGCCCCTTCTCCCCCCTCCAGCAGAGCTCCGGCACCTCCCGTGTCCTGTATGTTCTGTGCAGTGTCATCAGATTTGTCTAAGAGGACTTTATTTTTTTCCATGAAGGCCTGAGCCTCTGTGGTTGTGTTGATTCTAACTCTCGTGTCCTCCCAGAATATTAGCATACCTTCTGGCATCAGCCATCGAAACCACACCCCTTTCTGGTATAATTTCTTCGCTAATAGCGAATAATTTTTTCTTTTATCTCTCACTTTCTTAGGGATCTGTTTCAGAATGGCTATTTCTCTATCTTGGTATTTTAATACTTGCCCCCTTTGTGCACTCAGAATCTCCTCTCTTGTGGTCTTTCTGAGAAATTTAATATGTACCTCCCTTGGAACATTGTGTGTTCTGGCATATGCTGAGTTTACTCTATAAACCAGGTCCATGTCCCATCCCATCTGTTGTTTGTCTTTTTTAATGTATTCAGCCAATAAGTTTGTCATAATGTCCCTTAGATCTTCATCATCAGCCTCAACCACATTTTGAAATCTAAGGAAAAAGGACATTCTTTCAAATTCCTTTTTTATCTGGTGGTTCTCAAGCTCTTGGTTCCCTTTCTGCACTCCCCTCACCTCCCCCCTCATCTCAGCCGTCCCCTCCTCCAAAAGATCCAGTCTCTGTGAGTTATTAATCGCCCGGTCTTGGTTCTCTCTAAGCTGCTAATTCATCTCCTTTAGTTGGTTTTTTAAATCCTCCTGCCCCTTTAAGAGTTGTTGGAACATCTGCTGAAAGTCCACCTCAGAAGGCTTGGGCTGGAGCAAAGAAGTTAAAGTCTGTTGTCCACTGGGGCTGGATGCTGAAGATGTTGGGGTGGAGACAGCAAATCCTGGCTTCCCCGGGGGTGGTCTTTTGGGTGGCATTGTAATAGGCAAAGAGATAACAATGTCAGTACAGAGAGGAAACAATTAGGGAGGAAAACTGCCAAGTGAGGTTACGAGGCAGGGAGTTCAAGCAGATAGGAACCTTTTCTGGATTCAGCTCCTGGCAATAAAGCAATAAAGTCCTTTGTTCCAAGCAGAGTAAAATGTAGCAAGAGATTTATCTGAGTGTCACGGAGACAAAGACAAGATGCCTGAAGCTTCTATGGGTGGAGTCAAGTTTCAGTGTCTATGAAGACGACGGAAGTGTGCCATCTTGCCCTGCCAGCTCTGGGATCAGAAGGCAAAGACCAAAAGTTTTCAAAGTTTTCAGATCATCACCTCATTTACACAATTGCAGTCCAAAATCTGCCTTTGCTATGAGTGTGATTTCGTTGCATAGCTCCCCCCTTCCTCCTCCTCTGGGGGCAGAGAGCAAAACCATTTAAAGCCGCCTGTCCAAGGGGGGGGAAATCCCCCTCCCTCCAATCACACTTCTCCAAATCAAGTTGAAAGTTAATTCTAAAGAGCTGGCAATTTTTTTTCCTTCAGTCGAACAAGGGAACGGGGGGAAGTTTCCACCTCACCGCACAGCAGCTGCGTCCTTCAAATCTTGCTTTCTTCCAGCTGCCTCATCGCGAAGACGCCGCGGCGCCTCCCGTGCCTAGGGCGATGCGGGGAGCCCCCCGGCCTCCGCCAACATAGGGGGTCCCCCGCTATGCCGCCCCCTCGGCAGGAGCCCCTCCAGGGCGTCCTGTGCTCCCCAGATCAGTGGGGAGCCCACCAGGAGTGCGCGGGGCGAGCAAAGCTTGCCCGTCGCGATCCGCAGTCGGAACCGGAAGTCTACTGTAATCTTAATCTGGTTGAGTAAACACAGAAGAGCCTGGCCTCATTAAATCTTGATTTTTCTCCATTATCTGTTTAAACATCTTAAATGAAACCATTAGACAGTCTAGGCATGGCTTCCTTTATGGTGATAATACTGTGTTTCTCACACCTTTTGGGAAGTCTTGCTAGGCTAACTATTTCATTTTCTAAACTGGTTAAGCTGCTTGATTGTAGGAACACTAGTGTAATGCATCTAAATTTCAGCAAAGTGTTTTTCAAAGTATTCCATGATATTCTACTTGGTAAACCAGGGAAGAGTGGTTGATTGGCAAGAAAATCAAATGGATATATAGCTGGTTTGAAAATAATATTCAGTATCTGCATTAAGTTTCTCATCAAACCAACAGGGTACGTCATATGGGTGATGTCAAAAAAGCAGTGGGAATAGGAGCACGTTCCAACTTCCTGATGGCTTCCCCATTGAGTTTCCTTGTGGGAAGCTGGCAGGAAGTATTATAAATCCTTCCTTCCTTCCTCCTTTCTTAATAAAGCATTTATCAGGCCCAGTCCAAGAACATAAAACAATCCAGCCAAAGTCCATTTATTTGTTCACACTAAAAGGACAGAATCTTGCCAGACTGAACCTTTACTACTCTTACCCTAATGGATATACCAAGAGATTCTAGGAGTGGCTATCTCTGATTCCTATCCAGTTGCGAGATGTTGTCTTCTGTTTTGCCCCTCCTTGGAATGAACTCCCTCTTGGGAAACTGCCGCTTCACTGTAGTCCACCGTACCACCTCCACCTTCGTAGGCACAGTCCATTGCAGAGTATCCCCAATATCCATTCTCAGCAATGGATTTACATTGTGGAAAAGTGATTAGTTTTAAGATATTGAAAGCCGAGGCTGTATTTGTTTGCTTGCACCCAAAGCACAGACCTGATGAAAGTAGGTCTCCAAAGTATTACTAATGTTGCTTGCCAAAATTGTATATACTTAAGAACAAATGATTGCATTTGCATCATGTGAAACCTGTTTAGAAATATGACCAATTATGGCAAGATATATACAGCAAAGATTGTTTTGCCACAAAAAATCAACATTACAACATTATAGAATTTTTAATCTTCCCATTCAAACTGATTGTATTTATCTATGTTTAAAACATGAGTGTCTATGGAATGGAGAGAGAGGGATGAAAGGACAGAGTTTTTTCTTACCTTTTGTAATTTCTGAAATAAAGTTTATATGTGAACGTGTAACATTGGTTCCTATCAGGGATGAATAGTATTGCTGTAACAGTAAGGGTCCTGAGCTAATCTTACAGTATTTTTACTGGCTATGCATCTCAGCTTCTAATAGTACAAGTTAATAGTTTAAATTGAAAAATAATATTAGATCTGGTAAACTTTATATGATTCACTCTATTTTTCCTATAACTATTTGCAAATGAAAGCATTCCTTTTCATGCACAAGGTCAATTTAACAAAGCATTTTTTTCTTTTTCTGATTTTACACCTTATGAACAATTTCTATACAAGGGTGATTTTTCTTTTCAAAGGGTTTTCCAGTCAAAATGAATCTTGTCTTCCATTTTTTTATTTCCCTGAAGTTCAGTGGGATGAATCTTTGATATATATCTTTATTTGATTTGAAGTTCAAACACTTTATACAATTTTAAAAATGACTTTATTAAACTAGCATTTTATAATATTGTCTATACCGTGGCAATATTCAGGAAGAAAAAATCATTTGGATGACATTCAACATTTCAATATGAATAATCTAGAATGTTTTGCAATCTTGTTGAATGCATTCAATTCAACATCTGACATCATATATCATGCCAATGAGCACTGCATTACTATAAATTTTCTCCATGTAGAACTATTAATTCATTGATTTAAAAAAAGATTATAAATGTCCTAAATTGCATGAGCAATTAATTCATGCTTTTCATGCTCTTAAAATCAAATATTCCTAGAGATTATAGATCTGTTCAGTAACATATGTTATTGAGGATAATTTATATACAGCAAAAATATTAGAGAATTTAAACAGTACATAGATTATTTATATTTGAAGACTGAAACAGTGATTCATCTGAATTGTTTACATATCTGATACACACAAAGAAAACATTACTATTCCTGAGTTTTCATACAACATTTATTATTTCTATTTTCTTAATTGCTAATGCCACCTTCCCATCAAATGATGTTCAATAACCTTGACAACTTGTCTTGATAAAACTTGAATGAAGACAGCTTGGTAATTTATAGTTATAGTGAAAAGACCAATTACATTTATAATGCATACATTTTTATATATATACAATGATGTAGAATAACATCACAATTCCAAAGTCTCTGAAAAGTTCTAATATTTATAATGTCTATATTAGAGGTTTCAATCTCAGTTCACTTCTTGATTATGGTCACTGACCAATATGTGTTTCAATTCACTTTCCATAGATAAAATGCCTACCATTCTGTCATTTCACAGAAAAAAATAAAGATAAAAATAGCAACTTGAACAATCTTGGGAATGTATGTTGCTCAGTGGAAGCTATGTTGTAAGAATTCATTCCTTGATTTGATGACTACAGTCTATGTGTTTCTAATTCTACTTTATCTTCAGTCTGTAATGATTCAGATTCAGATTGAGCAACAGGTGGTCGCAGTATGATTTCTGGGCCTCCTCCATAGATTGACTGTAGAAAATTCCATGTTTCTTCGGAAATCTGTCCAGAATCAGCTCCTAAAAAACACGCATTTCCATAAATTTTACCTGACATTTTAAAACATTAAATCTGGAAAGCACTTATAAATAACTTAATATAAAAAACTCAGGTTTAAGAAGTTTAGTATTATCTGAATTGGTCTGTGAGTGATGTGATATGGATGATACAAGTCAAGCTATTATCTACAGTTTGATGTTATTTTTCTTGTAAGTTATTAAGTAAAGGAGATTTATAAAGAATCTTGAAGTGACATAATTTCTTTCACAAATTTTACATTTTAAAATACCTGTTCACAGATTTTCAAAGTTTAATTTTTGCACCATAAAGGTAGAAATGTCCATTATTTTTAAACAAAAAAACATTGTATGCTTAGAAAATCACTATAGTGAGATGACAAAGCCATTTCTCTACAAGTCACATTGAACTACATATAGACTTTTAGAGACAAATTCAGTTCCTTTTTAAGAGCAATAACAAATGTTAAATACAAGATTTTTGTCACATACATGCTTCAAGTACTATTCCTATTCAGTAGTTAATACAACTAGATTACAACAGACGCCTGTTGACGCAGCAGTATTTAAAGACATTTTAATTATAGTTGAAGGCTAGAGAATAATGTGTGTAATTTCTTCTTATTTCTACATTATGTGAAGTGGGATATAGTGAATATGTTAATTTGAGCTAAGTGGAGCATCCTCTATATTCTATACTTTTGAGAATAGAAGGGGCTTATTTGTTTATGGAATTGTTAATCACATAGGAAAAACGTACAGATCATACACAAAACAATCATAAATGAACATTGACCACTGGTAGATTTGCATGCAGAGAACTATTATCAGTGTATTCATACCTTGTTTTAGAACGAGCGAACCACATTTACTGACACCAATTTTGGTATTGTCAATGGGACCTGGTGGATCTAATGAAATAAAGTATGTTACAATGTAAGCTAATAATACTATTCAAACAAACAAAAGCCCCAAAGAAAATTCCTCTCATATTTTATAAATTATTTTAAAACTCCATATAATAAAATGTAGCAAAATACACATTTCAATCTGTGGTGCACAATTTGAAACAGCTGCATACAAGTTTGAAAAATGTTGTTTGTAATTGAAAGAAACCCACCCATTAAACCATTTATCAAGGCTCCCAAAACTGCAGATCCAATAGGACTATTTATCTACATGCATGTTCTCTTATTAGGTGGTGTTCCATTTTATTCAATGTGCAGAATTCATTGCACTGCCCTATGATTTTAATGCAGTTATTTACTACCTAATTAAAACCATGTGATATTTATATAGCATGTTCTTGCAGTCTCTTTGAATTACAAAAGTACTCACCGTTGTCCTTGCCCTTCACAAACACTTCCCATTCTCTGAACCATTGCATACTGATGCAATAGAATATAGATGGAGACTCCTCCTCTTGGAATGCTCTGTTCAACTAAGGGACAGAAAGAAAATTCTAAAAGCAGATGTGAACAAGCCTAACATAGCTGCTTTAGATTCACTGTTACTGTCCTCAAAACTCTCCAAAATTACAAGTGCATATTCACAAATTAAAGTTGGATAATGTTATTATTATTATTTTAAAAAAGAAAAGTTATTGACATGAATAAAACAAAAACACATATCTACATAGTGTCTGCTAATGTATCCATATACTTCTAAACCTCATTATTCCTGTAACCTTCAACTGAGTGAAACAGTGCATCATAAGGCGACAAATTTTGAACTAAAGTACCTCAAGTAGGCTAACTTACAGAATGCACCCCAAATCCAGCGGCCACGCCGTCCAAGGAATTGAAATTTTGCAAATTGTATAAAATATTTTATGATATAACAATCATACAACAGTTTATGGCAAAATACAGAATGTCATAAAATATTTCCTGTGTTGATGTTTAACTGTGCTATATAGTTCAACATAGGCTATTTTTTTAGGCAAATAACATTTCTGAACGTAACTCAACTTTTCCAGTGAAGGCAGTACATTAGTTCTGTCAATGTTGAAGGCATTGAGGAACCTTTTAAGGAAATGTTTCTGGAAGGATGACCCAGCTAGTCATTGGTTGTCAATTATACTACTAAACCTCTATGTGTAATCCTTAACTGGGCGAAACAGTGCATCATAGAGCAACAGTTCTTTAATCAAAGTAATTCAAATGGCCTAACTTAAAAATGTGTCTAAAATCTCCTGTGGAACTGAAATTAGCAAATTTTGAGAAACATTTTATGGCATACAAATTATCATAAAACATTTTGTAACATGATACATTCCCTGTGTTCAACTCCTGATGCTTGACTACTATGCAATTCTACATGGGCTACTTTCAAGGCAGATACCTCTCTGAATATCTCCTGAATTTTAAAGAAGGAAATAATTTCTGAAATAATGACTCAATGGTCAAAGATTATCTATTTATTATTAAAACTTAGGGTATACAATGTTGCTTAAAAGTTCATTAATCCTTTTGAATTTCTGTATAAATATGACATAAAATCTATTTTAACACAAGTCCTAAAATTAAGAGAATAAAGAGAAATACATTCAAAAGGGTTCACAAACTTTTAAGTAACACTGTCTGTATAAGCTGTAATAATATTCATTATGCTTAGAAAGCATATCATTGAAAACAAATGGATATTATATATACATTTTTAAAAAATCCCAGCTCCTGAAAATTTCATATTGTGGCTTTTTACACATCCTGTGTAATGCTTCGTCCTGTAATAATCATTTCCTTTTCAGTCAGAAGTTGTTCTTCACAGATTGTAAATCAAATTTTCTATGATTTTTTTCTCAGTTCTGAAATTCTCTATTATGACATGCCAGAATGGATGCTAAGAAAATATGAAAATTTACATTTCTTTTAGCAAAAATAATTATGAATTATTTTGAATAATTTCAAAATATTAAGCTTAGTTTGGATGTGTACTTTTTTTCTATTTGCAATGGAACTTTGTCCTTTGATGGGTCCTACTAGTAGAAGAACTGAGATAATATATTTTATTTTCCCTTTTAAAGCCCACATATCACCACATTGTTTTGAAGAAGCTCTCTATACCTCTTTGGGGACAATCAGACTCTTTGGGGACAAAGAAAATGTGTGAAATGAATACAAATGTTCTATATGTAGCTCACAATGTCTCAAGATGAAAGTTATTGATTTTAAATATTTCTAACTCAAACAAATACATAATTTAATAAAATAAAAAAACATATTTACCCGAATAAACATTTCCAGTTCTGTCTTCCGTCTTTTTTCTATTTTCTCTGTTTCCATTTGACAGGTATAACATACATACAGATGATTAACTGCTGGTCCTCCACCATACCTGTGATAATAAATTATTAAATAAATACCCATGTATTATATTTTATAGACTCAAACACTATATTTAGAAAGCAACATTTTTTGTTCACATTTTTTAAAATTTTTAATAGAAATAAGCCACACATATCTGAATTAGTTGCGCATGGTATATCTATTATTCCCAAACTAGTACTGATATATCAAAACGTGAACGTCTTTTTTTTACATTTTAGAAATAACGGTGGTTCTACTGTTTACTTTTACCAGATCATATATAAAACAGTATTGTTTGTTTTTATTCTGCTTTCTAATATATATTTTATTGTATTGCTTCTTTGTTGCTTGATATAATAGAATCTTTGATTTGTTATACATATTTTGACTAAAAATGTTTGAAACATAATACATGATTTTATAGTTATTTTTTGTCCTACTCACTGAAATGAAATAATTGCAATGTAAAATTTTTGCTGACATACTATTTTTCTGCTATGGTAAATCTGTAAACTTTTTAAAAGAATTCAGAAAATCCAAGACAATCATATTGTAGTATTAAAAAAAATCAATTTAGAATTGTTACTTTCACAATATACCACTTTTATCCTCTTCAGAAAACAGTTTATCACCTTTCCCTCTGTGCACATTGACATTTATATATGGGATTTAGACCAATCCTCAACATACTTAACTCAGAATTGCATTTGTTTAGTAGGGTTTATTCTTGGGAAAATGTGCGTGACAGTATCTGCTTAATTATAACCACATTTGTTTGAAATCTGTCAGCAAGAAAAAATATTTAATTCTTTAAAATAAGTATCATATTAAGTCCCTACTTTGTAATGCCTGCTTTATCTACACATAAATATTATATTATAACCCATTTTAGAGGACGCTATAGTACTTTTAAAATATTGCAAGAGTATGTATGTTTGAATTAGTGTCTATAAAGAATTGATTATGGAGAAGTACTATATTAAGGCAAAGACATCAAGTTTTCCCTCTAATGTACTAAAAGTTTCTGCTATTTCTGATTTTTAAAAGAAATTCTCCAAATGCAATTAAGTGATGCATTTTAAAGAAAACGTAGCCATGCAAAGATAGATCAGACCTTGAATTAAACTACAGTGGAGTAAATCTTACTGGGGACAGAAATGTTCTATTGAAAACAGCAGTACTAATGCAACCATAATACCTACTCACATAATTCTATTTAGAGATTGCTGTTTGAGCCAGTAGATGCATTTGTATTTAGAAACAAAGTGAAATTAATTGGTTTTCTCTTTTCCTAATCCTGAATCATCCTTGTCTCATGCCAGTTCACACACTATCAGATGGGTAGTAGAGGGGCATGCATGCGAGAGAATAAATGAAAACAGTATTTCTGCCTTCTGTTTATAGATGTTTTGCTAGGTTAAAGAGGCCTAGAAAAGTGCTAGCCCACCACAGGAGTCAGTAAAATGTTCTGTACTACATTATTTGCAGATTTTCCAATTAACTTCTCTTTGATAATGTTATTATTTCCTTGGCATAATAAAATCAGGCATCAAATGTAATTGTTTCACAATTAAAAGTTTACCTGCTGTACAAATTATCCCATATGTTCTGAGGAAGTATTACAACCAGATCTTCTATAAAAGAAGCTTTGTGTGGAGGAACTCCTATAGAAATAAAGTTTTAAAAAATTAAATATGATTTAGATAAAGGATTAGAAACATTGAAGTAAAGCAGTTTTTCAGCAGCAGTAAAAGCATGAAACATTTATGAAAGAAACAACTTCCTACTTTTATATTAAAGCTTCTGAGTTTCTACCCCAAAGATAGGTACAATCTAATTTGATCTTTCTACAGAACTAAACTGTAGCCCAACAAGTCATGAGTAGTAATTAAGGACATACATATTTTTTTACTTTCAAATAATAAGTTATCCAAAGTTTGTGTTTGTAATGAACCAGTGAACCAGTTAGCTTTACATTTGAAGAAATGGATTCTACGTAAGAAAAAATCAGGCTGTGATCTGGATAATCAAAAAACAAATTAACTGACTACAGAGTGAAATTCTCATTTAACTGAATAAAAAATCCAATTAAAAGATGTAAGGACAAAAATACATAGGATGGCAAAAACTCAAGTTACAGAAACATTAGGATTTATTGTTCCAAATAATAAGATGAAATGTTATATTCATAGGAGAATAATTTTATATGATTGCAGTCTCACCTCCATGTATGCAGAGAAAATCATTATTTGAAATAGGTCCTGGTTCAGCAAAAGTTCTGAATTTATTCAGCCATAAACGTGAAATATAAAATTGAAGGAGGCTTGGTTCCATAACATTAAGGCTTGACACTCTCTCTCTCTTTTTTTTAGCTTCTTCGTTACTTTTTCTTTTGAAAAGAGGCAATATTAACATTAGTTAATGTATGCTGTTTGAAATGAGTAGTGTTAACAGGTAATCTCTACATGTTGATGGGGGAAAGGACCTCATCCAGACTTTTGTTGAAATAAACTAAGAATCTTTTTTTAGATCTCTATTACTCTACATGACTAAAAATATTAACTTTAAGATAGTTAAACTCAATATGGCATACTATGTGCTAATTTTCAATTTTAAAAAGCAAGGTTACTTCAAATCTTGATATCTTCAAAATATTTGAGTTCATGATAAACTGAACTCAGAACTACTCTTTAGAACCAGAGAAAAAACATATTAATTCCTGCAAAGAAGCACTTTAAAAAAAGCCATATTGAGTTACAATTAAAGCTAATAAAGCCTCTAACAATTGGGAATAACTATCCTGTTTTTTTTCAACTGTTTGTTATGATTAATAGACTTGTATAAGTTTTTTTTTAAAAAAGCAAAAGAAAGAAGGAGAATGTTTTTGTAGATTCCCTCTATCTTTAAGTCTGTCATCAACTAGCCAGAGTAGAATTTTACAAGTTGTAAGACCAGAAGGAAGATTGGCAGCATTGTCTCCTTTTTCTTCCTGTGAGAGCATTGACTAAGCAAAACTCAACTCAAACAATACTTTAGCTGACAGTGACAACCTCTGCATCTCACCATTGTTTTGCAACTTCAAACTTGCTTTCTCACCTGTAGAAGAGAACATAAGCTTCTGCATTTTGGATAGTTGATTCTGTTACTTCTGTGACACTTTGATCATCAAACTCATACCATCGATTATTTAAATTATTTCGACAATAAGCTATATAATGCCCATCTAAATTAAAGAACAAAATTAAGATTTTGTTTTTGTTTTAAAATTGCAGGAAAAGTAGATTGGTACAGATTAATGTAATAACGTTTTTACATCAGCTGCATAATGATGTAACATACCATACATATAGCCTACGAAAACAGATTATATATACTCACTGATTGCAGTTCCATGGTGGCAAATGACAGACAAAAGGTCATAAACTGCTATTTGAGCAGGACTGTCTTTAGCAAGAAATGGTTGAAGATCAAGTCCTTCCAAAGGAAAGGACACATGAGTTCCAATTTTTGTGGAAAACATAAGATCGTGTCTGAATCTTTTGAGATGAATACATAAAATCTATGAAAAACAATCAACAGAATTATTTGAAAATGGATGTTTACCTTTTATTTTAATATTTAAGCAACAGATTTCTTATTAAGCAGCTAATGACTTTTTTATTTCCTCACAGAAAATGAAATTACCATAGAAATCTTTATTTAATCTCCTTATTCTACAGCACACTGGTTTCTTTGGGAAAGGGGGAAACAGAGAATGTCTTAAGTCCTTCCTGCAACCTCCAATTTTGCTCCTTTGCTCCCAGAGTAGAACCTCTGATCATGAACGGTTCTGACCTCAACCAAATTGAGTTCCAACCAAACAATTCATTTTTTTTTCATGACCAATTTCCCCTTCCACACCATTTTTTTTTTGTCAGCACCAAATTTCCAAAATTAGGTTTAGATCATGACCAAATCGGTTTGTGACCAAAGTTATGGAACAAATTATGGTTGTGACCAGAGGTTTTACTGTATTTAGTTATGGGGTTCTTTTTACTGCTCCATTTGAAAGTACTTTATGACATCACAATTACACCATAGCTATTATATGATACAGCTAGAAATCATCTATATTTGTGCCTCAAACTCCTTGGCAGATATTCTTTACTAGTATTTCTTTTGAAGAATATTGATTTGGTTGGGGTCTCTGACATGTTACCCATCACTAATGCATGTTGTGACCTGAAAAATGTTGTGAACAACATGGCAACAACAACTATTATTATGCTTGGCACTGTTCTACACAAACATTGCTAAAGAGAAACTACACTGACATGTTGCTAATGTGTATGCATATGGGAACTTCAAATATATCATTTACAGAACAATATTGCTATATTTCCTTAGGAAAATACATGTTTTTAAAAAAACCAAAATAATTCTAATCTTCCAGAAAACTTTCAAATTGTGGAATCCACCCAAAAAGTATCACACTGATCCCAAATGATCCTAATATAATTATTTGTAATCCAAGGTATCGGTAATATTTTATCCTGAATTATTTTATTTAGGTAATTCTCCAGAGCCTGGAAATATTCAGCTGACCTTTGCTGATCTTAGAAGCTAAGCAGGGTCATCCCTAATTAGTATTTGGATGGGGACAACCTGGCAATGGAAAAACCACACTTCCAAGAAAATTACATGAATGCAATGACCAGGAAGCAAATTAGACTAGAATTTAATTCTCAATATTGAGCGTCTCTTAAGTACATTGATAATTACATCAGAAGCAAGAAACTTCTTATACTTTCAGGTAAACACAAAAATGTACCTATTTCTATGGCTGCTTAATATATGATGATAGTTTCAGGATTATTCTCAGTTACCTCAAATGCAGCACTTTTCAATGAAAGTCAAGCTCCAATATCCAAATGAATTACATTAAATTTAAACATGGTAAGTGAACAGCTTAAAATATACTAGTCCTAACTATCTAAAACTGTTGTGTAGAATGTAACAGTTCTCAAGACTGATAGGGCTTCAGGTGACGTTTGTAAAAAATCAGCTGCACCCTTCCCCATTATCAACCTTCTCATAAGGTTATGAGAAAAAGACCTAGAAAATCTTAACCATAGCATCACCTGAGCTATCAATGGAAAATACTACGCTTGCTAGAATTCTTGTACTACCACTCTTTCATGAATCTTGCTAACTCTTAAAATTGTGGCTGAAAAAAAACAACTTTTGGTTGAAGCAGCTATAGAAAATGTAATTCAGGCTAGGGACCATAACAACATACAGAAGAAATTGATTTGCTTGACTGTTATCTGTTAAACTGTTAAAAGATTCATCCTGGAAATGAAGAAATAGAACTGAATACAAATCATTACATGAAGTAATTTGTTCTTCTGTTCACACTGATTTATTATGAAAGGGTGTGGGGAGGACAGGACATTTTTATCCAGCAAAGCAAAGCAAAGCAAAGCACATTACCTCAGGGAAGTGTTGAACTTTGCAGAATTTTACTCCATTTCTTAACCTGAAGTAAAGTTCACATGTAATAACATTGTAAAAATTATTGACCACAATGTTACAAAAATTCTAGTGTTACTATTTTAGAAATGCTAAATGGAATGGAATTAGAAGCCTACAATTTTTCCCAGTTTTCACACAATATATAAATCAAACATGGTAACATATATAAAAAATCCAACATATATCTTGGTAAAGTACTAAACTCAATAATAATAACAACAACAAAAAATTGGGTGCAATTCCAAAACATCAGGATTATCACTTTGACACTCAATTGCAAAATGCAGCTATTGCAACAGCTTACATCCTGCAACAATATCTTTAATATTATTAAATAACATCGGCCTATCCCAGGTCCTTGGTTTGATAGTGGACAAAATACCAAATCCAATCTAAACATCTGGTTGACTTTGAAACCAACTATAATCTATATTATAATAATGACAATGAAATGCCTTTTCTTTCCAACTATTTATTTATTTCCTGCCTTTACAAATAGCTCAAAGCAGCCAACATATTCCTCGTCCTGTTTTGTCCACAACAACCCTGTTAGATGGGTTGGGCTGAGAGAGAGTGACTGTCCCAAGGTCACCCAGTTGGCTTTCATTGCCACAAATGGAACTTGAATTCAGTCTCCTGCTTTTTACCCTAGTCCTTAAATCACTAGATCAGGGGTGTCAAACTTGCGTCATCACATGATGTATTGGGACTTCTCCCCCCCCTTCGCTAAATCAGGCAGGGGCAGGGGCAGCACATGATGCATATGTCCCGAGGAGCACGAATTTGACATCCCTGCACCAGGTCAAACTGCCTCTCAGACCAAACTGGTTCTAATGGAGAATATATGGCTGTAACTCTGAATTAAAAATGTTAATCCGGAATCTAAAGTGTTTTTTTAGTGTAGTTGTTAAGATTTTACTGAATGCTGATTTATTAAGAACAAGTAAGTATGCAGTATCTCACTTGCCATTTGGTATCGTTTCGAGGTTGGCCAGGCCAAGAAACAGACTCCTCAAGCACTACTGGACCTCTATTGTGACAGGGTATAATAACCTGACAGTTTCTCTCACCTTCTCCTCTTACACCTTAAAGAATCAGACAAGGCAATCCTAACTTTCTTTCTTACTGCTTTCTTCTTTGAGAAGCTACCTGGATTTTAAATAACTGCTCTTGTATCCATTTTTTAAAAAGTTATTTCTATACTGCTCTACAGTGGTCCAGACAGAACTGGTATGCAGTTCTTATTCATTCAACAGATGGCAGCTGAAGTCAGGAGCACCTTTGCATAAAGCTTTCTTGTGTGCCAATTGTGTCGCTACCTTGATCAAGAGGTCCTCACAATCACTCATGAGGCTATCTTTGTAGACCACTCAGAAGTTACAACTGGTCTAGAATGTAGCCATGCAACTATGGGCACTTCTTATTTCGTTCACATAGCTCTGGTAGGCTTGACGTTGTAGGTTATGTGTATAGCTCTTCATAGTTTAGTCTTTCTCCTTTTGTTTCCATTTGATCAGTTAGATCTGAGTAAGTTGATACATTCCAGTTGTAAACCAGTGTCTTCTTGAGGGCCTAAGAAATACACCTCAGTATCTGGTTATCCTGCAGAACAGCATTCTCTCTATGTTTTGCATAGCTGCCCCCTATTGGGCTTTTGTAAAGTGGTCAAAACCTTGGTCTTCCAACAAGTCCTGGGGAAGGATACAGCGATTGGCTCCCTAGTGGAGGTTGGCTGAGAAAATGTTTATTTATTCTTCACTGTTGCATATTTTGCATTTACTGCTGATCCTGCCCTTTTATACTTTTCCTTCTTATTTTTTGCTTAATAGAAAATAATTTTAGTAGTCAAGAGTCATATCAAGTTGAGGTAGCATACGAGTGGTAAAATATAAAATAAAACAGTAACTGCTAACGTTCAAACAAGTGGCAAGTCTAAAAATAATGCATATGTTTTGTCTAGATGGTTACATGCATAGCTCAGATTATGCTCTGGTATTTGGAATGAAACTATTCCTGTTTGCTAAAGGCAAATTAATCCCAAGCATCTTTTATTAGGTTTTAACGGTGTTTGGGCAGTTTTTCAAGAAAGCTTAAAAAGACAATACTTAAAATGATTTTTAAATAAATATTAAGTCATAATGGTTCATACAAAAGGCCTATTTTGCCAACTGAACTATGTGTATATTTCATACATTACATCATATTCCTGGTTTCAATAGCTTTATTAATGAAAAAGGATAGAAAAGTATAGATATTATACATATATATAAAGACTTTAAATGTAGGTCACTTACTTTTTACATTTTTCACAACTGTACATATTGTCACCTGCAGACATTGTAAAGAAAAGAAGAACAAACATTATTCTAAAAATATAGAAAATTATCTTTTACCCCTTTAACTCACACTAAACATGTTTGATTTTGCAATATAGTAAATTGATCCTAGCATTTTATAAATCACTTATCCTTGTGAATTGGGAAATTGTTCTTAATTAAAAATCCATACTATGGTTCAAAAGTTAATCTTTTGCAACTATGTTTTCTGAATGTTTGTCCTTGAAAATATTTCTCAATTCAATTTCAACAATAATGCGGAGAAAACTCTAATATGCTTTCTGTTCTGTTAAATGTGAAACCTGATTCAATACAATAAATCACAGAGTTGCTAAATTAGAATTTGATATGTGATAAAATATAAATCTCTTACCTTTCAATTCATCTCTAGCAAAAAAGGCAGCAAGACAATCTTGTAAGGTTACTGTTGGACCCCAAAACCAGCTAGGGACACATGAGACAACAAACCTGAAATATCATTGATAGAAAAATAGCAATTGTTCTGCTGTTATAGCAGAAACATCAGTGCAGAAGAATTACTGAAGTAACAGAAACAAAAAAAACTAACCTTTTGAAATATTCCACAAAAAACGCAATCCAACCTTGAGGAGCATATGCTTCACCACAAGATCCTGCCTTGACAATAGAAGTCTGATGATTTGCAGAATGCAGTTTAGCAAGATCTTCCTTACCTGGAATAGGTAAAGACAAATCCTGGAAAGTTTCCAGTGTAACTGAAACCTATGAAAAATAAGCATAAACACTTATTTGTCAATGTACTTAATCAAATTCTATAATTGTATTTGCTTCTTTTAAACTTCTCATAAAACAAAACATAGTACTGCTTATCTGGAATTATACCACTTGATGGGAAGTAACATATATTTAGGTTCACTATAAAGTATGCATAAGTTACAGGTTCACTGTAAAGTATGAATAAATATAAAAATATTAATAAATATAAAAATATAAATAGTTCAGAGTATAAAAATTTAAAGAACTATGAACAGGAAAAGGACTAGTCAGACATGTTTGGAAAATCTAGCTTGGATAATCCAAGAATTATTTATATCTATTACTTTTTTTAAAAAAAATCCACACAAAAAATGAGAATTTTTGCATAAGCACAGTAAAACATACCCGATCACATGTGAGACATTGTACAGAACTTAAAATAGAACCATCAAATATGTCTGATATAACACTTCGGTATTTTTTGTTTTTCTTCTTTTTAGAGGAAGGCGCTGTTGGAACTAAAAGAGCAAAAAAATATTACAAAGTATTATTTGAAATATCCAGGGTTAATTAACAGTAATTTCTACATGAATTTTGGGAGGACAGGCAGCTAACATTGTTTTACTCATTCATTATAATTCATGTCCATGTAATTATACCATCTCACCCCAATAGGATCAATCCACCCACCCGTGCCAGCAGAGAAAACATATTGTGGGCTCAATCAGTCAGAGAATTCCAGTGGGAAGGGTCCAGGAGAAAAGATCTCTCTGCCATGGCCGCTGCCCTGTGGAACTTCATATCCCCAGAGGTGATACCTCTTTGTGCTTCATCCCCCCCCCCTCTTTTAATGATTTTAGCATAATTATGATTACTATAACTGTCTTAGTTTTAATGTTTGTAAGTGCCCAAATTTGCCTCTGGATGAGATGGGTAGCATACATAAATCCAGTGAATAAATAAATAAAAATGTCTTCAGATTCAGGGCAAACTGGCCTCAATCACAATTCTGCACAAACGGTAATAATCATAGGATCATAGACTGTTTACAAGCAATTTTCATCAGCATTCTGAATTATTCCAGCCAGTCCAATATCTGAATTTTATACAGCAATAATTATATCATTCCACCTCATGCATGTATCAAAATATGATCTCATTTGCAATCCTTTGAGAAGCTGTAAGTATAGTCTAATGCAGGGTTATCATACCTGTGGGCCGTATCATGATGTATTATTGTGGGCGTGGCCCACGCGTGTCATATGTGGCCTGTGGGCCACCAGTTTGACCGGACATGGAGGGATAGAGTGAGACAGAATCTCAAAAGTAATGTCAGTGTAAGGCAGCTGGATTTGGAGAAACAAACAGCAACTACTCAATTGATTAGCAGCTAAAGTAGCACAAAATATTTGCAAGGCTACTTTAGTATACATCCTGCAAAAGTAAGCGTTACATGGCACTAGTCTACCTTACTTGATGTTGAAAAAGCTAAGAAAGGCCCACTAGTATTTGGAGATATTTAAAACAAAATCAAAAGAAAGCAATACCAAACAAATTTCTTTTGTTGTAACCAAAAAATATACATAGAAGTTGTCCATGTAATCACCAGGAGTTTAACTTGAGTGTACTACATCTTAGAATACTAGCAGATAATCTCACTTAAATGTTAGCTTTGGAACAGAACATAAATTTACAAATTTACAAAATTATTTCAACTCAATTCAATGCAATAAATCAGAAGAGATTTTTTAAAATGAGTCTTACTAGAAGTTTGAAAACCCTGCAAAATGAAAGACTGTGACATTGGAAAATAGCACTGTATTTAAATAGTGCTTTGACAAACCTAGAAAAATGATGCAACTCCCAAAGGGCAAGCCACAGATAAACAGAAGTTACAATTCTAATGCTTAATCCCTAGATAAAAATTGTGAATGCTTGCCTTCACTTACATTTCTGCCTTATTTTTATGTGGATTGGAAAAAGGGCTAGCAATTAAACAGTCTCTTAATACAACAGTGAACTACTTCCCTTGAATGAGGGGTGATTTCCCTGACTAGCTGTAGACTAAGACCAAAGCCTCTTAATTTTGGCATATTTAAGGTATGTGGAGTTCAATTCCCAGAATGTTCATGCTAGCTGGAGATTATACAAGTTGAAACATCTTAAACTTTCCATTTCCCACTCTTCAAAACTTATTCCAAACCCACTGAAAATAGCCTAAACTCCCATCACAAACTTTGGTAACAAAATGGCCAAATAAAAACAGATTTGGATTGTTTGGGGAAGCTGGTAGGACTACAGATGGAAATGATGTAAACTTTTCATTCCCACTATTTTTTATTAGACAAAAATGGGTTCTGCTATGAAAAGTATGTGCATATGCATTTGCTTGTTTGCATGCATAAGTTAAGAGTTAACCATACAAGGGGGAAAGTTAACTTTATCTGTTGATATGCATGAGCTATCTACACAAATGAAAGCTGAAATTTATCAAATCAATGAACAAATGCCCACATCTCCTATTTATGATCATATACTGTATTATACACTATATTCTAGCCTTTTCTTAATACTTGTTCACCTCTGTCCTGCAATGAAGGATTTTGTTTTCTTTTTCTAACGGTAAATTACATATTTGAGAAATAGGACAAACCTAGAGAAAGCTTTCACAACAAATGCCATGGTAATAGGTGAAGTGTTAAGTGATTATTACGGAGACTAAGAATTGCTTTACACACTGGAGGCATAGAACATAATTATTAGTAGTACATTTTGTCACACTTAAAGCAGACCTGTTAAAATACACTGTAACCTGACTGTAAATAATTTGAATATGTCTCCTATGCCTGCATCCATTCCACTGTGACTTTTGTTCATTGTTAATATAGATGTCCTATTTCTTTTCTTTCATTTGCTTAGGTCTTCCATTCATATATTATACTTAGAAATGGTAGAACTTTATTCTGATTTTGATGAGACCACTGGGCATTACAGATTGCTCTATATCTATCTTTCTAAAGTCAGTAAATACAAAAACATTTCATGTCACACAATAATTAAGCGTTATCAGAACCACTTGAGCAAGGTCACAGTATGGCACACTAGTAGTTAACATGTTTTAAAGTAAAAATGATGCTGCATAAGTTTGAAAAACACATAACAGAGAAGGCAAATCTTAGGCAAGTTCATGAAATAGAAATTTGTATTGTTCCTTTAGACACTCCCTAACCTCTGCCTAAGACTGTCCCCCCAGCCTCAGGAGTACATATAACAGAAGACAAAGGAAATTAGGAATTAGTTCTATCAGCATGACACTACTAGGTAATCCAAGCTAATGTTATACATGTATGCCTTTTAATCACTTTCAAATAATATTCATACAATCACCTGAATATCTGCTGTGTATTTGTACCTTCACTGTTTCCTGATTATTCAAAAGTTCAGCTGTTTCACGGAAACTGTTTATATCTTTTTCTGTGTCGTCCATAGAATTTGTTCTATTCATTTTGGTACACAAGGATTTCTCTTTTCTATAATCTTTAGATGTATTTCCATCCTCCTCAATTAACATTGCATTTTCTGCAGGGTCATCTGCCACAGATTTTGACCAAGGATCATTTTCTATCTTATCATTGTTAACACATGACTGAAAATCTGCATCTGATTGGCATTTTTCTTCTTCCATTCTCTCCTCAATATTTGTTGTGTTACTATCCTCTATTGTAATAACAGTTTCTTTTAACTCTTCATGAAGCAAATCCATTAAACAACGTAGAAATTCCTGGGCATCCTAAAATTTAAAACAGGTAAGTACACAATTTTAAATACATATCTAATGTGATAAGATTTTTAAAAATACTAATTAGTTAAGAGTAAATATATATGAAGCAGGATATAGGTGTAACAAACAGTACTGGTTTTAGTTACTTCCATTTTATAATGTGTTCTGTAAAAAGTATACCGTTGGATCCAGTGGAGTATGGAGGGAAGAGAACTGACAGAATGGGATTTATTTCTGTAGTTCCTCTTGCTCATAGAATCTCCCTAGAATGCCTATTTTGGGCATCAGACACCCTTCTAGATAGCTTGTGCTATTGCATGAAAGAATCAGACAGAACAATGTCTGATTTTTTCTCTCCTGCCTGATTTTTTTGCTCTCATTCCCCATGTCAGAGCCCATTTTATACAAAAGGGCCCTTGGCCATCAGAAGATGAGACAAAAGAAAAGCCACTTCCCCCAAAATCTATTTCCTTTATACTAGATCTATCACTATAATTAAATTTAAATGTTATATTAATCAGCATTTTGAAGACTGAAATGAATTTCTGTCATTTAAATTATTTTTAAAACTAGATCTCTACCTAGAACTCTCTGCATAGAAAAGAATTAGACTTTCTCTTGTAAGGTGTTTGTATTACATCAGAGTGTAGGTATAAAACCTGAATTAATCAACTTACTTGAATAAAGGAGAAATACCTAAAAAAGCCCAGCAGTTTGCCAGAAACAACCATTATTTCTGTATCACTATGTTATAACTACTCCCGGTATCTTTTTTGTGCATATATATATTACTTGTGTTTTTATTTCTTTGAATCTTGCAACTGTTTAGCAACAATAATTTTTAGTGGCCTAAAAATAGAAAAGGCTTACTTGTTGCGAATAGCCTCGAAATGTTGGATTAACTGCTTTAATTCCTTGAAACAAATTTGTGGGGACCACAGCTCCAGGCCTGGAACAAAAACATTTCATTTTGTTTACACTTTCTCAAACTGAATGAAGTACTTCAATGTACCAATGTTCAGTTTAGCAAATCAGGAATATTAAAGCTAGGAAATTCTAAATTTTATTGTCTTCATATATCACAATTATACATAATCTAACAGGATTTATTTCCATATAAATATATACAAAAATCTACTCTAAGGATGGATATGGTTCCACTGGTGAATCAGAACTGGATGTTAGTTAAGTAAGTAAATCTTTATTATGGTCAAAGACCAGCAATACACATTAGTTTTTACAATATGTTAAAAAGTACTGACATTAAGATATAATTAAGAAGTATTGACATTAAAAGTGGAAAATAACATACATGTTCTCAGATTGTGGTTTACCTGGGTGCAACGCTGTTAAGTATAGGAGTAAATACAATGGTCCAACGATTGTTAGAGATATGTCCAGATAATTGGTACAAGATGACAACTGTACTTCTGTAGCCAATTTTTTTCTTATGGACATTGCAGCAGCACAGAACTTTGCCACTGCATATGTGGTAACCGGGTTAGTGTCCTGGAGGAGAAAGCCTAGATAAAAATTGCCTGCCCTCCCTGGCAATCTCTCTAATAAGGGGAGAATATGTGCAGACCTACAAACTCTGTATAGTTTGCAGTGTAATAGAACATGTGAATTATCTTCCACTTCTCCTTTACCACATACAAACCCGTTCTGCTCTAGGTGTTCTCTTATACCTGCCCTGGAGGAGTGCTGAAGGAAGAATGTTAAATCTGGCTCTGAAGAAAGCTATTCTTTGTTTTGGGAAGCACAGGTCACTTAAATATCTTGCCGATTCCCACACACCCTGTTTGATTCTGTCCCTACTGTGCAGAGACAACCTATTTAGTTCTTCTTGGAACTCCATCTCCTTCATTCTATTAATTACTACTTGCTTTGCTTGATCAAAGCCTAGGGACATTAAGAATAACAGTGAGAGCCCATAAGAGTCCAGTTTGTGATCAATTGCCTGTTTCCCGGGGGAGGGGAAATTGTCAGTCAACACTAGTGGGGACAGTCTCTCTGGAAAGAAATGCATTTTAAGCCAATGAATGATCATCATCTTCCAGGCTCTTACCTGAATTTGAGGCATGCCTGTCTCAATTCTTAACTGGGCATTTGGAGTTCCGTTGGGTGCAGCTAAGATGGCTCGCAGGAATTTGGTTTGTATGGTTTCTAGCAAGTCTTTCTTTGCAAGGATTCCTATTTGTGCCTCATATAGAATTTGTGCCAATGTTTTGGCCTCAAAAAGTTTTAAGGCAGCAGGTACTAACTGACCTCCAACTGTATAAAAGAAATGTTTAATTGAATTTGAGGACCTATTGGCTACTTGCAATGTGTGATCCAGGTGTGCCTTCCATGTCCCTTGCGAGTGGAAAACCACCCCAAGGTATCTAAATGTTCTAACCTGTTCCAAACTATGTCCTTCTATTTTCTAGGAGTATTGGTTTTGTCTTTCAGCAAAAACCAATTGTTAAGGACCAGCTTGTTTTGCCTGCAATAGCCATGTGTTGCCCTAATTGCTCTCTTCAGTCCTACAGGGATTTGTGAAATGACAGCGCCATCTTCAGCATATAAGAGAATTGGCAGTTTGTGTTGTGCTAGGTTAGGAGGATGGAAATCAGGATTCTGTAAGAGATCAATCAGGGGATTAATATAGAAGTTAAAGAGGGAGGGGGACAGGATGCAACTCTGCCATACCCCTTTCTCCAAGTAGGTGGAGACATCATCCAGGCATGGGTATGACTCCGTCAGGATCCAATAGGACTGGGTCTACAAGTATTAAAGACACGCCCACGAGGCTACTCCCCAGAAATAGACTCAGTCGATCCTTTGGTTAGCTGTGTCTCCCTATCTTTTCAAATTCTTCAATTGGCTTTCCCCCTCAAATTATTACAATCAGGCTCCTTCTCAGCCAATTTGGGCACAACAGCCTTTACGAGGCTTGCTTTTCTCAGGCTTTGCTGCCTCAACAGCTCAAAACCTTTTGGCCAGCCTACGAGGTTCATCCTCAGGCTACTTCAAGGCCGATCGCCGCTGCCACACCGCTCGAAGAGCTCCAGCCTTCAAATTGCTAATTGCTGCAGCCACGTGGCCAGAGGGACAATCACTGCAGCTGCGCCATCTTGGAAGACTTGTTTCGCCATGGAGAGCTCTTTGCACGTGGCCGCTTATTCTTGCCGCGTGATCCTCTGGCTCCAATTTCAGTGTTGACGACGGAGTGCTTGGCGGACTGCTAACTGCAAGGCGACAAGCTGCTTGGTTGGCTCACCACCTCAGCCCTTCCTCAGGGCCCTATCTACCAGATCGGCAGTTATTTGGGTGCGCAAACTAATGGTTGCCATTTTGTTTGGGCGGGAAAGCCTTTTCTTGATGCTTCAAGAGTACGTGAGTAACGGTGATTAACGAGGCCTCAGTTCCCCAGTGGCAGGATTCTTCCAATCTAGTGATCCCTTCCGTTCCAGCTCCAGCGGACACCAGGAGCAAAAAGAGAGCCTATACCAAGCATTCTGAGCCCAAACCTGCTAAGGCCCCTAGGCCTGCCCCTCTTCAGGAGAATTTAGAGGCCTCTAATCCCAGTGCAACTACTGACAAGGCCTGTGATCCTGCTCCTCACAAGGCCACTTCCAAGACCAATCATTGCTCTCTTCCTAAGCCGGCTCCTAGAGCATCCATCCCTTCTAATTTCAATCCCATGGAGGACCTCTCCACAGATACTGATGGGGATGTTTCCCCTCCAGCTTCTCCTTTGAACCCAGAGGATGGGATTTGTTATCAGGGGGAATCAGATTCTGAGGGGGATGGCAGCATTACTTCAGATATTGATGTGGGTTCCCCGGCGCCCAGGGCTGTCACCATCAACCCCGATGATATGGCTGACATCATAGCAGCTGTCATTGAGCGGAGCATTGCTGCAGACCTGCAACATTGGGCCCCTGCTTCTGCCACTCCTCATAGCGCCTCTTCTAGCAAGTCCAAGAAGGGGCGTTCTAACCAGGCCCAAAGGTCGTCTTCTGCTGTGGACACTGAGGAACAGGCCACTCGTGATTCTGACCTGTCAGAGGATGAGGACTTGACTCCTGCACCTTCTGCCTTGCTGGGACTGTTCAAGCCTGCCATGTTCCATTCCCTCTTATTTAAAGCCAAAAAGGTCTCTAGTATTCCGGCTTCGAAACCATCCTCCTCCACGGAGGCAGACAAATCGGACATCACAGACCCCCTCTTTTCACGTCCTCCCATCGAAAAGGACATTGTTCCCTCCCCGAAACTGTTTCTAGAGGTGATTCAAAACCAGTGGGGTTCCCCGGGGTCAGGGCCCCTTCCCTCTATTCTGGACAAGCAGTTGTATAATGTCAGCCCAGAGCTCTCTAAACTTTTGGAGGTTCCTTCCATTGATCTTCCAGTGGTGTCCTTGTCATCGCCCAACGCGGCCACCAATGCTCCAGAGGACGCTCTACGCCCTGAGAACAAACGATTTGAGCAGTCACTGGTAAAGGGTCATCAGTCAGCCGCTTGGGCAGTCAGGGCCGCCTCTTCTGCTTCCTTTTTCAATAGGGCTGCCCTTCGATGGCTGAAGCAGATGCAGGACAGGATCCCTCCTGGAGACTCCCGTGCCCACCAGGACATGAATAAACTAAAGGCGGCAATGGAGTATGCAGCAGATGCTTCTCTGGATGCTGCACATTTTTCTTCCAGGTCTATGGCTTCTTCCATCGCAACGAGACGTCTCCTTTGGCTGAGTGCCGCTTGGCGTCTGCACCCTTCTCACCTGGTCTGCTATTTGGTCCTCCTCTGGAGCCGCTCTTGGTAGAGTCCAAGGACAAATGCAAGGTGCTTCCTGCTGCAAACCGCAAGTCTGACCCTATTTATTTATAGTTTATAGGAGGTTTAAAATGCATTCTCTGTTGTCCATTCTGGAGAGCATTCGGCCCAATGACCTTCTCTCCTCTATTGATCTCACAGAGGCATAGCTCCATATCCCCATTCTTCCAGATCACAGGAAATTTCTAAGGTTTTCTTATAATGGGAAGCACTTCCAATACTGAGCACTTCCATTTGGCTTATCTTCGGCCCCAGGAATCTTTACAAAAGTTTTAGCTGCCCTAGCAGCCCATCTCAGATCTATGCTGGTTAGAATTCTTTGTTATCTTGATATATTTTGTTACTATCCAGGTCATCACATCAGGCTCTCCGGGACGCCCAGCTCACCCTCCAGGTCCTAGCAGACCATGGCTTTCTGGTCAACTCGAAGAAGAGTCATCTGCAGCCCACAACCTGTCTCACGCATCTCGGGGCAGTAATAGACACTTCTTTGGAACAGGTATTTTTGTCGCCAGAGGCAGGTGAGCATTTGCAACCTGGTCTCATCCATCCGCAACCAGCAGGCGGTTCCGCTCATCCAACTATCTTAACTCCTGGGCAAGACGGTGTCCACATTCCACATCGTGCCATGGGCCAGATTCCACAGTCGCCAGCTTCAATGGTTTCTACTCCCGTACCAAAAGGCAAACTGCAGTTGTTCCTCTCACAGAATTCCCCTGACTCTGGAGGTAAGGCGATCTCTACACTGGTGGTTCTCCCCTGCAGTGACACTGGGCTCTCTATTTCGCGAACCCCCATACATCACGCTAATGACAGACGCAGGTCTGCAAGGTTGGGGAGCTCATATCCTGTCTCAGGCGGCCCAAGGGCTTTGGTCACGCTCCAACCAGAGGAACAGTATCAACTGGTTGGAGCTGAAAGCTGTATTTCTTGCCCTGCTCCGGTTTGAACCTCTCATGGCCAATGCGCATGTGCTCATCCTTACGGACAATACCACCACCAAAGCACACATAAACCGGCAAGGGGGGGGGGGGACAAAATCCCGGCGTCTGCTGACTCTGTCTTTCCAACTAATATCTTGGGCGGAAGCCCACCTGTTGTCACACTGGTCCGAACACATATCAGGGATCCACAACACACAGGCAGACGAACTCAGTCGCATTCACATAGATCCAGCAGAGTGGAGCCTACATCACCGCGTATTCCAGCAGCTGATGGTCAGGTTCGGAACCCCGGTCCTCGACCTCTTTGCCTCCCAGGACAACACTCAGTTACCAAGGTACTTCACCCACTTCGCGTCTCCCCGGGCAGATGGGGTGGACGCTTTGAGGAACGACTGGCCTCCAGGCCTTCTGTATGCCTTTCCTCCTACCCCTCTCATCCAGAGGGTGATCCAAAAGATGCTGGTGGAAAGGGCAGAACTAATCTTGATTGCTCCTCGGTGGCCCCACAGGCCCTGGTATGCCGACCTCATGAATCTCTCAGTGCCCCCCCCCCCGTGGCAACTGTCCCAATTCCCATCACTACTCCTACAAGGGGTGTGCCAACATCCAGATCTTCCATGGCTGCGCCTCACCGCTTGGAGGTTGAGCGGAAAGCTCTAAGGACCGCGAACCTCTCAGCGGAAGTCATCAGAACAATTCAAGCCTCCAGGCACCCTTCCACTAACCACATTTATGACGCCACTTGGACTCAATTCTCTCTCTGGTGCCAATCAAAAGGCTTTGTTCCCCTCGAGGCTTCTGTTCCCCAAATTCTCCAATTTCTGCAACAGGGGCTAGACCTGGGGCTTTCACCAAATACTCTTCGTCACCAGGTCGCAGCCCTGTCTTCAGTCCTCTCTCTGACTGCGACTTAGGCTCTTTCTCACGAACCTCTGATCTGGCGTTACTTGAGAGGGGTCACAAATATCAAGCCACCGACAATTCACAGATTCCCTACTTGGGATGTTTCCAAAGTCCTGGAATCCTTGAGTCTCCATTTGAGCCTTTGAACTCTGTGTCCTTGTATGTCTTAACATTAAAGGTGGTTTTTCTTGTATCCATTACCTTGGCGAGGCGCGTCTCAGAGTTGGCAGCCTTATCCACTAGACAGGACTTATGCATCTTTCACCCGGACAGGGTAGTCCTTCAGCTTGACCTGACCTTTCTGCCTAAGGTAAATTCTGTATTCCATAGAACCCAGGAATTGGTGCTTCCAGATTTCTGCCCTCGTCCATCACACGAACTGGAACATAAGTGGCATTACCTTGATGTGCGTCGCGCTGTACGCTGATATTAAGCGAACTGCTTCTTTCAGGCGATCGGAGGCCCTTTTTGTCAAGTTCCAACCTGGAGGTAAGAAAGGATCCAAGGCCTCCTCTTTGGACATCAGTCGTTGGGTAAGGGCGGCTATTTCTAGGGCGTATTCTGCTCTCTCTCTACCTGTTCTGCCTCATATCACGGCGCACTCCACGCAGCGCGGCCACATCTGCAGCCTGGTCGACTCAAGCTCTGCTGGAGGACATTTGCCGAGCGGCTACATGGACCTCAATTACTCCATTCATCCGTCACTACAAGCTGATAGATACGCCTCAGCTGATACTTCTTTCGGACGACGCGTGATGCAGCGAGTAGTGGCCACTTAAGTCTCTTATCTATTTCTTTCCCTCCCGATGGGACTAATGGGCTTTGGTATGTCCCATGCCTGGATGATGTCGCCACCTACTTGGAGAATGGGCGTTGGTTCCTACCTGATATGCCCTTTCTCGGGATGGTGGAGACATCATCCAGCCCCACCCTATTCCTGGGACTTACTACCTTTCCTTCCTAATGTGTACCTTTCCTTTGTACTGTGTTCCTTGGGGAGAGATATTATATATATCGTTTCAGATTGCTTACACAGCGGTCTACAAGTCACTCCATCTATTTCTGGGGAGTAGCCTCGTGGGCGTGTCTTTAATACTTGTAGACCCAGTCCTATTGGATCCTGACGGAGTCATACCAATGCCTGGATGATGTCGCCACTGTCCCGAGAAAGGCCGTATCAGGTAGGAACCAATGCCCATTTTGTACCCTTACTGAGCAGGTTAAATTCCCTTGAGGAATTGCATCTCACTTTCAAGGTGGAATTGGCATACAATTTTTGTATGAGGAAGAGGAGGCGTTTATCGATAGTGGTTTTAATTTCTCCCAGAGGGTGACCCTGGATATTGAATCAAAGGCCTGCTTAAAATCAAGGAAGGCCACAAAAAGAGAGGATTTTTTAAATATATGTATTTTTGTACTAAATGGTGGAGTACCAAGTTATGATCCACCGTAGATCTTCCTTCTCTAAAACCGGCTTGTTCGTCTTTGATTATCCCCCCTGAAATTAGCCAATCTTGAAGTTTATCATTTAGGTGTTTGGCATAGAGTTTACTAATAACGCTTAGAAGACTAATGGGTCTATAATTGCCTGGGTCATTTCTATTACCTTTTTTATAAATTGGTATGATAATTGCTACTCCCCTATCTCTAGGCATATGGCCTGCTTTATCTATAAATGTAAAAAGTGATGCTAAAAGTGGAGCCCACCAACTGGAGTTCTTTTTGATTATTTCTGGCAGGACATTATCAGCCCCGGATGCCTTATTAGCCTTTAGGGCTCCGATCAACCGGGATATCTCTTCTGATGTAACAGGGGGCCAGTAAGGAGTTTGGTCCAAACAAGCCTGGCTCTTCTTGATTACATAGTCAGGATCTGTATAAAGCTCCCTAAAATACTTTTCCCAGGCATGAATCGGAACCTGATTTGTTGGGTGTAGGGGAAGTTTTCCCAATGCCCTGGTGATGTACCAAAAAAGGGATGTATTTTTGTCCTGACTGCTGTAATTAGTCTATGCCAACACTCCTTCAGAGCCGCACTTTTCTTTTCTTTTAGAAGGTCCTTATATTGTGCTTTCAGCTGCTTTAAGTAGTAAGTGTGATCCTCAAAGGGGGCACTTTTACTTTTCTTGTATTCCATATTAAATATCCTTTTTAGTTGCACGCATCTCTATCAAACCATTTTTTGTTCTTTGAAACCGGCCTTTTAGAGTGAGCTAGTGATCTGTTACTGAGAACCGAATTCAAATTTAAAATTAAGGATTCAAACCCCTCTAGGTAAGATCTTCCACACTTATTTCTTAGTAGAGATGTACGTAGCTCTATGGTTTCAGGGGCTAACATCCATTTGGTAACTTCCTTAGTGTTTTTCTCGTTCCATTTAATTTTTACCTGGGTATTTTGAGTCTCCAACCTGGGTAGGTAGGCTGTGCCTGCCCTTAGAAATTTCTGGTGCAATGTGAGAGTAAGGAGTATTGTATTATGATTGCTTTCCAGTCGCGAGTCTACCTCCATCTTCTGTAAGAATTTCAGGAGGTCATATGATATTATCCAGTAATCAACTGTGGATTTTCTTCCTGCTCCCCGTTAAGTATATTCTGCTGGAAAGTCACCCCATGGGGACCCGTTAAGGAAACAAAGATCCAAATGTACAGTCATTTGTCTTGCACACAAACCTGCCCGATTAGCTTTAGGGTTTTTAAATTGTCTCGAATGCAAAGATTCTTCTGTTACATTTTCATCATAGTGAATCTTAAAATGATTAAATAATGCTAGATTATTTGGTCCCATTCTAGCGTTTAACTTGCCCCCTATAATTATTGCACCTTTAGGGAATTTGGCTCAACAGCCAAGAATAAAATCTTCTATGCCAGTGATGGCGAACCTATGGCACGTATGCCACAGGTGGCACGCGGAGCCATGTCAGGGTACCCTTTTAAAAGCCATTTTTCGCCCTCCCCAGGCTCCAGAGGCTTTATAGGAGCCTGGGGAGGGCGAAAAGAGCCTCCCCCGCCCCCCTGGGACACCCTCCGGAGGCGTCAGGGAAGCCTCCGGACAGTCCCTAAAGCCTTTGGAGCGCTTAAAACGACCCTATGAGTAAACCGGAAGTGACTTCCGGTTTGCTCGGAGGGTCGTTTTGAGCTCTCCGAAGGCTTCAGGGAAGCCTTCGGACGGTCCCTGAAGCCTTCGGAATGCTTAAAACGACCCTCCGAGCAAACCGGAAGGCACTTCCGGTTTGCTCAGAGAGTAGTTTTGAGCGCTCCGAATGTGTCAGGGAAGCCTCCGGAGGACCCGTCTATGTCATGTGTAGACTCTTGAGGAACTTGTTCAGGGTAAGAGGTTTTAGCACCAGCTAACAGAGCTTGCCATTCCGATGTCTCTTCTCTGGGTGTAGGACAAGGCGTTATTAGGTCGTCTTTCATTCTTTGAGATGATGGCTCTGACATGGGTCGACTCTGTTTCTTGCTTTGGTGCTGAAGGTCTCATAGGATATTCACACAGGGATGAAAACATCTCCATCTCTACTGGGATCTCTAATACCCCCTTTGGTCTTGGCTTTTATTTTCCATGACCTTGTATTCATGTAATCCCTTGTCCTCTGGGGGAGATGTGAGAGGCTCAATTATTGGGGAAACCAGATCTATAAGCGGCTTTGCTGTGTCCATTATGACCAATAAAGATTTCTTTAAATTTTCTAATTTGTATAATATATTGTCTTGTTCTTTCCTTGGGAGAGCGCCAAAAGCATTAATGAGACCAGCTTCTATGCCGTTAAGTATCTCTTCACCGGGCAGGGCTGGTTGACTCCCACTGTCTTTCTCTCTCTTTTCCAAGGTTGAAAATGAGGAGGAGGCAGCCACCTTTGAAGCTCGCATGTTAGCTATTAACGGAGTAACCCTTTCCTCACCAAAGACTCTGATGGGAAAGATTTGGAAGGAGGCTAAATATGCCTTCATCTTGAATAATATCTGTGGTATGGTGGGCTGTTTGAAAAACAGGAGGATTTGCTTCCAATTTGGGGCCTCAGGTAACCACTCCACAGCACGGAGATCAATCATACCCCTGTGACAGTGAAGAAGCTGGCTTAGGGAATTTAGTATTGCATTTCTGAAATTCCAACGTCCATAATAAAGTCTGTTCATATGGATTCTAAAAGCTATTCTTTGTAGTGAGCAATGTAATTGTTGAAATTGACGGAGAGATGCTTTCCTGATTTCTTCTTTATTGATACCTTTTCCTCTCGTTGCCTTGTCTGGGGAGAGACTGTTTTTCTGAGAGGACTGCCACCTTTCATCTGACTCTTTTAACTGTTTCCCTGGCTCTTTGCTCTTTTTCCTTTTCCTTATCCTGCATATGGGAGTTAACCAAGTCTTCTGCAAGAACTTTAGTGGGGGTACCTGGGGCCCGATATTGTACTTGAAGAAAAACAGCTAAATCTTTTTTCAGTGTCTCTACATCATGTTGGATGGCAATTAATTGTTCAAATATTGAAACCACCATTTGCACTGTGAGAAGGCATTGCTTTGCCATAAACTCAGTTGAATTTTCCCAAGATAAAGTCTCCGTACTCTGAATTATCTGGTTGTTGGTCGCCTTTTCTGCCTTTAGCTCAGCCTCCATATAGGAAGTTATTGGGCTAGTTGTTTGTGAGAAGAGCTGGCTTTCAGTTTGTTCCCCCCCTCCCTCTGCCAGATCGGGAAAGTCTAGTAAATGCTGTTTTGCCACATCTTTTTGCCGGTCCCGTTCTAATCTCTCCAGATTGTTGGGGATGGGGAGGTTAGTTTTTCTTACATATCTCTTGCCAACAAAGAGCTCCTCAATTCTTGGTTGTTTTGCTGTCTTCACTGGAGGGAGAAATCCTGGGCTGCTGCCAAGGTGTTTCTTTCTTTTTCCCGTGCTTTTTAAATTATCGGCAGCAACAAAAGTTTTTGTTTGTATTATGTTCCTCGCTGTTATCTCCACCAAAAAATGTTAATTAAATAAAAAAGGATCCAATGGGAATACTAAAAATTGATAAAGTAAAATAAAACCAGGAGGCACTACTGCAAACACACTCCAGCTGCACTGGCTGCAACTCCGTCCCCCCCCTTTTGCTTAAAATACTTTGTTATTTATTAAATCAAAGTATTTATTATTGTTAAACATAAGAAAATGAATAGGCAGCTATAGCAATATCTGAATAATTGCAAACCAGAATTCTAGTTCATGTACTACTAACAAACATTTCAATGGTGTGTTCCCTTCTACCGTATAGAATTGGTTATCTTTCCACATGTGGAATTCCCCCCCCTCCCAACTCTGATATTCTCAGGTTGTTTCAGATGACACTCAAACCCTCCAGATCAGATGTTGGTGGTACATCATGGAATTTGAGGAATAAAGTAGACAAAATCCATTGTATGAACAGAAATATGTAAGATTGTATGTAGTTCATTATTTGGAAAGCATTCTCATCTGCAACAATATTATACTGTATATCAGATTGATTTATAAAAATACACTATCAAAATGAAAGTAACATCATACCTGCTTTTATGCCAGAGTTCTGTTATAAGTTTGTAGTAACTTCTGCAAATGGCTGGTTTTTTATCGGTCCGAGCTAAACTCCCACAGTCAAGGAAAAACTGTGTCAATGGGGGGCTGATAAGAAAAAACAAAACAAAAGCACAAACTAGTATTTTGAAAGAATGCTGCATATATCTATAGTTATTCGGTCTTAGAAAATTCAACTATCATATGAATTCTCTATCATTAAAAAACATTTAATGTTCAATGTAGTCAATAATATTACTGAATCCTGCATCTTTTCAGCATGCTGAGGAAATAATCTTATATGTCATAATCTATAACAAAAAAGTTACTTTTACCATTTCAACAGTCAATATTTAAGCATATCTGATAAATCATATATATAAATTGTTATTGGAATATGATTCAAGAACTGAACAAGTCAAAAACTGTGTGATTAAAGAGATAGAGAATTTAAGCAGGGTAACTGATGTGTAACATATGGGAATAACAATAGAAGGTGAATATAAAATTTACTCTGATATTACACAGTATTAGAAGAAATTTGTTTTTAGTAGAATATTAATTCAGCCCTGGCCGCCATATCTAAAGTTGTTCTTTTCCAATGTAAGATTTTAAAACACTAGACTTTTACTGCTCCAGATTAATTCTTGTTTATTATTTTGACTTAATCTTATCATTTCAACAGTTTTTATCTATTTCTGAACCAATTTTAGTATAAAATATTCAAATGTTAAACTATTGTATAATTATATTTGTTCCATTCAAATATGACATAATTTTTTAAAAATGTTTTGCAAATTCTTTGTGCAATTTGTACAGTTTGCAAATCTTAAATATTCACTTTTCCCCAATTTCCTCCCCCGTCTTCTCTCCTGTATCTCTAAAAAATAAGAAACAATAAATCCTGCAGAATTGACATCTCAAATATGATGGATTAATGAAATCAATATAACTCATTATTGAACATCTGCTTAGGAAAAACTTTAGCATTATGTCAAAGTAGATTTCAGGTTTTTATTTATTTATTTTTTAATCCATGAAACAGGAAGTAACCAAAAAACTATGTTCTTACAAATTTTTAAGGAGAAAACTTATTCCAATTTTTTTTCTTTTTTCACAAAATCTGTCCAAAGCTGGGAAATGTACAGCTAGAAGCTTTTCATATAGATTAAAATTTATTTATTCATTTATTAAATATATATGCTTCCAATCTCATCAGTAGGGCAATTCTCTTACATGACTATTTATTTTTTATTTTTTCCTCAGAAATTACTGAAATTTCTGGCTAAAGGAAAGGAAAACACAAACAGTTTTATATTCATTTTTTACCAGTTTGAAAGTGCTTGTAAAGCTGCATTCATGTAACAAGTGTTTCCAATATTTCTCAAGCCCGTCAAACCTGTAAATAAGAAATACTGCTTAGCAAGCCAATGAAAAAAGTTAGTGTGTACAGGATGTAAATAAGCCTTCATTCTGTAGAAATTTAGATGCAGTTTTTTTGTAGTATTTACAGAATTTCTGAGTATTTTTACCCTGAAAACAATGTTACTATATTGCTATCATACAGAAATCTGCATATATGACTGTGTGACATTCGCCATCCAACTGCATTCCCATTTTTAGGCTAAATTACAATAAGTTAAAAAAAATGTTCACCCATGAGAAACCAAGCACATCCTCTTTCTATTTATATTGATAGAGAGAGAGAGAGAGAGAGAGAGAGAGAGAGAGAGAGAGAGAGAGAGAGAGAGAGAGAGCACCAAGCACATCCTAGCAACAGAACATTTGTTAACCTTAAAAATGAATTAATGATCACATTAATAATTTGTTCAATTAATAATATTCATGTGAATTACCCTACTTTATTACCTCTAGCCTTTAATTCATCTTCTTCATCAATTTGTACATCTAGATCATCAAATGTTGCAATCAAAGGAATTTTCAGTGTAGGGATACTGGGTAACTTAATATCCTTAATGGAAGATTTTAAAAAAGCAAAATTGTAAGCAGCACTCTTCATAAAGATTATGACTTTTCTTTCTATTTTTTCTAATGAGCCTATGAAGTTACCATATTTTTCGGACTACAAGACACACTCTTTTCTCCCAAAAGGGGTGAAAATGTCTGTGTGTTTTATAGATTGAATATTGCTGAAGCCTCACTCACCCGCCAGGGTCCACACAACTCTTTTTTTGCCTCTACATGGCTCTTTTTCAGGCCTTTTTTTGGCCCGTTTTTGGGGCTTTTTTTTGGCCCATTTTGGAGGCCTTTTGGCCCGTTTTTGAGGCTTTTTTGGGCCCATTTCCCCCCCCAAAAGGCTGAAAAAATTCCCCAAAATGTGCCAAAAAACCCCCAAAATGGGCCAAGAAGCCTTGAAAATGGGTAGAAAAAAAACTGGAAAAGGGCTGAAAATGAGGCACACAGAGGCCAAAAACCTTTTGTTGTTGTTATTGTTTTCCTCTTCTAAATTTAGGTGTGTCTTATAGTCAGGTGTGTCTTATAATCTGAAAAATACGGTATTATATCCATTTCCAATACATATTTTGTTTCATACAAAGCCAAAAGTCCAATTATGTATACATAATATTTCATTATTGAATAATGTAACTTGGCTAAAAAACCTCTCCTATAGGAACTTAAATCTGCCACAACAAACTGTCTGGCAATAGAAATTGTTTCATCTGCTTTACAGAATAACTGCATATTACAAATTAATGACACAATAGCTTTGATATATAACAATAGCTTTGATGTAGCTTTGGGATATTTCTTAGTTCTTTCATCAGATGGCTCATAGTGTAAATAACTACTGTGCATATAAATAAATACAGTCTATTCACAGAAAGAATTGAGATGTGTATGCTACAAAAATGCAGTAAGCTAGAAATATTTTACCGTGTTTCCCCGAAAATACAACCTGTCCCAAAACTAAAGCCTTGCCACATTTTTCGCGTGGACAAAAATATAAGCCCACCCCCCGAAAATAAACCCCCTGGACAACCCCCCCTCCGGCCAGGCAGAGCACCGCTCACTGACCTAGCGTTATTCCGAAAGTGCCAAGTCGCAGGAGCCGGGCGAGGGGAGCGCTCACGTTGCTTGCTGCCTTCGGGATACCGCTAGGTTGGGGAGTGGAGTTCTGCCTGGCCGGAGGGGAGAGTTGCCGGGCAGCTGCTCCCTTGTGAACTGGCTCCCGAAGAGCCGGGCACAGCCTCAGGGGCGAAGCAGCCATGAGATAACCATGCTCACGAGCAGCCGCCCGGCAAATCCCCTCTCCAGTGCCAAGTCGCAGGAGCCGGGGGGGGGGGAACGCTCACGTTGCTTGCTGCCTTCGGGATACTGCTAGGTTGGGGAGTGGAGTTCTGCCTGGCCTGAGGGGAGAGTTGCCGGGCAGCTGCTCCCTTGTGAACTGGCTCCTGAAGAGCCAGGCACAGCCTCAGGGGCGAAGCAGCCATGAGATAACCATGCTCACGAGCAGCCGCCCGGCAAATCCCCTCTCCAGCCGGGCAGAGCACCATTCACTGACCTAGGGGGTATCCCTAAGGTGCCAAGCCATGTGGTGTTCTGCCCGCCCCCCCCAGCTCCTGTGGCTTAGCACATTCATGCATGGAGCTCTGCCCGGCTGGAGAGGGGAGCTGCGCGAGCGCCTGTTCCGCCCACAGCCTCACCAAGCCCTTGCGCAGCTCTCCCAGGCCACCGCCGCTGCTGCCGCCCCGCTCCAAACATAACTTCCAAACTCCAAAACTCGGGGCCAAGTCTTCCAGCATCGGCTGCTCTAAGAGTGCTCTCTATGGTGGGCCGGCTGCTGGAAGACTCTCTGTCCGGAAGACTCTCTGTCCAGCAGCCGGCCCACCATAGAGAGCACTCCTAGAGCGGTCGATGCTGGAAGACTCGGCCCCAAGTTTTGGAGTTTGGAAGTTATGCTCGGAGCGGGGTGGCGGTGGGCGGTAGCCTGGGAGAGCTGCGCAAGGGCTTGGTGAGGCTGTGGGCGGAACAGGCGCTCGCGCAGCTCCCCTCTCTAGCTGGGCAGAGCTCCATGCACTGACCTAGGGGGTATCCCGAATGTGCTAAGCTGCGGGAGCGGGCAGAGCACCACATGGCTTGGCACCTTAGGGATACCCCCTACGTCAGTGAATGGCGCTCTGCCCGGCTGGAGAGGGGATTTGCCAGGTGGCTGCTCGTGAGCATGGTTACCTCATGGTTGCTTCGCCCCTGAGGCTGTGCCCGGCTCTTCGGGAGCCAGTTCACAAGGGAGCAGTCGCCCGGCAGCCCCAAAACAATAAGCCCTCCCTGATAATAAGCTCAAGGCCATATTTTGTGGGGCAAAAGAAAATAAGCCCCTGTCGTATTTTTGGGGAAACACGGTATTACTTTTAAACCTATTTCTACATAAATGTATCTAAATGAGATATTTTTCTGTTGTAAATCTGCAGGTGACTTAGTATTTAATATTTAAAGAATTAATTTAAATAATAATTAATTTTTAATACTTGCCAAAAAAATCCTTGGCAAGGGGCTGTTTGGATTCAAAGCCACAACACAAACATTACTTATACAAAAATAGATATATTACAATCTCAACTATAAATACGGATTCACAGTTTGGTTTTCAAGGAAAACCAGGATTGCAAAAAGAGTTATATTTTGTTAATGTTTATATTGTAATATTTATAAGCACACTTCTTTTATAAAGGCATACATTTTTCATACTAAAGCTTCGTTTAAAATATTTTTTTTCATGCTATCAGACAGAATAATACATTTCCACCTTTTTTAGTTACAATATTACAAATCTCAACAGGAACAGCAAGAAATGCTATCTTCCTATAAAATCCTAGTAGAATTTATGCCAGATTACCTGTATGATATGTTCTGGACCAGGGGAAGATAACCGTACATTTTGTAAGGAAGAATGAGTTCTTAGCTTTCTATCCAGAAATACTTCTTTGCTGCATGCATAACACCAGACACGAAGTGTTGTAAGATTAACTGTTAAACAATGCTTTGTTTCCTAGAAAACAAAATATTAATAAATGATATTTTTCATTATAACCAATATGAAGACTAAGTGCAGTGTGTTTGTGTGTATATATAAATCTGCACTGCACATATACTGTACACACATAGTCTAAATCAATCCACTGCAGCTTGAACATCTCTTTACTTAATCATTATAGACTCTAATTGTCCATACTGTGGTCAAATGCTGTTTGGTATACAGATTTTTTTCCCACTTCCCAATCTAGAGTCTGAGTGATCGTAAATTAGCCAATTTGCTTAAGAGACAACTAAAATCTAGTATCCCTGCTCCTGGTATAGCAACTCACATACAGACTCATATATTTACCCTCTCACCAACTGATAAAGATTATTGCCTTATAATTTGCACTTTATATAGTCTTTAGCAGATCATGCACAGGGAAGATGAAGGAGACAGATGGTTAAGTCCACATGTACTAAAAGGTCAACAGACAGTTTCAAGGCAATACCATACTAAACAGAATAACAGCAGCAAATCTCCCTGTATAATTATTAATATCCTTCCCATGAAACAGTGCATTTGTCGTCGGATTAATGTTGTTTAGAGTGTGTTCCCCTTGCTTCAAGACTCTTGACTGCAAAATAATGCAGTTTTACTAGTTCAGAATTGAAATAATGTTTTGTAATCATTTTTCTTCCAATATCAAGTTTCTACATAAAGTCCCCTTTAGCAGAAATATTTTGGGAATTACAAATTCAATTATAACATGTAATTTTCATAAAAATGTATCAAACTAAAGCATTTTACTTCATTGCATTCTGTGAACACTAATACCATAGCTATTTATTTAGTTATCAAATTACTAACTAAAGCATCAAAATATTGGCAAACAATATACAAGACAAAAAGTTTAATGCTTAAAAGCAGTTTACAAAGATTATTTTACCTGCTCCACATACATATTATTCATACACAATTGTTCAAAATAAACATTATCAGAGTCAATTTAGATGACCATGGATTTAACTAACCTTTCTTGAACAGTTAAATAATTCAGAATTTTAACTTGTCATTTCCTTAGTTGGTTAATATTCTCATATATTGATATGCTTGTTTTAATATATATATATTTTGCTCACTGAATTCCTCTCAGAAAAACAGAATATAAATGTACTGAATAAATTATATAGGAAATTGAATTATTCTGGGATTCCAACATAAAGCTATTCAAATTTCTGTTAATCATGCATATTAATAAATTATCATTAGAGAAATCTGGCAGGACAGAATGCTATGTGTAACCACAGAGCACCAAGAAATTCTGAACTGTGAAGATTGTGTAAACTGTGAAAAGAATATGCAAACGTACCTCTGAATGTATGGTGCTATGATCTATATGTGACTCCCCACAACCAACATAGGAACATCTATTCTGTTAAATCAAACAAAGTAAATATTAACAAGATGCAATCCACTACAATAATAAACAACTAAACCCACTGCTTCTTAGAAAATTTGGGCAGTTTGCTTTCTTAGCAAACTACTAGAATCACTTTAAAAACAGAACAATGACAGTGCCAAAGAAAGTCTCTGAAGAGGCATGGTAAATAGGATTGTTGGAATGATTTATGGAATGGACCAAAATAGTCATACTTAATATTAACAAATCTGTTATGCAACCTTTTTGGACCATGATTTGTACTTATTTTAGAAGCCAAATTAAAAATGTAAAATCTATAAATTAATTTCTCCCTTTGCAACAAACCATCCAACTCTTTATTTTATTGTTAGGTCACACGTATGACCATGTGGTTCACTTCTTCATTTCTTTTTCCCTTTCCTGCATTTTAGCTTTCTTTCTGATTTTTTTCTTTTCCTTTTCTACTTTTTTACATTAGTTTTTAATATTCCTTTTAAAAACATTTTAATAAAAGTTATAAAAAGTATGGCATATTCTGTTAATTATGTATCCTTTAGAACTATTATTCTTTTCCATGATCACTTAAATCATATCAAATGATATTTGCATATTTATTATAAATTCCATTTCTAAGGCAACCTATACACAATTACTCTTTTATGGCCAAACGTTAGCCATAACCCTATAATTACTTGAACCAGAATATATATCATAAAAACATTTCCTAACATTACATAATGAACTTCAGCATCTACCAAAGCTTTTCAACTTCAATTCATTTATCTGACTAAAGATAAATGTCTATTATAACATAAAATGTCTGTTTACAAACATGGTTAATATTGTATCTCCCTGGAAAGCTCTGCTATGAAACTGAATAGCTAACAAAAACAAAGAATGAAATGTATCAATTTATTTGGACTGATTCGAATTCTTACTACAATGTTGAATTAATATCGCAGTTTATATGTATGTTACACTAAAATCTTCTGATTAACACAATGAAGTTAAAATATAAAGTGACTTTTCAGAAAGAATACACAGGCAAATGTTACAATGCTTTTCATATACCATTCCATTTAGGTAGGGAACTATTTTTTTCACAAAAGAGACTTTAAAAACTATATGGCTTTGCTAAATCATCTTAAAAATATTCTCTGGAATTCTCTCTAAACATAATAGAAACAACATATATTTCATCCCACATTTCCAATAAAAATGGAATGTTGACCTGCAAGTTTCAGATGAAATTAAAATGTACTGTGGTTCGACTGTTAAGGCACTAGACTTGATTGCCAACTTTGCAAATGCTAAGCAGAGCTCAAAAATGGATTTGAAATATAGCCTTCATTAAGGAAACAATATACAATTTCCATACAATCATACCATCCAGAAATATCAAGTAGCTTTAGTTCTGACTAGAGATCAATAAAAGTCATAGACAGATTCTACTTCCTGTTTCTGTGGAAGACGGACATGCTGTCCGCCGCTCGCCGTCCCGGGGCATCCCTTGTAGGGGCGCCTTGTAGGGGCGTCCTGCCGAGGGGGCGGCTTGCTAGAGCCCCCTGGAGCAGCGGCGGCAGCAGGGGGGCTGCCAGCTTTGCCCTAGGCACTGGGAGGCTTTTGGGTGGGGGCGCCTGCCACGCGCGCTTTCGTCCGGAGGAGATCGGAAGAAAACGCTCCACTTGAAGGCAACAGCAGAAATGCGGTGAGGGGGGAACCCCCCCGATGTCTTTCTTTTTACTTTCTTTGAACAACCAAGTAAATGAGGATTAGCAGTATCCTTAAGACTCTTTGATCTTTGCGAAGTGTTAAGATTGGAGAGGGGGGTTTGTTTTCCCCCCCTTCTCTCGGAAAAGCGGCTCTACACGATCTCTCTCTCTCTCGGAGGAGAGAGGGAGAATTGGGGGGAAAAAAACCTTTGATATTCACTTCTTTCAAGCAATGGGGTAACAACCCTTTTTAACAATTGCGGAAGAAAGAAAGTGAGCTGACCTAAAAAGCTATGAATGGAAACTTTCTAAATGACTGTTCTCCGATCCCTGGGGAAGGCTGAGCCAAAATGGCGTTTCTTCCCCCGTTTCTGCTGTCGTTACAAATGAACTCTCGTCTCTGAAAAACTTTTTGGGCTGGAATTATAAAACCCAGGTGAACCCTAGAGGAATCTCCTTGTACAACTCTTCCTTGGATTGGGAAAAATTGACCCTAACCAGAGGGGAGCCGTATTGAAGATCGATATCCCACACTGGACTTTGCCTGTCTCTTGCCCCCCCCTGACAGCGCGCTCCTACAGACGCCATCTTTTCTGCTTAGACCTATAACTTTTTTTGAACTTTGAAATGCCTGCCAAAAAGCCTCCACCCAAACCAGCCTCGGCTCCATCTTCTGCTGTCTCAAGCCCAGTTCCCCCGCAAACGCAATTAACCTCTTTTTTGCAACCAAAAGCTCCCGAGGCGGAACAGCAGTCTCAAGAAATGTTCCACCAAATGTTTCAGACACTCTTAAAGGGACAGGACGAAATAAAAAAGCAGCTGGCGGACCTAAAGGAAGAACTCAGACAGAATCAACAACAGACTTTACAAAATAGTCAAAAAATAAATGCTCTGGAGGAGGGTGCTGTGGGGGTGGGAGAAGAGATGAAGGCTTTACAAAAAAAAATGTTGGATTTGAGAGTTACATGGAAAAAATGGAATTTGAAAGGATGTCTTTTTTCCTTAGATTTCAAAATATACCTGAAACAGAGGGTGAAGACATAAGAGAGACCATGATAACAATGCTAGCAGATTATATTAAAAGAGATAAACAGCAGCTAGGGTGGGATATTGACCTGATATATAGAATCAATTCAGCATATGCTAGAATACACAATGTTCCAAGGGAGGTACATGTTAAGTTTTTTAGAAAGACTACAAGAGATGAGATTCTAGGAGTTCAAAGGGGGGAACCTCTAAGATATAAGGACAAAGAAATAACCATTCTGAAACAGATACCAAAAAGAATAAGAGATAAGAGGAAGAAATTCTTCTTTGTAACTAAAAAGTTATATGAAAAAAATATCTGGTTTCGGTGGTTACTTCCAGAAGGCTTGTTGATTTTTTGGGAGGGGGGTAGAGTGAGAATTAACACAGTGGTGGAGGCAGAAGCCTTCATGGGAAAACATAAGGACCTCCTAGGTGAAACAAGAGACGGCACACAAGACATGAAGGGGGGAGGAGCCTTGGCTCAGCCAACAGACAGGGGAGAGGAGACAGCAATGAAACTTAGGTCACAGAAATGAATTAAAAACATATCGCAATTGCTAATATAATGAAATGTAGAAGGAGGCGGTGGTGAGGCCCCTCCTCAAGAAGCCTTCCCTGGACCCAGCTTCTTTAGCCAACTATCGTCCGGTCTCCAACCTTCGCTTTGTAGCGAAGGTTGTCGAGAGTGTGGTAGCATGTCAGCTTCCCAAGTACCTGGATGAAGCTGTCTACCTGGATCCATTTCAGTCGGGTTTCAGGCCCGGGTACAGCACGGAGACGGCACTGGTCGCGTTGGTCGATGATCTCTGGCGGGCCCGGGACAGGGGCTGTTCCTCTGTCCTGGTCCTATTAGACCTCTCGGCAGCTTTCGATACCATCGACCATGGTATCCTACTGCGACGACTCGGGGGGTTGGGAGTGGGGGGCACCGTTTTACGGTGGTTCTCCTCCTACCTGTCGGATCGGTCGCAGTTTGTGTTGACTGGAGGGCAGAGATCGACTCCCAGGCGCGTCACTTGTGGGGTGCCCCAGGGGTCGGTTCTCTCACCCCTCCTGTTCAACATATACATGAAACCGCTGGGCGAGATCATCCATGGTTTTGGGGTACGGTATCATCAATATGCTGATGATACCCAACTTTTCATCTCTACCCCAAACCACCCAAATGATGCCCTCGATGTGATGTCCCGATGCCTGGAGGCTGTGCGGATCTGCATGGGGAGGAACAGACTCAAGCTCAATCCCTCCAAGACTGAGTGGCTGTGGTTCCCGGCATCCCGATTTGTACATCTTGTTCCATCTTTGATGTTAGGGGGAGAAATTCTAGCCCCCTCAGAGAAGGCTCACAATCTGGGAGTCCTCCTGGATACGCAGCTTAGTTTAGAAGAACACCTGACGGCCGGTTTGCCTGGTACGCCAGTTGCGCCCCTTCCTGGATCGGGATGCTCTGTGCACAGTCACTCATGCCCTCGTCCTTTCTCGCCTGGACTACTGCAATGCTCTCTACATGGGGCTGCCCTTGAAGAGCACCCGGAGGCTTCAGCTGGTCCAGAATGCGGCCGCGCGGGTTGTCATGGGGGTACCTAGGTGCTCCCATGTTACACCCCTTTTAGGCGGCCTGCACTGGTTGCCGGTTGTTTTCCAGGTGCGATTCAAGGTATTAATTATGACCTTTAAAGCGCTCCATGGCTTAGGCCCAGGGTACCTGCGAGACCACCTACTGCCACCAGTAGCCTCCCACCGTCCAGTACGATCCCACAGAGTTGGCCTCCTCAGGGTGCCGTCGGCCAAGCAGTGTCGGCTGGTGACCCCCAGGGGGAGAGCCTTCTCTGTGGTAGCGCCTTCCCTCTGGAATGAGCTGCCCCCGGAGCTCCGCATAATCCCTGACCTCCGGTCCTTCCGACGCGCCCTAAAAAGTTGGCTTTTCCAGCAAGCCGGCCTGGCCTGTTAATGTTAATGCTAATTTTAATTTATTTTAAATGTACTGTTTCTTTTTTTTTAAAAAAAAAAATCGGTTTGGTCTTTTTGGAATTGGGTTTAATTTTTTTTAACTTTTGTGATGTGTGTTTTTAATGTTGTACGCCGCCCTGAGTCCTTTGGAGAAGGGCGTCATATAAATCCAAATAAACCTAAACCTAAACCTAAGTGATATGAAGTATGGTTGAAGATGTCAAAGAATTGAGTAAAATAACTGCTAATATGAATGTAACAATGATATTTTGATATATATATAATATGAAAGAGATGCAAGATTCCGGGGAAGTACCACCTTCCGTATGATGTAGCTGTCAAAAAAAATTTCCCACATTTATGTACCCTTTTCCCCAAAATATTTGAAAAAAACCAATAAAACTTTTGTTATAAAAAATAAATAAATAAATAAAAGTCATAGACAAATAAATAATGATTGCAGAGTTAATGCCTGGCAAAGTTGCATTTCAGAAAGGGAAACTCTTAGTCATTGCATATTATATACAGGTAGTCCTCGACTTAAGACCACAATTGAGCCCAAAATTTATGTTGCTACGAGACATTTGTTAAGTGAGGTTTGCCCTATTTTACAACCTTTCTTGACACAGTTGTTAAGTGAATCACTGCAGTTAAGTTAGTAACAAGGTTGTTAAGTGAATTTGGCTTCCCCGTTGATTTTGCTTGTCAAAGGGCTGCAAAAGGTGATCACATGACCTTGGGACATAGCAACGGTCATTAGTATGAATCCGTTGGCAAGCATCTGAACTTTGATCATGGGACCATGGAGCTGCTAAAAAAGTCATAAGTATGAAAAATGATCATAAGTCACTTTGAACGGTCACTAAATGAACTGTTGCAAGTTGAATATCAGCTGTATGTTAATTCTACTTACCTCTAAGCATGCCCACAGATTTGGTCCTTTTACTTTGCAGTCTTGGCAAGTCCCCTATTAAAACAACAAGGAATAAAGCAGTTAGTTAATAAAATTAGCTACCATATTTTTTGGAGTATAAGATGAACCTTTTTTCCTCAAAAAAGAGGCTGAAAATCTGGGTGCATCTTATACACCGAATACAGCATTTTTTTGCCTCCTGAAATCCCACCCCCTTCACCAAAATGGCCGTGCATACCCTTATGGAGGCTTTCAGAGAGCTCCTGGGGACTGGGGAGGGCAGAAATGAGCAAAAAATGGGCCATTTTTTGCCCCACCATCCCCCAGCAGCACTCTTTAAGCCTCCTTAAGGCTATGCATGCAATTTTTTTGACAAAAAAACGGGCCCGTTTTCACAAAAAACGGTTTTTTGCTCGTTTTTGCCCCCCTCCAGGAGCACTCTGCAAGCCCCCCCACAGCTATTCATGCCTTTTTTTTAAAAAATGGGCCCGTTTTCGGGAGGTTTGCAGCGTGCCAATTTTTTTCCCTTTCGGAAACCTCTTTAACTAATTGATGAGAATTACATTGATCAAGTGCTGTGAAAAGTCTTAGGTGCTGCAGATTGTCAGTGATTTCCTTCTCCAGCACATGGATAAATACAACTGGAAACATCTACCTACCTACTCTCTCTCTCCTTACCTACCTACAGTATTTCTCTCCCTCTCTCTCCCTCTACCTACCTACCTACTCTCTCTCTCTCTCTCCCTATCTACTGCATTTCTCTCTCTCTATCCCTCTACCTACCAACCTACCTACTTTCTCTCTCTCCCCCTACCTATCTACTGTATTGCTCTCTCTCTCTCTCTCTCTCTCATATATATATATATATATATATATATATATATATATCCCCCTACCTACCTACCCTCTCCCTATCTATTGTATTTCTCTCTCTCTCTCTCTCTCCTTCTACCTACCAACCTATCTACTCTCTCTCCACCCTACCTATCTACTGTATTTCTCTCTCTCTCTCTCTCTCCTTCTACCTACCAACCTACCTACTCTCTCTCTCTCCCTACCTATCTACTGTATTTCTCTATCTCTTTCTACTTCTCTCTCTCTATCCCTCTCCCTACCTACCTACCTACCTACCTACCTACCTACCTACCTACCCTCTCTCTCCCTACCTATCCACTCTATTTCTCTCACTTTCTATTTCTCTCTATCCCTTTACCTAACTATCTGCCGACACACTCTCTCTCTCTCCCTACCTACTTACTGTATTTCTCTCTCCATCCCCTTATCTACCTACCTACCAACCTAACTACTCTCTCTCTCCCTACCTACCAACTGTGTTTCTCTCTCTTTCTCTCCCTCTCTATTCCTCTATCTACCTACTTTTCTAAAAAAAAATGCCTCTTCAAAACCTTAGTGCCTCTTATACTCTGGACTGTTTTATACTCAGAAAAATACGGTAATATGGAACAAAGAAGAAAAACTCTATTGTTATACTAGAAATACTAAATCTTTATTGTATAACAACTTAAGAAAACTATTATTTTAAAGATGCTTATTTCGATTTTTCGACTACCGTGTTTCCCCGAAAATATGACCTGTCCTGAAACTAAAGCCTTGCCACATATTTCAGGTGGGCAAAAATATTAGCCCCCCTCCAAAAATAAGCCCCCTGGACAATTCCCCCCTCCAGCCAGGAAGAGCACTGCTCGCCGACCTAGCGGTATCCTGAAGGCACCAAGCCACGGGAATGAGGTGAGGGGCAAAGGCGCTTGTGTAGCTTGCTGCTTTCAGGGTACCGCTATGTCGGTCACTGGCGCTGTGCCCAGCTGAAGAGGGGGGGTAGCGGGGCAGCTGCTTTTTTGCGAGCGGGCTCCTGAAGAGCTGGGCACAGCCTCAGGATCAAATGGCTGTGTTGCGCTGTCGCAGCAGTAACACAGCAGCCATGAGGTGACCACGCTCGCAAGCAGCCACCCGGCAACCCCCCCTACCATAGAGCGTACTCCCAGAGTGACATACGTCCTCCATGCTTTGAAAGCCGCAAAAAAATCCCTAGCAGCGGGCAGCACCAGTAGCGGAGATACCCTGGCTCTGCAGGTACTATAGAGTTACCCAAGGGCATCGTGAGCCTGCAAGTCGCACGAGCGGGAAGCAGAAAAGCCGCTCGTGCAACCCCCCTCTCCAGCCATGCAGAGCCCCATTCACTGACCTAGGGGCATTCCGAAAGCGCCGAGCCGTGGGAGGCGGTGAACAGGCGCTCCCATTGCTTGGTGCTTTCCGGGTACCGCTAGGTTTGTCAGCGGCGCTGTGCCCAGCTGGAAAGGTGGGTTGCCAGGCGGCTGCTCGAGAGCGTGGTCACCTCATGGCTGCTGTGTTGCTGCTGCGACAGTGCAACACAGCCGTTCGACCCTGAGGCTGTGCACGGCTCTTCAGGAGACCGGTCGCAAGGGAGGAGCCGCCCAGCAACCCAAAAACAATAAGCCCTCCCCTTTAATAAGCCCAAAGCCATATTTCGTGGGTCAAAAAAATATAAGACTCTGTCGTATTTTCAGGGAAACACGCTAGTAGCTTGTAAAAACTATGTTACTAAAATATGACATTCAAATTTTTTTATTAATGTACATTATTACTTCTAGCCCATAAATACATGATACATTCCCCACTTAATAAATTAAATAAAACTTCATGACTTCTTCCGAAACATTAATTTAATAACACTTTAACAATGAACATATATTGACTTTAGTTAAATGACAAAGATGAGACTAAGAATGAAGCAAAGATGAATTCAACAAAAAGATTATTAAATAGAAACTCACATGAGATTTGTGTATCAAATCTTCTTTGGTTATCTCACCAACAGATTCCAAATGTGAACAATCATTGTTTTGCTGAGGCATTTTAACAGCAATCACGTTCAAGTATTTATAAACAATATCATCTACATATCGAGAACAAAACACTATTATAGTATTATGAAATGTAATTGGTACAAACAATATGCAACAAACTTTATTAAAAATGAAAACAGATTATATAATTTTATATCATTTATATTAACATTATGGAATGAATATAAAATAATGCAAAGAAATGGACTATCTGAAGATTAGAGCTGTGGAAAGCACTGAAAAAGGGGCACACCACAGAACATGTTAGTACAAATGAATCATCATTCCTCCAAATATCGCTGCTTTATAAGTTGTCATCAGCCATAGCGCCTAGGTATCCTAGTAAAAGTATTTTTGTTTATGAACAAGGGAACAACGTTCAAAGCAGTTGTGTTAGTCTTTCAAAAAATATGGCCACTGTATTGCTTTCAGGAGTGCCAACAAGCTTTGCAAAAATCTGCTTTCAAATACTATGTTTTACAAAAACAACATTCAAATACTATGTTGTAAAAAAAGAATATCTAAACTTGCTAGAATATATAAATAAAATTTGTTAAACACATGAGAAAAGCAGTGAATATGCTCTATATACTACAACATAGATATTGATTCCCAATCATGATGATGCCAAAATGATGAAACATGTACTGTGACATCACAATACAAGCTTCACCTTAATTTGCACCATGACATTGCAGACAAGCATGTAAAGGGCAGAATTGTGTTGCAATGTACATTCATCCCTCCCCTCCATGGATGACTTTAATTCATTATAGTATTTATTTGTTTTTCACATTTCTATATAAATGGAGATTCATATTTAGAAGAGTTCATAACCTAATATAAAACAATAAATACTAATCCTTTGTAATTCTATACATTGATGACATGGAGAGACTTTGCTCTTAAAACCTAGCACACAGTTGCCTTTTTCCAGATCAGAATATGAGTTTTATTACTAGAAGCTTAACTACATTTAAATTTTAACCTTCATGACAATTCTTGATTTTGTAATGGCTGAGAATATTCAATAGATCACCCATCCGGGTTCCTTGCTAAAACCTCAAAAAAAATTTTTTTTAATGCTATATGCAGTTGAACATACTGTTGGAAAAATATTTGGTGCCTTTAGTTTCAATGTTAAATGTATTTTATTGTTAAAAATATATACCTAGGTTAGCTTTGGATTTACATTATCATTCTTCTCACTTACATGCAGCTGAGCTAAAGGATACAATGAGAAACCACTTCCTTTATTTTCTAGTGTTTTTAAACAATATTATATAAAAAAGAATAACAGATAATATAGTGTTTTCAATTAAGGTATGCAACTAACAAATTGATGTATTCTTGAAATCATGTGCATTTCAAATAAATGGCTTTCACCTGGTCACTCAGGCAATTTTGCACAGCATTTTACCCAGTTGCTCAAATTCTTCATATTCTTGATTTCATATGGGCAGAGTACTTGATGTAATTAAAGTTAAAGTCACCTCTGAAGAGGGGGGCACATACTGTAAATCCAATAGACAAGCAAACTAGGACAACATATCCTATTATTTTGTGATTCCTTTTGGTCTATTTGTATACATTTCAAAGAAGTGGATTATCAAAGCTAGATTATCTCCTGCCACCTATATTCTTTGGACCTTTGCCACCCTGGCTATTGTGGGAAGTAGATGAAAAATGCATGGATCAGAGGTGGGTTCCTACCGGTTCGCACCGGTTCAGTAGAACCGGTTCGTCAAATCTACCGAACTGGTTAGAAGAGGTTAAACCGGTGGACCCATAAGTAAGTTCTGGAACGCCTACCCCGGCCCTGTCGCTCGCTGACCCCCGCCCATCCAGAAGCTGCTCCATTGCTCGCTCCCCCGTCCGTCCGCACTATTCTAGCCCCGCCTACCGCTCACTGATTGGCTACCTCACCAATCGCCCCGCCCGCCTCTAAGAACCCTATCTAAATCCACTTACCTTTTTTCCTGCTTGGCTCTCTATTGCTGCCTGCCGACTCCGAGGAGGTAAGTAAGCTGCAACTAAGCATGGGGAGGGGGAGTGCTGCTGCGGCCCTGCACTATAAGCGAGTCTGGTGACCTTTTGCGGCCTTGCAAGGATCCCAGGCTCGCTTATAGCGCAGGGATGCAAGGCCGCCAGAAAGCACGGGGACGGGGACGGCAGCGGGAGCTTACATGGTGCAGCTGGTGTCTTTGACAAGTTCGGGGACCTCGCAAGGCCTTTGCAAGGTCCCCGGACTTGCCTAAGATGCCTGGCCGCCAGAAAGTATGGGCGCAGGTATAGGGACGGTGGCGGGAGCTTACGCAGCGCGGCCGGCATCTTTGACAAGTTTGGGGATCCCGCAAGGCCTTTGCAAGGTCCCCAGACTTGGCTAAGATGCCTGGCCGTCAAAAAGCATAGGCACGGGAGTGGGAATGGCAGCAGGAGCTTACGTGGCACGGCCGGCATCTTTGACAAGTTCGGGGACCTCGGAAGGCCTTTGCAAGGTCCCCAGACTTGCATAAAATGCCTGGCCGCCAGAAAGCACGGGCGCGGGGACGGCGGTGGGTGCTTACAAGGCACGGCTGGCATCTTTGACAAGTTCACGGACCTAGCAAGGCCTCGGCATTTTTTGCTTCGGGGTGTGTTGCAAGAGAGAGGGAGTGAAGACCTTTTCCGGATTCTTGGTGGTGGAGGTGCGGGCCCGTGCTCAGCAAAGCAAATCCAGGGAAGTCCTTTGCGCCAGCCGGAAAAGGTCTTCACTCCCTCCCTCTTGCAGTACGCCCTGATTCGAAAAATGCCGAGATCGGCACATGTGGGACTGCTGCTCCGATGTCCAGGGAGGCTAAACCAAGCCGTGCGCCTCTCCCAGCCGCTTTCGCAGCTTCCCGGAACGCCAAGAACCTTCGCACTCTTCTCCGCACTCTCCTCGGCTCCTCGTGACTGCAATAGACGTCCAGAAGTGGCGGGGGCTGGAAACCCAAGCCCCCATTAGCCCCAAAAGCCGATTCTGGACATCTATTGCAGTCGTGAGAAGCCGAGGAGAGTGTGGAGAAGAGCGCGAAGGTTAGGGTTACTGGGCAACGTGTGTGTATGTGTGTGTGTGTGTGTGTGTGGCTGGAGCAGTTCCCTTCTGAATGGAGGGAGAGGAAAAAAGTTGGGATTCTCCCTGCTGCAGCCTTTAAATGGCAGAGAGAAGCCAACTCCACGCCCCCATTCACAGAGGAACTGTGGCTCCCTTTATGCCCCCCGGCCCCCTCCCTCCCGGGGGTCGAAGCACCTGAAAGAGACAGGCAGGCTGCCACAGCTCCACTGAGAAGACATTTCTGAGAAGAGAAACTTCTCCGGTCCGGCTGCACCCGAGCTGGTCGCCAGGGAGCCACAGCCAGTGCAGGTGAGCTGCGTGGTTGCTCCGATTGCATGGGCGCTCCACCAGCTCGGGTGCAGCTGGACCCGAGAAATTTCTCTTCTCAGAAATGTCTTCTCAATAAAGCTGTGGCAGCCTGCCTGTCCCTTTCAGGTGCTTTGATCCCTGGGAGGGAGGGGGCCAGGGGGAGCATAAAGGGAGCCGCAGCTCCTCTGTGAATGGAGGGAGAGGAAAAAAGTTGGGATTCTCCCTGCTGCAGCCTTTAAATGGCAGAGAGAAGCCAAACTCCTCACCCCCCACCCCCTTTACAGAGGAGTTGCTGCTCCCTTTATGTGGATGTAATGTGATATTTTGCAAGGACTGGGAAAACTCTCATGCAGTCTCTGAACAAGAAAAATGTATTTGAGTGTTAATGGGGGAAACAGGTGGGCTAATTATAATCTTAAACTATTTTTGGCTTACTATACAGATAATTTAGTGCAAAGCCATGCACAACAGTATTAGATTTCTGTGGTTTTATCTTCCTTAGTTGGTTTTGGGGAGAGCTATGGGAAGCTAAAACAAATGCTGTGTAACAAGGAAGTGTAAAACATTCCTTTTGATTCATTGGAGAATTAAAACCAAACATTATTTCAAAGAAGAGAAGTTTCATATCATGCACTTTCATCAAAACTGTTTCACATACCCTTAAATCTGGGGGGGGGGAGAGAGAGAGAGAATAGTGAACATCTAGGAAGTAGGGTAGTAGTGGCAAATATCTAATAATATTGTGATGCAACTATTATAAATTGTTCAGCAATAATTTAACTAAAAGAATTGTGCATACTATATATAAATTGTTACTTCTTAGCAGGAAGTCCAATATTTTTTTCTTTGGATTTTCAGTACTCCAACATACTATTCTTTTTTATTGGGGATATATTTATTGGGTTTCTGTCTCCCATCAGTTAAGAAGACAAGAACTGCAAAGCAGGTGGTTGTGTGCAAATATCGTAAGTATTTTTGGAATTATGTGTGATGCTACCATTGTGAATTTCTTGTTAAGAACACTTATCAAGTTTTAATATTATGACTGTCTAACTTATTTAGAGGGCGAGTGCTTGCTTGTTGCAGTAAAGTACAAATGCCATAAGCAAAATACCTGTTTACTCAGAGGTATATTCCTGCTTAAATTGCTTGATAGCAGTGTGCAGAAACTTTAAATTGTATAGCTCACATCAGTACAGAAACCTTATATAGCAGTGACTACTCTTGGCTGTTTGGAACATATTGGAACATATTAGGGATTTCTGCATTGAGAAGCAGAAGGATGGACTCTCGCCTTTATGATGGGCTTTTGAGACACTGGAAAGCAGTGGGAACTTTTGCTATTTCTAAGTACTTCCAAATCCAATAAGAAATTGATTATCTTTCCTTGAGCCTCTTTATGCAGGATCAGGTGCTGAAAAACCCTTCAAAGAAATGGAAACAGTGTGTGTGTGTGTGTGTGTGTGTGTGTGTTTGGAGGGGGGCTGTTTCTGTTGTGTAGGATTGGAATATAACTTATTGGCCCTGGATTTTGAGGGTGGAGGGAAGTTGCAGAAGCTGAAATGCAGTTGGGACAGACTGGGGAGTCCTATGTTTTCTCTCTTTTACATTATAGATTATATACAGTATAAAGAGTTAACAGTTGCACTGATTGTACTTTATGTTTGTGTACACAAAACAAAGAACAGGTAGTTCAGCACATGACTGCCAAGCCACTCCCACCCGATCACATGGCCAGCAAGCCATTCCCACCCAATCACATGGCCGGCAAAGCCACTCCCACAAAGCAGGCCACACCTACAGAAGAGGTTCTAAAAAAATTTGAAACCCACCACTGGCATGGTTGTAAGAAATAGCAGTTTTGAAGGAGAAAGGTGTACCACTTGAGAAAAACCCATCCCAGATCTAAGAGGTTTAGATAACTATTGTCCATTCTGCAATCTCCCTTTTTAGGGAAGGTTGTTGAGATAGTGATAGTAAACTAACTTCACAGTACCTTAGAAGAAGTTAATTATTTGGATTTTTTTCAATTAGGGTTCAGACCTGAATATATGTAATAATGTGTGGGAAAGACCTTGGGAGATGGGCATAGAGATGCTGTCAAGGGAACAATTAGAAGAGATAACACAGCGTACAACAAGATAATAGGCAGACGCAGAACAGAGCCTCCCTCATTTCTCAAGTCATAAAGAATCAGGGCGGAGGATTGAACTTTCAGACTTGCAAGATTCTGTCAATGCAGCTTTACAACATATTAGAACAGCCCACATATCCACAAACTCTGACCAATAGGTGTATAACACAAAGTCCTCAGGCCCTGAACTAATTGCCCATTGGCTGCTGGATAGCTGTCTAAAGAGATTATATTGTTATAATGGCCTTTATGGCTTTGTATCTGAAGGAACACTTCCTTGGAATTGACATGAACAACTGGATTCTTTGGAAAGAAGCTACTTATAAGTTCCACACTTCCAAGATGTGGTGGGGGGAGAGTGTGAAGTTTCTGCTTTGGAATAACCTTATCATAGAGAGCAGGCTGGCCATCACCTTGTTAACCTTCAGGAAAATGTTTAAATTCTGAATTATTTCCAAGGACATTCTTTTAATTTAAGCATTGTACCATATTTTATTTATTTTCTTTCTGTTTTCTCATGTGTTGTTAATGTTATTTTTATTTCTGGGGTCTTATGATGTTCTCTTTTAGTCATACTATGTTCTATACAGGCCTGCCTTTAAATACCATGGTGAATCTTTAGTTGGTGCAAAATGCATGGCCTGGGTGTTACAGCACATATTGCACATATTTTGTGGACCCTGCTTCCTTTCTGCTTTCAAGTATAATTTTAAAATGGTGGTTTTAAGTTATAAAACTCTTAAGGCTTAGCATTGGGTTACTTTGGACCACTCATCTCTCCACTGGAATCAATCCAATCATTTTGATCATGCCAGGAGAAACAGCAAGCTGTGCTCCATTTTTCAGAAGTTAGAGGGCCAAGATTCAGAAGTGTAGTTTTTCTGTTGCTGGACTGGCCCTCTGGAATGATCTCCAACAAGTGCAGTTGGTTTCAGCTACAGTTGCCTTCTAGAAGCTTCTCAAAAGGTAATTATTCTGGGGGGGCATTTGGCGGCTGAGACCAGAAGTGGTCTGGAATGTAGGTGCATTTATTTTTTATTTTTCTTTAAAATTTTTGCTTTTATTGTTCTTTATATTGTGAGTGTCAAATGGTATATATAGAATTGCAGCAAGTAAATGTGACACACTGATAAACAACAGATGGTTTCAATACCTGCTTTACCGACCAAGTCTTCCTGTATCTAAGCAAATTAGATTTTCCCCCTTTTTTTCAAAACCCTAACCCTTACCCTTTAATGCAATGTGAAAAATTAATATATTCAATATGAGGGTAGTTTGTAACTTTTTTCGTGAATATTTTCATGGCTTTTTAAACATGTGGATAATCCTACTTTAGATAGTGTATGTTCAGAGATACATTTATAAGGATCCTTTGTGCAATATTAATTTTATCTTTGAAAAAACAAAAACAGAACGAACAGCTGAGCTAATTAATCATTAATAAGAATTCAGAAAATAAATGATGACAGTTGCCCAATTGATTTAACTATTTTTTCCTTTCTATTCTTACCTGAGTTCGGTATCATAAAAAAAACAATTTCACAACTACAACAGCTCATATGCTTAATCAACTGTGTTAAATCAAAGCACTTCAATATATCCAATTATCCAAAACAATATGACTAAATTTAGTGCCATGATCTCCTTTATGATATCTGGATTTTGGTTTCATTCTTGGGAGAATTTAAAACAAACAAACCCATGTATGCTGTTCTGCAGTGTATTCTGCTGATTGATCTTTTTGCAGTAAAACTGCTGCCCCAGCATTACTGCAAGCTGCAGCTGAGTTTTCTTCCATCCCTTATATTTAATTGTCTTCTGCATTACAGAATAATTTCCCAACTGTTTATTAAATGAAGTGGCAGCATTAAATGAAGCAATACGCTGACATAAAGGTAATCCTCTAATTTCTCTCTGTCCTCACCAAGAAATATATATATTTTATCCCACAGGTTTGAGAGACCTGCACTTCCTTTTTTTCCCCAGGTGTACTTTCCATGATAATAGTGCTGTCTTATGAAACAGAACACATTCGTATTTTCATTCCCTGAAGCCTTGCATCTATTCTTCCTATACAAAACAGTCTACGGTTCAGGGTATCTTTGAGCTTCATAAATTAAACATTATTCAGTTATATTATTATGGTTTCAAAAAAAAATCTCATTTATCTCTGGATCTAAGGGGGGCATCTCTTCTTCAGGAGTTATTTTATTTTAAACTTAGAAAAATATCTGGACCCAAGGGGTAAATGCTTCCCCCAAAGAGAAGCCTCGTTCTCTTTAGAGACGCAGAGGCTTCATCTAGGAAGTGACTCTGCACATGTTCAGAGGCTGTATTCGGCTTCAAAAGGACCGGCCTCGTACATTTTACATCTAAAGAAGCGATTCTAAACTAGATTCCGGACTTGAGCTATGGTTCAGAGAAAGAGAGGCAAAGCTGGGAAGAACCTAAAACTGGTTCCTGAAGGAAGAAAATGGAATTCTTACCGGCAGCAGCAGGTAAACTCGTCCCCTGAATACGCCCTTCAAGGTCCTGAGGGCAAGGAGTGGAATTTCATCCGAAAACCTCAAGGTTTTACATCCTTAACGGTCTCTCCATCTCAAAGCCACCGCTCCTACCCTTCTTCGTCCTCCTCCTCCTCCTCACCTGTCTCCTAAGGCTAGTCCAGGGACACTATATGCGTCCCAGAGCGCTGGAGAAGAGAGAAAGACGAGGAGACGCCTCAGTTTCCTTCGCTTTTCCCCTTCTTATTTTTCCAGCGGGTTCCCGAACGCCGGCGCCTCCTCAGTTCTCCTTGAGCCCCGCAACAAAGATGGCGTCGCTGGCTTTCCTGGGGTTCGAGAGGGCTTGGCGTAGAAGGCGAGCGTGCCCAAAGCAAAGATGGCGGCGATGGTATTCCTCAGCCGGCGCGCCGTCGGTCCTGGAGGTGACAAGCACGCAGGTCGGAGCGCGCCTGCGCATAAAGCTGACGGTAGGAATCGTTAGATCCCTTGTGCGAGGAAAGGAGGAGGAGAGGAGGAGGAGGAGGCTAGTTTCGAAAGGCCGGCCTTAGAACCAGCCGGTTCTAAGAGAAGTTTACGTAGAGAGCCTTGCTTTTTATTCGGTTTCATTTCCTTTGGTCTCGGAAACGCGTTTCTGCCTGTGTTTCCCTTCAGGCGAAATACTGCCTCATAGATACAGAAAAATTAAGAAGAAATATCCTCCAGGATGTCTTCACGGTTTTTGGCTGCTACTCCAAAGTTAACCTACCGTGGCGCCTATTTAATCTCTACCTTAATTGTCATTTCTTATTAAAAAGGAATAGCGTTACCGGATCTGGACTGCAAAATCCGGATACCACAAGAAGGCGGGATCGAGTTACAATTTTCTACCATCTAGTGGTCGTCAGAATATTTGGAGCAAGGATCTGGTAGCCCTAAAAATGGGTTTGCTGCGATCTTATTCTGATTCCACTTCTGCCACTTGTCCATAATAACTAATGGCAAATCAGTGGAGCACTTCTGGCATGTTCATTTTTAATATTGACTTTACAGTGTTAAAACTACACTAATTTTAAGACTTAAATTACAATTCTTAACTACAGTTCTCAACTAATTTGAGATCAATATCCATTGAACTACTGTGGGACTTCTATGCAGACATTTAATCCATGATAGCTAATATTAAAACGTAACTGCTTACAAGTTTCCTAATATGGAAACAGTTATTCTTTTTAATTTTAATTAATTTTCTTAATGTAATGCAGTCTTAGGGCCATCTTAGTTCCTATTATGGACAGTTCTTGACAAAGAGAATCCAATACATAATTCAACCTTAATTAAACATCCCCTGTCATCATTACAGAGTAGATATAACTTGGCAGAATGGCCATCAAGTCCTTTGAAAATATATTCAGATATTGTAATGTGTCTATAACAGTAAGAAATGTTCAAGTCACAATATTCCCTGTAATACTCTTAATGAAGCAAAAGTTGTACTTTGAAGAAGCAGGAAAGGAAGAGTATTGAAGCTTTTGAACTTTGGTGTTGGAGAAGACTCCTGAAAATACCAAGGATAGCCAAGAAACAAATTGATTGTCAAATACATCAACCCCAAGTTGAAAAAGAAATAGCCAGGCTCAAAAGAACTGGAGAAGGTTCTAATAATGGAAATGGTGGAAGAAAGAAGAAGAAAACAGCAGCAAGGTAGATGGACTTGGTTACAGTGGCAAGGGTTACTTTGTATGAAATGCAAAATTCTGGATGACCATTGGATGATCATAAAGAATGCTTTCCACATCTCTTCTACTATCTACCGGTAGTAGTTACTAGGTTTTTGGGACCAGAATTTGGTAGTCCAAACACAAACTCCACTGTGTTCAATAAAGACAAAACTGATTTAAAGTGTATAAAATTGAAATGGGCAAGTTATTTGAGACTGGAATTTCTGCAAATATCTCTTCAACTTAGTGATATTTGTACAAAAATAGAAAAGCCGAGTGTATTAAATTTAAGATCATGTAGACGAGTAATAAAAAAGGGTCACGTATAAGTTGCTGCATCAACCGAGGGATTATACAGGTAACCCTCTATTTACAATAGTTCTTTTAATGACCGTTTGAAGTTACAATGGTACTGAAAAAATGGCATGACTTTGATGATGATCATTTTTTACACTTATGACCATTGCAGCATCAAAATTCAGATTCTTGATAACCGACTCATATTTATGATGGCTGCAGTGTCTCGGGTCATGTGATCACCTTTTGCAACCTTCTGACAAGCAAAGTCAATGTGGGATGCATCAACAACCCTGTTACTAACAACACATGCAGTGAGTCACTTAAGAACTGTGGCAACAAAGGTTATAAGATGAGACAAAATTCACTTAATAAGGGGTCTCACTTAGCAACAGAAATGTTGGGATCAATTGTGGTTGTAACACAAGGACTACTTGTATCAAAATCACATAATGTGACCACTTTATATTGCACTGATAAGATCGCACTGGAAATACTGCATCCAGTTCTGTTAAGAATACAAAAACAGATGCTGAGACTCTTTCTAGAACGTAGAGAAGAGCTACAAAGATGATAAGGGACCTGGGGGCTAAGCCATAAGATGAATAGTTATGGGAACTAATTATGCCTAGTCTAATGAAAAGAAGGACTAGTTTTCCAATACTTGAGGGGCTGTTACAGAAGAGAGGGGGTCAACACTTTTTCCAAAGCACTTGAAGATGGGACAAGAAGTAATGGATATAAGATTATTAAACAGAGAACTAACCTAGAATTGAGAAATTTCCTGACAAGGAGGACCATTAATCAGTGGAACAGCTTTGCTCCAGATGTTGCAGGTACTCCTTCATTGGATATTTTCAAAAAGTTTGGACAACCATTTGTCCAGATGGTATACTATAGGGTCTTCTGCTTGAGTAGCGGATTGGACTAGAAGACCTCCAATGTCCCTTTCAAACCCTGTTATTCTATGTTCTATGAGTGTAACACATGTGAAATAAGATATACCGGTATGTGAATGTGCCCATCCTGAAGATACTTTATGCATTACATTTTGGCCGCTCCTTCAGTAAAATCAAGAATTCCTTTAAGTAGCAATTGATACATCTAAAATATATCAACAATGAAAGCACAACTTAACTCAGAGTTAAGTTAAGGGTTTTAAAGTACCTAAGTTCCGTTCCGAGGTGGCTGTCTTACTCCTATGTCATGGAGCAAAACAGTATGAATCATTCTTCTGAGGCAGCTTCACAGGATAACAGTCTCTATTTTGTTCCAATCTAACTTGTATATACTCTTAAAATAACTATCTCTTGCAAAACATACCTCAGTTGAGACAAGAAAAAATCCAATTAGATTCCCCTGAATTCATGTTGCTATCTCTTCCTATAATCCTTTTTAACATAAGGATGACATGTTAAGTCTTGTAAGCCAATATTTGATATTTATAGAGACCACTAATCAAATTCTTATCCAAGAGTCATGTTGCTCTACATTTCTATCTCTATGGTTTCTCTCTCTGCCTGCATCTTCCTCCTCCTGACAGCTCCATCAGAAACCGCTAGCAAGAGCAAGAACTGGTGCAACGAGAAACGAGTGCATCCTCTAAAGCAGAGCTGGGTGACATACCTGCAGAGGTAACTGACAGAAGTCCTTCCAACTTAATCAGTTCATTATGCTTTTTTTTAAGCGATGGCAAAAGATTTATTTCCTCTGTATAAGAAGAGCTACCCATCTCACCCAAACAGGACAGGGAAGTCTTCAGTCTAGCAGATGATGAAGATATCGTGGTCAATATACTGGGATTTTAGAAAATTATAAGGTCCTGTCATCCATGACCACAGTTTCATATTTACATCATCCTAAGCATCCATTATCTTGTTTATCACCCTTGACTCAAGGGATACTTCTGCTAACCCATGGGGATATAATTATACAGCTGTTTGAAATATGCAATGAAGTCTTATAAGATTCTTTGCCCTTCCTATCTCAGCCATTTATATATATAAACAATTCATGCTTTTCAATACAGTTGTAGAAGTGACAAGGACTACATTTTCTGTTAATTCTAAATGTTCATTTGGAGTTTAGGAGTTGTATCTCCTGGCAATTATATCAAGAGATTTAGCAGTCCAGCAACACCAAGGAAAGTTAGTACATGTATATCTTGGCTGTGCAGCAATATTATTTTCTCTAATATATATTTGTATCTTGAGGCTAATTAAAATCTTTATGGGAAGCTGCTTTGGCAGTTAAAAAATACATTACAAGCTCATGAATATTTTAATTGATGAGCATATCCAAAATCATATGCTATTTTTAAGAATAATCTCCTTTCCTTCTGTGACTGAGCAATTTTTCTCCTCAGATTGTAACTGTTGGTTTATAACACAATCTTCATTTTACTCAGAATTCCATTAAATGGAGCTTATTCCTGGGCATGTGGCTATAGAAAGGCAGCTAGAATTAGTCTTTACTGAAAAGCTCAAACATTGTACTTTCCACAACATTCAAGGTGTATTACTGCATGCAGGGTTTTTTTGTGGTACCCTTGATTGAAACTAAACCATTGAAGGAATGTCTCAAAGCTAGTCCAATATTTGTTTTTGGCAGATTGTCTACCCTGAATAATATGATCTGGACTTAGCATCAGTAGATGATGATATAGGAAAGAAGGAGCAATGTCAGAAGATGTGGCTAACGAGACACATTTTCCTCTGAAGACAGCAGCTTTAAGAGTATTTGATCTTCCACTCTCCTGGTATAATTCACTGATACAGGTAATGATTGCCTTTGTTCTTTATAGCTCAGTTTGAAATGCTTCAGAGTGCTTTTTATTATGCGTCTTTATTTTATTAAAGTATAATGTTTATATCCGTAGAAGTATTATGTTACTAGTTTGTATTATTATTGCATGGAAAATATGTTCCAATGCTATCTTGCTAAGAACCACACCCTCCCTCCCTTGTATTCCCTTAGGTTTTTATTACTATTATAATTGCTGAATTTCAGGGACTAATAAAACAGGTTTTTTTCTGGTTTCTTTCAACAGATTCAGTGGTGTTGATATCCTACAGATTTTCTTTTCATTATGCTTTAATTGATACATTGATATCAAACTCTTTAAAGTTGACTTATTTATTGTGGTTTGTGAAATTAGAGATATATACATTGCAAGTATTTTTTTTAGGGAGGACTAGTTGTATCTAAAACAGATTAGGGTAATGATTAAGCTAAAAGAAGAAACAAAGAAAAAATAGTTAATTATTTGCTGCAAGCTAGTGGTACTCTAAATGTAGATTTGCTTGTGTATTATGATACAATGTGGAAGAACGAAGGTTTTATATCATTTGACAGAATTAAATTTTTAAGTTGAAAAAAATTAAAATTAAAAAAGAATGTCTGCAATCTTAAACTTCAGGTATGCAAAATGCAGATTAGAAATATGATTCCCGAAAAGCTTTCTTTGCAAAACCTGCAAGTAATAATAATCACAATGCTATTTTGCAGTCCCAGACAAACCATGCACAGCAATAAAATGCTATGTTGGATTATTATTTACATGCACAATTGCTCCTCAGAAGATTGAAAATCCATATTATATCCAGCAGTCTAATTTGCTTTGCAGAAATGATCTTGATCCATAAATACAGTGTCTATACAGTATGCCTTTTAACTACTATTTTACTAGTGATCAATCCAATTCTTTTGGGTGTTGTCAGGTAGGCTTTCCCCCTGGGGTGGAGAAAAAGCTAAGGAGAAGGCATAGCAAAAGAGCTATAAGTCTTACATTTTTGGAGCTGGTAAACAGAATAAATTGAAACCATTTCATAATTAACAGTTTGATGATCAGTCATACCCTAACAATGTTTCTAGGGGTTACATATCAATACTAATGGTAGATACTGTAACTGATAAGATTGTGTACTTTGGAATCCATGTGCAGTCTTAATTATGACATACACAGATCAGATCAGGATGGCCTTTCTCTAACCTGGGTTGCATGAAGTCATTTAATACAGCCTACTGATGATACTCAGGTTTCTTTCTCTGTCCTGTGTCACTCAAATTATGCCTGAGAGATTTCCCCCCCAATGCCTGGAAGCTATGCAGATCTGGATGAAGAAGAATTGGCTTTAGCCCAATTCTACATGATCATGTTGCTATGGGTTTTAGGACTCTCCTGTATCTAGTGGCTTTCCGCCATTGATTCTGGATGGGGTAATACTACCCCAGGCAGAGTTTATATATAACATGGGAGAGCTCATGGGCTCAGGGTTCTTGCTTAAGAGCAAGCATCAGCCGTGGTAGTGAGAAAACTATGCAATTATATCTTGTGTGTGTCAGTTGCACCAATTCCTAGACCCAAAGTCATTGCTGATGGGTCACTCATACCTTAGTCACTTCCTGACTGGATAATTGAATGTGCTATGTGTGGGCTGCCCTTGGAAACATTTAGAAGCTTTAATTGGTCCAGAATGCAGTGGCATATGAGGTATTGGATACTCCACAATATATACATGTACTATCTCTGCTATGTGAGCTGCAATGGCTTCCTGCAGGCTTTGGTATACTATTCATAATGTTAATGTTATCTTTGAAGCCCTACTTGGCACAGGACAAGGTTACTTATGGGACCATCTTTGACTGTTATTTCTGCTCATCCCATCGGATTGGGCAGAGTGAGCATGCCCTGGTTCCAATAGGCGAAGCAGTATTATTTGGTGTTTGCTAGGAATTGTGCCCTCTCTCTCATGGCACCTGTCTTGTGAAACAGTCTTCTCCCTGAGATAATGGACATTCCTGAGACTGCTGACCTTCCAGAAGGCCAAGAACACCTGGTTATTGCCCTAGGAACTGGGACTATAGTATTAATGGAGCTCTGATACTGTGGTTATTTGCTATTGAGAGGTTTTTTTAAAAGAACCTTGACCTTGACCTTTTCCCTTACTGTAATGTAATGGATTATGTATTTGATTATTTTTTATTGTCATCCTGAGTGCCTTTGGCAGATGGGTCGCTGTATAGATAGGATGAATAAATACATTCGATTCAATGACATAGTGCCCATGTAGTTTTGATCCATTTATTCACTTTATATACCACTAAAAGTTTAACAGTGGGAACATTTCCAGCTTCTGCGGATTGACTGATTCCAAATCCTTTTATGTTGTTTCCAGTGTGCAGCTTTGAACAACATAGAGGAAAATGTACATTATATATGATTCATCCCAATGCATGTATATCTCCCATTCTTACCTCAGACCCCTAACACATATTTTAAAAGCCGTGTTGTAAAAACTTCCCGAATATTAGGAGTGAGAGTGCTGTTCTTATAACTAACAGGGAGATATTCCTTAAGAAGGAAGCTCCTGCAGAAAACCTTTGGCTCTTCTCGCTGCATCTCATGTATTCTGGGAACTCTCCGTAAGTAATCTCTCCATGATAAAACTACGGATAAGGTATTGGACGAGGGTTTCCAAATTTTGGATATTGTACCCCATCTTATTTTTTTTAGGGGCTCTTATCCCTGTCATTTAAGCCAACCCTGCCATTTAACAAAAACTCTCAATTCATAATTAAACAGCAAAAATTATTCATTTCTGCCTTTAATTACTAATGCAGGAAATATTTTTACTTATAACAGCAAATTAATGAGAATGCAATGTAATATAACAGAGCAGAAATAAAATATATTTACATTCCAACCCATATTTCCACAGGCTACCTCTCCCTTGCAGTATTTCCACTGCATAAGCAGAAATGCACATTGGGAGTATTGCCTGCCTTCTTCCTGTCCATTGCTCCATAACATTTATAGTGACTTTCCTCTTTCTTTCTCACCAGCCAGCACACCATAACCCTCCTATTAACATCTATCAATCTTTACATTATTTCTTTTCTTCCCATTCTCCCATGGGCTCCATCCACTTCCCAATTTTCCTGCCACACACTGCTAATTTTCATTGTGCCTCCTCCTTTCCTTCCCATTCACATATCTAACTGTACAGATTTTTGCAAGTCATTAGATTCTTCATTGAAAATTATGGTGTTTTCAAATTTCACATTTGTTTTCATGCACAAACATATATTTTGAGCCCTGGTAGTAGGGCATGGCAACTGAAATTGTCTTTTTGGATTTCCTGGATGTAATGCAAAAAATAAGACATTTACTTTACCAAAATAACTACAAACAAATGCACTCACCTCAAATATAAGGTAAGTGGAATTAGTGTATTTGCCATATAGTTGGGCGACTATGATTCTAAAAATGTCTGTACTCTTTTTAAATTACAGTTCGATTTAAAATATGCTAAAGAATGTGAATTGAGGTTCATGTGTTGATAGAAGTGTTTACATTATTGAACACAGAATTCATATTTAATACATGAATGTAACAGGCTTATAAAAGTAAATTGTTTGTATTTCTGCACAAAAGTAATATAACTTTTTAAAAAATATTTGTTTTAAGGTTAAAATCTCACGAGGGCTAAAGAAACTATTTGCGATAACAGCAGTAAGTGCCATAACTGTGATTTTTCTTGCCCATCACTTCAAAAGAAAACGTGGGAAGAAAACCAGGAAACTATCTCCATGGGAATCAGACCATTTGATTTTCGATTATGCAAAAACTTCTGGGTCAGAGAAAAGTAGGTGACATTTTCTCTATGGAAAGCTAATGTCAAAAGAGAGTTACCTGATAACACGCTTATTTGGGAGTAAGCCTTACTGAAGTGAGATTTCTTTTCAAAGAAGTATCAGAGGTCTATGTTGCATAGCTCACAACTACATGGAAACAAGTTAAACTGAATAAGTAGAGCGTGGTCCCAAATGATCATATGTGACTGGAAATGTATTGGATTACAACTGAAATATAAATAGTTATTTTTTTCAGCCTTGTACAATCTAGCATTTAGCCCTATGTGGTTGACCAGATTAAGAAAGCAATACCATATAAGTCAGGATTACTTTTATTGTAACAGCTATAGTAACAGAATTGTGAGGTGTGAAAGACCAGGCCCACATGTGAAGGTTCAGTTTAACTGATTTTTTTGCTAAAAGCCAATGCGTAAGAATTTTCTCAACTAATGATCAGTATCCGGTTAGAGTTAGAGAAGCTTCAATGGCAGTCAAGGGGGAATAGAGTTAGTTCATTTGTGACTATGTAGTGATTGTAGGCTGATCCCAACCATTCTGTAAAAATCTTGCAAATCTGAATAAGTTTTCCTTTTCTCAGTCTAATTTCATGTGAACTATGGAGTATCTTAATTGAGATATTTTCTCAAGTTACTTTGCCTGGGTTAAGCCCTGCTTCTCTGACTACTGCCATGGCAGCAATTTCCTTCTTTTTTTGCCTTTGCCCTTCATATAATCTCATTTTCAATTTAATTTGTCTCCACATAATTCTAGCTCCACTATAATATTTACTAATAAACTAAATACCATGCACCAAATAGTGGTTTTACTTCACAGCCTCAAATCATGTTGTCCATAAAATGTGCACAATTCCATGCAGAAAACAATAGACAAAAACATGATCCATGCTCACATACATAATATCTCATTATCCATTATATAGCGTTGATAACATATACATGTATTTCTAAAATAATATTTATTTTAAGATTTTTATAAAGTATTTTTCCTTAGTTAATGGAAAAGAAGATGCACATAAGCTAACACTATTATTCATCCTCTTTACGTCCTCAGATTCTAGTTGTTCCAGTAGCAAACAAAATCTAACACTTTCACTGAATTCCATCAAAGAAAAAGGTTTTCAATCTTACATCCATGCCAGTGGTGATCTCTTCAATAAATATTCTGGTTCTATGCAGAGTTTGGCCTCAGTAAGTGTGATTTATTGAGAACTATTATATGTATTTTAGGAATGAAAAACAGATGGTTGTTTTCTTTGCTTGAAGAACTCTTTATAAAAAAACAAGTATTGTATTCACATACTTCTCTTTTTTTGAAAAGCATTTCACTAAAAATAGTATTTGAATATTTTCAAATAAATTGTTACTTATTTTCCTAGAACAGTGAAGTCAGTTATTATAGGCCCACAATTATTTGTGATTTTTATACTTTGTTCTACTTATTGTTTATGAAATCATTTTTATACTTATTGTTCATGAAACCAAAGAGTAAAATATAACTACTAGAAATATATTGTTATATTTCCCTTAGCTTACATGCAAATATTGGTTGTTGTTTTTTTAACTTAGGCCCACAGTGCCATCTCTTGTCCTAGTTGTGTTTGTGTGAATTCTAATTCCTGGGATAAAACAGATGAAGATAATATGAAGCTAGTCAATATTCCAGTAACTACTCCAGAAAATTTATACTTGATGGGTAAATATATAATATTTATGGTATTATTATTAGAAGTACAGTATAACAAAATAAAATAAACATATTTTAAAACACTTCACCATTCAGTGCAAAAGTATGAAATGCTGATGTAAAGAATAATTAGTATTCTTTTAAATAAAAGATATGGTTTAATAGATACTGTGTAAAAATATTAGATGCAAATTCACAAAATGTTTTCTTATTGAATCTCATAACATGGATTGAGTGATTATATGCCATCAACTTAGTGTTCATTCTTAGCAACCACATAGATTTTGTCCATGATGATATATCTCTAGCGTGGTCTTTCAGGTCTTTTAATGGTGCACCCACTGTCATTGTAACTGAGTCCATTCACCTGGCTGCTGGTTATTCTCTTTTCTTTCACCTTTCCCAGCATGAGAGATTTCTCCAGAGAGCTAGGTATTCACATACTGTGTCACAAGTAGGATAATGTGAACCTGGTCATTTGTGTCTCAGCTGAGAATGGTAGCTTGGTTAGTTCAGTGATTTATTTATTTGTTTATTTGGCTGTCTCAGGAATCTTCTCCAACATCAAAATTCAAAAGCATCATGATAGCATTCTTCAAATCCCTGAATTAGTTTAGGATGGGCTGTTGCACAAAGCAGAAGGTTGATTTCCGTGGTCTCAATGTTATGCTTTTAAGAATATGAGGTATTTATTCTGAAACACTTCAGTGTAATGGAACCTAAATCCATCTAATTAACCCTTTTGACCATGCTTGCTGGGATGAAGGTGTATTGGGATGTTCCCAATACACCTTCAGGAAAATAAAGTGGGGAAGAGAGGACAGCTAATTGAATGCAGATATTTTGTGGGCTGTAGTATTTTGACACACTCTCTCAGGGTTTCCTATCAGGAACGTCTAGTACAGTGTGCTTAAGGAAGAATGATTCACACTTGCAAGTAAAATAAATAAAATGTGTGATTATACGGAAGCTTTATCATTTTTTTCAGGGATGGAGCTGTTTGAAGAAGCACTACAACGATGGGAACAGGCATTGACTTTTCGTAACAGGCAAGTTGAGGATGAAGCCAGCTGTGGTGCCATCAAGCTTGGAGCAGGTGATGCTATTGCAGAAGAACAGATAGAGGTAAGTGTCAGACCTGGAAGCCAGTAAGAAGATGTCAGTACACAGCATTTGCTGCTTATTAGGTAACTTTATGCTGTTATATGAATGTAGGAGGGGGTTAAAACTGTATATTCCATTTTCCACTGAAGACATTAAGAAAGGCAGCTTGTATCTATAATTTAAATGAATGCTCTCCCTGGAATATGTTGCTTATATTGTCATTCTTCCTCAATATCAAATTGTACTATTTGTTGTAATTTTAGCATCAAAAACATTTAAAAATTTTATGTGCCGAATCTTGTGTTAATATGATGATTGCACATAATGGTTTTGAAGTATTAAAAATAACTACACATAAACTCAGAAAAAAATTAAACATTTCATTGATTGGGGACAAACATTTCGTGTGTGTGTACATTATATAATTTTTTGTGTGTTGTATTATAAACTCATTTATTGGAAGCTTCATGATCTCAAATGAAAATTTTTGTCCTGTAGGATATGTATCTAGAAGTAAACATGTTGGTATTGACTAATTTGACTGGGTTAATAACCTAGCTGCTTCTTTATTTAATTCTTCCAATCCTGCTGTTCTTGCATATGATGTAGCATAAATAATTAATCACCACAGTAAATTAATCAAATCATCAAATCATCTCAGCAATTCCATTAGTTGCTTAAAATATTACTTTATATCTTGCAATTTCTATTTATAGGATATCATTAGTGCAGAGTTTATACATAAGCTTGAACTTTTGCTCCAGAGAGCTTACCGCCTTCAGGAAGAATTTGAAGCCTCCCTTGGAGCATCTAACCCAGGGTCTTTTGCCAATGAGGCTGGTGAGTTTTCTTGGTTTTTAAGTTTTCAGATTTTATGACATAAGACAGTTCATTTTTTCAATTCAATGCTATCTAGATGTGCATGATTGTAATTCTTGTTAGAAATGACCTATACTAACTGAGAATTATTATGATCCAACCAATTGGGAGACCTGTAGTTAGAGAAGGCTGAACTATGGTAATTATTATACTTGATAACTAAGGGGGATCTGGAATAATGGTAAATGCATTATTTGTATTTTTCTTTCTTTCTTGTACATAAAAGACCCACAGAACTGGATTTATTTCCATAATCATAAAAGTAAGCATTAAAAATATTTGGAGTAAATTTTTAAATAGATATATACAAATAAAATACATATCTTCACTACTGTACAGTGACCTACTTTGGTATATATAGCTATATAGGTAGTAGCCAATCAAATATAAAATTAATCTCAATAAAAAAGTATAAAATGTTTGGTAGATTCTAAAGTATGATGGTTAGCAAAGCATGTTAAGACTTGCTCTTGTCCTTTTAAAAAATGAATTATTATATTGATCCCAGTTTGTTCCTAGGGAATTTTTTTTTCAAATAGTCATCCTATTTCTCTGTGATGGGCCCAACCCTCTGGAATGACCTCCCCCCCGACATTCGAACTACCACCGACCTCCGTTCCTTCCGTCAAAAGTTAAAGACTCACCTATTTCAATCAGCTGGCCTGGCACTCTCTTAGTTTTATCTCCCGGGGATTTATTTTAATGGGGTTTGGGTTTTTAATTGGGGATGTTTTTTAGGGTTTTAGAATATATTTATTTCTTGTACAGCCTATCTCCTCCATCCAAATGTATTTAAGTGTTTTATGATTGTATTTTTATCTGCATTGACTGTACACCGCCCCGAGTCCCTTCTTGGGAGAGGGGGCGGTCTAGAAATCCAGAAAAAAAAAAATTTGATTGAAGCTAAGAGAGGTTTCAGTGGGTGGTAGCGTCTCTCTGATCTTACCTGTACTAAGAAAGTTGGTAGGATTGGATCTGGTCTGTATTTCTGTGGGAGACTGTTAGGGATTTCCTGGGCTATAAATTAGATTGGGAATTTGAACCAACATCCCACAAGAAGCCAATAGTAAGTCACTTCTATTTTGCAGCCAAAAAACCTATATGAGCATGTTCATGAAGCCACCAGGAATAGAATTCCAGCAGGAGAAGACTTATTTATCAGAGGCAATAGGTAATTTCCCCTCAAACTACGAATTCTTAACTTTGTAAGCCATGCTTTTTCTAATACCAAATTATGACACTGAAGTAAAAAAGCCACTAGGGGTCAGAATTCTTATTATTTTGATATTGCATTTAAATGCACTTCCTTGGATAAGGTACCTTTACATTTAGTTTTCTAGCACCTTGTAGAGCAATTTAGGAAGGAGCTTGGGTGTGTGATCTCATGCTATAAATCATACTGTAACATGTTGAAATTGATGTACATATCCCATGATCAGCGACAGTTCCCTTTTTAATTTTTCTTTCCTGACAAGTCAGTAGCTTCTAATATTTTCAAAGACTCAAATAAATGTCATAGTATGTCTGAGCCATAATTAGAATATTACAAATTATTGTTTTTAAAAAGATTTTTTTAATGAAGAAATAGCATACTGATTTTTTAATGCGTGTTTATCATGGCTATATAATATTGGTGGTCCAGGCATGAAAAATTCAACTTCTTGTTGTAAGCCACATCCCAACAGTATATAGAAAAAAATGAAAGGCTTTTTAAATATGTTGTACCTAACGTGCCCTTTTGTAATACTTGCCATAACTGATGTTTTAATTACTTTAATTCCTATTTGCTGTGGACACACAAAGCTGTCAAATGTAGGTCTTGGATGAACCCAGACAGCACCCTTCTCCAAATCTCTAGAGTGGCATCTTTTTCAGCTTCTACTATTGCTCCCTTTAAAAAAAAGGATAAATCTATGATCTTCCATATTTATCACCAAGCTCCAAAGAGGACATATTCATATTTCATTCTCCTGAGATCTTGGGTATTTTATTGTTCATTGCTCTCCTTGGTGAAATGGGGTGTGTGGTAAGACTACAAGAAAGAACCTCTGTCAAGTAGAATATCCCTAAATAGATCTTATCATCTAATGTAGGTGGCAGAGAAGTTAAAAAATGGTTCATTGAAGTATATGATTAGCATAATTCTGACTTATGTTTACTTTGTGTTCTATCAGGGCATCCAGATACTTCTCACAAACATTATGTTGAGTCAGATATTTAATATATTTCAATCCCATTGCATTAAAGACTAAAGATTAAATTAAGACTTTTGATGGCTTACATCAAATGTAGGAAACCAATTAAAATTAAGATAACATTATAAAATCAAGAGGAGCCTCTCCCAAAAAATTCCATCTTTAGTAGCTTATTTAATGTTGTTTATCTTGAAGTTGCTACTGTACGTTCAGAACTTTGCATTTCTTGCACTTGAAGGCCTTGAGCCTATCTTCTATTTCTACCACCTACTCCCCTACAATGATGCAGCTTCTGACAGGTTGGACCACATTTTCTTGTTGTGAAAAGGCAGTTGCAAAATAGGAATGGAGTAGTAATGCCTTGTCCCTGTTGCCATCATCATCTTGCTGTCTTCTCTAGGCAGCATTGTTTCCTTTACTTTTCTCTTGTTTGCATATATTCACATAATCCTTTTTTATTTTTGGTGTTCATTTCAGTCTTTCTGACCCCTAGCCTTCCTGTCCTTATCCCTACGAATTTGCTATTCCCTTACAATCTCTTTTAGTTATATGCCCCATTCTTTTTGTTTCTCATTTGGTCAATAAGCACTTTATACAACTATACCAGATTCATCAGATATCTTCCATGTTTCTTTCTGGTGGTTGGGCCACCTTTATTTCATTTTGCAGGATTTTTTCTTTTTAGCTTATTGAAGTCAGCTCTATTGAAATCGAACTCTAATCTGACTGCCCTGTCTGCAGTATAGTGAATTGTAAAATTACTTAATCTCTCAAGATTCTTACAACTTCTACTTATTTAACCATTTATTCCTTATTAGTATCAATGTTAATATCATGTATGTATTTAATATTGCAAACATTTATATACAATTTCCCTAGAAATTAAAGACATCTGATGCATTGCCAGGGCTAAATATTTATTTTAACATACTTTTGGATCCATATCCCTGTCTTCACTATCACCGTATGATTAATATGATTTTCAAAGCAATTTAATATGAAAAATCTGCTGTTTCATTAGACGATACGTTTTCAGTAAACTTTCCCCCCCTATTGGTTTATTTTTTTCCTCCAAGTGAAATTTTAGCCTTGAATTACCAGACAAACTCTGATAGAATTCTCTCTTTGACTTCAAATTTTGAATACACAATTTATACTAAATAAGAATCAATAGCAAATTCATCAATCTATTACGTTCCATATTTCATAAACTATAATTTCTTTAACTGAAAAGTTGAAGAACACAAGGTAAGAGCTAGCAACAACTTTTTTGGCATTGCAAAATAGCAGAATACTGCCAAAAACAGCATAACTCAGGCATAATAATGGAAAGAAAATTTGGCAGGAAAAACTTAGTAATGTAATAATACTAGGAGGAATTGGGTCAGTAAGGCTAAAATATTTAAGACTTTCTGTTTTCTTAGTCTCGTCTGTCTGAAGATTGAGCCAAATTGAACATGACACTTAATGGGGAATGGAATAGTTCTGTGTGGATTGAGTTAGAACAATGCTTTTCAAACTTGGCAGCTTTAAGATGCGTGAATATCAGCTCCCAGCATGCAGGCTTCAGAATTCTGAGAGTTGAAGTCCACGTATCTTAAAATTGCCAAGTTTGAAAAATATACAAGCAATAGGTTTCTTGGCAAAAATAAAAAAGACAGAAGAAAAAAGTTTATCCTAATTTTGAAGATTAAAATATTAACCTACCAGTATTATCAACACAGAAGAAAAGATACAAAGCTTTTGTTTGTGGGCTTCCGATGTTAAATGCTAAGCTTGTCAGTTTTCTTGGCCTAAGCAAATAGGGAGTTAAAGAAGAGATGGTGTATATAAAAAGAATAATCAGTTCTGTTCAAACTGTGCTATCAACCTATATTATATATGAGGGGAAAATCCCTCCTTGTTGAGGTTTCTAAGTCCTCATAAACAAAAATGTATTATTGCTTGAAAAAAAATTAAAATGCACTCACTGGAATTCTTAAAATCTTAATATCCCTAGGCTGTGCTAGTGCCTCAACCTGCATTAGAAAGGATAAGCATCATCTTCTGTAAATTCTTTTGATTCACATTCTACTGCTGAACATCTGTTTATCCATCTTTAGGACTTCATACAGTGAACCCACTGAACCGTTGACTCATCTCATTTTGGGTTTGCACCCACGTATAGTGAAAGTGACAACTGTCCCCCCCATTTCATTGTCACATCTTATTCTTCCACTCTATTTACATGGTGGGTAAAGATGTACGGCATAGATGTTTGCAGTTTTATAATTTTCTTATCTAGAAAATAGCAAAGTAGGTTCCAATGAGCAGGAATTAATTACAGCTTAATCTGACGGTGGGTTTTTGTGGGACTCTTACCTCAATGTTTAATATTGCAACATACTTTTGCTATTCACAAGCTGTGAGAAGTAGGTTACTGAGATCTGAATTAACAGCTGAGTTTTATTTGGATTCTCTGATTCAGAGTTCAGCGGCTCCAAAGTCATACTGTATATGTCCTTCATTGGCGTTAGTCATAGCTTCAAGATAGGTGTATGAGTTAAGATTTGAAAACTGACTCTACCACCACCACCCCTCACAATCAGAGTTCTCATATCATATGAGGCTTTCCTGGAATATTCTTAGAAAACATTCCTAGAAAATATTAATTATGAACTCCACATTGGTAGAACATAAACTAGGGTTTTGTTTTGTTTTTTAAACAAATGATAGGAAGACCAAATTAGTCTGTCAGTCTTTTGGAACAGGAATTAAAATACACTCTAGGGCCAGAAGTTTTTTTCCCCCTTCCCCCTTCCTACTTCATTTTTTATTTTTCATGCATTCAGAAAAAGCAAGTTAATTGGACATATTTATTTAATCACAACAGAAATATGCACAGTATTTTATAGCAAATTGAAAATATAGCTGGCTGATGTGAATTATAGCAAAGCCCAAAAACAGAGCTAATGTCCAGAATTTCGTCAGTCACATTATTATTGTTACATGGTAAGTAAGCCCTGTGTTAAGACCCTGCCATGAAATTTACACAACTGTTTCTAACTGATTTGCTGCCAGACTAACATTTTTGCATAGACTAAAAAATTTGGTTGTTATTAGCCAGTAAATAACAAAGTTTGTAAAAGAAGAATATTACCTCAAGTTTATCTAAATACCTTATGCAAGGAAAGTACAATATATACAGATGGAGTCAACAAGATAGAGACAGTTGGGTGAATTAGATTGTGTTAAGCCATGTATGCATTTTTAATATTCTGTCTAAATTTGTTGAAGTCTGCTGTCCTAAGGCACGATTTGAAAGTGGAACCCCATCCAAATTGCAATCAGTGTGTGAATTGCAGCTTTTTTTAAGCATTATGTTTTTTTAATGTTTGATTAATAAACCAATACTATTGTTAGTAGACAATAATTCCATACACAATAAAAGTAGCTGATTCTTATAATCACTTTTTTATCATCTAAGCTTGGTTCCTGGTTATGCATAATACTTGCTTTGCTACCATCACAAGCTGCTTTTTAAAATCAATGCAAATGCAATGCATAGTATTTGGAAATGTCTCTACTTAAGATGTTTGATTATATACCTTTTAGGGCCTTGCTAGAAGGAATTATAGTGACATTATCTAGGTAGTAATACATCTCTTGGATATTTCATATAAGCCAGGGGTGTCGAACTCAAGGTCCCTGGGCCAGATCTGGACCACAGGGCCAGCCTGGAAATAGCAAAGGACCGCCCCGTGGTTCCTCTTGCAGCCAAAACAGGGTATCCCCGCACCCTGTTTTGTCTGGCAAAGTGCTGCAAGAAGTGTCCATCCCATCTCCTCCCCTTACCCCCCCCCCCCAGCTGGCCCATGGAGAACTACAGTGTTGATCCAGCCCTTGAAGAAATCCAGTTTGACACCCCTGATATAGGCTTACTGCAAGGTAATTGGTATGGACTAAATATCTTTTAATTTTGGAACAGGAGTGAGCTGTTGAGAGGTCATGTGTTAAATCAGTAGATATATTTTGAAATGCAGAATCAGATGCAAGGTAATGTTATTGCCAGCTTTTAAATTTATCTATTTTTTTATCTATTAAGAATCTTGTTTCAGTATTTTTTAACTATGCAAAATGATGAATCACAAGGGAAAAGTGAACTAAGGTACCTCAAATGGGCTAGCCTATAGAACGTGTCCAGTATCTGGGATCCATGAATCTGGTGGAATAATAATTTTGCAAATTTAAAAAAACATTTTATGACATAATACAAAATGTCATAAACATATCCTGCGATTGATTCCTGATATTTGACTATGCTGTACAGTTCAATGTGGCCTACTTTCAAGGCAGATACATCTCTGAATATCTCCCTGAAGTTTTAAGAACTTTTGCAGTATTATATTATATTATATACCTAAAGGAATCCAATCGCCTAACTTCACTGCCTAACATTTTACTGGTAGCACCTTTTGTGCCCCCCAGATAGCAGAAGCTAGAAAACTTAAACATTTGACTGAAAGGGAACATTAGGAGGGTCTTAGGGGACAGCTGCCCAGTGGGGACGATGACTGTGAAAGGAATTAGCAGACACATGGGAAGGGGAAAAACCTAGCTCTTTGCTCTGAGTTATTTAGCAAAACACCCAAATTCAAATTAATCCTGCCTGCAGCATATCAAGTGGTAATACTGTTATTAATAAATGCCAGTATTAATAAAGGGGTTGAAGTTTCAATACCTAAAGGAAGGTTGTAATAGAAAGGAATTGACAAACGGGAAGGAAAACAACAGGCCAAAATAATAGACCATTGTTAAATAAGCTGAAGGATATTTTGAATACATTTCTGTAATTCAAACGAATGTCCCAAACAAAAGCTAGTCAGTGTGCTGCTTGAGTTCATGTCCTCCAAAAGAACTCTTCCAGGCTCTTCTTTGAACAGTATCTTAGAACAAATATCAGGAAAATGTTGAAATTTATATATACTATATAATGTTCTTTCCTGTCTCTTAAACAGGCCTTAGATTAAGCAGCTTAGTGAGTTCAGAATAATTACGAACTCTTTCCTTTTTAGCAGTGAAGCCCAGTATGCTTATGAATTTCATACTGTATATGGCTTTTATTTTTTCTGCTCTCCCACATATGTAAGGAATGTAAATAAAAGTCTCTGAGTTCATTCATGATTAATAAGAGTAGAGAAGTCAAATACTGTACTTATTGCTAAGCCTTTGTTGCTTCATTTTGTTTTGCCGAAGTTTTAAAGCATTCTAAATCAGTATTGTGACATCTCTGTGTGTGAACAACCTAAGCTTTATTTGCTATGCTGTGTGGATTTTAATTTTTGATCAGCTGAAACTGGTAAAGAATATACTTGTTTTGAGTATGTTGGATACCTGTTTCCTCAAAGTTTTAAGGCAGTACCTAGAGAGCACAATGGATGTTTCTAGGTTTCTGATGAAGCCATTTGTCATTTTGTTCTGGGAACATGATGCTGGATGGGAAATATTTTCAGTGAGACTCATCACATTTTTTTCTTCTGCTCTAGAAATAGAGTAACATTTTACATCACTTCATTCTTCCTTGAGCTTTGGCCCTTCTCTTTAATTCACGAGGTTGCAGGCAGTGGTTGACAAAAACTGTCCAGATAAAGAGTTAGACTTAGCCTGGCATACTGGCCAAAGTGATGGCATATTACAGGACAGGCTGGCTGCTGGGATTTGTGATCAAGTTGGCTGTTTTAATTGTAATAAAGGCTGACAGGGAAGAGGTTACTGTCCTGTTAAGCATGTTTTCCAGAAGTGCTTTTGGAAATGGGCAGTGGTACTCTTGAGTAGAATGCATATAACAAAAATGTTCCTTAGATATGTATGAGGATTTAATGCACTGGGATTATACAGTAAATAATTTAGCAAAGAGGAAGAAGGTCAAGGCAGCTGGGAATGAGAGCAGTGTGTCTTTGAGTCTGGGGATTTGGAGCTTACTGATTTTTAAGCCTCTTCTATGAATTGGACATTTAAGCTCTTCCAGACAGACAGCACGTGAGCTTAGCAGCCAAAAAGCACCATGCCATTATTCTACTGTTTTCATATCACAAAAATTATGTTACAGATATAAGATAATAGGGGGGAAAAACCTAACTTGAGGTTGCAAATAATATTGTATTTTGTAAACTTGATAAACTATGTTTTAGACAGGGCAGTTGAACAATGAAAATTAACTGGAGCTGTTCCTACCTTTGGACACAGTGTTTGTTGCATTTTAACAGTATCTCAATAACCCCTTTTAAATTATTGTTTTGATTTTACCACAAATAATTATATAGTGTTGAAAATGATGAATATATATATTGAAATGTTTGAAGTTAGAAACCGAAATATATGATAGTCAGATCCAGAAAGTTAAAAAAAAAGGAATGGAATTAACACTAGAATAAACTTGCAGGACACACAGTGGCTAGACAGACAGAAAAGGCCAGTTTTAAATAGTAGAACTGATAATAAGCAGTAGGATTTCAAAATTTGTTATTTTGTTCACCCATTCCATCTTTCATTTAAAAGCTGATGAAATTTTGCAGGATCCTGGGTCACATTTATTTGCCTTCATTCGTAATCAAATATTCCTTTAGTTCTGTGGCTAATTATAATCTCTCCTTTGAAAAAATAGGTAAAGTAAAGAAGACCTGTGTAAATATTAGAAAAATTAAATATTAGTATTGAAAGAAGGAAATGTTTAAGAAAGGAGGAATTCTATGAGAAACAGATTTAAGAAAGTTATCAACTTCTTTAGTTTTGCAAGGAAAAAAGCAGAAGGAGAATTATTTTTGTCTCTTCCAGACAGTTATATCACCATAAAAGTGACTTTCTTTATATTTTAGATTGTTAACATGAGGATCAGAGAATTAGCATGTAAATTAAATAAAAATAATAATTAGTAATAATTGCCCAAATGAGTAGATCCTCGTGTCTTTTTTCCTAAATGTTAAACTTTTTATATTTAAAATGCTTTATGTATTTATTTATTTAGTCAGCCATGTGTTGTTTCTCTCTGCTAATGTAAGTAATCTGATTTTAGGTTACTTTCCAATTTTCAACTTTATAGCTTGCTTTGGAAGGAGAATAAGCTTTAGAAAATCCAGTGACACTTAAAGACAAGAGGATACATTTGAGAACCGTGTCTTCTGAAATAAATAGGGTGATAGCATATGAGGTAACTAACTCAGGACTTTGTAAGAAATCTGGGACTGACTGCCTATGATGGCAGGGTGGATCAAGCAGCTGTGCATTCCTAGAGCTTTCATTTGCCAGTGTCTCTATCTAAATGTCTCTTAAACATTTGTACATTATAAATTTAAGCATATGGATGTCTAGGAAAAATTAACCAAGTACTCTCTGAATAACACTTGATGTTACGTCTTTGAATTAAAAAAAAATTATTGTAAAGAGGAATTACTGTTTAGTGGTTTTGAAATATTCTGCATCTCCTAGCTTGCTTTTTTATTAAATGATCAAATAATTTATTCATGTCATAAGATTTCCCCAAGTAGGACCTACAGCCATATGTTACATTCATAGCAAATGGAGAAAGTCACTAATTTGAGAAATTTGTAACATTCATTAATGTTGCTGATATTAATGAAACTGAAAAATGCTAGCTAGAAAGAGTGCATCCTACAATCTCCTTTATGTAGTTGACTTTTACTTACCTTGTTTAATAAGTTGGGAAGTCTGCCAGAAATTAATGCATCTGGCTTATTATTTATGAATAGAGACTAGTAGGCTTTATGATGGGTATTGTCAGCCTCTGCTTCGCTTACTTGCTTTCGGCTGCCATGGAAACGGGAGGAGGGCATGGTATTTGGGATGGGAATTTAGTACAGGAGGATTAGTCAAAAAGGGAGTTTGGTTCTCACCATCTTCTGCGCATGCTGATGGCCAATGTTTGGACCTGGTCAAGGCCAACCGTCCTGCATACCAACCTGATGATGCTTCTTGGAGATGCAACCCACATGCTACCTAAGGGAGTTGCAGATTGGGCAATGGGGTGGGGGTTGTTGGAGGGAGGGGGAGGGGCAAATGTTTGATATGCATGATTTCGTGCTTTTCTGCCTCAGACCTTGCTTTACTTCTCTGCTATCTATTCATAACCAGTAAAAGTACTTTTAATTCCACAAACAATGGAGTTGAGAGGTTTCTTTCTTGGTTACTGAGGAAGGCACGCCTGACAGGTAGAACTTTCAAAGTTTTATGCATTTGCTTACAATGGTTAGGAATTTGTAAATGGGATTGCTCAAATTGAAGCTCTCTATAAATCTTAACTATGAAATGATATGTCCAAAAAGACACTTCCCCTTTTTTGGCATTGATGCTGGAAACTAAAGCAAGGTATTCTCTGACATAAACATGACTTGAAAATAGCACACACGAATCTTAGTTGACAAGTTCTCATATCCAGATGAGTATAAATGCACTGTAACAACCCAGACACATAGAGATAAACCACATTTACATACCATTCAAAAAAGAAAATTGAAATGCTAAGAAAGAAACAAAAAAGACCAGAACACATCCTCTCCAGATATGCAGGAATTAACATGAGACACTCAAGCAAGCAGAAAACAATATTCTAATCTAACCTAAACTAACCTAAAATTACCAAGGAGAACACTGGCTGGGCAACCCACTGTAAATAAACAGGGAACAAACCCCACATTCACTTGCACTGATAATGTTACCTAGTCAAGTAATGAAATGTCTAAGCAAATAATCAAGGTTAGAGATCACCAAGGCCTCCAAGATCTCATACATTAGTCATAGAAGACCTGAAGATCTATTCAGGTCTTCCACGACTAATATATGAGATTTCAGAGATTTCTGGAGTAAAATATGTGAAAAATCTGTTTCTGTGATGACATTGATAGCAATAACACTTAAACATATACTGCTTTACAGTGCTCTGTAAATCCTCTCTAAGCGATTTACAGAGTCAGCATATTGCACCCAACAATTTGGGTCCTAATTTTACCCACCTTGGAAGGATGGAAGGCTGAGTCAACTTTGAGCCTGGTGAGATTTGAACTGCCAAATTGCAGGCAGCCAACAGGTAGCAGAGGTAGCCTGCAGTACTGCACTCTAACCACTGCGCCACCATGGCTTATGATACGTGTAGTTACAACCCAGGGATTTCTTTTGAAGGATTCAGTCAGAGAAAAATATAGCGCATTTAATATATGTTTATATGTATTTTTCTGAAAATGACTCAGTTTGTTAGCCTAGTAACTTATTTCTAAGCACCAGTTATGTTTTCTAATAAATAAGTATTTGTTCTACTTGTTTCTTTCTTATTGAACAAGTTACTTTTTTCAGTCTCACAGCTTCGCACGTGTAATATACCATGAAAATAATTTTCAGAAAATATCCAAGATACCATATAAACTTATGCTATGTATATATAGGCCAAATAATTGAGATCCACATGTTTTTTTCTGTTTTCTTCCTAAAAACCATTTCAGTGTTCTTTAAAGGTACTGTATGTTAGAAAAACATAATTTTTCTAAAGCCTCTTATTTGTTATGTAGAAAATGACAGATTGTGCATAATTTTTGTCCCTTTGTTTTATGTACCAAGTGCAGTACCATAATGCTTCCATAGACTTCATTTCGGAAATTTTGACTAAAGAGCTGAACTAGAAGTCTGCTACCGGTTGGCTTCATGCGTGCATGCGCGCCGTTCGCCCGAAACGGTAGTAAAAAATGCTACCAGTTTGGGTAAACCAGTAATTAATTGTGCAGCACAGCTGATCATCGCACTGCTGATCGTCGGAGCTACTGGTTTGGGTACTGGTTTTTTTTACTACTGGTTTTGGCGAACCGGTAGCATTTCACCCTTGAGTTGAACACTAAAGATAATCGTTGCAATTTACAGTAGCGAACATTTGACTTCAGTCTAATGACTTTTTAGAGAAGAGAAAAACAAAAGTGGTTCTATAACTTATTGTTATAAGTCACAGCTATATGACAGAAACTCAGTAAGTTTCAAAGAGCTCTGGTATACTGTAGTTTCAAACATTTAATCCCTCAAAGTGTTATTATGAATGTCTGTGTTAATAAGATTTCTTTTCTGTTTTCAAGACATGGGTGAAAATTTAAATGTTCCTATGTATATAACTTCTACTGCCCAAGTGCATAATAAGAAAACAGCATTTTACTTTTTGAAGACTACTGTAAAAATTAAGTAAAAATAAAATAACTTTTTTTAATAATGTGGTTTTACTTTGCTTTGGGTCAAAACAGCTGAGAACCTGGTAAAATATTTTATTTATTTTAAAACTACAAAAGAAGAATGTTCCTAAAATAGTATATGAAATAGAACAAACACTGTTGCATATAACATTCTACTTTAGGAGTTAATTTAAAAGATCTCTGATGAGATTCGTGTCTATCTGATGTAAATTTATCAATTAAAATTTAAGCTTAGTCTTACTGAAGTTTTCTTTAACAAATTTCCCTCTAAAGCCTAAGATTTTATATTGTTGTAACACTTAATACAATTCAGCAGTCCATCAATATTCAAAGCAGCCATCTTGGAAAAAGCAGACAATAAGTTAAGATAAAAGTAAAATAAAATTAGTCATAGTTGTTGGGATTTAAAGAAGATTCAAAATTTAATTCATACGTTTCTCTCTTTTTTTTAAAGGTAATCAAATGGATAATACTATGAAAGATATTACAGATGAATTCAGTCTGCGAGATACAATAAGCATTGGATCAACAGATTCATTTGTTTCAGCTGCTGAGGTATACTGAATAAGCTATCTTACTGTGTTCATTATTATGCACTTGAGGTATTCTAATGGTGGTCTTTAATTAAATCTCTTAGAACAAAATGTCTTGACAAATGTATACAAATTCACAGATATGTAAAGATTAACTGTAATTGTATGACATTTAAACATTACAAATAGGCATAACAATTTCTTTTCTATTCAGTTGTGTCTGAGTCTCAGGCAAGTACCTGCAGTTGCCTTGGCAAGATTCTTTTCAGAATCCGGTTGCCATTGCCTCCTTCCTAAGGCTGAGACGGCTGTGAAAGTGACTGGCTCAAGGTCATCCAGCTGGTTCTGTGCCTAAGGTGGGACTAGAACTCATGGTCTCATCATGCCTTCTACCCTGATGCCATAAGCAATACTCAAACTGGTTCATAACAATTATGAATGCATAACATAAAACATAACAGTTAAGAACACATACAATGAAATATTCACAGATGCATGACTAGAATGCTTCGTCACATGCTTTCCATGTAGAAAAACATATGTCTGTGGCTAGAGTGGCAGGATATGAAAATTTCCATAAATTCATGACAAAGATGCCTAATGAATTCTAGTGGTCATTTTTTTCAATAAAAACATTGCAAGAAAAATGATGGTTTTGAAGTTCTCCGATGGTCATGCTTTTGGAATTGTAATATTTATTTCATTTATTTATTTGTAATATTTATTGAAAGACATATTTAATCTGGAACAGCTGTAAATTAGATTTCATTTTGTCATTTATTTTTCAATTTAACAACAATTTCAACAATAGATTATTGAGAAAGGTGACTTTAAAGGACAGTGTTAATTACAGTATTAATTGCTCATCTTAGACCAATTATAAATTGTTCTATAAACATTTGTTAAAATTCTGTTTGTAGAAGTTAGTCAAATACATATTATTGTACTTTTAATGTCAAAAAATTAATATTCTGCTCTTAAAAGTGACTTGTAAACTACTAGCTACTGGAGAATAATGCCATCTAACCTAGGTAAGTAGGTCTTCATATTGAACAGATACAATATTATATGAAAGCTCTGCATTGGATGGCAATTAGCTACTAAACCCTGGTCCAGGAAGTTATTCTTCATTTATAAATCTGTGTAGTCCTGAACCAGATTATTTGGGAAACTGTTCTCTTCTGTAGGACCATCTATTTATTATGTCCTTCAAATGTTGTTAGTATAGTTTGATAATGTGCATATAATAATGATGTGGCAGAAGACATTCACTTTGGAGTGCTTTCAATGTGGAATGGGAAATTTGCCATTATGAAGGGCTTCTAATAAAGCAATTATTCATCTAGCTATTTTTGACCACCAAATTGCAAAGTTTAATAATGGTTGTAATGTTTTATGGTTTGGACTTTTATTGCTAGATTTTATTATGTTTTATTGCATTCCATTCTTTTCCTAGAATTTGCTTTGGGAATTCATTCAATAAAAGGCTTTGATACTTTACTTTATAGCAAAAGAACCCTTCCTCCAGTTATTCAATTAATGATACAAAATAATAATTTTTTACTTTCCTGTTTCTTTGCCTCATCCTTTCTTACAGACTACTTAAGTCACTTATATTACTTTGTAGTTTTGAGATATATATGTGTATAAATTAATATCTAATTCTTTTCTGCATTTATCGCGGCTAGATATCCCTATTTTGGGGGGCGAACAAAGCTATTTTGGCTATCCAAGAATGTAATTTTCTGCCTTAATATGCTGTGGATGTTTATTTCCCTATTCTTAATTTCTCTTCACTCTGGTGTTTTTACAAAGTAGCATGTCTATGTCTGATCCATGTGTTACTCTAGCTTTTCTTTTACATATTTAATTGTCATAATCTGCAATGTAAAGTGATATTAAAAAGCAGGTGCCTTTCAAAAGACTACAAAGGTGTTATGACTCTGAAAGTAACTTGGTAATAAAACTATTTTATTTTAGCTTACAGAACACAAAGAGAGCCGAAACTATTACCACCTGGATTCACTTTGCCACTGCCCATTATATGAAGAAGCTTTGCGTATGGCAGAAGAAGGAAAGATTTATTCACGTGTCTTAAGGTGAAAATGTCTTTACATTTCTAAAAATCTTTATGGCAAAATTTCTAAAACGTCGTCAGAACTTACACTGATTGTTTTGAAATATGTCTAAATCAAAGGGCCAGTCTGTGATTATGTTTGAAATATTCTTTATTTTGTGCATAGGACTGAAATGTTGGAATGTTTGGGAGACAGTGATTTCCTTGCTAAGCTCCACTGTATACGGCAAGCTTTTCAGGTAGAACTCCATGAGACACATTTTAACTCATCTTTCTGCTACTTTTGGCATATCTGTATTAAATTATTACATAGAGGAGATTTGTAATCAGGACCAAACAAGTTACATAATCAGTATTATGTAGTTTTTACAAGTTCAGGTAGTCCTTGTTTTATAACTGGTTGCTTAGCAACTATTTAAAGTTTATGAAGTTTATCCAAAGTTTATTCAATGTGTGCCCCCCTTCCCATGCGTGCGCGTGCATCCCCTGCATGCTCCCCACCCCTACGCATGCTTGGCAGAGAGCTGAAAACCAGCTGGCCATTGGGAGGCATGCGCGGCGGAACTGAGCTGGGGCGACAGCTCGCATGCCCACAAAGAGGTTCTGCATGCCATCTGTGGAATACATGCCATAGGTTCACCATCACGGGCTTAGGGCATTGTGTGAACACAGCCATAGATTCCATTCCCCTTCTTGATAAAGCAACTCTCCTCAAGAAGAAGATATTTAGTGAAATTTATCTTTGAGTAATAGGGCCCAAAACGTAGATGGATTTGTGCATTTGGTTTCAATTTTGAGTTCTAACATGTTTCGCTCATTAATGGTTTCTTTTTTAAAAAAAACAGGTCATTCTTTCAGACTCTGCAAATCGAATATTTCTTGCTGAAAGTGGCAGAAGGATTTTATGTGCTTTAATTTTGAGAGCAAGAAAGGTAAACCTTTTTTGTTTTAATAAGTGTATTGTAACAGGCTTGACCATTTAACGCCCTTATTACATGAGTTAAGAAACAACTATTCCTATTTTGGAGAAGTAGTATTCTCCTTTTAAAATTATAAATTTGGTCTACATATGGCACTGATTGTTCATAAGAGTTTATAGCTATACGTTTTATATTTCCCAAATGTATTGTTTTATGCGTCATTTTATAAAACATGTATGCAAACTCAGATATCACAATATAGTATGCCTTAATATAGTATGCCTTATACCCGGTGGCTCAGTGGCTAAGACACTGAGTTCTTAGGTCACCAGTTCGGCAGTTTGAATCCCTAGTGCCGCGTAACAGAGTGAGCTCCCCTTACTTGTCCAAAGCATGTAAAAATGAAAGTAGAAAAATAGGGACCTCTTTGGTGGGAAGGTAACAGCGTTCCGTGCTCCTTCGGTGTTTAGTCATGCCGGCCACAATGACCATGGAGACGTCTTTGGACAGCACTGGCTCTTCCGCTTTGAAACTGAGATGAGCACTGCCCCCTAGAGTTGGGAACGACTAGAATAGGATAGATAGGATAGAATTCTTTATTGGCCAAGTGTGATTGGACACATAAATAATTTGTTTTTGGTGCATATGCTCTCCATGTACATAAAAAGACAAGACACATCCATCAAGAATCATAAGGTACAGCACTTAATGATAGTCATAGGGTGCAAATAAGCAATCAGGAAACAATCAATATCAATATAAATCGTAAGGATACAAGCAACAAAGTTACAGTCATACCATCATAAGTAGGAGGAGATGGGTGATAGGAACAATGAGAAGACTAATAGTAATAGTAATGCAGTATTAGTGAATAGTTTGACAGTGGTGAGGGAATTATTTGTTTAACAGAATGATGACGTTCGGGGAAAAACTGTTCTTGTGTCTAGTTCTCTTGGTGTGCAGTGCTCTATAGCATCGTTTTGAGGGTAGGAGTTGAACCAATTTATGTCCAGGATGCAAGGGGTTTAGCACATATGTGCGAGGGGAACTTTTACCTTTATTTTATAGTGGAGATACTTTTTTATTTCTAGATTATCCTTTGATTTATAAATAATAATAATAATAATAATAATAATAATAATAATAATAATAATAATAATAATAATAATAATAATAATAATAATAATAATAATAATAATAATAATTTTATTTGATTAGCCGCAACCCTCTCCCGAAGGACTCGGGGCGGCGTACAATCAAAACAAATAAAATACAGATAGAGACAACATACATACATAAAAAAAAAAAAAGACATCTACATGTGCATGGAGGAGGTAGACTAATAAGTGAAGACAATTAAAAAACACAATTTAAAATCCCATTAAATAAAATTACCAAATTAAAAAACCTGTCAGGAGCGTTATGCAGTTATGGTTGAGCCAGGCCAGCTATTTGGAATAGGTGGGTCTTGAGCTTTATACGGAAGGAGCGGAGGTCAGTGGTCGTCCTAATATCTGGAGGGAGGTCATTCCACAGGGCTGGGCCCGCCACAGAGAAGGCTCTGCTCCTAGGCGCCGCCCCTCAGCACTGTCTGGTGGACAACACCTGAAGAAGTCCCTCTCTGTGCGAGCGGATGGGTCGCAGGGATGTATGGGGCAGAATACGATCCCGCAGGTAACTAGGTCCTGAGCCATGGAGCGCTTTAAAGATCGTAATCAAGACCTTGAAACGCACCCGATAGACCACAGGAAGCCAGTGCAGCTCGCGCAGGAGAGGTGTCACATGGGAGTACCTAGTACTCCCCATAATCACCCGCGCGGCCGCATTCTGGACCAACTGCAGTCTCCGAGTGCATTTCAAGGGAAGCCCCATGTAGAGAGCGTTGCAGTAGTCCAGGCGAGACGTCACCAGCGCATGGGTGACTGTGCGTAGGGCGTCCCGGTCCAATAGGGGGCGCAATTGGTGCACCAGGCGAACCTGGTGGAACGCCCCCCTGGCCACGGCTGTCACATGGTCATCCATGGACAGCCTGGCATCCAGGAGGACGCCCAAATTGCGCGCCCGCTCCACGGGGGTGAGTTGAATGCCCCCAATGGCCAGAGATGGAATTAACTGGTTGAACCGGGGGGCCGTAACCCACAGCCACTCCGTCTTGGAAGGGTTGAGCTTGAGTCGGTTGTCATCCATCCAATAAACAGTGATGTCAATTTTAAGGCAAGGATGAAAGAATCCCTAAAATGTGCAAGTTATTTCTTCAGAGTTTTCTGTTTTTCTTTACAGAACCCAAAGAAATTTGAGGAAGTATTTGATGAAATGATCTCTTTTTTAGAACAAGCAGATCAATGGATTCATACTAAAATGGAGTTGGCTGCTTATGGGGTATGCTTTCAATTAAGTTTTTAAACTTTTTTTTTCTTTTTTGGCCCTACATAGCTATAATTTCCCTACTGGAGTTTATTTTGTTTATATTTTAAGAACTCTGTTATTTTTATCTAGTTTATTATTTTACATTTGCCAAGTTTGAATAAACAATTTGTTTAAAATATCGCTAGGATTTTTATTGTAATTTATAGCATGAGTTGTTAATGATTTTTCTCTTCTATACATGTGCTCAGTATCTTTTTAAAAATTTGATCCTCATATAGGTGAAACATTTAAACTTTTATGATGTTGTTTTGGACTTCATATTAATGGATTCTTTTGAAGACTTAGAGAACCCACCCATGTCTATACAGAATATAGTTAATAACCACTGGTTGAACTCCTCCTTCAAAGAAACTGTAAGTCCATATTTGTTTCATTCCGTGCTTCAATAGTAGCGTTAACTGGTAGGAGATATCAACCACAGATATTGACATCAGGCTGGAACCCAGTTTGTGGAGAGAAGTATTTTTCAACTTTTTAAAGTATGGATAAGAGGCAGTCTCGGTAGAGTTTATAAAGCACTTTAAGCAGAGTGAATAGGATGATGGTACTCCATTGAGAAAGAAAGCGAGATATGATTCTCTTGGATCCCCTGAGAAAAAGGGTTGGGGTGTATTGGTTCCAAGTAAGATGAGTCATACTTTAAATGAAAGCTTATTATAGTGCTTTCCCTTTTTATGTAATGTTTTCAAAATTGCTATGGTTATGTTTTCTTAGTTGATTTAAGTCTCTGATTTTTTCCCCCATAACTTTTAGGCCATATTTCATAGTAACATCCAAGTATGAAGGAGTATAACATTCAATAATTTGATATGCTACATGTGAAGAATGCCATTAGATATCTTACATAATGCTCTAAAAAACTGTTTCTCTTCTACTTTTTGTTATGCTCCAGGTCAGTTAATATGTCCCCTGTTCGTGATTTACATGTGTTAGGATGTATGTAAAACCAACACCAGAACTGTGTATAATCAGCCTTTCCCTATATTCTAGTCAACATCAGATCAGGATAAAGGGTTGGATTAGGGATAGAGTTAGGCAGGTTAAGCACCCACCCAATTACCTGTGGTTGATGGAGAGGATCTTAAATTTGATGCTGGTAGCAATATTTTCATTAGGTATAGATCAGTGATGGATGCTATGTAGTGGTATTTGAGAATGGCCTTGGGAGACAGAGCAAAGAAACACAGCCAAGGGAATAGTCAGTTAAAAGACAACTGAACCTGCACCAGGAATGTGGACAGGGTATTTAAATAAAGAAGAATTAGCTCATCTGGTCCTGTTCTTTATCTGGTCTAACTTATAAGGCTGGCATGTTACTACCTTCATGGCAGCCATGGCCGTCTCTCTCTACATATATATACGTACGTATATATATATATCAAGGTGACATTAAGAATAAATCACTCTTTAAATTTTACTTTCTCAATTGGACCGGAAGACAGCATGATGTTACCATGTTTCCCTGAAAATAAGACAGGGTCTTATTTTCTTTTGACACCCCCTCCCCAAAAAAGCACTTGGCCTTATTTTCGGGGAGGTCTTATTATTTTTGAGGTGTAGGAGGTGGCAAGCGTGGTCACCTCATGGCTGCTGTTGTGTTGCAATATTTTCAGGAAGGGCTTATTTTTGGGAGAGGGCTTATTTTAGCGCATGTGCTCGAAAGCCTTATTATCCAGGGAGGTCTTATTTTCTGGGAACCAGGGTAGTTAGTTAGCTCTTGGGCCATATCAAAGTGCAGAATTCCAGACACAAATTATTACTAAAATCTGATAAAAAGAATTTAAAATGGAATTGGATGAAATACAATTTAAAATGAAATTGGAATAAAATACAAGCATAATGAATATGTCACAGTTGACATTATTGTTTTATCACAACTGTTCATTTGAGATTTAAGAGTACAATAGTTTCAACTTTTGATATGTAGCTCAAGAAGGAAACAGAATATATTGAAAGAAAATTCCTTTTGGATTTCATTAAGCTCACTATTGAACTTATTCAGTAGGAGTGATGAAATGAAAAATAATTTTTATTCTTCAGCCTCTTCACTTCTCTTAACATTGTTGCTGTTTAGGGTTTTAGCTCAAAGAGAAGAGCTACTAGAATTTTTGTAGCATATTGTGACATGTTTGCAAGACATATTTGATAACATAATTGTTTACAGGCCCTACAGCTTAGATTCCACAATACAAACAGTACATTGCTGTATGTTGCAGTTTTAAGGGATCAAAAATAAGGACAATTTGTCTGGTATTTTGTTGCTCTGCACTTTGCCTTATTATAGCTAGGCAAAGTACGATTAGTGAGTCTGTGAGATCACAGACTCCTCTTTAAGAGACAGAGTATTGCAATTCTATTAAGGAATATAGTAGTGTCATTTTTTTAGCAGAGCCATCATCAGATGTAGATGGTCATACTGTAATAATTATAGACCGTTGGTTAGCATTTCTTTTCTTGGCAAAGAGCTTGAATATTTTGTAGTTCCTTAGAATTCTTTCTTATCCTCTATGCTATTTATTATTTTCCCAAAAGTAATTAGTTGAAATTACTGGGCGATTTTCACATTAGTATTACAGGCGGTCCTCAATTTACGACCACAATTGAGCCCAAAATTTCTGTTGCTAAGCAAGACATTTGTTAAGTGAATTTTTCCTCATTTTACGACTGTTCTTGCCACAGTTGTTAAGTGAATCACAGCAACTGTTAAGTTAGTAACATGGTTAAGTGAATCTGGTTCCCCCATTTGCTTTTCAGAACTTCACAAAAGGTGATCATATGAACCTGGGATGCTGCAACCATCACAAATGTGAGACAGCTGAGAAGCATTTTAATTTTGATTATGTGACCATGGAGATAATGTAATGGTTGTAAGTGTGAATAATGGTCACAAATCACTTTTTTCAGTGCCATTGTAATGGTTGCTAAATGAACCGCTATAAGTCGAGAACTACCTGTATTGACGTATGGATGATATATTTCACATTCATAGATTGAAGGCATTTCGTAGTCCCTTTTTTTTCATTAGGGGTACAACTTTCTGCCTTTTAGCCTACTGGTTAAAGCCTACTGTTGGTATTCCAGCAACAAATCCACATGGATAGAGATTACTTGGCTTCAGTGATCTATCCTTTAATACGTCTTACTTCATTTCTTACAATGCATTGTACATGAGGCTCCCCTTTGGAGATTGTCCACAAACTGCAGATGAACAAGTCGTGGCATCAGGAACAGTTACTGGAACTTGATGTTCCAGTCACAGTGAATCATCATTGGCATTTGGCCATTTCTGGATCCAATTCTAAATTCTGTTTTTAAATCCTTCGCAGCATCTTCATACATATACCTGAGCTCTAATATCAGAGGTCCAAAGTCTGTAATGTACTAACAAAATGGAGATTAATTTCAAAAAATATGCCATATTATTAGATTGGGTTAGAATTTGAATTTCTCTATCTGTGAATTTTGTTTCCATTTCTTAATCTGGAGTATTATTCTTTGCCTCTCAGATTCCTCTTCATCTGTCTTGGAAGCAAGTCTGACCTGCCATTGTTATCCATTCATTCCTTTCTGTGCCAATCCAGCATTCAGGGTGCTGGATCAGTACATAATCCAATTTACTCATTATTTCCTTTTTGTCTTTCTTGTTTTTCAGAGATATATATGCACCTTTTCTTTCTCCTCACTTTGACTTCTACTCTTCAGTTCTTTCTGTGTTATTTGTATTGAATCTAATTTCTCTGTAGTTGACAGAGTTGTGAGCTTCACCATATTGCTCCAATTCCAGGAAGAGGAACAATAAATATGCCATATATTTTATTCCTTGCCTATTTCATTTGATCAGTCTGGCTAAGATCTAGTTAAAAAAAAGTGAGACAAGGGCTATTTGGAATTCTCTGAGAGGAAGTCATACATCTTCTAGTCTGCAAGCTTTCATTCTGTTTTGAATAGTTTTACTTTCTTTTATTATATATTTTGTTTATGTCTGAACTGGTTTTGGCCAGTCTCATTTTACTTCCTAGTACTTAAAATGTTATAGTACATTCCATTAAAATTCTGCTACATCCTACGGGAAGTAAAAGTCTAGATTTGCCATCTGTATATTGTATGATTCCAGTCCTTATTAGGACAAAACTGCTTAGCTTTATCAAAAACTATTCAAGCTATGCTTTTTCTTAGAATAGCAGTCAAAACAAAAGAATTTGGTTATATTTTTTATGGTTACAGATAGTTCTTGTTCTGAAACATAGTGTCATATAAATATGCAGCTTTCTTTAAGCACTAAGATGGATAAAATCTTTTCACAAATTTTAAAATTCATACATTTAAAAAGATATTTCCCAAAAAATGTTTTTCTAAATAAAAAGCACAGCATGATTGGGTATCTGCAGTTAGAACAGCTAAGATTGCTCTAAATAAATATTATTAATTCTATCAGTGTTGATCAGTTAATGCTGATAAAAAGAATGAGTTTAACAAGAAGCAAATTATGTGCAAACTGCAACATTTTAATTAAATTAAAATAAATTAAAGAACAAAGTTTCTAATCTTTTATACATAATAAGACAGATGTATTTGGGCATGTTCTTTACAGTACATAGTTCAGAAACCATTATTCCTGTTTGACACACTGAAACTTTCTGTGGAATTGGAAAACTGGCATTAGAATAGATGCACTTTGCCACTTGGACCATACTTCTTTTAACCAGCCTCCTGTTTTTTTAAAATGCTTAGCTCTAGATGCTGCAAAATACTGCATTAGGAGGTAGCAAGCAATGGATATTTCCCCAAGAAAAATTATGGTGGTACCAGAAGAGATAATAAATAACTATTGCATAGTTGTAATATTGCATTGATATTATCTTGCTTAATGTCTCCTAATGGCAAAGGAAAATAATATTTCTTTGCAAAAACCTGCCTGTCTGGGAGCTCTTTTGAATATATCAGTTTCATTTTCCTACAATCCCCAAACAGAAATTATTTGAGGCATTGCAAATATAGTAATATAAGCCTGAGATCACTGCTTGGGTCCTTATCTCTGTTTGTTCTATTTTATTTTGTTCTTTATTGTACAAAAGCTCTTTAAAATACTTATTATAGAGGTATACTTTTTCCATAGTTGAATTGAATACCTTTAGTTTTCTTCCTGCTTTTATTTTATCTTATTTTTTATTAAATAATGTGCAATATTAATTCATTTAGAGCATAGAACATAAAATAATATGGTTTAAAGGGACCTTGGAGGTCTTCTATCATTCCAAACAAATAAAAACCTCCTATGATGGAGTATATTTATCATATATATTCTTCTGGTTTCCCATAAGAAGAGATATTTGGAAGCTTGTCAAACAAATATTTCCTATATTGGTGTTGTTCAATTTATGTTTGGGGAAAAAGTGTTTCGAGGAAAGAATTTAAAAAAGATCTGTGCAGTAGAATTAAATGTGTGGATAGGAAAAATTAACAACTAATGTAAACAAATCTAATATTGCAGATTTAAAAAATGCTGCTCAGGGTGCATTGCATTATTTTCTCCTTTTTAAGTACTGCTCATGTGCCAATATGCATTCTTTCCCGTAGAATATAACTGATGTGATTCTATTGCATAAATACCATGGCTTTTTCCTATCCAATGGCGATTGATAGGGATGTGTGAAAGAGCCATGTGATTATCTTTTCCTGTGTACCAGCAGTACTCAAACAAATAATGAACATCTCTGCACGCATGTTAATTGAGGCAGGCTGATTGCTGGTTAACATGCACAACACCATAATATCCCAATCTTACGACTTCTTAATTGTGGTTGATGTTTTTTTTTTTTATAAAGTTAAGCACAAACCCAGTTCTGCTTATTGTAACTAGCATTTCAAACCAATAAGTAATCTGGATTTCAAACTTTGATTGCTACCCACTTGAAATGACTAGCCCCAGATTCAGATAACAATGAAGAAAGATAACAACAGGAAAGTCATTATTATTAACGAACCATGTTACACATTGGAAAGATGTCAATGAATGCATTCCAGTTAGCTAACCAGAATGACTATAAATGATTATATCGGATCTATTATTATCAGATTATAAATGTTTGCTGCTATCACAACAATACAGATAGTTAATCACCAACTTACATTAACTTTTAGAAAAATGCTAAGCTGCATGGAGAGAACAGGGAAAATGAGATGCAAATCCCATATTTTGAGCAATAAATAATATACATTTTGTAAAATTATTTAAGTTTATATTATGGCAAATTCAATATATTTTAAAGACATTAGATTGTTTTATATTTTAGCTGTTATTTCTAAATATGCAATGGTTCATGCTTGCAAGTAAATAAACAAAAATAAATTATCTTACTTAGGCTGTGGCTTCAAGTTGTTGGTCAGTCCTGAAGCAAAAAAAGCAACAAATGAAAGTAAGTAGCCTGACATTTTACATTAGAAGACATCTGTGCAATGCTATACATTTGTTTTGCAATGCCAATTGCTAATTTAAGACAATCTGTAGATTATTTAGCATTATTTTTGTATAGCTATAGAAGTTGGTAAAGTATTGACTTCAGAACTATGAACAAAGAGATAGTAGTGCATGTTCTTGAACCATTTTTAATATAATTTCTCAAATCTGAAGTTACAGTTGAATTATAGACAAAAATAATAATCTCAATAGTCTCTCTCCAAAACTACCAAGAAACATCAAACATAATTAGTGTTTGGTAAAGAGATTACCAGGGCTGTAGACTATATCAGAAAGTTTTTTTAATCACAGAAGGAGGAAGTGGCATACTCTCTTCATGGACATGTTGTTTGGCCACCAGGAGATGATTTTAAATTTATAAGAGTTGTAGGTTTAAAAATGTCACAATAGTTTATACTCAAGTTTATAGTTTATACTAGGGCAGTGATGGCTAACCTTTTATGGATTGTGCGCCAAAAGTAGGGGGAGCACAGGAGGGTTGTGCGTGGGCGTGCCACACCCATAATGCTTTGTGCATGACCCCAGCAAGCATGCGTCAGAGACCAGCGCTCCCCCCCCCCCCGCTTTTGGCACACTTTTTTTGCCCTCCACAAGCTCTAGAGGCTTTCTAAGAGCCTGGGGAGGGTGAAAACAGCATCCCCACCCCCTCTGAAGCCTCCGGAAAGGTGACTTCTGGGTTGCCCGTAGGGCTGTTTTTCTCCCCCTGGAGGCTTCAGGGAAGCTTCCTGAAGGCTCCGGAGGGCGAAAAACGGCCCTACAGACAAACCGGAAGTCACCTTTCCCGAACTTCCAGGTTGCCCATACAGCCGTTTTTTGCCCTCCGGAGGCTTCAGGTGAAGCGTGAAAAACAGTCCAACGTGCAAACCAGAAGTCCGTTCAATCCGTTTGTGTGTCGGGTGGTTTTTTGCCCTCTGGAGGCTTCAGGGAAGCCTCCGGAGGGAGAAAAACGGCCAAAAAAAGAAGGCTGAAGTCAGCTGGCCAGCACACTCATGCATGTTGGAGCTGACAGAGCAACACCTGGCATGCCCTAACAAATGGCTCCGCATGCCACCTGTGGCATAGGTTCGCCATCAAGGTGCTAGGGTATTGTTAGATTTTGGATTGAATGAAATGACACAGTGATCTTCAACTAAAGTTCTTTATTACAAATCAATAGTAACACCAGCAAAACAGTCTGGCTGACAGCTCTCCTTTTATAGGCAGACTGTCACCCAGCAACCAATCACTTTAAACCAATTCTCCCACTTAAACAGTGGACCTGACTGAAGACTTCAGCTCTTGGCTTCAAAAGCTAATTACAATATGTAACAGGTATGATTTGCCTTTTCTGTACCAATTACATCTTTAGGTTCCTGATGGTTTCTTTGCACATTTCTATGCTGTTTGTGAACATATTAGCCCTGTTCTGGCATGGGGATTTTTAGGTCCTAGAAATTCCCTGAATGAATTTTGCAGCTACTTCAAGGTATGTGGCTTTATTTTATCAAGAGTTTACTGAATAACAATGAAAATAGAGATGAACTTGCTTTATTAGACATCTTTCATTAACTAGAATCTTTTTATTTTATTTTTTTCCATTTATTTTTGCTAGAATCAGATTCTTTATTTCCTGAAAGATATTTTTGACTTTGAAAAAGTGCGATACTCGTCAGTGGATAATTTAGCTGAAGATCTTCTGCAATTGCTAATCCGGCACACTAATCTTTTATTGGTTTACTTTGGAGTAAATGGATGTCAACACCCAACAGCCAGTGACCTTTTAGAGGCAAAAGTACAATAAATTTCTGTTTTTATTCTTCATATGAGCATATTTTGCCTTTTTCTCCAACAAGGAAATGTAATATTGTTTCTTTCAGAGCAAGTACCCCAAAATCTACGATATTGTTGAATATGGCCTCAGGGAGGTTTAAAAATATACATGTCATTGCTTAAATTATTGCTGTACATATCATTTTAAATGATATGTCAATTGTCCTTGGATTTATACGTAACATATATTTTTAAACTATTACATAAATATTATTTGTGGGGGATAAATACATAAATACAGATCTCTCTGATGAAAGTGATACAAAAATACATGTTATAGTAAATAGGTTTCTCCCAGGTTTACAATGTATAAATTAGGTAGTGCAAACTTTAAAAAGCTCTACCTGGTGATGTGTTTGCCAAGATTTGCACCTTTTTTGTCTTAATTAATGTGCAATAAAAATCATGTATGGTGACAAATGATATAGTTTTTGTGTCTATATAAGCTATAATTTATAGTGTAGCAACTGTATCAATGCATTTGGCCTTGGGACAATATTCTGTGAGCACTGTTGTAAAATTTAAGAGTTAATCATAAATTTTTATGTAAATTATGATGTTTTATGTTGCTTGTATTGCATAAAATCAGAATCTGGTGAACCCTTGGCAGTTGTTTCGAGTAATTAATACTCTATACCATATTTATTTATTTAGTATAGATTGCTAAATATATAGATAATTCTCTGCAGAGCTTTTAAAATTTTATACATACTATAAATAAGTTCTTGTCTAATTGAATCCATTATTTAAAGTATATTTTTAAGGGAAAAGATGTATATTAAAAAGAATAAAGTGTTGCAAGGGTAAATACATGTTCCATTACAATTTTAAATATGTGTTTGTCTCTTTTTAAAACAACAGGGATGGCAGATTAATATCTTAAAGGGTCTAGTTTGTGTATCTTGCACAGATGTTTTGTTTGATCATGGTTTATTGTATTATCCATAATTGAGTATATGAAGCTGTAAGACATGGTTTATTAAGCACAATGGCCAGATTCACAGAATACACGAATCCTCAATCATTCCACATTTTTATTTAGATTTAGAAGGATAAATGACCCTAAAGGGGTGATGTGATTGCTCTCTGAAATAGCACTAATCCCAGCTTTCAGCCAGGAAATTTAAGACTAACTATAGTCTGTTTTGTCCTAGCTTCATACATGCATAGTGTAAGGGTTTAGCCTTTATATTGTAGAAGTTTGTTGGATTGAATTTTCAAGAAATCCCTTGCCCAGTTCTGCCTTGCAATTCTAGTCTCTGCCTATTCTCTGCCACAAAATTAAACATCTGATTTATCAAGCATTGAGATACCCTATTAGTTGAGTGTGTTCTGCATATTTATTGTTTTATATATTTTTATTAGATAAACTCGGATAGTGATATTCCCTTGCATGAATAAACATTTAATGCTACCCAGTCAGCACATAAAAGTCCTAATATAGCTGTCAAAAAATTGTGAATATATGATACAGGAAAATGTCACTTGAGTCTTTATATTATGTAATACTGTACATATTAATATGTTCAATATTCTTTTTCTGTCTATGCAAAAGCAAATCAAGATAAGTCAATCTCTTTTTCCAACTGCAGCAATTAGAAAACCATTCCTTTTGCAAAAATGTAACATGCATTTATTGTAAGCTGCCTAGAGTCCCATAAAAATGACATATAACTTGAGCAAATAAATAGATAATTGACAGACTCCTAATGTTTGATTAGTGGTATCTGAAAAGACTTAAGTGAAAATTTGGGCAGCTAATGGAGGCAGAAAAACAATTAAAAAAGAGATCCTGGCTTAAAAGCAAACCAGAGAGAGGGATCTATGGAAGTTAAGGCCATTGAAAAGGAAAATGGGTCAAATTCCATGAAGCAGGAAGGGGAAGCTGAGGTTGTTGTTGAATGATAGCATATATTTATGGCATTGTTTATATATGCATTTTGTGTACCATGATTTCATGGTCAACATCACATTGAAGGATGCACCATTCTTTTTCTGGTCATAGTACCTCAATAATAAGGGAGGAATAGATGTAACAGTACAAGTTAGTAACTTTCACTGAATCCTGGGATGATGATTATTTTTATTACAGGTAGTCCTCACTTAGCAACCAGTCAGGACTTGCAATTTGGTCAGTAAGTGAAACCACAACTGTGCTTACAAGTTGACTTCAGTGTTGCTTCCCTTTACAGATCCGCAGAGGTCATCAATGTGAGGATCGATTGCAGAGTGATTTTTCCCAATACTGTCATTAACTGCATATGGGAGCTAAATGAGGCAGTTGCTAAATGAGGACTCCCGGTACTGGTTCATGCATTTAGGGCTAAACACACTGGCATGAGATTAGATTAAATAAACCGTGAATCAAATTCTCATTCACATTTGGAAGTTCACTGACTGTCTTGGGATTAATCACTATTTTGTAGCCCAACCTACCTCACAGGGGTGTTGTGGGGAGAAAGCTGGAAGAGGAAATGGAGTATATTCCAATGTGTGTGGCTGGAATTAACTACAGGGTTAATTATTCCAAAACAAATATCAGCATTAGAAGTATAATGTGTTGGTTTGATATCAGACCTCAGGAAAACAGGTTATGTAAATTCTTGAATGAATAAACATTGCTATTAGTAAATAAACTTTATGCTGGGTTTGGCCTATTGTTCATTTTATATGAGAAAAAAATGGAAACCAGGTGGCGAACAGACTAATCTCATCTTATTCTCTAGTCAGACACAAGAAAAAGTAATAAAAATCTTCCCACTCCATACTCAACAAACTGACTTAAACGTTAGTTACACTCTGATATACTCATGTATTTATCTTACAAGATCATTGCAATTGCTGATATGACAATAAGCTAATTTGACTACTACATACATTGGGATGGTTTCATCAATCTGATGCTGGCTGGACTTCATGCTATCATAATTATCTGGTAAGTTTCTATTATTAGTCACTTGCTCTGTGCAAGTTAGGGCTATAAAAAAAGCCACCAGCATTCACCCTCCCAACAGTTTCACTTCACAAAAGTGAAGCTTGCCAGAGATTTATCACTGTCCTAAAGAATTGTTATCCCGTCCATCTGGAATATCTGTATACGTGGAAGGAAAATACATACTCTCTTAAAACTAACAGTAAGTAATCCCCCCCCCCCCCAAAGTGTTTAGATCTAGCTGCATCTGTTTCAACAAAATTGTAATAAGAAAAATAACAGGGGTGACTTTGTGACTCTTATTGTGTATTTGTGTAAGAGGGGCTGATATGAGTTACTTAATTGGTATCAGATATTTTAGAAATCTATGTGCCCTCTACAAACGCCTGTTCTTCATTTATTAGGTTTAATGGAAACTGTACCCCAAATATTTGGAAGAGAAGAAGTTGGGAAATGGCTATTTAGTAGCTTGACATTCCAAGGTTGAGGTCGAGGTTAAGGACATACTTAATTTCATATTAATAACTTAAATCAACTTTCTCTGTCCCAATGTGGGAACAAAATGTGGCTTAAAAGGCAAATTTCTCCTGTTCCATTTGGTGCAGAATTTAAAAAGCAAAGCAGTTTGTGGAGAGATCTTGAAACACAGCTTGATTTTTCTGTGACTTCTTGGACAATCTATTTTGTCCGACAACGGCCCCGATTAATTTGTCATTATTTCACTAAATAAATAAATAAATTAGTGCTATTAGAAATACACTCTGAACGTGCTCAGGAGCCCCCCCCCCCGCTTTTAGATCGCTAAGCGATCGATGTCGGACACCAATTGCTGTATACCCCGGCCCCTCTGCCTCCCGTCCCGCTTTTTAACTTGCCCGATGCGTGGGGAGATTCTGAATTCAAAGGGGGGGGGGGGAGAGGTTTGGGAAATTCTGCAGTCGCCAGATATTTATAGCCTAACGGCGTTTTCAGCCCAAAATAACCCGGCTGGGCCGCTGGAGGGGCCTCCGGAGGCGCGGCGAGGGTGCTGAGGGGGGGGGGAGAGAAAGGAGGGGGCGGCCGCCGTGTGTGTCGGGACAGCTGCAGCTCGGCCTGGGCGCGCTTGGAATGCAGGAACGGGCTGCGCACCGGGACTTTTATGGAAACTTGCAGAGCCCGAGGCTGGAGCCGCAGCCAGCTAAGGGGCGCGCAGCACCAAGGGTAGCAGCAGCAGCAGAGACGCTCGGCCCGGCTCTTCTCACGCCCCGCCACCCACTCGGGATTAAACGAAAACGCACCGCGCGGCGCTCTCAGGTACCTCAAGATGGGCTGTTGTGGTTTCTGTTTGTTGTTGTTGTGGGGACGGGGGCAAGTGGTAGGGATTCGGACACAAAGAACGGCCTGCGCTCGTCGTCTGTGACGCGCCTGGAGATGACAAGGCAGAGGGGAAACGGCGCGCGCTGCGGGGCAAGCGGGCTGCGGCTCGGTCTTTGAGGGAAAGGGCTTCGGGGGAGCTGAGTTGGCGCTTCGGCTTTCTGCCTTTGCCATGTCCCCCGACGGGGGCTCCTCCCTGCGTTGCATTTCGGCCTCGCCGAGGCGTTCGCGGGGTACATTTAGACGGAGAGTGTCGAAAGTGTCCTCTCACACACGCAACACGTGGTCTTTGCGGTTTTCGATGTGGGTGGGTGCGTGGACGAGACTGGCCTTTTCCCCCTCTGGCGCTTTAGTCCAGTTGCTTAGCCTCTCCTCAGAAAAGCAGTCGCTCGCCCCTTCTGGGCTGCCGTCGGAAAGGAAGAGTAGCAGGCTCGGTCTCTCCCGGCAGTTTTACTTGGACGAAAATCCCAGACGCCCCCGACGCGTTTAAAAATCTCAGCTGGTCAGTTGGGGAGGTGGGGGTGGATCGGACGATAGCCAGACTATTGTGCAATGAAATAACAGCCCGGGAGAAAAAATTCAGGACATCTTGAATGGGATAATAAAGGCAGATGTCGCTCATTTTCAAGAAGGGTTTTCTTATTCTGAATCTGAAACGTGGCAAAGACCCCGAGTCTAGACTTTCCTGCGAGAAAGATCCTTTCTGCGCTGAGGTCCCGCGTTTTGTGCGGTAATACATTTGTATATACTGGAACTCCACATTTGTTGAGTTCCAATATTTTCCCACATTCCAGGCAAATCATGTATATGAATGTTTCCTTCCCAAATGTTAAAATAATAAAGGAAGCCTTTCTCTGAAAGGTGTAGTGATTGACAGCTGGAAGGTAGTAGCAATGATAGTATCAGTAGTTAGTGGGAAGACAATAACTGCAGAACTGTTCCTGCCATTAGTGTGTGTGAGAGAGAGGGGGGGGGGAGCAAAAGGGTGGTGCTATTCTTGCATTATAAGTGGATTAAAAAAAACAGAACTAAGAAGCAATTTTTTTGTTTTATAGCAAATATGTTTTTAAAGTCAGACAAAGATGGCCAAAAAAAAAAACCTTAGCTACTACTTTTCGTATTTCAAACAGGATGTGTGAAAGAGCTATGTGCAAAAATATGTTGGCACATTATAGTCCTTTGATTTTCATTAACAGAGAGCTCTTCCTCACATTCATGTTAATGTACATTCCTTCAGATCTTCAGTTGGCAGAAACATTTGTCTGTGCTCTAACTTGCTTCACTAATGAGACTGATGAGTGGTAGTCTCCTTACTGGTTTGATATCTGACAAGTCAAGAACAGAAATGGGTTAATTCTCCTGGCTGAATTTCTTCTTCCTTGGCATTACTGACCAGCATGAAAAAACCCACCTATCATTGTCCTTAATATATGGGGAGGGGGGGCAAAGTTGAGTTAGTGAGGTCATGTGACATGGAGTGTTTAGCCACATAACAAGTTGCCAATGCAGAGTTGCTATGCAGCTGTGACTTGTCATTCAGACTGTTTTGAAATGCCTCTAACAATCTTCTGAAAGAGAATTAGACCAATGTCCAAAGATAGTCAGGCTGACAAGTCAATGACTCAGTAGAGACCATGGGTTGAAGGGACCATGACTATATCAGAAATATTCTTTCCTGCCTTATCTTGCTCCCTTTTGGACCACCAATTTCTCTGCTGAGCTATTCTTCAACATGAGTTTAGTGCTTTTTCTTCTTTTTCAGAAGAGTGGTAAATGCCTGTACAGAAACAGTGTGACAAGTCACAGCTGTGGCACACCTCTCCATTAGTAACTTATCTATTGGACAGTTGGAAAGGTAGTTAAAACCTACATCCCACTCATCTGTCTCAAACCTGTCCCACTACACATTAAGGAAAATGATTAGTGGTTGTTTTCTAGCTGGCTGGTGATGTTGTGGGAAGAGAAATACAGCCAAGTGAAGCCACCAATTGCTGTCCTTGAATTGCCCTGCAACAAAACTCTAAGGACAGCCCCATTCACTGGCCTTGTTACTAAGATTAGAGGGGAGGCATAATTCATACTGGCTGAGTTTTGTGTCAGCTTAAGGAACTGGAGGAATGTGCATTAACAGCTGTAAGGAATAACCCCAAAACCAGAACCTGAAATTAAGCAGCCCCTGCATTGGACTGGGGATGAGACAAAGGCAATGTCACAAGGATGTTTTTTAAAAAGACGGTTAGTGAAGCATTTTTGTGCCATGTTTGGTGGGATGTAAAAATGAGCGTTTACATTATGATGCTGAATTATATTAACAATGTTCAGTGTTTTATATTACTTTGCATCATGTAAATAAGACAGATGGGGTATCTAAAGTGGTGTGTTTTATTTGATTTTGATGATAATGATACTTAAAATGTCAATATTTTGACTATATTCATAACTGGATATTCTGTACATCTTTAAGTGCCATGCAGTGTCTCCAAAGTATCTATGCCTCTATCAATGCTTCATTGTCTATTCTCTGAACTGAAGTAAACAAACTATTATTTTACCTTTAGAGTGTTTCTGTCAACTTCGAACTGAACCTTGACAGTTTTAGAATTTAAAAAATGGCATCCAGCCTTACAGGATTGTTGTAACATGTATTGAAATAATGCACTGAGAAAATAAACTATTAAACCTGTTAATTATTATAGTTATATATCTACTTGAGCTATAATAAATAATAACATGTGTTCTTTTAAATATAGGTTCATTATTATGATGTTATTTAGTCTGGCACCAGGTGCTAATTCAAATAAAAATACATGGGCACAAGTTTGTTGAATTAATTTAATTTGCTTAATTCAATGTTCATTTTCTACTTTCAGAAGTACTAAAGTAGAATTCTTTCTCTGAAATTTTCTAAGGGATTGCCTGTCTCCCATGGTTTCTGCCCATCTGGTAAGATCAGGCAAAGCCAATATGATTTGGGTCATTTCAATCAAATCCATGTTTTGGGACCCAGACCTATGACTTTTCTGTCACATCATATGTCCTATGGAATGATATCGCTTCAGACATCATGTAGCTCCTACTCCAAAGGTGGGAGATGTTCCAGAAGTCTTTACACTACTAATGGGTAGTGTGCCTATGGAGACTTGCTAGTTGTTTTCTGTTTGTGTGTCTGGATGCATTGGATTTTCTTTCTATTGGGCATGCAATACTGGAGGTAGAAGGGTTACTTCCGTTTCTAATTCTCCTTGAGGATTATGACTGCACCAGGGTAGAAAATGCAGTATCCACAGATGTAACCTGGTCTTATGCAGAAGGGCTACATCTTGGGATTTGCAGACATTTGTGGATTTATAATTGCTTTTATGTATTTGTGTATTATATGTTCAGAGAGTTTCAATGCAAAATTGGCTTTTGCCTGCCTACCATGTTTAATTTCTAGATGCTTTGTTTCCTACTTCTGCATTCCACCTGGATTCGGACATACTTAAGAAGTAAAGACTGGGTAGCTGAAAGAACTGTTTTTTTTTAATAAATCGGGAGGGGGAATTTACTTCTTTTTTATTTTTACCAGTTTGCCTTTTGTGAAATAAGAATTTTGTGACAAGTTTTGTTCACTATACTAGATGTTTGGGGATCAGAATTTTTCAAACTTTCAGTGTGTCGATCTAAATAATTGGTCCTATTAGAGGTTCAGTCATCCTAAGTATTCTGTTTCCAAGTGGTCTTCGAAAACAGTCCCATAGGGTAATTACTATAGAAATTCAAGAGAGTAGTGATAGAGATATGAGTCAATATAGGCAGGCCCACATGCTCCAGGAAGGATTTCTAGTAGTATACCAGTTGCAACTGGGCAAAAGTCCTCCTAGCCATGCCTTCCACTTGTCATCCAGCAGTAATCAAGAGTCTAGGAGGACCTTTGAGAGACAACAATAGAACCAACAAAGAAACATAAAACAACAAAATAGAGTTCAGTGCTTTCAAGTTTCATCTGTTTCATCCCAACTATTGGATGAAACATATTGATTCCAGAACACTATTCTATTGTACCAGGGCAAATAGGTAAAAAGAAAACTTTTGTCACTTATACAAAATACCATAGTGAGGAGGACAGAAAGGAATAAGACTGATAGGCCTATTTAAATAGAAACTGATAGGCCTATTTAAATAAAGAGTGAATCTAGTAATTCAACTGCCATCAGTCACCACAGTGTCTTGGGTGGTTGAAGAGGTCAAATGAGTGAAGGCACTGGTATTTTTTCTGCCGGCTAGAAAAATGGAGAAAGCAGAGCAGGGAGAAGTCAAATTGTGGTTTTTAAGGGTTTTGGAAAAGTTTGAGAAGTGGTTTCTAAAACAAATACAAATACACAAATTCACACAGAAAGTATATGCCAGTATTTTTAAAAAAAACATTTTAAAGAGGCCAGCTGATGGCCCTTCAAATTGCTTTAAGTGTAATGATTTCAAAGTCAAAAATCAAAGAGGAAAATGGGCTGGGTTCCTAATTAGAGAAATATTCCCACCTTTTTATAAACCTGCAATTCAGGTTTATAAAACCTGTAACATCTGCATATGCTGGTGTTCAGGTTACATTTGCCAAAAATTCCTGTTTCCACTTGTATTGAAAGAAAAGCATTGGCACATTTTCCTTCCATGTTGATTCTTTCTGTGAGCGTGCACTTTTATTGATATGTAGTTGAATGCCACACAATATCCTATACATCTAGTGTTTAATTTTAACTATATAACCTGCTGTTTCCCCAAATTACATCTGTCTGACTTGTAGTTATACATTGTTCACCATTGCTTTTCTCCTATAGGTAGATGTTAAAATATAGGACCATTAGAAGCTACCCAAAAGTATAATTCAGTCCAGTGGTGGGATTCAGCCAGTTTGGGTCGGTTCAGACAAACCTATTGTTAAATAGCTGGCTTGCCCCACCCCTTCCTGCCCCACCCTTTCCAGGAGTCCCCCTGCACCCCAGGTAAGTACAGGGAGGCCTACTAGACCCAAAACGTGGCATGGTGGGGGTATAGTGTGGCCCTCCTACAGCCCATTTTTGCTCTCTGGAGGCTGCAGGGAGGTCTGTTAGGCCCAAAATGGGGCTCATGGGGTGTGTGGCACCCCCCCTGCAGTCTGTTTTTGCTCCCAGGGGGGTGCAGGAGCTGAGTGCTGCCTGTCACATCCCCTGGCCATACCCACCATGGTCATGTCCACGCAGCCAGTCATTAGGGCATTGAACCCATTGTTAAATCATTTGATTCCCACCACTGATTCAGTCCTTTATAATAAGCTGTACAGTACCAGCACAATATCTGGGGTATCTGTCTGTCTGCATGTATGTTTGTATGCATATGTGTTCTACTGCATTAACCCAACTCTGCAGCCACTGCTGGAATAATAGCACAGCCTAATGATGCAGGAGACTTCCCTATATGAAAGCAGTTCAGTTGTTGGAATTAATCACTTTCTGTCTTTCCCATTCTAGGCAGTAATTGCAAACATTTGAAACTTGTCAAAGGAACAAAATTTGGCAGAAACCCTTTGGAAATTAAAATGGAGCCAACTTTGTTTTCTGCTTGGTCATTCAATATACTTAATGGCTTTTTTGAGTTTGTTTTTTTGAGTGGAATAGATTGATTTTTGTGACTCTGTTGATCGTATTGAACAACCAGAGGAATAATAGGAATAATTGATGAAACCTGCCCAATTATGTGAAAAAGGAAGTACACCCTCTTTGTGTTCTATGGTTTTACATACCAGGACAGAGTAAAAAAAATCTGGTCCTTAGCAGTTCATAAAATAGGTAAATACAACCTCAGATGTACAGCAATACCTGACATATTACACCATTGTAATCATTTATTTTACAAAAAAAAAAAAGCTGAAATGAAGAAGTCATGTGAAGATGACATAATGTAATAGTATGTTATATGTTGTTGTTTGAGGTTGTATTTATCTACTTTTAAGAACTGCCAAGGACCAAATGACTTACTATGTCCCAATATATAAAATCATAGAACTCATGATGGGTGTACTTTCTTTGTCATATGACTGTATGCTGCTTGACTATCAATAGTTCCAGGTGACGCACATTAAAATATAGTATTTTTGGTGAAAGGAATATTAAGGAATCTTATCTGCCCCCAAGAGTGCAGGAAAGGGTAATAAATTAAGTAAAACTCTATCCATGGTACATTTTGGAAATAGATGCTTTAACCCAAGCCAGGAGCAGGTGGACTATTGTATTTTCTTTTTCAAGTCACATGTTATGACTGAGGATTCATAGAAAAACTTTATTTGATTAAGTATCTGTACCAAAAATGCAAGGATGGGTAGTTGTTTTGAACCTGAAGATACATTTTTTTGTTTGGAGAGATTGCTGTGGATCACAGGGACTATAAAAGTTATAATACCAGCAATGGATGGGAACAGAGTTTTCAGCCTGTTTTCCTCTCTTACATGATGAGATTTAGTTTTTAAGATACATTAAGCATATTGGATGCTCAATGTAATTACGGTTATTTCCTTTAGTTTCTCACTGTCTACTGGCATTTGCTACCAAATGATGGCAGAATTTTTGTCAGTATGTGCCCTGCAGATTGTTTAGCTGATCTACAAGCCCTCAAATATCTGTTGGCTCCAAAAGTTTTTTTCTTGAAATATTCCTGAAATTATAGCAGCAGTAATAAACTCTTACCTCCTTAAACTTTTGAAATTTTACTAAACAAATAACCATGTGATCTATTGGGCTATCCTTTAAGAAAAAGGTAATGCGGTCTGATGTCACCAGAATGAACATTACATTTTACTTAATTGTATTGCTATTACACGAGTGGACAAAAAAAGCAGTCGGAGCAGGAACAATTTCTGGCTACTTGCCAGCTTCCTCATTAACCTTTCCTTGTGGAAAACTGGCAAGGAGCATCTGAAATCATGATCACCTGACTATGGAGGTACTGTGATGACCACAAGTTTGCAAATAAAACTCATCTGAATATTCTGGAAATTTCAATTCCAGTGGCGTAATGGGTCCTGGATTTTTTATGCATTCTTTAAGTTAGCAGATATTTAGATAGCTTGATTCAAAAATTGTTGTGGTACATTGCATCATTTGGGCTAACTTGAGAGTAGAAACAGACAAACAAATAAGCATAAGAATTTTAGTACAGGTAGCCCTCGACTTAGACAATCGAGCCCCAATTTTCTGTCAAGTGAGACATTCGTTAAGTGAATTTTGCCCCATTTGATGACATCTCTTACCACAGTTGTTAAGTGAATCACTGAAGTTGTAAAGTTAGTAACTTGGTTGTTAAGTGAATCTGGCTTCCCCATTGACTTTGCTTGTCGGAAGGTCACAAAAGGGGATCCCATGAACCCCAGGACACTGCAATCGTCATAAATATGAACCAGATGCCAGGCATCTGAATTTTGATCACGTGACCTATGGGAATGCTGCAAAGGTTGTAATTGTGAAAAATCGACATGTCACTTTATTCAGCATCATTGTAACTTTGAACAGTCATTAAATGAACTGGTGTAAGTCGAGGACTACCTGTGATATATGGATAGATTCCAGGTCACTAAGGATTTTAAAGGTCAGTACTTTTATTTGGAAGCAGATGGGCAAGCAGTAAAATTCTATGATTGTACATTGATTTTAGCAGTTTGATTTAATGAGCCACTGCAGCTCTGAAGAAGAGTTATTATATAGATTGGAAATGACCGATAAGACATTAGGATAAGAATGTGCAACACAGGCATAAGTGAAAGAATATCTAAATCAAAGCCTATGAAACAGTTTCAAGATCAGAAAGAATATAGCTCATAAAGTCCATGGCTTCCATTTATTTATAAACTGTTACTTAGAAGTATAGGAAATAAATTAGTTTGCACTTTCATTATAGGAGGATAAAAAGAATAGAAACCTATGGAAAAGGAATTCCTAGAGAAATTCTAAATGATGGGAGGAAAGCAAATATTCTTATGCTCAAAAACTATGAGGAGACTCCAAGGAAGTACATACCAGTCAAGCTAGCATCATTCCTCTAACCAACCTAGAGGAAATCATAAAGTGATTGGTCAGCAAGCAGTTTGAAAGCAGTGCAGTGATTACTAGAAGTCAGCATGGATATGACAAAAATAAGTCTTGTCAGGTTTATTTTTTGAAGTTCTTAATAAATTATTGGAATGCTGCAGACATAATATATCTTGTGTTCAACAAAGCATTTAATTAAGATGTTCTGATTAACAAAACATTTAAATATAGGTTAGATTACATGACTTTGAGGTGGATCAACTACTTAGAAATTCCTCATCAGGCTTGAATGATATATTAAGTTGCTACAGGATTTGATTCTCAATCATATATTAATATAGATTAATTACTTGATTGAAGGAATGTTTACCTCATTAGCAGATGACTCGAAACTGGATTGGGCAGAAGGCAGAAATAAATCCAAATAAACTTGGTAGGATTAGACAGATAGTGGGCTAAAAATAATATTGTGAAGTTTAACATGAATAAATGTACAATTCTTATTTTAAAAAATGGATTCAAAATATAGGATGCTGAAGACAAATTTGATGATCACGTGTAGAATTATTTTTTTTTCTACAATTGCAAGCCGACTGACTTTAGTTAACTGCACTTGAATTAATTGAAGATTTTATTTAATCTATAATGTACTACGTATGGCAATAGTCTAACATGGAAATGGCTACTGGAAATGGCCAGCTCCACCAAACGGTAACTGTTTGAATAACTCTACAAGTGGGAAGGAATGTAAATTTGGCCTTGGAAAGGGAACTTTTAAGGCAGGAGTTTCAGGAAAGATTGCTCAGGTTCTGAAAACAGAAAGCATGAGAAAGAAGCTCAGAATATTCCCACCTTGCCCTTGCTTAGTATCAGCTGAAGAAGAGAAAAAAAATCTAGCAAGATTTTAAGGTTCTGTTATTCTATGCTACAATAAACATTTCTGGAATTCCTGCTGCACTTATTTCTTGACCTCATCTTGTTTGAAGAGATAACAGTTTCACTTTGTTTAAAAAAAAGAAAAAGAGGCATTTACTTTCTAAAATGGAGGGTGCGAAATGTCATTCTAGCCAGATTCAAACTACCAGTAAAGGTGGATGTAGGACTAGCTACAAATTGCAAACCTGCAAGTTCAGAAGGAATATTATTCAGACCTTGGCTGACCTAAAAAAAAAAACTAAGTAGATTTATTAGTATTTGTATGGGTGACAGTGGAGAATTAACAGCTCTGTAGTAGACTTGAAAGTAAAAAACAAATCCAGAAAAATTGAATGGTAAATTAGTTCTGTATTACGGTATTGGTAACATAACTACACAGTATATACATGTAGTCACTAGGAATAGAGTTTGGCTCATGGAAGACTTCACATTTTGTCTTTATCATCCCATCCAGAAAACCTAAAACAGGTTTAACAACACTCTATGTGTAAAAAAGTTAATTAAATCAAGGAAGGGAAATAATTATAAGTACACTAGAATGGGAAACGGAAGCTGGTGAGTTCAAGTCATGAAAGCCAGCTGGGTGACTTTGGGGCAACTACTCTCTCTCAGCTCAACCCATCTCACGGATTATTGTTATGGTGGAAAATAAGAGAGGAAAGGTGTGTTGAATATATTCACTCCTTTGAGTTGTTTGTAAAAATAATAAAGATGGGAGACAAATATAAATAAAAGTTTAAGTTTCTTTCAAGCTTTCGTAACATCTTCCACAGAGCTTTTAATTGATGAGGAACAAGATAGTTGGTCACTTCTGAGGTTGTGGGTTGCTTTCCTATGCTTGAAGACTTCATTTAGTTTGCTGTAAACTATGTAGATACAGATTTTGTAAACAAATGGGGGGAAAGATTTTTCTACTAAGCAGTTTCATGAGAGGAATGGTACAGGTTTTGGCAGACAATAATGTGAACACGCTGAAGGATCAGAAAAATATATACAAGGAATAGGAATTGAAGTGCTGCCTGAATGGCTGAGTTTATACACCACACCACAGTAAGTCATTGCACCTGTTTGTGGAATATGCTGCCCATTTTGCCTCGTTATTTTTAACCATTAATGGTTCTTGTGTGTTTATTATCCAAATTCAATAATGGCGCTCCAGTATTGATCAATAAGCTTAATTTTAGGGAAAACAAGTAGCTACATGGGCCCAGGCTAAGAAGGCAATTTGTGTGTCTCATTAATCAGGCAGGTTGGCTTAGTATGCCAATTGCTTGTGTAGCAGTTTAGATTTCAATTTTGCCATAAAATAAGGGCTGTTTTATATTATTTTATATTATGCTGTAATTCTACTTTCATAGTAAGGTTCCCATTATGTTTACCCTTATACAGTATATTAAGGGCATTCACTTACAACAAATTTAACTATGCTAAATTATTTTAAGTTATCTACAGATGAAGAGGGTAAAGTGACCCTAGCTGAGATTAACTTGCTTTGTGTTAGATATTAACTCTGTCTTCTATAGTTTCCAACAAGGTCCTCTGTTCAGGCGGGAACAGAGCTTGAATCCTATTGGCTAAGAGGTCTGACAGCTCCCTATAAAAGGGCTGCTGTCAGACCAAGAAGTCGCTGGATTGTACAGACTTGTCTCACTACAATAAAGAGCTGTTGTTACGTTAAGCCTGTGTCTGTCCTCTCATTACCCGATCTAACACTTTGCATAATATGCAAAACCATGATACATATTTTTTAAAAACCTGCATTCAGAGGGATTTAATTCCAGTCTTAGAACACTTACACTAACCTAAGGGACAATGGGGTTTTTACTTAGCTTTAGCTTAGCTTGGCATATGAACTCAGCTATATATTTATGTAGTGTATGGCATATCATACAGGGACCAGCAATATGTATTAACTTTTCACCTAGATTAATAAATCACAATAAAATATAAATGCTAAAAAGATCTATGTTCAAATACTAATGTCTGGACCATCTAACCATTGAAGCACAGCATCGTTTATATGATGCTGATAAACAGATACTGTATATGCTTCCCTCGGCTTAATATATGTAATCCCTCATCTTACAACCAATCACGATACAATCCAGAGTTTGATATTGGACCCCACAGTCACACTGATGAGAGGATACTATGCTCCATTTATACTGTGAGTCCCAGTAGACACTGAGATACAAACCCTATTCAGGATTGCCCATTGCTGGTGTAGTTCAAAGCTTGGCATCCTTTTTGTGTGGTCATTTATATGTCCTTCTATGTCTGGTGTTTGGTGACCCTTTTGGCTTTCTTTTGGGAATTGATGTTATCATTATTGGGCAGATGTTGTACAAGTGCCAATGGGAGCTTCCTATATTTCAGTCTTCTGGCTGATAAATGAGGAAAGTTAGTGTGCACAGGTAGGAGTTGCTCATCATTTTTCTCTATTCTCTCACTAGTGCATCATGCCTTTGTAAAGCTGGTGGTACTATATGGCTCAGAACAGGAAGCCAGCAAGTCAGAGTGGTTTAGATACATCCACTTATCCTCATGGTGTCACTGAGTCTATGAACTCAGCTAAATGTGTTTTAGTCATCATAACATGGTTATGTGTATAAAGTGAGTCTGTAGGTTGAGAGTCACCTGACATATACTGAATTGGTAAAAAAGAAAATAATTAGGGCTAGATCCTGCTTTAGGGCTTTCATATTTGAACTGCTAGAATCTGGATAATCACTTGATGGCAGCAAAGAAAGTTTGCATATATCTAGTGGGCAGGCTTTGGTCCCACTGATCAAGCAGTATTATCTAGAACATGTTGGGAACCACTGATCTAGAGAGACCCGGAGATGCATCTTCTGTATCACAGCATCTGCCTTCTGGAATTAGGTCCCTCGAGATCTAGATGATTTCCCACATGGTATTTAGGAAGCTGTCAAAGACCTGGTTACAGTATTCTCCCAGGCTTTGGGGCAGGGTGATGGTTGATCTCCTACCTGACAGGTTGGCTTGGTTTACTGTATGTTTGATTTTGGGCTGCTTACAATCTGTCTTTTGTCTTTTTAAAATTGTAAGCCTGCCAGAATTGTTGGATGTGGGGTAGTCTACTTATTGTATAAATAACAAAGAAAGTAAATTTTTGTAGCCCATATATGGAAGATCTTACCTGCCAATGTTATATTTATTGTATCTGCATTCTAGTTAGACTTCTGATGGTTCCATTCTTTAAATTGTTAGAAGACTTTTTAAAAGTATATACATACATGCATGCATGCATGCATGCATGCATGCATGCATGCATGCATACATACATACATACATACATACATACATACATACATATTGTTTATGTCTTGTATAGGTAAAACAGAAGACGGACATTTTTGCAGACATTTCTTACTGGATTGCAGAAAGGAATCATGACTGACGTCGCACAGAAGACAGAAGTATGTATGAGATTCAAAAGGAAAGTACTTATAAGGAATTTTGCTGTTTCTCTGTAATCTCAAAATAATATAAAGAAGGTTAAATTTTGATTCACAAACAATACTGGGAGATAAAGTCATGTTTATGCAGACAGATTTATTAAAATTAAAATGTTTAACTAGTAGGCTTTTTTGAAATGAATGCCTTAATAGAATAAAATTTGTCCATAAAATATTAATTAAATTAAAATTTAATTCAGTTCTTAATCTGTATTGTATTAGTGTTAACATGCCTGAATGCTATGTTCAAAGGCATTTTGTTGATTTAGAGAAAATATAAAGATGCTGGAGTTGTGAAATATTTTGCAAAATATGAAACTGAAGGCTAGTTGCTAAATGTGGAAGTAAAGCACGTATAAAAATAAGTGGATAATAATAAATAGTTCATTGCTGAGTTGAAGATAGATAAGGGTACCTTGCCTGGATTTAATGTATTTATAGACAAACGTTACAAGAAATGCTTGTCACAACTTTGCAAGTGTGTTGACTGGGGCCATGAATGTGTGTATACCACAGTATGAAATCAATCCTTTGTTGTTGGTTGTGAATTTGAATGATTTGCAGTGAATATTAGACTATATGATGCAACAAAGAGAACTGATCTAATAATCATCAAAGATTAAAACATGGGTTTGATAAGGAAAATTGAGCAAATAATTGTAAGTTATATGTAAATGATAAAAACTAGGGCATGTTGATAAATTAATAGATCTTGTCAGAATGTTTGGAAAACAGACAAAAATGTAGACATGCTGGTAAAAGGTTGGTGGATAGTGTGAGATCTGTTTAAGGAATGAATGCTTGGTGAAAATTGGATGGGATCCTCTAAAAGAAGTGAAAAGTTTAAAACATCAAAAGCAATGTATGAAACAGTGCAGGGAATGGTGGAAGCAAGCATGGTTTTTAGAAATCGATGGAGAAATGAAACAAACAATGTTGGTAAAACTCCTTCAGGCAAATTTATACATTTTTGACATCTTTTCTTTAATTTATTTTGCCCACTATTTCTGCTTTTTTATTTACATAATACTGCTTTCATAAAAAATGAAAGTGCTAGATACAGCATGCAGCTACGTATCTAACACTGTGCAATGTATCTTCATTTGCTTCTGTCATCTTTTCCTGATCTTTGCCTTTTCTACATCTTCACTAAGATTCTGCTTTCTTCATCTAAACCTGTACAAAAGTCCTATGTGCCCAAACTTCGAAAAGGTGATATAAAGGATAAATTTGAAGCCATGCAGAAAACAAGGGAAGAAAAAAATCAGAGACGAACAAAAGAAGAAAAGCAAAGGCGAAGAGAACAATATATTAGAGAGAAAGAATGGAACAGGCGAAAGCAGGAGGTCATTTCCTTTGCAATTATTATTTGTTTCTATTGGTTTGATTTCAGTTATACTACAATGCTGGCATAGAAAATATATTTGAATCTTATATAAAAATGTACCAGAGTTTTTAAGACTGTCCACATTAATATCTTTGATCCATTATTCAGATGAAGGAACTTCTTGCTTCTGATGATGATGAAGAAAACTCTTCTAAAGTAGAGAAAGCCTATGTTCCAAAACTTATAGGTAAGGGAAATTTTATAAAGGTCTTGATCTCCATCATCAATGCTTTAGTATCATAATGTACATTGTCTAAAACTTTCCATTTCTGCACTATTACCAAAGTAATTTTTAATTTTAATTCTGGGGTTTTTAGATTTTACTGTGTTTTAATTGTCTCTATTTATCTGCCTCCCATGTCCATGTCCATGTATTTGTTTATTGTGTATGTGTTGTCTATTTTATATTTTATGTGTTTTCTTGTACGCCGCCCCGAGTCCTTCGGGAGAGGGTGCGGCTAAGAAATAAATTTTATTATTATTATTATTAAAGTTGAAGCAAAATGCCACTGCCCATCTGATAAATGTCTTTACTAGTAATATGTTAATATATGTATTAATATATATTAATAATATACTATTTTGGATGGATAGATAATATAATGGCAAGTTATCTTTGTGCTGTCCCATTTTAGGATGAAAAGATAATGGTGACTCAAGGTAATCCAGATGGCTTCCATGCCTAAAGCAGGATTAGAATTTAGTCCCTTAGCTTCTATCCCAGTGCTTTAAACTAATCTACCAGTCTGGAGCCACCTTATTCTCCAGGGTGTGTTTTCAAGTGATTTGATTACCATAGCAGGCACAGAATATTGCAACTTCCCTGCTGACAGGGAAAAGTTACAAGTTCGGTAATCTAATTTGACAACAATAATTTGACAACTGCTGGTTTCCCCATTGTTTGTCCTTATAAGAAGCTGGCAGGGAAGGATGCAAATAGTGATCACATAATTTTGCAGTACTGCAACAGTCATAAATTCAAGCCAGTTGCCAAGCACTAGATTGCAATCATGTGAATGCATGGGTGCTGCGATTGTTCATAAGTATTCTCATTCAGCACCATTGCAACTTCAAATGGTTGCTGAAGAAATAGTTGGTAAGCAAGGACTATTCATATAACATATTTTGCTCGTTGAACTCTACTAGTTGCTTACATGTTTCAGAACTAATTTAAAGTGCTGATATTTAAAATTACTCTCCACAAGCCGGCATCTATGTATCTGTAGAAACTATACTACTTCATAGCTCTTAAACACCTTTCAATAATAAAATTAGTGGAGATAGCCTAAACACACTTATTTTGCAAACTCTTGGCAGAAGTTTTACTCTAACCCACATTCACAATAGCCTAATCTTAATTGTGAGATTTGAGGAGGAGAGCTTGGATAACTACTTCATTATAGGAAAAATATACATAAAATGCTCCTAGATTTTATGGATTCATATGTAATTTTTACTGTAGACATTATAATTTCTTTTTTGAAATCTGGATTATTGTTTTATTGCTTCAAAGGTCTCTTTTGGGGTAGCTCGGAAAATTAGAAAATATTAATATTTTAATATTACCTACATGAATCAGAAAATAGACCTAGAGGTATATTGGAAGCATTCATTTTTGTTTTGTTTGCTCATAGGAACTGTCAAAGGAAAGTTTGCAGAAATGGAAAAGCAGAGGCAAGAAGAAGAAAAGAAAAGGATGGAAGAGGAGAGACAACGAAGAATTGAACAAGATTCAATAGAAAAAAGAAAAATTCAGAGGGAACTGGCCAAAAAAGCTCATGAGGTATGATTATTGAGCTTGGTAAAATATGCTTCATATATAAAAATAGCCATGCAAATTTGGATAAGGATAGTAGTATTCAATTGTAGTTTCAAAGGGAAAGCCTTCATATTGTGGATGAAATGGTTTTTTAAAAAATATTAGTGTTGCACTGTACGTGTGTAAATATTTTTAACACTTAGTTATAACATGTCTCTTTTCATCTGTATTAAAAGAGTAACCTAATATTTTAAGTTGTTGGCAAATTACTTTTATTGATCTGATATTCTTGCACTTTTTCTAGTTAGAATAAATGTGCTTTCTTTTTGCCAATAAAATAGCTTATTTCCAGAAGGGACTTAACTTCTATGGAAATTCTTGCAGGAAGAAGGGAATGGAATTAAATTTTATCCAGTCTAGATGCAACTCCTGGTGCTGTATCTATGACCTGTTCAATATTTTTCTTTTCCAGCCGGCCTGGCCTGTTAATTTTAACTCATTTTTTAAATGTATTGTTCCATAAATTCGATTTGTTTTTTTGGATATATATTTAATTTCTTTTTAACTTTTGGGGTGTGTGTTTTTTAATGTTGTACGCTGACCTGAGTCCTTTGGGAGAAGGGCGGCATATAAATCCAATAAAAACAAACAAACAAACAAACAAACCATAGAACACAGACTCTTCCATAAATTCTTCTAGCAGGATAGCCCTATTGGCCAAACTTCACTCAGAAGTAGTTTTCTTTTTCCCTAAGCCAAAAAGTAAAATAAATCAAGCTGAACTTGAGTCACTAACCACTTGTAGTTTCAGTAGTTTACTTGCAGTATGAGGGTGGGAGAGTTGGTTCTTTTGGCTTTTTCAGTGGCATCCATTTTTTATAGTATAGAATTTTATAGAATTCATTTTATTAGAGTTATGCTATTGTATGCTGTGCTTAATGTTAAACTGGTAAATGTTTTTTAAGATCTTTGTCCTGGGATCAAAATAAGATTTCCTTGTATTGAAAATTACCAGTGAGATACATAGGTTGGGCTTACATATTACTCTAAAGCATAATGTTGTTTGAATTTTGTATTTGTGAATTATATTTATTATATTGATAATGGCTTATTCAATAAATCATTAAAAACACGAGAATGCAGACATTGAGGAAAATGAGGTAAGATGTTTCTAGTTTTCTTTGAACAAAAAATAACCATGCTTTTTATTGGGATACAAATATTAAGAAGCCAGACATAATACTATAAATGAAACTTGTGTTCGAAGTATCTTTGCAAATTATTACTATTTTAAAATTTTAAAAGCACAAGATTCAATTTAAAGACTGTCCCGAGACTGAAGTTTTGTACTAAAATTCCTATTTAAAAATATGGAATAAAATATACCAAAATGATTATGTTGTAAACTAATGTTTATATTGAGAATGATGATTGTGTCCGTGATCATATGTAATTACTAGACATTAAATAGCACTAGATGTTTTAGTATCCTTTATCAGGATAAAAACTCATATTAGTTCAGTAAGTTATTTTTAGATTACCTTTATAATATGTGCATTGCATTTTTCTTCCAAACTATTTGTTTAGCTGTATAATTATAATTAAACGTTACTAAGAAATCACAGAAATACTCTAACTATATTTTAACTTTAGTAAGTAATCCTTCATATCTCTGTTATTAGCACTAAGGATTCATATGTACATAAAATGGGGAGGACAATGCATTAAATTTAAATCATTTGGAATTTTCATTTCATGATAGTGTAACAAACTTTCCGCCCTTGAAATGTACTTGTTTTATAGTATATTTTGTATTCATTGCTGTAGAGTGAACCAAAACTAAATTTAATAGATTTAATATTATTACTGTAGACATGAAGATGCTGTACACATAATGATGCTAATCAACAGTTCTACAATTCATAGTAGTTTTATGAGAATAGCACGTAGTTGTTGCTAATTAAAACCTAGGACAGTTCATTTGTAATAAAGAGATCATATGTCATGGTTTACATTGATAAAATGAATGTGAACTAATGCTAAACTAATTAATAGAGAAGAGTAAATGAACATAAGCATTAAAAGGTAACCCAAAAATAATAATTCAGATTAAAACTAAGGAGGTCTAGAAAATTATGTTATAAATAAAACAGTTCCAAAAAAATTGACCATGTTGTTTAAACGTTTTCTTCCTCCTTTGCCAAAGTCAGAGAAGTAGTTCAAATTTGACAAAGTACATTTATCAGCAGTCCACTGTCACAAATCAGTTAAAATCAGACAAAACACTGTAGAATGATCATTCTTAGCGCCAGCGTTCATGTCCCTCTAAAATATAATGCTTAATGTGTTAAGAGGTTCTAAATGTTGGTGATGTAGCTCAAGGTTCATCTTTAATGCATATCACATAGTTGTTGTCATTGAAATCAAATGCTAGTTTCTTTAGAGAAAGAATGTTATAGTCATTAGATTTAGATTTAACACAAAAAAGATACTGAGCAGGTAGAATGAAGAACGGATGAAGAATACAAGAGAACAAGACCAATTTGTTTTACACGTGGCTCAGTTTGGATAATATGCAATATCCGTATCTGTATTTGAGCTGACACCACAGCTTTGAAATTATTTGCTGATGGAATTCAATAAAATGAAGAAAAGAAGGGTTTGGGGTATTGATTTCCAAAGGAAAAATTGTACCGAGAAAACACATTAATTGGGACATCAACTGTAATTGTATGAACAAAATATACCCCTAACCATGCTTTCCTAGACTACAAGGGATTTTCAAATCATGGGACAGGAAAAAAAAGGGATGGTATTCTTTGCAATAAAAATAATACAGTTAAATTTATTGTCAAGTTTCTGCAGTATGTGGTTTTTAGAGTTCAGCAACTATTATGGAAATTTTATCATGGCTTTCATTCCCAAACTCTGTACTACATGTGCCACGGTGGTGCAGTGGTTAGAGTGTAGTACTGCAGGCTACTTCTGCTGACTGCCAGCTGACTGCAATTTGGCAGTTCAAATCCCACCAGGCTCAAGGTTGACTCAGCCTTCCATCCTTCCAAGGTGGGTAAAATGGGGACCCAAATTGTTGGGAGCAATAAGATGACTCCGTAAACTTCTTAAAGAGGGCTATAAAGCACTGTAAAGCGGTATATAAGTCTAAGTGCTATTGCTACAGCATGGGGCGTGGGCACAGCAGCAAACTCACAAGGCACCCTAGCATACCAAGAATCACTAGAAGTGCCATAGATCGAGAAAGTTTGGGAATCTCTGAACCAGGGACTTGCCAATCTTTTTCTTTCTTTTTCATACTTCACTATGATTTTTAAAATGGGCCTCAGTCCAAAGCTGGTAGATAGACTCTGTTCAGCTTGATAGTTTACAAGCTGTTTCGTTTTAATTTATGGAAGTAGGAGGAATGAAAATACTATCTCCTTGTTGAGTTCTCTCTGAAAGCATGAGTTTAATACAAATTAATACATAAATAAACATACATCAAGTGTATTTATTGAAAGCAGAAGTGCATTATATTAGCACTTTTCAGTGTCACATTTTGAAAATTGCTTATTCAGATTCAAGAATATTTTATGCTTTTTTTAAAGGTGAAGGGAAAGGAACAAAAGTAACAATATTGTGTAAAATTCTTATTTAATAGATTGATGAACAGTTAAACAATTCGGGAACTGAATCGACATCAGAGGTAATCAGACTTTTTTACAACACAACATCCACCTATTTCTGAATCACTGTAATTACCATAATAATGAATCTGTTCAAAAGCACTGTGTCAAATAAAATTTTGGGAAGGCACAAGATCACAATTGAGAACACAGTGTGAACATAATTACTTCTGCCTAATTTTCTTTCAGCTTTATAAAATGACCTTTGTGGTTCTCAGTTATTAGTTAGTGAATACTTGTATACTGTTTTACCAAATTTGTTTTCTGACTGATGTTATCTTCTTTATAACTACTTTGATCAAATTTTGCAATGTGGTTTAGCTAAATGTGAGCAGCTTTTTGACCCTAAGTGCGACACAGATCGTAGATTACATGCAATACACACATTTATTCAAGTTTTACTGTGGCTTTCTGAAAAGTCACATTTAGCTATGTTACATACATATTTAAATAGGCTGTAGTGAGTTCAATTTCAAAATGTCTGATTCAATAAATACACTAAGCTAAAATTAAGCAAATATGACTTCAGGTGATCACTCACTCATTTACTATATATATCCACCATTAACTAAGTGGGTTCACACTGAGTACTATGGTATAATGTGGTTTGTTGGGTTTGGATATATCAAGTTGTACAAAGACAGCCACTGTGTTTGGAAATCAAAGGTTATGCATCAGAATAACTACTTTAGCAACCTAGTGCAAATAATGGCTAAATATGATCCAGCCACACACTCGTGAACCACTCTGCCTTAGAAACAGAATATGTATATCTACTGTAAACGTAAGATGGATGAATGACTGAACTGTGCTCAGTAAAAAAACAGCATTAGACTTAATGCATCTGCTAATGTGATACTATTAGTCATATTATATGGAATTTGTGTTATTCTTGTTATTAGTTATAATTATTCTATTATCTTGATTGTACCTTTAGATAGCGTGCCCGTGTGCGCGTGCACACACACAGAGTATAATTCTCATCTACCATGTATGTACAGGCAATTTACCAATTCAAATCATATAGCTGTTAGTCATCTCTTAACAACATGGATTCAGTGTCACATCCATTGTGACACACATGCTTAATTACTTATAGTAGCATAATTATGCAATGTAACTTTAAAGCAACATGCATACATATTTTAATTTTTTTCATAGCCAAATGATATTCAAGTGACGAAAGTCTCTAATTCACACAATTTAACTACTTGTGTACTTAAGCAGTTATTCTACACATTTCTTTAACTGAAATTTATTGATATTTACAAATTGATTTAAATAATTCTTGAAATCCTTGTTATAACTTACCTTTAACGGAGTCTTTAAAAATGTAAGTTCATCCAAGCAATTGCCTACTATTTTAATAATTAACATTTAGATGATTCTAGTCAATGCTTGTATGGGGTTTTTGTTGAGGATATTTTGAACTACATGGTATAAATAACATGGATTATAAAACTAATGATGCAGACATTGTATTTTTAAATTTCAAATAATAATTATTGAATTTTTAATACCTGATTGCAGGTATTGTAGTGTGACATAATTTGAAATATACATTGTACTTCAGTTTAAATAATTAATTTCTGATGAAATTAATTATGGTTTGGGTATTTAAACAAAACTGAGTTGAACTGTTAAATATCCAAAAATGTAAATAATTGGATCTGTAATACTATAAAGCAGAAATATTTATATGATATTTAGATTAAAAGAGTCTAATGTATTAAGTTAGCATGTTTCTGTAGCAGACAATGGATCTTCCATATGCTTACAGTCAATGTTCTCTATGTTGTAGCTGAATGGGGTAACCAACGCAAGATTTTTCCATGCCTTTTATTTATTAGGCATCAATATGTATTGATGAAACAACATAATATGGCTTTGGCTTTATTTACAGGGAACAGAGATCTTAGCAGGAACAGAAATGGCAAAAAGGAAGGCTGAACTAATAGCAATATTTTGCATAACACATTAAATAGGACCGTTGGATTATCTTTTCTCCTGAGAAATAATATTGTAATAGGAATTTTTGGTACCGAGTGCAATAGAGCTCTGGCAATATATTGGCTTAATATTTATACATATTCTGGTATAATTCTATATGCATTCGACATAAATCAAAGTGATAGCAGTAATCCTACTAAATAATATTCAATTAATATGGCATTTCTATGGATTATTTTGTTTAAAAGCATATATTTAATCTTAAACATGTTGATGGGCACTGGCTATTTTTTAAACTGAAGTGCATATTTCATATTTTACATTTAGCTCTGCTTTTAATGCTTGTAATAGTACAATTAATTTTTATGTAAGATGGCTCAGTCAACTAGTCTCAATGCTAAATTACATATTCAATTTTTTTCAGATTCTTTTTAAAGAGCTTAGTGTTGAAAAAGAGCATAGGAGCTAGTATTTCATTTTAAACAAAGTTTTCTTGTGTACAACATAATCTTTAAGGACTGAAGTAATTGTCACGATGTTAAAAAGTTTGCTAGGCCTGAACTGCCTAAACTGACACTCAAGAGTTAAACTAAGAAAGCTTTATTGCGCAGGTCATAAAACAAAAAGTTCTTATCTGAAAGTGATTTATTGCGCATGCGTTTACACATTCCAGATCCTAATTCCTTTCTTCTTTGTTCGGCTGCCAGCTTGGCAGACGTAGCTTTCATTATCAAAATGTAACAATTAGTTATTTTCTGTTTCATTTACTTTTATTATTTTCGTATTAAAGTTTGTTTATTAATTAGAATATACTTGTCAAAGACTTTTATTTTATTTTTTAATATCTCAAAAGATATGCGGAAGGGAATCAGCCTCGGTCCATTGATCTCAGATTTCCCCAGGGCGTTTTTCCCCTGACAGTAATTATGATTCCTATTTTCCAAATAAGCAAGACATATTTTAAATATTTAGTAGACACCACGGTAGTATTGCTAATAGATTAATCTAGAATTTGAAGTTAATTGATTGGGTATCTTTTAGTCAACTACTCTGCCTTTCAGCCCTTCATAAAAAAAAGTTTCTATCATGACCAAACTTTCATATAGATCATGTGTTTTGCAGAAAACAGATAAATTTTTGTTGATATTCCCTTCCATACAGGTAGTTCTATTTTTGAAGCAGTTTTTTTTAGGGATACAAAGAACTTTAGGGGGGAAGGGAAACTACTATTGGATTAATATCCTTTCTGATATCCAATCCAACAGACTGAATTGTCAGATTCAAATCATGTATAGTGCAAATTTCTACATGGGAAGAGCAGCTTCCTTTGATGTCTGGCTATCCAAAGGTTTTCCGTTTCTGGAATTTCTATGCAGTCAAGAGATTTTGTCCATTCACTGTTTAAACATTGAATATTCTATGGAAAGTAAATTATTTACAGGCATTGGCAACTACCCTATTCAAATATTCATGCCAATCTTTGTTTTTAACAACAGGAAGGTGATGAGTCACTGCTAGTTACCGTAGTTCCAGTAAAAGCTAACAAATCACCTGGAAGGATGAAAATAAGTTTTGAGGACCGAGAGAGAGAAAGAGAAGAACAAGAAAGAAGAAAGATTGAAGAAGAAAAGCGACTGAGATATGAGCAGGAAAAGGAAGCCCTAAAGGAAGTCAAATATTTTTCACCAGATGTGGTAAGCTAATTGGCATGTAAAACTGTTGCATGACCTCAAAAGCATATTTATTTAGAAATAGCCCTCCTCTGTGAATGAAGGGAGAGTTTCTTCCAGGGAAGTAAGAGCATAACTGTGGAGAAAATTGTTTTAGGCCGAATGTCTCAAAAGAGTGCAAATCTGAGAAATGAACCTTCTGTATAGGATGAAGAGGAAAGCTTTGATAATGAAACCAATGAAGCTCCCTCTCCTGGTAAAGTTAAATTAACATTTGAAGAATTGGAAAGACAAAGACAAGAGAAGGAGAAAAAGCAAGCAGAAGAGGACGCAAGGCTTCGTTTGGAAGAGGAAAAACGCGCCTATGAGGAAGCAAGGCAACAAATGGTAAGCATGTTTGTTCAAACATATAAAGCCAGGAGATTTGTGTAACATGGGATATTGCAGGATGATTTTATTATCATATAATGGAGGATTTATCCCATTTAAAAAAATATCAAAGATTTACAGGGTCTTGAAGTTCCTTGTTTTCCATTTCTCAAGCATTTCTTCTTCCTCTTTCATTCTTCCCCAGCACATGGGACCAAAATGTAATAATAATAATAATAATAATAATAATAATAATAATAATAATAATAATAATAATAATAATAATAATAATTTTATTTGATTAGCCGCAACCCTCTCCCGAAGGACTCGGGGCGGCGTACAATCAAGCTGATAAAAAATACACATAAGACAAACATATATACAAAAACAGAGACATATACATATGTGCATGGAGGAGGATGGACTTAAGTGAAAGACAGTTAAAAAACACAATTTAAAATCCCCTAATAAAATTACCAAGTTATTGGAGGGTATGCGGTTTTTTTTATTCCTGGTGGTTGGAGAATTTCTTAAAATAGAATTTTTACAGAGGACAATCCTGCTACTTGAAAATTTGCTAATTTCTTCATTCTCCAGATGCATCTTATATTCTCCTGAGAAAATCTTCCCAAGTATTCTGGGATCTGTATCTTTGGGTGGAATTCCTTTGGCTGGATCAAACTTTCCATAAGCAAAAGGCATTATTTTCTTGGTGGAGAACTCAAAATCCAACTTTTTTTTTTAATACTGGGGTTTATATAAAAATATTAGTAATCTAATATTTGCTTAGTACAGTTTAGCAGAATGCTATTCTTGAACTTTGGGACAAAGTAAATATACATTTTTTATTTAACACTCTATTTGTCATTATGATTCTGTTTAATAATAATAGTATCACTATTGATAGCAGACTTAGTAAACTGTAATTGAACTTAATTTAACCACCATTATTTTTAGAGTTAATTGTTGAAAAAAGCTTTCTTTCTTTATTGATAGGGCCCAGTTTGTGCGAGTTGGAAGTAAGTTTCCAATTCCATCTCCTTGAGTACGGGTTCCCTACAGGGCTGTGTCCTGAGTCCATTATTATTCATCTTGATGACCCATGACTGCTGGGCCACGTCTGCTACGAATCATATTGTGAAGTATGCAGATGACACGGCAGTGGTGGGTCTTATCTGGGATGACAGTGAAGACTCTTATAAGGAGGAGATGAAGGCTTTGGTGGACTGGTGCAATAAAAATAACCTGGTTTTGAATGTTAATAAAAACAAAAGAGATCATTGTTGATTTCAGAAAGAGTCAGCATAGTCATGCTCCACTTTGTATTAAGGCTGCAGCTGTGGAAGTGGTCAATAGCATTACATATCTGGGAACACAGGTAATGAACAATCTGTTAGTCTCTTCATACGTTATCTTTAGCAAAGTGTACAAACCAGTGTTTGCATTTTCTGCATCAGATGAGGAGAGCACATCTTTCTCCTTCTGTCCTAACCACTTTTTACAAAGGCACTATTGGCAGCGTTTTAACAAACTGCATCAATGTTTGGTTTGGTGGCAGCAGTGCCTCAGATAAGAAGTCCATACAGAGAGTGGTAAGGACAGCTGAGATTATAGGAAAGCTCACTTCCCATTATTCAGGATACTGCTTATAAGCTCTATGTGCTTAGAGCTTGAAGCATTGTTAAGAGACCCCCCCACACCCACTTCACGGTCTGTTTCTGTTGCTCCCCTCAGGGAGGAGGTTTCAAAGTATCTATAGTGCAACTACTAGATTTTGCAATAGATTTGTCCCTTATGGCATCAGTCTTGTAAATTCGCTGGATTCCCTTTTTGTTTGCCATGTATTATGTATACATTCGAACTAGACTGTGATGTTTCTCTGCATCATATACGTGTGTAGATGTGGGTATATGTATAATCAGTGGTGGGATTCAGCCAGTTCGCACCACTTCAGGTGAATCGATTGTTAACTTTCTGAGAAGCTTGGTTAACTGGTTGTTGGAAGAAATCATTAGGGCAGAGAACTGATTGTTAAATTATTTGAATCCCACCACTGTGCATAATGGTTATCTTTTGAGAAGATAACTGAATGCAACAAAATTTCATTTTAATGTATACTGATTAGGGAACATTTAAAATGACAATAAAGTTTTTATTCTATTCTATTCTATTCTACACCTAACACATCACAGTAATTAGGCATTTTGCAAATTAATGGCATATTTGAACCTTTTGAAAGCTGCTTTAAAATATATTCTTTCCCCAAAGAGAAATGAAGAAAATGAAGACGAAGCTGAAAATTCTGTCAAGGAGTTCCGTCCTGGAAAACTGAGACTAACATTTGAGGAAATAGAAAAACAAAGGCAAGAGGAGGAAAAAAGAAGAGCAGAGGAAGAGGCCCGGAGGCGTATAGAAGAAGAGAAAAAAGCATTTGCTGAGGCAAGAAAAAGCATGGTAGGTATCATTTTAGCTATTCCAGGTAGCTTTAGCTGTTCATTTTTGCTAGATTCATTTATCAACCATTAGTGGCATTACATAAATGATTTAACATCAACTTGTAGCACTGAAAAAAACAAAAGCAAGCCCCTCCCAACAAATCCCAAACCTAAGCCAAAAGAGCTAGACTTCTCTGTGAATCAAGGATCCTGTGGAGTTTTCCCTGGGGAAGAGGGTTAAATAATTTTTACTGGTGTCTCTTTCATGTACGTCCCTCCCCACAGTTTTCTTGTGCTGTTTTCAGTATTCTCAAATCTTTGAGGGCAACCCATAGTCATAACGACTAACACTAATTGATATTTATTTCGATCTGCTGAAACATTAAGGCTGAAAAATTAGTGCCAATTTTTAAATCTCAGCTCAGACTGAGGAAATATGCTGATTTGTTTATTAGTTTGAATGAAGTTGGATCATGTAAATGTCTTTACAGTGGTATTTATTTATAAAATTTATTTACTACCCATCTTGTATCCAAGGACTCCTGGTGTCTTATTTCAGATTGATAATCCAAACTCTCAAAATTTGACCAAAGCATTAATAAAGCTAAATGTATTAGACCATATAATTATCAATATGTAATCTATAATTTAATGTTTATACTGAACCCTTTGTTAATGAACCAGATTATTTTTTAATAGGGGCCAGATGATGAACTTTCACTAATGTCAAAAACTGCATCTCAAGAATCTCTGACGCCTGGAAAACTGGATATTAATTTTGAAGAGTTACTGAGACAAAAAATGGAAGAAGAAAAAAGACGCACAGAAGAAGAACGCCGACAAAAACTGGAACAAGAGAAGCAAGAATATGAACTGCTCAAACAAGAAATGGGACAGGTCTGTGTTTTAGGTTGTGAAATATTTACCTCCTTGATAGCAGACTTGGCTAACAAAAATTTAATTTATAAAATATGTAACTTTTATGGTTAAATGATTTTAATTAAGGAATACTGAGATGTTCTGAGCTTGTTTTTTTGCTTGCAGACATTTTCATTACTTGATTAGGTAACATTATCAATGCTATTGAGTCAGGGGTTTGCTCTCTGTAGTGCCTTGCCAGTGTGAATAGGGGTGTGGTTTTCTCCTTGTTCCTTGATTAAGGTAAGTGTTTACTGCTTGTCTATTTTTTGTTAATCCCTGCTTATCTGGATATAGGCCTCTGGAGATGTTTTCTGGTGTTATTTCTTTCTTAGCTTTTTTATTGTTTCTTTTGAATGGTGTGTAAATGTGGTTTAGCTCTATATGTTTGTCATTTGTAATTGGATTTTGTTCAGGTATTCTTTAACTGATAATTTCAAACATTTTATTCTAATAGGAGGAGGAAGAATGTGAAACCTTTGAGCTAAGCAGGGAATATGAGGAACTGATAAAGTTAAAAAGAAGTGGTTCAATTCAACCAAAGAACCTAAAGAAAAAATTTGAAAAAATTGGACAATTATCTGAGGAAGAAACACAAAAAAAAATTGAAGAAGAGAGAGCAAGGAGGAGAGCTATGGATCAAGAAATAAAAGAAAGAGAAGCAGAGAAATTTCAGGAGGTATGCTATTTTTTAAGTATATAGAGAAATAATTTGTGGCCATCATTTAAACAGTTGTGACTGTCTGGATACTGGAGGCTTCCCAATATAATTTTAATACATTTTATAGTTTGGTCATTATCATGTGTCAGCTTAAGAGAAAACAGATGTGGCTGTAACAAGTGAGCATTCAAAAGAAAATGAGAGCAAAATGTTATCAAGGAAACAGGATTCTGGATCTGCATAACAATCTCTGATAATCTTATACATTTGGTTTCTTTATTTATATCCCTCCTTTATTGTTTTTATAAATAACTCAAGTCAGTGACTAATGCTCCTCCCTCTCAAATTTTCCCCACAACCCTGTGAACTGGGTTTGGCTGAGGAAGTGTGACCCAAAATCACATAGCTGGTTTTTATGCCTATGGCAGGACTAGAACTTAGTCTCCTGTTTCTAGCTTGGAGTCTTAATCACTAGACCAATCTGGCTCTCAAATTAATCCTGTTTTATTTATTAAATACTCACATCTTGCTAGTTAAGTGACAGGTGCAATACCAATTGTATTCTCTATGTTGTAACTGATAATGTTACCTAAATATAGAAAATACGAATTCAAATCTACAAATAGTAACATAATAAATGCTTGTGGGCAAAAACCAAATTAAACCCAGGTACCATATGGATAGAAAGGATACACATTTAACAAATAGTCTAACAAATAACAACAATCATTAATTGGTTCCGGGAGGCACAATGAATACCAAAAACAATGACTACCAAACCATTTTTCCCCATAAAGAATAATGTAATGAGTCCCAAGGCAACTGACACCTGGAAGTTCTAGCTTGCGCACTGATTACCAAACAATATCGGGACAAACTTTTTGCATCAAAATGCATTGGGTACAAAATCTGATACGTTTCAAAGCAATTGAGTAGCAAGATACCAACCACTGTACATTTATTGTAGAAATTTTCAAAATGAAATTAATTGTGAGGAATAAAATTCTTGGTAAAAGGTGAACATAATGTTTGCTAGATCGAATTACAGTCCCTTTGTAGAAACTACCCTCTAACATCTTAAAAGTACGCTTGATATCTAGGAACGTTTGAAACGTGAAGGTTTCAGGATAGTGCATAATCTGGTTTAAATTACCTAACATATTCTAAGTCAGGCTATGCTTGACATTCTTCCAAGCCCACAGTTAATGGAGCTCAGCTGGCATCAGAGGTGGAATTCAGCCGGTTCGGACCGGTTCCCCCAAACCGGTAGTGGAAATCACGGTTAGGGGCACCCACCTGCCTGGCTCTATGCCATCCTATTTAGGCACATTTTCAAGCCATGTGCATGTACGCAAGCCACATGTGCAATCAAAGTACATGCATAGAAGGCTGAGCACACCCGGGGGCGCACGCTCACATTTGCGAACCAGTAGGGAAAGTAAGTGACTACCATCTCTGGCTGGCATAGTAACTGGGAACATAAGTGAACATAAACCTGTTTTTATTTCATGTGCACGAAAGTGCAGTCAGTTTCCAGGTACAATTAGGAGTTCTGCATTTAAAGGCCTAGTAGCTTAAGCTCTTTAAAAAAACCTGGCTTTTAAGTTTTAGTGACTAATTTGCTTTTTCCATTTTTATTTTAAACAATTTACATGCCTCACTGATTTTCTCTGGGAGTTCAAGGCAATATATATATTCTATTTTCCTATTCATTTATATTCCAAAACATCCCTGTGAAATATATTGGTATGAGAAAAAAATGATTGAGCCAGAGTCATTCAGTGGATTCGATGAATTTAGAACCTTTTCATGTTTAAGATGACTAATAAATATGTATTTGAACTCTGCAAATTAGTTATTCCCAAAATATGAATTGTGTAGGCTTAAGAGAAAGGTTGTATTGTGTACAAATCTGCAATTCATTCTTTCAAGATGGTACTGTTCAATCCAAATTCCTGAAAACTTCTCGTTTTTTGTTCTTTGAATTCTTGCAAGAATTACCTTTTCAGCTATAAACCCGTATTAATGTCTATGTGGACATTTATTTTGTATGAGATTTTGCATAGTATGTACACCCAAAGCATGTATTGTTTCCACCTTTCTGCTCTGTACTTGTTTGAGGGACTGAGTTTAATCTAATCCACTGACTCTTCCTAAACCTTTATTTGCTTAAACCAATTATCATAACTTTATTTCTTTTGTCTTGAAAATAAGCAACTAGGTTTTTATTGAGGTACGGCAATTATTGTGAACAGTATTCTGTTCTCTCAAAAAGAGTAGACAGTACTCTTGAACGAGTACTTTAACAGAAGCATAATAAAGCTTCAGGTGTTCTTTTTCAGTTCTACTTTTGTTTGAAATGGAACATTAACATAGAATTTATAAGTTAGGGATTAAAGATTTGGAACAATACCCAATGTACCACGTTTCCCCGAAAATATGACATGTCCTCCCCCCAAAATAAGCACCTTGGACCACCCCCCCTCCAGCCAGGCAGAGCGCCACTCACCAACCTAGCAGTATCCCGAAGGCACCAAGCCGTGGGAACCGGAGGGGTGTGTGTGCAAAGGTGCTCGTGTTGCTTGGCGCCTTCAGGATACTGCTAGTACCACTATTCCCAGCTGAAGGAGGTTGCTGGGTGGCTGTTCTCTTGCAAGTGGGCTCCCGAAGAGCTAGGCACAGCCTCAGGGGCGAACAGCTGTATTGCGCTGTCGCAGCAGCACAACATAGCAGCCATGAGGTGACCATGCTCACGAGCAGCCGCCTGGGAAACCCTTTCCAGCTGGGCACAGCGCCATTCACTGACCTAGGGGTATCCCGAAGGTGCCAAACCGTGCGAGTGCTTGTTCCCTGCCCCCTGGCTCCCACGGCTTGGCGCCTTCGGGGTACCCCTAGGTCAATGAATGGCGCTCTGCATGAAAGACTCCCACAACCATAGAGCATATTCCCAGAGCAGCCACTGCTGGAAGACTTGGCAGGTGACCTCCGGGGTTTGGAAGCCGCAGAAGCCATGCTGGGATGATGGCAGTGGCGCCCTGGCCCTGCAGGGAGAGCTGGGGCCAGGGCATGGTGAGGCTGGGAGGCACGTGAGTGGGGAGTGGAACAGGCACTCACACAATCCCTTCTGCAGCCGTGCAGAGCACCATTCATTGATCTAGGGGTATTCCCAAGGCGCCAAGCTGCGGGAGCCGGGGGTGGGGAACAGGCGCTAATGCGGCTTAGCGCCCTTAGGATACCCTTAGGTCAGTGAATGGCGCTGTGCCCGGCTGGAAAGGGGATTTGCCAGGTGGCTGCTCATGAGTGTGGTCACCTCATGGCTGCTGTGTTGCACTACTGCAACAGCGCAACACAGCCATTCGCCCGAGGCTGTGCCCGGCTCTTCAGGAGCCTGCCTGCAAGAGAGCAGCTGCCCGACAATCCCAAAACAATAAGCCCCCCTCTGATAAGGCCCAATCCATATTTTGGGTGTCAAAGGAAAATAAGACCCTGTCTTATTTTTGGGAAAACACGGTAGTATAACAAAGGGCAACCTTTTAGGCTTATTTGGACTATTTGGTTATTTTAAAAAATCATTAGCCGTGTATTTGCCAATTGAAGCGGTGTACATAGTCTTCACATAACATCCACTCATTTAATCAGTTATATTGCTGAATAAGGTGGACTTGGAATGAAAATGAATGGGAAAGGGGATTACAAATAGTTATTATATGATTGAGAGATGCTGTAACTGCACAGGATTTTCCAACAGCAGCAACTAGGATTGTTACATGACATTACACCTTATGATTGTCACTTAGCATTAGTTTCTGGTACCAATTACCATTGGTAAAGTGAGTACTACTTTTATAGGTATTTCAAGTAAAATACTCACTCTAAATATCTTATCTATAAACACGCTAAATATAAAACATTTGTGTTCAATCTTTTTAAAATACTTAAGCTCAACTCTCATTTACAATTCCTTAGCTCCATTCCCAGCTAAGTTTTCTTTGTAACTAACTTTATTTCATTTAGAAAACATACATTGTTACAGTTCCCAAAACAGCATATAGAATGTGCTATTCACACATTAATCAAAGCAAATGTATAGCTTTTCTATTTCTATCTAGTTTCCATCTAGAACTAGAAATCTAGTATCCAGAAGTTATCATAATCCGTGTATTTCTAATGCTTTTTTGTTCAGAAGTTTTGGCAGATTAAGTAATTTGTATATTCTTGATACACAATTTCTGATTGTTGTTGGGTTTGAAGATTGAAGGTAGTTTCTTCTTAATAAGTTTACTTTGTTTTCCAGGAAGAAGAAGTTGATGTGAAGCCTGCTGCAACATGTGAAGCTCCATTCACACACAAAGTGAACATGAAAGCTCGATTTGAACAAATGGCAAAAGCAAGAGAAGAGGAAGAACAGAGGAGAATTGAAGAACAAAAGCTGCTACGTATGCAATTTGAACAAAAAGAAATAGATGCAGCATTACAAAAGGTATTAGTATCTATTGGATGTCCATAATATACAAGTTTTTATTGTAAGCTAATAGGAATTCTTATCTGCAATGGATATGTTTTTATGGACAAATATTTTATTACATATGTATTCTGCTTTTGACATATCTTTCTGTAGTGGCCACATTAGGGCATTCACTGATAAAACATTCTCCCTTGCCTTGTTTAAAAGAAAAAAGCAGCCTAATGAAACTGCTATTCTGCTATAATCTAATCTGTTGTTTTAATTCTTTCTTTATTCTTAAAAAGCTTAGAGGTGCTTAGGTTTCTCCCTGGCATATTTTATTCTCAATCTGGAAGATGACTGCCTGTGTCAGTGTTAGATAGATATTATTCATATCTATCATCTTGCTGCAAATACTAACATTGATTTCCAGCACTTTAGTCTGCTGATCCTTTTTAATTTAGGGAAACAGCTAAAAAAGGTTTAATTAACTCTGGTAACTCAAGCCTTTTGAAATCCGATTATCAACATTAGTTTCCATTTCTTCACTTGTGTTAAAATATTCACAATGTCTGTTTAAATGCAGAAAAAAGAGGAAGAGGAGGACGAGGAAGGGAGTATTGTTAATGGCTCAGTGTATGAAGATGAAGAACAGCAAGCCCGTTCTGGTGCTCCATGGTTCAAAAAGCCTCTTAAAAATGTATCTGTTGTGGACAGTGAACCAGTACGGTTTACTGTTAAAATAACTGGTGAACCCAAGCCAGAAGTTACATGGTGGTTTGAAGGGGAAATGTTGCAAGACTGTGAGGATTACCAATACATTGAAAGAGGAGAAACATACTGCCTTTACTTACCAGAGACCTTCCCGGAAGATGAAGGAGAATATATGTGTAAAGCGGTAAACAGTAGAGGAACAGCCGCTAGCACTTGTATTCTCACTATTGAAAGTAAGAGATAGCATTTCACAGGTTATCAAGTCTTCAGTTCTTGTTCTCTGTTGATTCTTTCTTAACTCCTCTTTCTTCTCTTCTCTTCCTTAGCTGATGACTATTAAATATCCTACCATTTCTGGAGCCTTCCTTCCCTTCATTCACTGCATCTATCTTTTTCTCCTGTGGTGGGGCCAAGAAGTTGTCTATCATTCCTCAAGTAGAATACTTTTCAGACTGAAATTCGGGCAATAAAAGTTTGGGTCATTTGACATATAGCAGTGCAATCTACAAATGATGGCTACTTATTTATGCTATTGTACTGGTCCATGTGATGTTCCATAAGGCAAATCAAATTGCATGAAACTGTTTGCCAACAGTATGCCAACATAAAATATGTGGTCAAACAAAGCACTCTTGAGTGCACTAAATGAGAATGACCAGAAAAATCTCAATTGTATTGTTTGCAACTTTAATTTGATGCCAAAACATGGCACGTTTGTAATTTTTAATCTTTTAGCCAAGACCAATTCATTCTACACAAATGTTTCGATCAGGGCAACTTTGGGGGCAAAAAAGTATGTCCTTTGTTACACTACTAGCTAAAAACATAGTGTTTAAGTTACACTTTGCTTAACATTTTTCTTTTAAATTGTATGAACAAAATAAAACAAAATACCAAGACTATTAATAGCTTGAAACCAAATGTATACTATTAAATTATGCATTCAGCTGTAAATTAAGTTCTTTAAAATCAAGTATTTGCTTTTTATATGGTATTAGATGGTAGATTTCAGCTCAGTATTCCAGACAAGATGCTGGGCAAATCTGCATCATATTCAATTTGTTAGCGTAATAGTGGGTGGCTTTTCAATGTGCATCTCATTTTTATAGAACTTAATGAATCATCTCACTATTATTTCCAAATTAAATAACATAGTTTGGAATAACATTATTAATACAATTATACATCTGGAACAGATGAATAATAGTATTTTGGGGGGGGGGGTGCTAAATGAAAAGCAGTTAACTAAATTCCATCACATAATTAAAATATGCACTGGAACTTCACATACATTTGCAAATCTTCCAGTTGGTTTGGGCTTGTATTTTAGTTGCCAGAGCAAGTCAGAATAAATTTTTATGCAGGAGATTTTTTTTTTCTGAAGTATGTACCAAATTACTTATTCTGTATTCAATGGAAGAATAATAAATGTATTCTGTTCCTGAAGTTGAATGTTTTCTTCTTTATCAAGGCTGTAGTACTCATAGTTTTCTGGATGTACAAATGTTTTTTAAATCCATTCAAAAATTAAATAATGCAAAGGACAATTTTTCATCCATTAGTTTACATTTATTGAGAATTCATACAAAACAGTACAATTAATGTATTTTCATGAGTACATACATTGTCAAGAGGCAAGCTCAACACAACATACTGGAAAGCATTGGATTTACCTCACGTCCAAGCTGCATCTGCCTAAGATACTTCCCATCACAGTAGCCTTTAAAAGACAGTCTTCTTTTTTAACACGGGTAGTTTCTGCAGAGAACACTATTCTCAGGACGAAAATGCCTTTCATGCATATTAAGATAAAGTTGCATAAATGTAAGAGTTTGATAGGGTACTACAAATAGAAAAATGGATCTATTGTACATATTCTGTAGGACCCAATGTTTTACTTTATAAAAACCCTAATACACAAAGAAAAATGTAAAATTCTACCCTCAAACCTATGAAATGTATCTCAATTGACAATATTTTTAGAAGAAAGGATTAGTGAATGATACAGCCTACCTATCAAGATCACTGAGGTGTAATTTACAAAACGCTAGATAAAGATTGCTTTTTAACTAGCAAATATCCTATACAGAACACATACCAACAGATAAAGACATTAGCTGAAATTAAGATGTTCCTCTGTTTTAAAACATTCATTACTTTCATTTAATCCTGGGATTCAATTAGAATTTAGAAATATATTCCTGCTATAACACACAAACTGCACAAGGAAAAACTATCTATAGATTCGGCTCAAAGGTTCCATATTGAGAGTAGAACACTTCAACCTTATCTTTCTGAAAGAAATCGGACAAACCAAAAATAAAAGCTATAGTACAAGATGATGCCTATAGGGTCCACCGAAACAAAAAATATTAACACAGATCTTCACCACCTACGTCAACAACTTTTCCCCCCTTACACCTCCTGATTTTGACTTAAATTTCAATGTATGCGGTTTGTTATGAATAGGAAATGAATAGGAAAAAAAAGTTTTCTTTTATAATGGTGAAACAAAATTCAACTAAGATGAAGCTCTTCAGCATGTAGCTAGTTTTCATATAAAAATTACTCTGACATATCAAAGTATAACCCCCCCTAAAATAAAATAAAGTGGCTTGAGGGAATTCAAGTACAACTACTGATTTAGTTGTAAACGCAAGACATATCCCGTGCTTGACTATTTAGCAAAGTGTAAACTGATAAATAATTGTTATAATTATCACATAACAAGTTATGGAACATTTATGGTCAAGCAAATAGCACTTTAAAGAATGAGAAGCGATAAAAACAGGCAAATTATACCCTACACCATTAAGTATGGGATACATTTAAAATCGGTATTGTTTTTGCCAATTTTACCTTCTACATGGAGCCCTTCTATGGTCCATGCTCATCGGCTCACCAGGGCCATACACTCAAAGGAATCCTCTTTATTGGAAGTAACTATCTCAGGACCTGATTTTATGAGCTATGATTTGGTGCTTGCAGCATCTTCAGCACTGTGTGTGAAAATGAAGGCAGGGTTTTTGAATATTTTCCTTTCATGCACAGAAAAGCAGGACTTTCGATAAAATCAAAACATTTTATTAAGTGACAAACAAAAACTGATGGTACTGCCTTAAAATTGTCTATTTAAACTGAAAATTAAGCTACCTAGGTAAGTCATATACAAAACATTTTAAAACTAGCAAAAATATACAGCAATTCAGCTGAAATAGCAAAGTAGGAAGGAAATTGCTATAAAAAGAAAAGATCTGCCAAACTTGTTAACATATCACTGGCACAATATTTTTTAGAACTATTTTGCAAAAGTAAAATCTCACTTTTCCTTCTGCATGAAATAATCAAGCTACATTAATTTATGGTTTATGGTGTATCATCTTAAGATTGAGAGAAACATAACAGTATATTCGAATACGTAGTATTTGGGTATAACATCCACATTATAGAAGCATTTGTGAAGGCTGTTGAAGTTCTGACCAATATTTCCTGTATCTTGAAAAAATATTTTTTATTCATTTGTAACAACTATTGAGGGAAAATAGTAAAAGTGACTTACTCAAAAATTATTGCAGCAATCCACTTATCTTTAAAAAAAAATAAAGATACACATTTACCCAGAAATGTAAATAATTGTTTCAGAATTCTCATTGGAATGAAACCATGAATAGCAGAATACATTTGGGAAAAGATATTGGCAGATTGCTTTTGAATACACAAGCACAAAAAAATTCTCACAGGGACAACATTGATATACTGAAATATGTATTTATACACTTCCTTAGGTTGTGCTTACCTGTGCTTTTTGCAGCAGAACCTAAGGTGGAAGATCTGGGAAGGCACTGTGAAGTATAAATAATTGCACTGTTTGCAATTAATAAAGATTTTATACTTTAAATGAATCAAAATCAACAGCCTCCATTTGGTGAATGATAAAGAATCAGGTGAATGTTTGTTCTGTTTAGTTAATAACTACACCATTTTCCAATAAGCTACAGATTTAACATGCAAAATATTTAAGAGACTTCATAACCTACTTCTCTATATATTTATTAACTTCTAGTAGTCTTTTCAAAATGTAAATCCTAAACTAAACTGGGATAAAAAAAATCCCTCCTGATTCTACAGTAGAACAAATGCATTTCTAATTATTTTTGCAATAATACTACTTCATTTTAGACCACATTCAGTTCTTCTCTTGCAGCCACTCTAAGTGAATACTCCAAAACAACAAAATGATTTTCTAAAGATAAGGCTAATAAAGATTTAGAAAAATAGCATATAGCTGCATCACTAATTATATGCAGACAACTGAAGACAAAAACAACTTCCTCCTGACAAGCATTTTTAAATGTTAACAATTTATAAGTTGATATCTGAATATATCTCATTTCTGAAACCCTAATGAACAATGTTAGTTCATTGATGAATTCTTTAGCTAAAGCTAAATATCTCAAAATACTTACCCATACACACACATATTTATGCATATCTAGGTAGCTGATTAAACAACCAATTGTAATTTTCTAAAATATCAGCACTGTATTTTATTCCAACATAATATTCACACAGGTATGGCATTTGCATTATGTGGAACACTGACAAAAAGATACTGTTGCAGTTCATCATTTTGTCACTCTGATGTACTTACAGTGCAATGCTCCTTGAAGGAACAATCAAGGATGATACACAGCACAGTCCTCCTCACCCCTACAGAGCTAGTTCTATACTGGCTGGATCAAACCTGCACTTCAACAGACAATGGCAAGACAAACTGTATTGCATGTAATCTAATATATGCAAAAAAGCAAACAGTGGATTTTAACAGAACACCAATTTTCAATTAGAATTATTAAAAGTAAAACGTATGATAGAGACTTTTCAAACATAACTTAAAAAACTAGTCTTTCAACATTTAAAAACAAACCTTATCTGAAAAAACCTTTTTTTCATTAAGCATTCCAAGACTCAAACAGCATGTTTCTACAACAAATGCAGTTTTATAACTAAAAAGCATAATCATCCTTACTACACTGAATTCTATAGCAAAGTGCTTCAAACCAACCGCTTAGCACATTTTGTTTTTCTAGATAACTGACTTTAATAATGTGTCTGGAAAATATACTAAAGAATTAAATCATACATAAAACAAATGTTAACTATAGCAGCTATACGGGTCTGGGACAGTGGTCATGAATAAAAAAGAAATTTCAACTGTTAATGCAGAAGTATGTCAAGAAATACCTTCACATACATGCAATTTTTATACAAGTAGAAAGAGAGGAAGATATCAGAATGCTAAATAGTAACATACAATCACAAAAGAGATCCCTATATAAACCTATTCTGGGGAAATACCAACATCAAGCCTGAACTTAAAAGAGAGGGGAAAAGTCTTACTTGTGTACATGTACAGAATTATTAAAAAAAAAATATTGTTGAATTCTCTTGAGTACCCACATATCCAACTTACCAACACAGGAGGTTTCATATTATTTATTGCAAAGCACAAAACAAGCATTTAAAAGTGATCAAGTATACATTGAAAAAGTACATTTATATCACAAAGCATTGACCACATAATAGTTGCAAATACATTTGCTGGAATGTGTACATCTACACTAATGTACTAAAAACAAACCAATTTCCATTTCTACACAGAAATATTACCTCCTATCAGTTGTGATAGATATTTTGTACATTTCAAAAAAACACTATTTTTAACCAAACAAAATTATGATCTTCATCAAGGCGTCTGCATCCATACATTTAACAAAGGTTTTTTTCCCCCACATAATGAAGCAAATACTGTATTGTCCACTTCTTATTATTGGCCCTGTGCGAAGAAATACATAAGAAATACACAAAATGTTAAAGAAATTTTTTTTAAAAATTGCGCTAACTCAGGACTGAAGCCTTTAAGAAAGAAAATTTGGTTAATGCAATGGTGGTGGCTTCCTGCATGGCTTTCAAAAACCCTGAGGAGAAATTTTTAGATCACAAACACTGAATGTATGCAAAGACAAACACAGATCTCCAGTTAAAAGAGCATTAATTCATTTGCAGTTATGTTTTATCAGGAAAAATGCATACTTCAGAAAGATAGCTATGTGGGAGACATGCAAAAACAAACAAAATTCCACCCCACAAAATTTGAAAAGTATCTCACTAAAGTATTAGCTAAATAATTCAAGACTGTTTTACCTGTGGTGCTGGAGGATGTTGTGGCATTCCTTGTGGACTTGTCTGGGCATAATAAGCTGCCTGCTGTCGATAGTACTCAGCCCATGCTGCACTGTAATCTGGCTGTCCTGCCGGTGGGGCTCCGGTTGGAGCTGGAACAGCTTGGCCTAGAACAAATATAGATTACACAACTCCGGTGCCATAAAAGGGGCAAAAAGAAGGTCAAAATAATCTCATTTCTAACGAACATTACCTTGCTTCTTGTAATATTCCTCCCAAGCCTTTGAATAATCTTGTGGCTGCCCTTGTTGACCTGCAAAACCCCCCACATTTTAATGTAAACACAGCTCCCATGTATAAATTACAGTCAAGAATACAATGGAAGAGTTCTTTGCTGTTTTCTTTTGATGTATAGTGAAAATCAGAAAATATTAAAATCTAATATTTTAGTTTTTGTTGAGTTTTTAATAGATGTAAAATTTTATTAATTTGATTTCAATTTTTATACAGTAGTCTATCTGTTTGCTCAACATAGGTATTCATCCAAACCAGCTTGCATAATCCAACCTACTTTCACTAGTTTGAAAATCCTTGGAAATGTATCCCATCCTATTCTCATTATATGATTTATAATATATGGAGGACGGACGTCCTAAGTGAACGTGTCCTGAAATTTGTGCCCAAGAGTATGTGCTCTCTTCCTTCTAAATATGAAAACATCTTCCAATATTTTTTAAAAAAATTTAAAATTAAAATACGCTTAATACTTAGGTTGACTTTTGTTTTTGAGGACTAGCATGTATTAAAAGAATGCAAAATAGCAAAAATCGTTCAGCAACCATAAAGCTGCTTTTAAGTCAACTTATTACTGATTAATCTTATTTTTAATTAAAAATTGTAAATGTTTTCCATCTATCTTTAATATAAACAGTAAAATAAAATGGATAAATAGAAACTGTTAAGGTACATATGGGTCAGTCATTTTGTATTTAAGAAAGTGAATAGAGAGTAGAGTACATGTTTAAAATAATACTAATCTTAATTCTTTATTCATGTCAAATTGCTATGCATTTATTTTCAGAATAAATTCTGTGAAGGATATTAACATGTTGAGATAATGTCCAAAAGGTCATGTAGATACTTTAATATGAATACATTATTTAGTTCTATGGCTTCAGTTTTTCCATTATTACCCCGTTTCCCTGAAAATAAGCCTTCCCCAGATAAGCCCAATTGGGCTTTTGAGCACATGCACTAAAATAAGCCCTCCCCCGAAAATAAGCCCTCCCTGAAAATATTGCAACACAGCAGCAGCCATGAGGTGACCATGCTCGCCACCTCCTGCATTTCAAAAATAAGACCTCCCTAAAAATAAGGCCAAGTGCTTATTTCGGGGGGGGGGGGAGAGGGGGTGTTCAAAAAAATAAATAAGATCCTGTCTTATTTTCGGGCAAACACGATATTCATTCTGGTACTTTGGACTATATATAAATTGGTATCTAAAACCAATTTAGGCAGCATGCTTAACATCAAAAAGGCATGATATCTGACAATTGTGAATTTTCCTACCCTACCTACTTAAATTTAGCTTGAAGTGAATTGTTCTATATGTGATGAAAATGTGTGGAATACAATGCTTCAAAACTCAGACAATTAGTATCGTGAAGACAGTCGCAATTAGAAAAATGAAGGGCACAAAAAGAAAAATGGATATTTTCTAATCCCATTAATTCCAATTCTGAATCTATCAAAACTAGTTACAAGCAACATTTTATTGGGATAGACAAATTAATTGTAACTAGAGGGGATGTCACCTCTGTGATAATTGTCTATGACATCGTATCATGTTGTCAAAATAGATTGCCTAATCTATACTAATCTCATTGTAGAAAGGTCAAAACTAAAAAAATAATTTTTTATTTATAAAAATAAAAATTATAACATGCTAATTTGAACCTTAAATAATTAGTATTTAAGATTCAGTGTTACAAAGTTAGAAGGAATTTAAAAATATATATAATTAAGTGCTTCAAAAAAAAAAAAACAGTGCCAAATTGTAGCAAAACTCAATATGGTAAATGGAAATGCATACAGCATTTAGTACAGAATATCAAAATCAGGCGTGCAGGTTATATTTTCTAATTGTGCTGTGAAAGTAATTTACACTTAAAATCTCTTGCATCTATTAAAAAGAAAATTAGATTGATAACAGTTTGGCAATTAATATTCTGATAGTGAATATTAAGATGACATAATTTTAACATTTAATTCTGGCAAACACCAGACTAGAACCAATTACTGAATCTCCTGTTTCAAATTAGGCTTTTTATTGATGGCACTGGATGCAAATACAAACACACATATATGGTTTCCAACAAAATAAAATTAGATCTATAGCATGTATTCACCTAGCTAACAAAAAGGAACAGACATATTTCATATCTACTTTCATATTAAATGTAGTTTCACAACAGAACATGAAACTAGAATAGCTGCATTTGTGATTCAGATTCAATTTTATTGTTTAATGGAAAATATAAAGAAAATGGTAAATATTGTTGATACAAATGATGAATTATTCTAGGGCTAGCATTTTATGAATATATTTTGTTAATACATGCTTTCAAGAACACTAACACCAGAATAGGGTTTACAGTATCAGAAGATTTGGGGTCATTTTTTTTCTTGCTAGAAGCACTTTAAAGGGCAGATATATTTTTTAAATGGATGGGATTGGATCCATTTTAACTGCTGAATTATTTAATTTTGCCACAAAAATCTTGTAACAGCTGATATGAGAAACAGAAAACAGCAGATCACAATGGAATCTCACTATGGCAAAGTATCAATACAATCTAACCCTGAGCAAGTATATGTGTCTTCTAGAGCCTGCTATGATGTGCTCCTATTATCAGGTTTATTCTACTGAGTTCATGGGACTCCTTATTTGCAGAGACTTTACCCTTGTGGATCCAAGGAAGCAAACTCTTGCTCCTGTTCTCATACAGTGTCCTTTTTACGATGCTCAAAGACATGCACTGATCCTCTCAATCATTTACAAATATGAGAGCCATACTGATAAATTTTAGATTAATTACGTTTTAAGGGATGCTAACAAATTGTTGTGTTAAACCATTTCTTATTTTTACTACGAAGACAAGTCGAAGACTATAATAAATGTATTTGTTTTTTTTTTGACAATAATGGAATAGTAAAAATTAAAATTTTGATAAGTCATTTTTGACTTTTTTCTTATTTGTTCCCATGTCAGCTGCTGGAAACATTCTCAGACATGAGGCAATGGATTCATTTAGTGGCTTTTAGTCTCAAGTACTGATGTTTTCAGTTAAAATTGCTTTGGCAGTTTTGGAAATTAAGTCTATCAAATAAAGCTTATTAACTTTTCTGATATAAATGATAATGCTACCAAGACTACTGCTAGTTGTTTTTTTGCTGCAGAAATCAAACTACAAAAATTAGATTGCAGAATGCAGATTTTCCTCTGTAAATGCAAAGATAGCATAAAAGCTTTCTGCACACTCAAGTCACAAAAGGAGCAAAAATATAAAAGGTACTTACAATAGAAAACTTATCTACAGTAATAGTTTTGTTTTTTCAAAATAAAATTGTGTATGAATCAGCAAAGTTTCTGAGAAATAAAATTTAAAAATCAAAAGTAAATAAAACATACCCATTTTTTTATAGTATTCTTCCCAAGCCTTGGTATAATCTACCTGCCCTGCTGGTGCTGGATTTGGTTGATCTCCTGATTGAACAAAAAAATAGTGTGAGTAAAATAAAAAAGTAAAAAGATTCAGTTCCAATCACTTACATTTTATTCCAATTAAGAGTAAAAATCATACATAAAAAGTTAACATTTTTGTTTTCAAATACTTTGCAAGTCTCAGTTCAGAAATGCCTTATTTGCACCTATCATGCACAGAACGTAGCTGCAGGTGCCCCATCTTTTAACCATCAAGACATGTACATTTCTTTATCTGGGGAGATCAGACCTCCTCAATGATTCAGCTGTTTCAGTTATATTTAATTGGAACCAGTCATTATGCACAAATCAATCTGTCTCCATGACTAGTCCATGCCCCTTAGGGGTCCACACACACAAAGTCCTTGTAATGGCAACATTTGCTGTTCTATGTGTTCACGTTGTACCATCATTATACCAAATAGAATACTGGGAAGAATATACAATTCAAGTTAAGAACACTATTTTTGTTAGATTCATATGTAGTAATTTGACTGGAAACATAATATAAACCTGTGATGGCGAACCTGTGGCACGTGGAGCCATTTCTTAGAGGAGACAAGGCATTGCCTTGACAGCTCCAGCGCACAGCTGATTTTGGCCTTCATTTTCGCTCTTCGGAGGCTTCCCTGAAGCTCCGGAGGGCGAAAAATACCCCAATGCACAAACCAGACTTTCGGTTTGCACATTGGGGGTGTTTTTTGTCCCTCCGGAGGCTTCAGGGAGATAGTAACAGCATTATTGGCCTGAGCCTCTGTAGGGCTTAATGGAAGAGAGAGAGAGAACATTTTATCAATGGGGAGATTTTGAAAATGAGTCTGAAGATGAGAGCAGAGCAGCTGGAGGTTTAGTTTACATCTGCGAGGTGAGTCAGATGTAACTGCTTGGTGCAGGAGCTTTCCACAGGACGCGAACCACCTGAGTGGAAGCCCCCCCCCTAACTTGGAGGAGGAAAGCTGAATTTTCCGCTGATTGCCGTGCGGAGTGTGGTGAGCGGTGGCGTTGGGGGGGGGAGGGGGGAGAAACGAAGTGGAGCTCTGCAGTGTTTGTGGGGCTGTCGAGTTTTGCAGCATGGAGTGGAAGGGGGGGGAGAGCTTTGCAGACTAGATTGGCAGGGCTGGGAGAAAGGAGAAGAGGAGAGGGGGTGGAATTTGCAGGTGGCAGAAGATAGTGCGCGCAAAAGCTCCTTTAGGAATACGGAATTTGGCTCAGATAGCTAGAGCCAATCCTGCTGCCTGGAAAGCAAGTTCTTTGGAACAAGAATCATATAGTTCTCAGCACAGCCATTTAGACTTGGCATGGGTTGCTGCGGCATCTTGACTGTGTCATCCTCAGCTCGGACTTACTCCGCGTTATCCCAGAAGAGCTTTATGTTAGGGAGGATGGGACCCGCTGCTTGCCATCATTAATATTCTCCCGCTGTCAGGGAGGTGAGATCAAGTTAAGCTCCTCAATGCAGGGGCAGCATCCTGATGCCCCAACTTTCCGAAATCCCTCTGCTCCCTTCCATTCAAATAAGTACACCTGGCAGCTTTCGCCCTATTTACACCCGCTCCCTGAGTTTTCGGCTCCCAAGAGACACAGGGGCGGGCAGGTGGAGAGGGGGCGATTGCTGAGTGGAATCGCTGGGAGGAAGGGAGCATAGCAAAGAGGCAGCCGGGCAGAGCCGCACGCAGAGCAGAGGGTGGGAAGCCCCTGAAGGAGGATGGTTGAGAGGAGAAAGGAGAACTGCGGGCAGTCAAGGGCACCTTGTTTTGCACGGCCAGCTGGTCAATTCCCCCGGTGCCACCAGCTTCTTTAGTGTGCAGTGGCTGATGGCCGTGTGTGTGTTGTGTGTGTGAGAGAGAGTCCTGCCAAAGAAACTGCTACTGCTGCTACCTGTATTATTACTACTACTGAGGCTGCCGGACTACCCGCAGTTCTCCTTCCTCCTTCATAAAAGTTGGGGCGTCAGGATGCTGTCCCTGCATTGAGGAGCGTAACTTGATCTCACCTCCCTGACGGTGGGAGAATATTAACGATGGCAAGCAGTGCCCCTCCCCCACATGAAGCTCTTCTAGGATAACGAGGAGTAAGTCCGAGCTGAGGATGAGACAGTCAAGTTGCCGCAGCAACCCCATGCCAAGTCTAAATGGCTGTGCTGAGAACCATGATTCTTGTTCCAAAGAACTTGCTTTCCAGGCAGCAGGATTGGCTCTAGCTATCTGAGCCAAATTCCATATTTCTTGCTTGCATTTACTTTTGATTTGATTGGTCTCCAAATACATACATACATCTCCCCATCTCCCTTCTCTTTCTCTCTCTTGTTTTCTTCTTCCCTGAAGTCCTGAACTTCTGGGTTGCCCGTAAGGCCATTTTTCGCCCTTCGGAGGCTTCAGGGAAGCCTCCTAAAACCTCCGGAGGGCCTCGGGAGGGGGGGAGGATTGTTTTCGCCCTCCCAAGGCACCTAGTAACCCCTGGAGCCTAGGGAAGGCAAAAAACATGTCCATCGCGTGCGAAATATGGAAGGGTGGGGGTTGCGCGCATGCGTGTGTGCCCGTCCCACGCATAGCATTATGGGTATGGCACGTCAGCGCACAACCAAAGTTGGGCTGGGATTTGGGCAACTCCTAATCTTCCCAGTAATCTCCATATCTCTTTCTTACTAGTTTTCTTATATTCCAAGCAATTATGTTGATGAGCCATTTAAATACAACTATCATGCTTCTCATAAAATGTGTCTAAAATTCAAGATTTTTTTTTTCTAAAGTTATTCCTCAGGAAGAAATTCTCATCAATCTAATGCTGTCCCAAACATCTTTAGATTTGTCTTACTAACTGATTTTAGTACTGAAACCAGCTTATAACATACAAAGCTTCAAATATGCAATTGAAATTATAATAAAACAACTCTTTCAAAATATTCTAAATACTTCAACTGTTAAAAAAAGATATTTGTTATATTGATACACGCATGGTACCTTGTCCGTTAGTCTGAGTGGCAGGTGGTGCACTAGGTGGAGCTGCAGGGGGTGGCTGTGCTTGCTGTTGATAGTAGTGGGCATAATAGGCTGCCCATGCTGCTGAATTAGGATCTGCTGGCTTACCTGAAAATTACACATGACATTTAGTTCACTATCTCAAGAGAATACTAAGATAAATTTCCATTTACATTCATTCTTATCATAGATCTATAAATTAAACTCTCCAAAAGTAAAATAGTTAATCTGTTCACATGGAATAATTAATTGTACACGATAGCACGTAAATCAAACAAACCCCTTCCAGTTTTTCTATCTTTCTGTCCAAATTTAGAATTGGTTCTAAATTTAACTCCATATTTAATTTAGGGTGAATTTTGGCTATCTGAAATATTCAACATACAGGTAATTGGTTCATTACTGTTGATATAATGACAGTCCAGATATCATGGTATTGGAAAGGGTGCTTTATGGCTCATAAAGAACTTCTGGCAGTTGAAAAATGTTGCACCACTACTCCGATGGTCACATTATCGTGAACTGGATGCTTGGCAACTGTTCAGGTTTAGACCAGCTGTAAAGTGCCCTGTGATCCAGCATTTGCCATTTGCAATTTTCTCCGCCAGATTTTAACTCTGTTGAAGGAGTTCCCTTCCATATAGAGGGGAGCTGAAATTGTTTGGTAGGCAGCTCTTTTATAGGCAGCTCCTAGAAATAAGAGGGAACCAAAATCCAAGCAGAGTGGAGGGACAGCACAGTAAAGTAAGGAGTATGGGGTATATCAGGCAGGTAGGGGAGGCCCAGGGCGGTTTGGTGCAGGTTATGTATGGCTCTCTGTTCAGGAGCTTGGATTTTGAGCCTCTGAGCGGAACCTCCCAAAGTACCCCATGTTCCTTACCTGGGACTCTCCCCATTTCACAACCTGCAAGATTGCTTAACAATCACAACTAGGAGTGCTGAGATTGCAGTAGTTGAGAGAGGCAGTCAAATGGGTGCCTTGCTTAATAACCACTTCACCCAACAACTGAGATTCCAGTTCAAATTGTGGTTGTTAGTCAAGGATTTTGTGTAAACATAATTTACTGCGTTTTCACAACTATCTGTGCTAAATGCGTCTTAACATTTTTGAACAACCCTATTCAAAAGTAAATTTCGCATTTGTTTTAATTTGCTATTAGACTGCCAAAATGAAATGAATATGGTTTGATGAATTATTTAGTTTCATCACATTTTCTTTACTAAAAGATGTGATTAATGTGCATCTCATTGCAAACTAGGACCATTTATATACATTTGCTTTTACATACCAGGGTCTGGGGGATTTGGTGGTTGCCAATGTGGATATGCATTACCCCATCCTTGTGGAGCATATGGTGCTGGAGGTCCACTGAAATGAAAATATAATATATAATTAGATCAAGTAGTAAATTATAAATAGTAACTATTTATAATAGCTCTTTTTACTATTGGTGACTTGGGAGTCTGCTGCAAAAGCTAGATCGCATACTACTAAGAACATTCTGATTATCTCCATAAAGAAGAGAACTGGCCTAGAAAGCCTACAAGAATCCTGTCATATGTACGCTTCAGAATTAATGATTTACAGCACACTTAGTATGAATTAAACAGTTTATAATATATATTTTATTCAGAATAATGTTCAGTTAACTGCTACCCTAAAGTAAATGCTTCTAAGAGTTTGGTTATAGAACAAGCACATTTAAAAACTGTATAGAATCTACAGATGAAATCTGGATCCCAATCCAACAAGATCTTGCTCTGAAAACATATCTACCAGTGTACAATACTTACTGAGGTGCAGGACCAGGAGGGCCAGGGGTATAAGGAGCTGGATTGTAAGGTCCCATTGGAGCCCCAGGAGGTGGACCAGGGGGTCCATGTGGCCCAGGAACAACACCATGAGGTCCATGAGGCACAGGGGGCCCCAAAGGATTTACTGGACCCTGTTGATAAGTTATAATAGTTAGGTTATTCTACATCAATAGCAAGTATAAGATTACACTGTACAGATAGTCCCCAGTTTAAGAACACTGGACCTAAGGGCAAAACCTGCATAGATACAAACAGGCTATTACTAAAACTGGTGGAATCGTTCTCTTTCCTCAAGCTGGTAAATTAATGAAGATATACATTTTTAATATGCAGCCTGTTTTCAAGAGTTCCTAAAAACACTGCGTGGCTTGATAAGGAAAACTTTGCTTGTGGAAAGTCGATAGGAAAGGTCACAAATTACAGTCATGTGTATGTAGAATGCTGCAACCATTATAAGTGCAAGCCATTTGACAAGTATATTTAGACAGCCAGAGTTTCAAGGATGGGTCTAAACTATCATTCATTCAGTGCCATCATAACTTTAATAGCTGAACGAATGGTCATAACTTGAAGACTATCTCTAACATAACCGTTATCTCCTTAGCTTGCAACCCATCACATCAGAACAGATGAGGGCAGAGAAGTAAGAGATCAAAGGGAAGTTTACTCAAATTACAGATAGTCCTTGGTTAATGATCGCTGGTTCAATGACTGTACTGAATGAGTGAACAGTAGTAATGACCAGTCCTTCAATCTCCCAGACTCATGCATATATTCCAAAGCAGCAGTTGCCACCTCAAGCTCTGCCACTCTTGCATCGTGCCACCCCAACCACCCATGCACTCCCTTGCTCCCTTTCCACCTGGCAGTAGCCACTTACTGCGTGTTTGCAAGCTGCCTGGAACTTGCAACTTCTTGACAGCTTCCCCCGATTTTGGTTGTTGGAAGCCAGCAGGAAGTTGTGGACATGCTCACTTAATGTCCCACAGTCCTTGCTTAACAATAAAAGGGAATGTTGGCCTTGCCATTGCTAAGCATGTGGACACATTACATCACGCTTTGTCTCACCTATTGATGGAAATTTCCAATCCCAGTTACCTTTGTAACTTGAGGACAATTTATACAGACATTTCACAAAATGCAGACACGTTCCATTCATTAATTTTCTGTATTTTGTATCACTTAATTATACACTTTTTATTGCATGTTAAATTCTCATCATTCAGTAGACTGTGCAGAATAAGCAACCTCCCATTTAGCTTTCTCATTAGTCTTTAAGCATAGGCAACAAATTTGACAATTGTAATTTTAAATGGGACTGTTCAAAGTTAGCAATATCATAAGGATTCTGAACAAAGAGAAAATTAAAAAAGCTAATCCTATTCTGTACTTAATCAGCTGTCTGTACAACAAAAACATTAACAAAAAACTGTTTCCAGAACTCACTCCAATCTTTTCTTCTATAAGCTGCCGAGCATAATCAATCTGTTGTGGTGTCCCTCGAATAGTAAATAATTTCATGTTGGGATCTGCATTTGGTGGAGGATTCCTCTGAAGTTCTATTCTTGCACCAGATTGCTGACTAATGCTCTTGATAGTTTCACCACCTGAATTTACAAAGAAATTGTATTATACCGTAATCTATGTTAATAACCTTAATTAGAAAGAATAACAAAAATCACATTTGCTTGCTCCTGAAGTGAGAACAGAACTATCTTGGCAACATTATATATATATACATTATACATTATACAGTATACATTATACTGATACAGCATGTATAGTTTTAAACATTATTTTACTTTTAACCCATTTTTTGTTCGTAGTTGTGTTTAATTTTATTTCCTGGAGATCCAAGAACCATGTAAGTTTGTGTCATCATCTATACGGCACTCTTCAACTGTGTAAGATGTTCCACAGTTCCAATTCACAGTCGAGATTCTGGAAAACCCTGAATAGCTTTAATTGCTTTAAGAAATCAAAGAAGCTCAAAGATACATTTGCAAACATATGTATCTGAAAATAGAACAACATGTTGTTGAGTTTGGGAAGTTTTAATGCTGAACCCAAAGTTCTACTTTCATCGTCTGTATGAGGCATTCAATCAACTAGTGAGTATATAAAGTAGCAGGAATGAGAGAAAAATACATGGAATGTATTTTCAAATATTACTTCAACTGAAATAATCACAAGGTCTTTATTTGTGAATGAATTAACCAAAGATTACAGACTAAACCAATTTTGTTGTATACAAGATGTACAATGACAATAAAGGCTATTATTATTATTATTATTATTAGCTGATTCACTCATTTTGTTGACATCTGGACAGCCAATATGATTCATGTCTTACACAAAGAACTACACTAAATCGGACACTTTTATAAAAATTGAAAAGAATTAGAATGTTGAACTATACCGCATTTTTCGGAGTATAAGACGCACAAAGATTTTGAAGAGGCAAATTAAAAAAAAAGTTTTTGCACTCTGCAGACCTCACAAAAATGCCCCCCCCCCCGGTCATGAATAGCTTTTAGGAGGCTTGTAGAGTGCTCCTGGGGGAGGGTGGGCAAAACCGAGCAAAAAATAGCCCGTTTTTTGTCAAAAAAGGGCATGCATAGGCTTTAGAAGGCTCAAAGAGTGCTCTTGGGGGCTGGGGCAAAATTGAGCAAAAAACAACCTTTTTTTTTTGCTCATTTCTGCCCTCCCCAGCCCGCAGGAGCACTCTATAAGCCTCCCAAAGGTTATGCATGGCTATTTTGGTGAAGGGAGCAGGGTTTAGTGAGGCAAAAAATGTTGTATTCAGTGTATAAAATGCACCCAGATTTTCACCCTCTTTTTTGAGGGAAAAAGGTGCATCTTATACTCTGAAAAATATGGTAATTCAGGAAATAACACAGATTTCAGAAACAGTAATGGATAGTGAGAAAGCAGTTTAAACTGCTGTCTAAGAAATGTTTAAGAAAATAAATTAGTTGCAATCAATATTCAAATCATTGAAAAAAAGCCAAGAATGTTAACTGTGAAGTCTAGTTTCAATTCCTTATTGGATATTTAAGACTTTACGTATGCTCCAATCTTTTTCCTAGGATAGAGGTATCATAAATTCTATTGTTGTTTTGATTTGTAGAAAAGAAGCATGCTTATTTATAACAAGGAGTCCATTTCCAGAAGTAATCATTTTAAGTGCAAGGCGGCTAAAGACAGTAGCACTCCAACTGGGTAAAGTTCATTTGCTATATCTTAGTTGCTAATGTTTTCTGTACAAAAGTTCTGCAATCAGATTTTATTATCAGGTAGATACTTCAACAAGGACCAGGAAGTGAGTTATTCAATGATAAATGCCATCTCCTGCCCTCAAACAGGAAAATAGCTTATTTATTGTTCTAGCTCATGAAAAGTAAGTCAAGCTTTTTACCTTTCCCAATGATTAATCCAGTTTTTCCAGTGGGAACAATAAAATTAAATTCTTGCAGTCCACCAGGTGGTCCCATATTCCAATTTCCCTGACCTCTTCCTCTACCACGACCACCAGGCCCTGGACCTCCAGGATTGCCAGCCTAAATTGTAAATAGAATTGTAATTAGCAATACTGAAAAAATATTGTGATCTGCAGAAGCATTATTTCTATTTTGCCTTTATAGGAAATACAATTGCCTTAAAACAAGAGGACAGATAAGACTTTTGTAAAAGCCAACAGTATGTTATTTTAGTTCACAGAACTACCAATCAAAACAACGAAACTATTTCATTTAAACAAAAATAACGCTTTTCTGAACAAAACAATAACCATCTTGATTTTTCTTCTTCCTAGTACTCTAGCTTACTTAGTAATATAGGTTCCAAGCCCTCACTTGACTATAAATCTCACCTGGTAATTCTGGGGTGTTCATTAACTCTTGGTTCAACCTATTGTGGGAAGGCTTATGCTATGAAAATCAAATACAATTCACCAGGCCGAGTAAATATAGGATATAAATGAAATAAATCATTATGGCTTGTAAGATTTCTACTTTCCCTCCTAAGAGCAAAGGACATGGGGACATTAAGTGAAAACACCAATGAATTGGCAGTATCACATTTCAGTAATAATTCGGGGTATATGCAAAAACATTTGGGAATGCCACGAATAACGGTAGTACCTGCAGGCATAGCACACCGACTCCTGATGTAAGGATCATGGCACAGCACAATTTTAGTATCACTTTCAACTGTAAATTATGTCTATCAATTTCCAAGTAGATGGAGAATCTCCGTGTCTATGGAGATTCTCAGCCATCCAGGTCATGGTTATCCCAAATATACTTTTTTTCAAGAGGCAACTGGACTTTCAAAGGATCTTTTGCTTCTCATCCAAGAACTGATGAAGCTTCTTGGATGAAAAGTGAAGTGTCTTCAAAGAAAAAAAAGTTCAGTTGCCCCTTGAAAAAGCATGTTTGGAATAGCCAAGTATCTTTCTTCTTTAAGACATTGGCTTTGTTTCAAAAATCTTACGTAGTTTACAATCAATGCTTTTAAAGCATCACTGCTGAATAAAACTCACTACTAGAGGCACAGAACCAGTGAAATACAAATTTATAAACTTCAGGCATCTCTGTTAGTTTCAACAGAAAAATGTTCATGCATATCTTCCTAATAAAGGTTATGAAAAAGGAAACATCAGTATTTTATAAGAGTAATTAAAAACTTGACCAAACTATTAACCAACCTGAACGCTTCGAAGAAGATCTGTAATAATTTCAGCTGCATGCTGACATCTGTCTGGTGGTCCTGTGATCTGTGCTATTCTATCAGGTGTTGTTCCATCATCTACAAGAGCAATAAGTATTTTTACAAGTATTTAAGTATTATAAATAAAAATATGCAATCTATGTGCTTTCCCATGGAGGAACTCTACCTGGTTTAAACTGAATCCTTACACCAGCATCATTCTGTATCTTTTTTATCATTTCGCCATTTCTTCCAATTACAATACCAACTGCAAACCGTGGTATTGGTACCTTAAGAAACACAATACATTTTAACAAATGTTCAATAAGAATTTTAAAGCAAATCAATATAATATGTAACTTTAGGAAAAACAGCATTATACAACAGTAATCAATTGAGCAAGAATAGAAATTAGTCTGCAGTATTTTAAGCATTTCAAAGCCAATTTTATGATCAGTATTTAACAGGGAGTAAAGCATCATAATCAAGATGGTTTAAATTAGTGAAAAGAATCGGAAATTTGTTTGTCCAGATAAGGATGAAAACAGGCCTAAAGTACAAATTTGCCTAAAATATTCATCATACTTACATCTAATCCTTCATTTCCTCCTATTCTTGATCCATATTCATTTCGTACCTCTCTGAAGCCACCTTGATCACGAATTAGATCTAAAACCATTTCCTTTGCTTGCTGAAAGAAAAACGAGTACACATAAGATGCAATGATTTTACAATCATTTCTTTTGTGAGAAATACAATTTAACGTTTAAAATCTGTTCTTACTTGAACTTTGTAAGGATCTCCTGTGATCCTAAGAGGCTTATCTGCTCCAGTGTTCTGTGGTCCATCTTGAATCATTACCATTTTAACACCTGCACGCTCCTATTTAATAAAATTAATGCATTCAGACCATAAAAATTTTAAATATTCACACATAATTTTAGAAAATTAAAATCTGTCAGCTTACTTGAAGCTGCTTTATAGTTTCTCCACCCTTTCCAATAACTAATCCTGCTTTGCTAGCTGGAATCATGATTTCCTGGACAGCATTTCCTGGGCCATCACCATGATGGAATCCTGGTGTAGGTCTTCCCTTTTCAACTATCTGGTCGAGCAATCTCTTTGCAGATCTTGCAAAAAAAAAAAAAAAACATTTGCAATTAAAAAATGTATGAAAAACAACATAACAGTTGCAAGAAAAAGTATATGAACCCCTTGGGATTACGTGGAGCTTTGCATGAATTGGTCATAAAATATGCTCTGAACTTCATCTAAGTCACAACGATAGAAAAACACAGTCTGCTGAAAATACTACTCAAACATTTGCCATGGTTTAATTGAACATAACATGTAAACATTCACAGTGAAGGGAAGAAAAAGTATGTGAGCCCCTAGCCTAATGACTTCTCCAAGAGCTAATAAGTTTAGCACTGTTGCTACTCTCCCTAGGCGTGGTCGTCCTATAAAAATGACTGCAAGAGCACAGCGCAGAATGCTTCATGAGGTAAAGAAGAATTCTAGAGTGTCAGCTAAAGACCTACAGAAATCTCTGGCACATGCTAACATTTTACACATCTACAATAAGGAAAACATTAAACAAGAATGGAGTACATGGGAGGACACCACGGAGGAAGCCATTGCTGTCCAAAAAAAATATTGCAGCACGTTTGAAGTTTGCAGAAGAGCACTTGGATGTTCCACAGCACTATTGGCAAAATATACTGTGGACAGATGAAACCAAAATTGAGTTGTTTGGGAAAAACACACAACACTATGTGTGGAGAAAAAAAGGCACAGCACACCAACATCAAAACCTCATCCCCACTGTAAAACATGGCGGAGGGAGCATCATGGTTTGGGGCTGCTTTGCTGCCTCAGGGCCTGGACAGATTGTTGTCATTGATGGGAAAATGAATTCCAGAGTTTATCAAGACATTTTGCAGGAAAACGTACGACCATCTGTCCGCCAACTGAAGCTCCGCAGAGGATGGGTGATGCAACAGGACAATGACCCAAAGCATACAAGTAATTCAACAACAAATGGCTTCAACAGCACAGAATATGCCTTCTAGAGTGGCCCAGTCAGTCCTGACCTCAACCCGATTGAAATGCTGTGGCATGACCTTAAGAGAGCAATTCACACCAGACATCCCAAGAATATTGCTACACTGAAACAGTTTTGTGAAGAGGAGTGGTCCAAAATTACTCCAGATCGTTGTGCAGGTCTGATCTGCAACTACAGGAAACATTTGGTTGAGGTTATTGCTGCCAAAGGAGGGTCAACCAGTTATTAAGTCCAACGGTTCACATACCTTTTCCTCCCTGCACTGTGAATGTTCACATGTTATGTTCAATTAAACCAAGGCAACATCTAATGTTTGTGTAGTATTATTTTCAGCAGACTGTGTTTTTCTATTGTTGTGACTTAGATGAAGTTCAGAGCACATTTTATGACCAATTCATGCAAAACTCCACGCAATCCCAATGGGTTCACATACTTTTTCTTGCAACTGTATTCAGCAATTGACAGAATATTTAGGGTGGTTGCTAACTAAAAATCATGAAATAGTTTATTTTATAAACTTTGAAATGTGTCATTTGCAGCAATATTAAATGGGAAAAGTAGAGAAAATGAGAATGCATGTGATTTCTTCGTACTACTAATAGCCACACTAAACCAATAGTATACTTCACCTGCTGTGTGCGACTTGAGAAAACAATTATAATTGAATTCTAGCCAAAACTTTGTTACTTGGCTGATCATGAATGTACAAGTATTGCTAAAAGACTATTCAACAAATTATTGTGAATGCACACTTCGAAAGTAAACATGTTGTGTACCTATTGCACTTTTTCTTAAAATAATAGCATTATAGAAAGGGTCATCTTGTGATTGTGCCTGATTTCATAACAATTTTTGCACTGGTTGTTAAGCAAATTCACTGTTTGCTATGGGATTTTTTTTTTCAGGAAATGGAAGTATATGCTGGAAAAAACATTGTAAATTGCTGTCATCTGACTGTCGATGGTACATATGTGGCCTGGTTGCTGGGTGCCCAAAATGTTGGCCATGTCGGAACTGCAAACATTTGCATTCCAAATCTGATCTGTTATAATTTCAAATGGTTGGTAAGAAACTGGTTCTGAGGACTATCTGTAAATTAGCCTCATTAGAGCTACTGAATGTTCCAAACATCCTGGAAGAGTAGTATTTTTCAGTGACTAGGTAAAAGCAAGTAACTGAAAAATCAGAAACCTTTGCACTGCAGGTTGTTCATATTTCAGAGTCAGAGCTAGATATATTTCATGTGCAGAAGCATACAGCCTGGGACACTTTTATTAGGCAAATATAGAACACTGCATATATTTGGAAAGAAAACTCTTAACAAAAATTATTTCAACATGGTCTGAAAGCATTTGTGAAGAAACTTACTGTACTGATTCAGGTGTTCCAGTCAACATGCAAGATCTTTCAGGAAGCCCACCACTATCTACAAATGTAATAGCATAGAATGAACGCTTGTAAGCAGATATTAGTAATTTGCTTTTAAGATTTTTAGCAACAACTAATTCATGATGGTTTCAATTTCACTGACATGAACTGACAATTAATAAAACTAATTTGTGTGCATGCAACAACAAATTAAGTTCCAACTGTAACCTAATAAATTAGAGAAAATAAAATAATTACCAGGTGCAATCTGTATTTTACATCCAGATTCTTGCTGTATGCGAGATATCTGTTCTCCCCCTCTGCCAATTACTTGAGAAATGGACAAACAAATCAGTTAATGAATGAATATCATGCACTCCAACAGTTTTAAATATACTATAGTACATATATATACTCACTGAATCCAACCATTCCATCTGGAACTTTGTATTCTTCTGTCATTACAGACCTGGAGAAAGAAACACACCACAAGTTATTTGTACCTAGTTAGAACTAAAGTTTTTTCTCCAAATAAAGAAGTAAATGTGTGTATGTATGTATGTATGTATGTATGTATGTATGTATGTATGTATGTATGTATGTATGTATGTATGTATGTATGTATACTTAGATATAGATATAATTTTACTTCTATTCAGTTAATGTCCTTTGGTTTCAGTATTTGTTTAAATCACTGTGCCTAAAAAATAATATACCCAATTAATATTTTAACACAGGCAGTCAAATATTAGCCAATTAGTTAAAATGTCAAAATTCCAATCGTGTTGAAGCCACTTATAATGTATGATTTTGGTGACTTATTGCAATTTATTTGCATTTCAATGATACATAATGTTATTTTATTTTTGGGGAAGTTAAGTCACACATAAAGCAAAAAAATATAAGAACATAAATGGGAACTAAAATGCTAGGAAATTTCACCAAAACTATTTAATAACATTTTGAACTTTAAGTTTTCTTTTTCAAATGAACCCACTTAATTCTAAGTTATATATGGCAATGTTTTATACTAATAGGTCAAAGAAAGTACAATTACAACTACAAGATTTCAGGAGACATAGTGGGATCTAATGCAGCCCACCCTACTTTTTCATTTTTTTTGTATATACAACATACATATTTAACAAATGTTGCAACAAAGAGAAAATACTTTGCCTGCATTATGCTGAATAGGCATCTTATTTTCAAAAAAGAGTGAGAAACAGCCCGACTTGTGCCATATGAACTCAAACTAATGGAGAAAACTAGATCTATGTTGCTGAATGTAATGGAAATGAGCATTAAAAGAAATGCAATTAACTTTCACTGAAGTAAAATAGTAAAAAACAAACATTTTCAGCTACATAGCTGATTAACATGTGACTTAAAAACCTAATTTTTATCCCTACTCAACTAATTACCTCATGTGCTTCAATGTCACCTATGGTGAACATTACAAGGCAAACAGTAAATAAAAATTCCCCTATCAGTTGAAGCTATAATTATTTCAATTACTGATTGAAATAACTATATGAACATTACTTTCAATCAACAGTTTTTTGGTCTGCTCACAAGGGACAATATAATTTCCAAAGCACATTTCATGATACTGATAACATAACAATTTGTAAATCAAACCAATGAAAGTTGTTACCTTGTATAAGGATCAAATTAAAGAGAAATAAAATCTTACCTCTGTTGCTGATGCATGGGTGGTAACTGATTTCCAAAAGCTAAAATGAAATATTACATACTTTGATAATTTCACCAAATTATCTACAATAATGGCATTTAACGCACAACTGCAAAAACATGCAGGACTAGTTTCATGTCAATATATTTGCATTTGACTAGCATTACATATTTTGCCAAAACATCATTAACCCAGAAATATATCACAAATGAGGTAGCTCAAAATTGGTACTAATAAAAAAAAAGCACAGATGGTCAATTCCACATGGTATGTTTAGTTTAGCTTTCTTTCTCTCTAGTTTACTTCTAGATCAACTGACAAGCTATGATTTGCAAGTCCTGGCAAGCAAAAATAATTTACTATTTGGCAAGTAAAGGCAAACGGAAGCTTATGTAAATTGGAAATAAAAATGTGAAAGGGAAGGGGGAAAAAACCCACATAATAATACCAAGGCAGTCTCCTTTAAATCAAGTTTGATAGCCAGCACCTAGAAGTTGTTGATAACTATTTTCTTTCAGAAAGTGATAGTCTACAATTTGATAGCATCTACAGGTCTACCATTCAATTATTGAAGGGCCTGATCCTGTTTAGTTTTAAGGCCAAACAAGATGTGTTAGATGCTGTGGTGGGCTGGGGATTTTCACTTAAAAAGTCCCCCCCCCCCCAATGTTCTTTCTTTGCACTCCCCATGTTTTCTTGCATCACACAATACTTCCACTGAAGTAATGAGCTTCCACTGCCCTAAACACTCAGGGTATACCTGAACAGGAAGCAGGACGAACCACATAAAGCAAAAGCATACTTGTCATACATATGGTTTTCAAGCAGAAATGGCTGCTCCATTTAAGGGCTTTTATTCATATACTGTACAAATTAAAGTACAAATTCATAACATAAAAAGTGGTAGCTGTATTCAATACTACAATGTAATCATTCAAACTGTAAACTATCAACAATTAATACAATGGAAAAAGTTCTGATTTTATGAGAAAATATTGTTGGTTAGCATTCAAGGTTGATTGACATTATTCTAGTTCATTTTAACTTTTTATATTTTTAAATGAAACCAAGTTTTATAGGGAAAAAGCTAAATGATGCTTCATATATGAAGGGGTAACAATAAAGATGTTATTCAATGAAACCTGGTAACTGTACTTCAATATGATTCAATATAATTATAACTGCTGAACAGATTTAACAAAAACAGCCAGTCTTAAATTTTGTTCCGGCTGCAATACTAAATCTAACTACCTAAATTACATTAGGTTAGGTAGTAAGTCAGTAGATCTTACTTCTAGATAGAAGGGATTAAAAAAAATTAAAGTCCAAGTTCTAAATTTTCATTTCTACCTTCATCTAACTGAGAAAACTGAATATACAAATGAGTTAAAATAATTATCAATTTTGAAATAAAATCAAAAGAATTCTAAGTATTGATTTACTGATTGATTGATTTACTGATTCAACATGATAAAAGGAACTGTTGGCAGTATCATACACATTTCTACTGAGGTAGCGCAGATTACTACCAAAATATGGCTTGGAAGCAATAAAGAAAAGGAAATGACCGCCACATAAACACCTCTAGGAATTTACAGGAGAGAAAGAGCTTATATTGCTTAACTTTATAATCTCACTATATATATATATAAAAACCAAATAATGTAAATTAATTTTAATAGTCTACCTACAGGATTCCATTATTTCTATTTAACTGGCTTAAAATTCAAGGAAATGTTTCATTACGTTTTGTGACTATTTAAAATATTTTTAGCTGTAGAGTACCCTGTCTTCTAGTTGGAAAGGAAGCTTTTTTAAAAATACCAGAACCTTGATAGGTCATCTCTACACCTAAGCAAGCAACTATAAATAAATAAGTCATATTCTATATCTGCATATCTATATTCTATATATTCTATATATGTTTGTTAGGTTTTGGGTTAGAGTGGTATGGAAACTCAATAAGCACTATTATAAATCTTTAAACCCATATAACTTTAGCTACTGTCTTTTAATTAAAAACCTATTAAAATATAGCTTATTCTGGATTCCTCGGTACATAATCCTCAGGAATCAAGGTTGACTCAAAAATCCCTGTACCTGTCACAAACTGAAATTACTTAAAGTTTATAAACAGCCACTCAAAAAGTTGCATCTAGTCCTCCCACCAAATCCCACAATAAGACCATGCAAGCTTGGAAAATGGCAAAAGTGATTGACCCACGCTAAATGTAAAACATTTTATCACAACTGCACATACTTACTCCTGCCAGAATATAACTTTCACAGTGGAACACTTAAACAAATATCTAAACTACTGAATTATGCAATATCCCTTTAAATCTATTTTCTCCTGTAGGTGAAATCTTGTGTACCATTATTAGAATATGGATAATCCCCAAGTAGATTAGAAAAGACTCCTGACTAAAAAGATGTCAGCTGAAGGTTTAATATTAACCTGTTATTTGGAAAAATGATAAACAACTTTTATTATTCCGTTTCACTAACACAAAACCAAATTCAATTTTGGTTATTTTTTAAATCAAACAGCGTTAATTACTTGTTATTCATTAAGGTTATTTTCCTATTTATATATTACTACTTACTAGCAAAAATCAGCAATCTGTCTACAATGCAGGACAACTACTTTATGCAGCTGATGAATTATAGCTTATGAAAGTTTATGCCTTTTAATAAAATTTCTTAGTTGGAAAAAGCGGTATAGGTATTCCTCGATTTATGACCATTAATTTAATGCCAATTCAAAGTTACAACAGCACTGAAAAAAGTAACTTATGACCAGTTCTCACACTTATGACAATTGCACCATATCTAGTCACATGACCAAACTTTGGGTGCTTGGCAACTGGCTGGTATTTACAATGATTACAGTGTCCCAAGGTCCTGGAATTGTCATTTGCAACCTTCCTAGGAACTTCTTAATAAGCAAAGTCAATGGAAGAAGCCAGATTTGCTTAACAACTATATTATTCACTTAACAACTGTAGTGATTCACTTCACCATTGCAAAAAATGTCATAAAATGGGACATGATTTACTTAGCAACTGCCTTGCTGAGCAACAGAAATTTTGGGCTCAGTTGTGATAGTAAATGGAGGATTACCTGTACCAGATTCCTGATTTTTTATCATCAGAGACTAACAGGAGCTCTGCTCCTAATTCCTGCTGATACCACCTAGCAGAATCCTGTGCATAGCAAGATAATACAAAATTGCAAATGTTTGCTCTTAGGGATGGAGAGAATCAGAATAGATCAATATACGCAACTTAAATAGCAGCATTAATTTGTGTGCAATATATATTAAATAGCATGATAATGTTACAGCAAATCATAAATACTTACAATCATTGTTTGGGGGAGCAACTTTCTTAGGTTCTGGTTGATCTGCAAAATTAAGAATTTTTTAAATGTTTTGGGTCATAAATATAGGTAACTTAAATAAATGGCTGTTCCAGAAGTTCAGAACGCAACTTGTCCAGTGCATTTTAGCATGTTTTTGAATTTTCAGGGAATAGATCATCTAAACAAAGAAAAATCTTATATATTTAACATTTGGTTAGTGTAATTAGGGAAAAATGCAAAGTACTTTCATTTATCACGTATTATGTTCAATAAAAACACACAGGTTTAAAAACGGTATCATGGATATCCAGGCACTAAAATGTAACAAACATTTAACTGTATTATTAGTAATTTGACACTAAAGCTAATGATGCTTCTGTAACAAAAACTGAAACAACCACCATTGTGAGAAATAATCATTCTACAATTAAATCTGACAACAACCACAATATTAAACAGAAAATCAAAGTTTAAAATTTAACCAACACATAGCAATACAATCTCAAACTGGGGACTGTCATTCAAGCTTCCTTTTCAAATACTGAAAATTTCACAGCATAAAACTTCAAACAGGAAATTCAAAACCACTACCATAGCTACTATCCAAATTCGTTTAGTATGAGTGAAAGTCGTAGATAACCAAAATCTGATAAAAATTACTTTAAATGTTTCCTTCCCACCCCATATTAAGGAATACATGAACCACCATGATTAAGTGCAGTAAAAGTCAGACACATATTCCAAGAAATGTTTGTGTCATCCATTGCAAAAGATTCACTAGTTCATTTCACGTTTACATACTAAACACAGGTAATAAATAAAAATTCCTGCCTTTAAAAGGAGAGGGCATTCCCTCCCAGTGTGTTGTACTGCTCGGACTTGTCCAAGAGCCATCTACACATAAAATAAAAAGAATACATTACATACATCATTTGAAGCATCATTAGCTCAATCTTGAATATTAAAAGCCTCACCATTAATAAAAGGCACTTCATTAAAGTACACAAGTACTCCTTGTCAAGAGCCTTGGAAATGTTCTGCAAACAAAATTATATTCCTTCAAAGCCTACATCTCTTCCAAGATCAGAAATCTGTCTTCATGAATTTAAAAAATACTACACACTTTTAAAAGATAAACACAGTAAACTTGTTTTAAGCCCATGAGCCTAAAAATTAAGCTTGCTATATATTTCACTAACACATTGTAGAAGGAAAAAAGGTCACAGCATCATATCTGGGTTGAAACAATTTAGAAGACATTTTCTCCAAAATCTAGCTGTAAATTTGTAATTTTGGTGAAATTAAGTTTCATTTTAAAATGTTGCACCTGCACAATGCAAAGTCTGAAAGAGTAATTCAAGAAGAGTGTTTTGAATTCACTATAGAATTTTTAAATGTTTTAATACAAAGATGAGTTTTCAAATATTTACCTACCTTCCCAGATTCTTAAAATGTAAACATCATTGCTATCTACTTTTACGAGTACCTAGCTGGCTTTTAAAGTCATATCTAAAAATCATGTATATGCTTAAGATGGACTATTTCGTCTTTTAAGCAGAAACTGCACAAGCTCTCACACGCACTCTTCAATCAGTTTACAATTTTGAGAAAGTATATATTAGCATCTTGCAGCATACCTCCATCTTCAAGAGGTCTTTTTTGTCCCCCATAACTGTAATCATTTGAATTCACAGATGTCCCTGATTCATTTCCAATTTTTGCTGCAATCTGGAAAAAAGATACATATTTACTTTACCAACAGAATTACATCATACTATCAATTGTTAATAAAGAAGCATATTTAGCATCCATGCAAGAAGTTAGAACAATTAATCAGTGAAACAACTTGCCTCTAGAAGTTGTAAATGCTCCAACACTTGAAGTTTTAAAGAAGAGATTAGATAACCATTTGTCTGAAGTGATGTAGGATTTCCTGCCTAAGGGGAGAGAGGGGGGTTGGACTAGAAGACCTCCAAGGTCCCTTCCAACTCTGTTATTCTTTTCTATTCCTTTTATTAAGAAATCATTACTGATAATTCTGTTTTATACATGCTCCACTGATCACTTATTTTATAACATAAATATTCTATACTTATGGCAGCCATTAATGTATATTATTTATCAAACTGCTTAACACACTAATTGCTATTAGCTAATTGCTATCTATTTTGTCTAAACTATTAAAAGAAAAGGAACTGGGAAAGAACCTATACCTGGGATGGCGAACCTATGGCACACGTGCCATAGGTGGCACACGGAGCCATTTGTCAAGGCATGTGAGGCGTTGCCCTGTCAGCTCCAACATGCATGCGTGTGCTGGCCAGCTGACTTTGGCCTTCTTTTTTGGCTGTTTTTCAGTTCAGCCTTTTTTAAAGGCATTTTTCACTCTCCCCAGGCTTCAGAGGCTTTATAGGAGCTTGGGGAGGGCGAAAAGAGCCTCCCCTGGAGGCTTCAGGAGCTTTCCTGAAGCCTCCAGGGCGCACAAAACCGGCCCTATAGGCAAACCAGAAGTTCGGGAACGGATTTCCGGTTTGCCCGTAGGGTCATTTTTTGCCCTTCAGAGGCTTCAGGGAAGCCTCCTGAAGGTCCCTGAAGCCTCCGGAGGAGGGGGGGAGAGGCTTTTTCACTCCTCCCAGTCCCCTATAAAGCCTCTGGAGCCTGGGGAGGGTGAAAAAAGCATGCAAAAAATGGGGGGGGCGCGCGCCTGTCATGTGTGCATGCACACTGGGAAGAGTCGCGCATTGCATTATGGGTGCGGCACGCCCGCGCATGACCCCCCCTGCGCTCCCCCCTTATGGCATTGGAGCTAAAAAAGGTTCGCCCTCGCTGACCTATACCTTGGTATTTAAATCCTCCTAATCCTTTACTTCCTATAGAGTTTATCAACTGAAGAACTTTGGCTGAATATCTCAATAACATTACTAATCCGTGTAGATCCTTCATAACATATATAAATTGAATAAGTACCACTACATTGCCAACTGTTACCATTGCATCGCTTTGATTGCAGTAATTTCTACTCTTTCATTCCCAACTTTATAGGCATATATTTTGTTCTCAAATAGTATGAAATTCACTGTTCAGTGGCTCAGCTTTGCGTTTCATTTTCCCCTTCTGTTCCATGTGAAACCATTATTTCTGCCTTTAAGTAAATGATATTTTGAGTTGAAATCCAAATCAACTCAATTTCAAATTCAATTCAACTCCAATTCAAAGAAGTAATGGATAGAAACTACTGTATTTTTCAGAGTATAAGATGCACTTTTTTCCCTCAAGAGGGTGAAAATCTGGGTGCGTCTTATACACTGAATACAACATTTTTTGCCTCACTAAGCCCTGCCCCTTTCATCAAAATGGCCGTGCATAGCCTTTAGGAGGCTTCTAGAGGACTGCTGAGGGCAGAAATGAGTGAAAAATGCACCCTTCTTTGCTCCTTTTTGTCCCCCCAAGAGCACTCTACAAGCCTCCTAAAAGCTATTCATGCCCCCTTTTTTTTGACAAAAAACAGGCCCGTTTTCGTTTTTGTGAGGTCTGCAGAGTGCAATTTTTTTTTTAAAAAAAATTGCCTCTTCAAAATCTTGATGCGTCTTATACTCTGAAAAATATGGTAATTAAGTAGAGCACCAACTTAGAACTAAGGAGAAATTTCCTGACAGTTAGAACAATTTATCAATGAACAACTTGCCTCCAAAAATTGGGGGCGCTCCAACATTGGAGTCTTTTAGGATGAGATTGCACAACCATTTGTCTGAAATGGTATAGGATTTCCTGCTTGAAAGGGGGTTGGACTAGAAGACCTCCAAAGTACTTTCCAACTCTCTTATTCTGCTAGTGAAACAAAAGTAGGAGTAAATAAGGAACTGATTAAATTGAAGGTTCAGTAGAACCTATGGTCACGAACGCTTCTGACCACGACCAAATCAGGTTCCGAGGAAAAAAAATTCATAAAATGAATTTGAATCTGGTCGCAAACACATACTCAGGTGGCGATCAAACATGGTCGCGCCTTATTTCCTCTTCCGTGCCATTTTTTATAAGCGCCAAATTTTCTATTGTTTGATTACAAACAACAGCGACCCACATTTGTCCCCTGCATTAATTCGTGTCACGACCAAATCTGGTTGCTACCAAAGTTATGGAACTAATTATGGTCATGACCAGAGATTCTACTGTATTTGCTGTGTTTAAGTCTATCTAACAGATTAAACTTGATTTGGTACTGGACTGCATATAACACTGGGAACTTTTTCAAGTTCCCTCAACTTCAGGATAAACCACCTATTTAAGTTTTTTCCCCCTAATCATACATTTAACTCACAACAGTATTGCTATTATAATTTTAAGATGTCATATATTCCTTTCCCTCCTTCCAGTAAGCCTAACAATGTACTTTATCTCTTTTGAAAGGAACTGTGATTTTATTCCTATTTAAGATGATGCACTAACATTGAAATTCATTCTGTTTGAAAAACTGTACTGCATGTGGTCTCCACTGCATAAATATATGCTTTTCTGTTTCTATAATGGATTACATTTTTAAACTGTGAAATTGCTTTGTTTTTCTTAAAACATTAACTATAACCCAAAGGGAAGCAGAAAACAAAGTCTCATATTACATTATTTTAAAATAATCTCATCAGTAATATAAAGCTCACAGAAGCCAGAGTCAATTCTTTTTCTACTTCACTAAAATGCTTCAGCAAGACTGCTTTGCCAATTTTTCAATTAGGTGAATTTTCTCCGAATAAAAATGCAATCATACATTTATGTATGATTCTAAATCAACTTTTCGCTTTACTTCCCATAACGAGGAACAGCACCAAACACCTCCAACATCAAGAGGCAACACACCTATTTGAGTCATAGAAAGTTCAAAACTGAAAGAAACGTCAAGAGCAACGTTTAAGTAATAAAACTACCTGGAAACCCTAACTAACATCATTTCTAGAACGTTTTATTATTGGTTAATTACGAAAATGGGTAGGCCAGATGAAAGCTGGGGGGGGGGGGGCGTCTGCCTCCTTGGCCTTCCTACAGTAACAAAAGAAATTATTACAGTGTGCATCTTATGTTTGCGCACGGAAAAGAACCGGTGGGGACCAGATTACGAGAAATCCGCTCTAACGCCGACAGTTCCCCGTTACCGACATTTTCCCGCGAGCGACATGCAAGCGAATATAATGGAAAATATTGCACAACACGTCAGCCTTAGGCGGAGGGCACAATGTAAAAGGCGCTCTGCAGAGTGGAAGAGAGGATGGATGGACAGGGCCGTGGGGTTCAGACAATCGGACACACCCGACTGCCTTTTAGTTTTTGTTTATTAAAGAAATGAAGGCAGCGCCATTTCCAGAAGCGAAGTAGAAGGATCTTAGGGAAATAACTTTCCGCCAAACGCGAGAGTTTAAAAAGTCAACTCATTCCCTTTCTTTTGAATCTCAACCTAATCCTTTTTTTTTCGTCCCTCCTACTCCGACTTCCACCGCTTAGCGGCAACATAATGGATACCAGGCGGTTTGGCCTTCCGCGCTTTTGTAGGAAACCCCCCACCCCCCAACCTGCGTCGAGTTCTGAAAAAGCCTCCAGAAAGAAAAGCCCTTCATCCCAGCCCTTCAAAAGTGGGAGGTCACTCTCAGCTCCTCCGTAATGTACCGGTGGGTCATGGGCTTGTCTCCCTTTGCGAAAGAAGCCGAGAAGTGAATGAGAGAAGCCAGCGGCCTGCTTGGAAGTCTGAGGAGCCAGTCGGGTGAAAAATCCCTTCAGGGCTCGTAATACACACCTGCCTAGCCCGTTGCAGCGCGTCTTTAAAAGCATCATTGACTGCCCCGCCACCTCCTCCGCCTCCGCCGGGTGCTCCCGAAGAAGGAGGGGGCACCGTAGAATAATCCGACATGTCTCCTTCCACTACTTCCTACCGTCCTCCCAGCCTGCCAAGAAAGAAAGAAAATGGCGGCGGGCGGGAGCCTTTCACATTCTTGCGTCGCATCGTGTTTCGCGAGAGGAGGAGGGGAGGCCGCTAATACCCTCGCGAGACACCTAGGCAAAAGATGCGAGACTTTGAGCAGAGCAAACAGAGATGATGAAGGCGGGAAGGAGGAACCCTCTCCCCCTCCCACCTCAAGCTAACTCTCGCGAGATAAGAATCTTAGGATGCAGGAGGTAGAATACTCTGGAGCTTTCTAGGGTGTGAAAAGGAAGGAGGGGAAGGTATTGTAGATCGTTAAACGGATATGCCAAGGGAGGCGCGCGCAAGATTTCTTCCTGGGTTAAATAAGATGATAGCCTCTCGGGGAGGGGGTATCTCGCGATAGTTGGTTAAGTAATCTCTCCCTCTCTTCCCCCCCCCTCCCCCATACTTTCAATCGACATATTTGGACAGTTGGGAAAGGAACTGATTTGTGGCGCTGTATTTGCTGTCGCCTGTCAGGGAGCGTCTGTCGTGGGGGCGACAACCTGCCGGTTAGCGAGTGAGTCTCTCTCAGGACGGGTAAATCTGAGGGGATGTCTTTAAGTGAAGCCTTTTGATTCTCGAAGGCACAGAAAAAGCAACGGGGTTGATTCCTGACGGGGGTGTACTGAGGCGAAGGGAAACCCTCCAAAATGCCGCTTCGGCGAAAAGCAATATCTATCCTATCTCGTGTATAGCTTTCTGCTTAAAACGATATAACAGTATTTGAATATAATATAATGTATTCAAATACATTTCAACAATATAATAAGTTTACCTTCAAAACAAGGTGCTTCTACACAAGCATTCTCTTAATCGATGTAATTAAGTAATAAAAGCAATAAAGTCGGTGGCCCTGCGAGTGTCAAAAATCTGATGCGAATTTTGCTGTGCAATACTGGGAATATGAATTAAGCTTTAACACAGGCATTAATAAAATGATAAAAGTTGGAGGGGGGTGTCCATGTGCAAAAATCTAAGGTAGGTACGGTGAATTTTCAAATTCATTATGGCCATTTCCCATTGTAATAGTTACTAGGGTGTAGTACATGCATGAAAAATAAATAAATAAACGGAGCTTGCTTCCCACAAAATGGACTTTTGGGGTTATTAGAAAACTATTTCTGTAATTTGTCAACTGTATTAGCGTTTCTGCACAATTTCAGCACCTGCCAAAAAAGCCAACACAGTTCTAGGCTGCATAAATAGAAGGATAGAATCAAGATCACGTGAAGTGTTAATACCACTTTATAATGCCTTGGTAAGGCCACACTTGAAATACTGCATTCAGTTCTGGTCGCCATGATGTAGAAAAGATGTGGAGACTCTGGAGAGAGTGCAGAGAACAGCAACAAAGATGATTAGGGGACTGGAGACTAAAACATATGAAGAATGGTTGCAGGAACTGGGTATGTTTAGTTTAAGAGAAAGAAGGACTAGGTGAGACATGATAGCAGTGTTCCAATATCTCAGGGGTTGCCACAAAGAAGAGGGAGTCAAACTGTTTTCCAAGGGTAGAACAAGAAGCAATGGGTGGAAACTAATCAAGGAGAGAAGCAACTTAGAACTGAGGAGAAACTTCCTGACAGTTAGAACAATTAATCAGTGGAACAGCTTGCCTCCAGAAGTTGTGAATGCCCCAACACTGGAAGTCTTTAAGAAGATGTTGGATAGCCATCTGTCTGAAATGGTATAGGGTTTCCTGCCTAGGCAGGGGGTTGGACTAGAAGACCTCCAAGGTCCCTTCCAACTCTACTATTGTATTGTATTGTATTCTTCTTTTATTTATATTTCTGGGTAGAATTTACTGCAAGTTATAAAGATTAGCTGCATCAATACTCTACACAATCCCACTTTTCATAATTTGATCTTTAGTTTTTTGTAGCTTTTGTTTGAAAGGGTACATGGTGGTATACTTCACCTAAGGTAGAGGTTAATTGGCCTAGCAAGCATCTCTTGTTCCTCATTGTCCTCTTCAGTAAGTACGTTTTCATGATGGAATTGCATTTGATAGGCTACATGTTGCCAATATCATTTTTTGTTGAAAGATTTTGTTGGATAAAAAAAGATAGTGGTGGTCATCCAAATCAGATAAGGAAACATTTATTCATTTTCTGTTCTTATTAAAAATGTCAATTGCTGCACAAGTTGATACCAGAATTAAATACTGTTCCTGTGATTTTTTTGTTTCCAAGCAAAACTGATAAAATCAGCATAAAAAAAGAGATGCTCAAATCTATATAAATAAAAATGTAATGTTTGTTTGTTCAAAATCTCAAATCTCCAAAAGTTCTTCACCGATTGCTTTGAAATTTTGACACAACGTTGCATTCGACTATGCACATGTTTTATATATGTATATTGTATAGATGTCACACCTGTGACAGGTAAAAACATGCTTTTTTGTAAAAGCATGCTTTTTTGAAAACCAGCGCCATCTGCTGGATGTAAAAGCAACACACACTATACCATAGCGTTCATTTCTTGAGTATAGTATATTCGGAACAGTTCGGCCTCTCCAGCTTCATCCTGACGGTCCCTTTATATGTGGCTGTGGCTGCAGCTGCACCCTTTCCGCCCCTTCTCCTATGAGCTTCACCATTTCCACCAAGAGGAGCCGAAGCCTTTCGGCCTCCCCCTCCCGTCTCCTCCTCTCCTGCCAGGCCTTTTCTGTCTGCGGTGGGGCGGCGCCTGCCCCATCCCTCGGCCACCTCCTCCCACCCTTAAACCGCCCTCCACCCGCCTAGCCCAGTGGAGCTCCAGAGGAGGTGGAGGCGGAGCGTCTCCTCAGTCCAGCCGGCTGCGCGCGCTCTCCACCCCCCTCACAGGGAGCCGGCTATGGCCTCGCCATGGCGGCTCCGATGGGGTGGCGGCAGTGTCAGCCTCAGGCGCAGCGGGACTGGGGCGGCTGGGTGCCCCGTGAGGCGGCGACTGCAGCGGCAACAGTGTCTCTGGATGGGGCCGCAGCCAGCGGGGACTGTCTCTCGTCTGCCTCGCCAGGGGCAGCTCCTTCCTTCTCCTCGTGCTCCTTAGGAGACACCGGCCACCTCCTCTCGCTGCTACCGCTGAGGGAAGCCGGGTCGGGGGCAGTGCCCTCCTCCTCAGCTCAGCCAAGCCGGGGCCTGTGGAAGCGTCCTCCATGGCGGCTCTTGCAGGAGCCACCGTTGCTCACTTCCATGCGGGGGCTGCCTCTGCCGTGGGATTTACGCTTTCTCTTTTCTTTCTTTTCCATTTAACCAGACTGGGCCACAGCAACGCGTGGCCAGGTACAGCTAGTAATTTATAATGATTTTTTCTTGGGATACTGGCTATGATAGCATATCTTACTTGAAGCACTTCAGATTACTAATAGTTAAAAAATCCCTCAAAAGAGAATAGTTAATAAAAATGTGAAGTCATTGACTTGGATTGAAATCCTGTAGTATTTAACTACTGAACATCATTAATTTATGAGATTAATATGAGAAGGAATAAACAATAATTACCAGTATTAATTATTTGGGGGAATAAATCTTCGTATCAAATACTTTGATATAATAATGCTGTAGTATAGTATTTTTGCTCTGAACTTACAACTAAAAAAACATTTTTAGACTACAGTATTTGTATTTGTACAGGTTGTCAGTGACATCTAGTGGTCATTGCTTTTCTGCCTGGAAAATAATAAGTCTGGGTGTTAAAATCTTTTTGAAATCTAATTTCATTTTTGATGACTTCACAGACAGGGAGACATGTAGTTTTCCTGGCAATAAAATGGAAGTAGTATTCATTGCCTTTTTTCAGTAAAGTGTTAGTGTCCTAAGGTAGCTTACAAGTGTGTTACTTCCTGACAAAAACCCCATCCAAATGCAACCAGGCATTTCCTACTAAATTTGTTAATGAACCTTTTAAAACTATTGAGTGCTTGCTGCATTTTATATTATGTAGCTTTTAAGAGCAGTCTGCTTTGGTGAAGAAACTGCAATATAGCTTGCACATTAAGAGCTATACTGCATTGTTCCTTGTAACGATGTCTTTATTTCAGAAAATGCATATGTACGTACCGTATTTTTCGGACTACAAAATGTACTCCTCCCCCCAAAGTGGCTGAAAATGTCTGTGCGTCTTATAGAGCAAACATTGCTGGGGCGAGGGGGTTGGTGCAGCGCTGATCAGCTGTTCTAGGCGGCAGGGATTGCTGCTGCCACCGATCGCCGCAGATGGCTGTGGTGGCAAACGGGCCACGACGGCAGCAAACGGGCCACGGCAAATGAGCCGTGGCAAACGGGCCGTTGCGAAAGGGGCCGTGGCAATGGCAACTGGGCAGCGGAGGCAGAGGCATTTTTTTTTCTCGTTTTCCTCCTCTAAAGCTAATGTGCATCTTATAGTCCGGAGCGTCTTATAGTTCGAAAAATACGGTGGTGTGTGTGTGTACATATACGTGTGTGTATATGTATCTATGTATGTATGTGCGTGTGTGTGTGTGTAATACACAAGTTTCAAACTGCTGAATCCAGCTGTTATTGAACAGTACAAGAGAGTTGGTTGGCTTTTAACTTTAGCAGTGTGAGTCATACTCTAATGTGTTAATGGAGAAAAGAGTGAGCATATCTGGCATGGATACTTGGAAACATACTCCACCCCCTGGAATATAACACATGTCCACATCTGAAATGCCCACAGGTCCTTTTTTGGTAAAGTATTGTTAGTATGAATTTTCTTCCACTCTGCTTGGAACTCCTCTCTTCCCTCCCTCCACAGATTATTACCACCAACAGTTTTGTGAAAAGGGCCCCAGAAGGGAGAGGAAGGAAAACAAACAACAACTACCTTCTAAATCTGCTTAGCTGTACTCTCTTCTTCTCTCTTCTCCACATTTCTATTATCCTCAGTTGCCCTGAGGGAAACATCCTAGAAATTTAATTTCTTTTAAAATAATATTTATTGCATTTACAGTTTCTTAAATTGTTTGTGAACTGCTTTGGGAAGATTGTTTTTAAAAATAGGATATAAAAATTGTAGTAGTCACAAAGTTTCTTCTGTACGTACCATACCATATCAATTTATTATATTATCATTGGAATGTTTGGAGGGCATTCAACAAGAAAGGAACTACTTGAGAATATAATCCCCTCAAGTCTTCCTCTGACACAGTTCACGGGAAGTGAGAACTCTTGTATTTGAATGCTGTATTCAGTGTATAAGATGCACCCAGGTTTTCACCCTCTTTTTTGAGGAAAAAGGTGAGTCTTATACTCCGAAAAATATGGTATTTTTTTTCATTTAATATCCAGCTCTTTGCATTTTGTTACAATGGATGGTTTTTTAAAGGATAGTACTATGTACAGCACATTATGTAGTTTTCTAGTGAAGTGACCCAAGATATAGGTGACTATTGTCTGTACCTTCTCCAAGTGTATTCATGTTAGCACACAGATTGAAGTAGCCAAAGGTCACAGCTTAAATCTGCTATTCCAAAAGGAGCTGAGAGAACAGAAACACTCCTAGATTGTAAACCACCTGTTTTAAGAGAATGACTACATTTATAGTTAAGCTGGAATTGTCTTAGATTCAGTTGACTTTTCAATCCACAAACTCTACTTTGATAGGGTTAAATCTTACTCTGTTTCTTCAAGATTCTTGCAGAATATTGACAAGACCTTCTGACACATCTTGACAGCCTGGAACTGAGATAGTTAACCTAGATTTCTCAGTATATTAATAATACCAAACCCCATTTGTTGGGTTATCTCCCTCAGTGACTATATTTAAATGTTAAATGTGAAAGAGATTGAATCTTGTGACATCTCATGTACTGGTAGTCCTCAAATTACAACCATTTGTTTAGTGAACATTCAACATTATAACAATACTGAAAGAAGTAATTTATGACCATTTTTCACACTTGCCACTGTTGCAGCATCTTCATGGCCACATAATCAAAATTTGGGCACTTGGCAAGTGGCATGTATTTATGCTGTTGCAGCGTCTCAGTCATTTGTTCACCTTTTATAAACTTCTAGCAAGCAAAGTCAACAGGAAAGCCAGATTCACTTACTAATTTAACAACTGCAGTGATTCAATTAACAACTTTAGGAAGAAAGGTTGTAAAATGGGGCAAAAATCACTTAGCTACTCTCGCTTTACAGTGGAAATTTTGGGGTTAATTATCATAAGTCAAGGACTATCTCTACTCAATGGAATATCTACTCAGGAAGAAATTGATCTGCCATGGAATAATGCCTCTAATTTTTGTTTTGTGTTCAGAAATACACCAAGACTTCATTATAATAGGGTAAACTACTCCTTCCTCCAGTTCTCTTTATAGTTGCTGGCCTACAAAAAGAAAAGTTATTGAATGGATGATTGAATGGATGTCCAACATAACTTGGTCCTTGATCAGACCCATAAGGATGCCAGACTCCGTATCCTTTTAGAAATATTAGCATTTTTCTCCCTAAATGATGCATTCACAATGACCATTGGTATCTCATTTTTGGCCTTATTTACACTAGATATAAACAAGAATTGTATTTGACAAACTTTTAAGATTATATTACAATATCCAGCTAGCAATAAAAATATTTCCAAAAGTTTAAGCGGTTATTCCTTTACCGAGTCTGGCATAAAACAATCTTGAGAGCCTTGTTATTCTTCTATTAGATGAGGATTGGATTCTGAATTCTGGACCTAGACCATGGCTACAGATCCTTGAAATACCTCCTATCTACAGAATAAGTTGTTGAGCCATTATTACAGCATAGACAGCAGATAGATACATAAATCATGAGCTTATAGAATGTTATGATGTAGTAGTTCAGCATTTTGGTCAAGGTTGCCTCAACTTGAATTAGTCCTATAGGCAGATTTCCAATTCACTACCCAGTATGAAGTATTTATCACTGGCAAGCCAGCAGTGTTTTCTACAGATTTGGATCTTTTTGTTCTGACCTTTTTGAATGAAGAAACAGTCAGGTGGCTCTCACACTAAAATCAATGTACCATCCTGGACAACTATAAAAAATTTATGCAGAAATTTAGAACTGTCTTTAACAATTCCATTCAACAAATTGAAAGTTACTCTCACAATTTTATTCAAGAACAAGCAGCCTTTCAGGATTTGAAACCTGTCTTGTCTCAGACTACCATCTTGATCCCAGCTGCCACATTATTGTGGAAACTGATACTTCAAACTCTTGATTGCTGTTTTTTTTCAGACTTCAGCAGAAGATAAGGATCTCTTGCATTGTACATTCTGGACTCCTCCCAGATGGGTGGGATTATGCTATTTGTGATAAGAACTAGTTATCAATAAAACATGTTCCAACAATGGAGGCATTTCTTAAAAGGAGTGGTTCATCCAATGTAAGAATCCTAAGAATTTGAAATACCTGCAGAACGGTCATTTCCTTACTTAGCATCAGGTTGGGTAGGTGCAATTTTTCTCTGGTTCTAACTTCTACGTTATTTATATTTCTAACTTGCAGAATGAGTAGTCAGGTAATCTACAATGCAAGCCTCCTGAATATTCCATGTCGGTTCCTTCTGTCACAATCTTGAAATCAGGCAATTTTGCTACTCTTAAAATGATGCTCCCAAGATGTTTCTTAAAACAATAGAACCCCATATCAGAGTTCAGATGGGTGACTTCAAGAGAGTCACAATTTGATTACCTTTTCCAGTCTGCTGTTTGCTGATTGCAATTCCTCTAACGCTGATACAAATGCCCATCCATACCTCTAGCAATATCCTCCCTTTCACAGCTTGCCATTTCCCCCTTTTGCTTCTTGAGGGAGTAAATGTATGTGGGTTTTCCCATATCTTGTCTCCTTTTTTGTTGTTTCCAACCATTTGTAGTTCACAGTTGGGTTGCTCTAACAAACAACAGCTCATTCTCTAACTAACAGCACCCACTTCCCAGTTTCAGCTGTTCCTGCTGAATACTTCTCAGTGCTATCTCCCTACTTCCAAAAACTACCTTCCTGGTGAGAGGTGCTTGCAGATAGCTAATGATCTTGGTGACATGCAAGCATAGCTACTGTCTCACAAAGCGCATCATTTTGGAGCATACCTGATTGTCTAATTCTGGCATATACATAGCTTGGCCCTATTGCCCCACTGACAATTATTATTGCTGCTCATGCATTTTTAAATAAATTGAATTAAGGGTTGTATAGTCAATGTAGGAGGACAAATAATCTAAGTTAAAAATTTACAATTCCTTTGTGTATTTTCTGAAATCTTTTTAAACTGACCACCTTTCACCCTCAGTCCCATAAAGTATTTTTCACTAATGGTAGAATCAACAGTTTTATTTTAAATATTAAGAAATGGTTTCCTGTAACACATTTTTTACAATAAATATATAAAACAAGCCTAGTAATTTACCATCCACACAATACTAAATGGCTACAAAATTCCACAATTTCACAATTAAGGTTAAAAAATTTTTTTTTCATATGAAGTTAGTCAGTGAACAGTTAAATGTACAAAGATAGAACACGGCATAGTTTTGGCAGTAGCTGGCTTGGGAAATGACGTCTTATAACATTTGCTGTTCTAGAAAGAGCAGAGACACGTAGTGTAATTGGGAGTGCTCTGGGTAGCACTGTTTTTACCATTTCAATCTACAAAGTGATTAAGGAGAAGGAGAAGGTGGCAACAGTCTTCTGGCTGCTTAATAGAACTACAGTTCTTGTTAATTTTTTTAGGAACATTGCATAGCTGAGATACAGAACTCATAAACAAAAGAAAGCATACTTTTTAAACATTGAAATGGGGAAGGATTACTATTCTGTTCTTGGAATTGAAAAAGGAGCATCTGATGAAGACATCAAGAAAGCATATCGAAAACAAGCCCTTAAATGGCATCCAGATAAGAATAAATCTCCCCATGCAGAAGAAAAATTCAAAGAGATTGCAGAAGCCTATGAGGTATTGAGTGATCCCCAAAAAAGAGAAATTTATGATCAGTTTGGAGAAGAAGGTAATATAATTTCTCTAGTTTCTTTTTAGCTATTAATAGAAATAACATTTATGCTGAATATAATTACTTCAAATCAAGAGGGAATGAGCATTTGGCTATAACAACTTAATCTGAGAATTTAGCTAAATTATATTTCAGTACCTATACACATTACATTTGTAAATTTTGCTTATGAAATTTGTAATTGATTTTCTATTACGCGGGGTAGCATTCTTAATTTTGGGAATATTAAGATGCTTTTGGTTGTGGTAGTTGCTGAATTGGTTTATTTTGTCCTATTCTTAACAGTAACAAAAATTTAAATGTATACATTATTTCTGTTAAAATAAGATTGAATTAGAATTATGGTATTTCTGAACCAGAATCCAGGTGTCCAGATTAGGCTTACACTGGAATCTTGTCTAAAAAGGAAAAAAAAAGGCTGATGTCATAAAAATACCAGGACAAGTTTTCAACTTCCTTTCTAGCTATTAATGTATCAAGGGAATGAGACCCAGTTTTTAGAATTCAGCTACTGCCTTTATCTTTCAAAATCTAATTTAAGAATTGAAAATAGTTTTTGTTCTGTTAAGTTGTTTTTGTTCTGCTAATGAAGTTGCTGTTTACATTACAGTCCTGTGTTCTCTCAATAAGATAGAAATATTCATATATTGAATATGATGGACTGAAAACTTAAGAGTTAAAATGCATCAGTATTTAATAATTAGCTTAAAAGAAACTTGTGTTTTTCATAAATGCATATGATTATTTAAACATTCAAATTAAGTAGTAATTTATAATTAAGTATTGCCTCCCTGCAGTATTGGGAAATTTATAAGACCTTGATATGCTGATAAAGACTTATTTTTAAAATCATGAGTCAATGTTGCTAATATCTTCATGTATAGCATTAGGGACAATATCTAATGAGTTAATTTAGTCAGTGTTGAATTTGACTGTTGTTCAGATCATGGATAGACTGATAATCTATTACTCCTTTTAATTAGACATGAGATTGATATGTTTTGAGCACAATCAATCCATTATCTATTTTGGGAAGCATCGTTCTGCCAAGTACATGGTATAGTTTGTCAAACCTGGCATCCTTTACTTAGTTCTACATTTTAGTTGCTAAGGCTTAGTAAATAAATACTCAATTCACAAACAATGCATATCAAAAGCAGGAAGAGTGACAATAATGCACACTTAAGCCATTCTTCAGAATGCATGTTTTAAACCATTTGACCCATTAATTGCTACACTATTCAAACATGGAAAAATAAGCAGAAAAGATAGTTGTTATTATATTAACCACAATGTACAATTGTAGAAATACTTTTACCCAAAATTTGTGTCAGAGATTATTAATGCATGTACAGGTAGTCCTTCACTTGACAACCACAATTGAGTTCAAACGTTCCATTGCTAAGCAAGGCAGTTGTTAAATGTCCCACAAACTTTCCATTACTAAGCAAGGCAGTTATTAAATGTCCCACTTTATCACCTTTTTGCTACATTGTTAAGCAAATCACTTCAGTTGGTGAGTGAATCATGTGATCATTAAGCAAACCTGGCTTTCTCCTGACTTTGCTTATCAGAAGTCAGTTGGGAAGGTTAAAAATGTTGACAGATACCAGGAAAGTGCAACTGTCATAAATACATGTCAGTTGTCAATGTCCAAATGTTGATCATGTGGCTGTGGGAATGTTGCAATGGTCATAATTGTGAAAACTAATCACTTTTTTTAGTGTCATTGTAACTTTGAACAGTCACTAAACAAATGGCGGTAAGTCGAGGACAATTGATGTTGGACTTAAATTAAGTCTTCTTTATTTCATGTTCCTGTTCTAAATAAACATCAAGCCCTAAGGATTCATAGTAGTCCTGTTAAGTTTTACACTGTAAAATGAGTTCATGCATGATGATAATGTTTTCATTTATTTTAAATAATGATATGTAAAATAAGCCATAATGGTGTTCATGACATAGGATGCTGAGTAATAAGTCGTGATTTATATACTTGGTTTATATCATGGTAAAGTAAAATCCAACAGAAGAAATAACAGTTTAACACAATGTGTGAATCAATTTTTTTCTTGATATTCTGAAAGTTTAATTTCATAACCAAAGTGAATAGTATAGGACAGTGATGACAGTGATGGCAAACCTATGGCATGTGTGCCACAGGTGGCACGCGGAGCCATTTGTCAGGGCACGCGAGGCGCTGCCCTGTTAGCTGGCCAGCGTGCATGCGCGCACTGGCCAGCTGAGTTCACCCTTTTTTAAAGTCATTTTTCACCCTCCCCAGGCTCCTATAAAGTCTCTTTCACCCTCCCCAGGCTCCTATAAAGCTGCTGCAGGCTTTATAGGAGCCTGGGGAAGGCGAAAAGAGCCTCCCCTGCCCCCCGGGAGGCCCTCCGGAGGCTTCATGAGCTTTCCTGAAGCCTCGGGAGCGCAAAAAAATGGCCCTACAGGCAAACCGGAAGTTCGGGAACAGACTTCCTGGTTGCTCGGAGGGTTGCTTTGATTGTTCCAGAAGCTTCAGGGAAGCCTCCTGAAGGTCTCTGAAAGCCTTTGGAGCGCTTAAAACGACCCTCCGAGCAAACCGGATGTAACTTCCGGTTTGCTCGGAGGGTCGTTTTGACTGCTCCCGAGGCTTCAGGGAAGCCTCCTGAAGGTCCCTGAAGCCTCCGGAGCGCTCAAAACAACCCTCCGAGCAAACTGGATGAGACTTCCGGTTTGCTTGGAGGGTCATTTGACTGCTCCCGAGGCTTCAGGGAAGCCTCCTGAAGGTCCCTGAAGCCTTCAGAGCGCTGAAAGTCACTTCCGGTTTGCTCAGAGGGTTGTTTTGACTGCTTCGGAGGCTTCAGGGAAGCCTTCTGAAGGTCACTGAAGCCTCCGTAGGGCCTCCTGGGGGGCAGGGAAGGCTGTTTTTGCCCTCCCCATGCTCCTATAAACCCTCTGGAGCCTGGGGAGGGCGAAAAAAGCATGCAAAAATGGGGGGGGTCGCACGTGTAGTGCACGCATGCCCACTGGGGGGTCGTGCATTGCATTATGGGTGTGGCACGCCTGCACATGACCCCCCTGCGCTCCCCCCACTTAGGGCACACGAGCCCAAACACGTTCGCCATTGCTGGTATAGGACATTCACTATTGCAAATTTAGACTTTGTTAGATGCCTATTTTTTCCCAGAGATTTGTAAGCTACGTTTTCTGAGGAGAAATATTTGTCTGCTGTCTAGTCTCACATATGTGCAAATTTTAAATTCTACAGAATCCAAATTCTCTGAATATGGAAATGTTTGAATTTTAGTAAATAATTAGTAAAAGAAAAAGAATACATTGACTGCTCAGTAATGTTATCCCAAAGAATTAGGCACTACCATCGTGAATGACAATAGGAAAATGGTGCCAGTGAAAATCAGTGTTCCCTTAAGTGGCCTCTTAGTATATACCAGAGTTCATATTACAGTATGTCTAGGTCTAAAAGAACATTTAAAAATATCAAGCAAACATTAATAGTAATTATCCACTAGTTAAAAAAAGAACATTTTGTAAACTAGTAAGCTTTCTGATAAATTAATATTTTGTGATCACGCCTACTGTGGCAACTATTGGCTTGAGCTATACAGATCAGGTAACTTATTAAGAATGTTTTTTTGAAAAAAAGATTGCAGAGTTAACCTGCCTTTTATCAAAACCATCTATTTAAATGATTTAAAGATACAGCAAAAAAGATGAGAAATTGGTTAAATTTGGGAAGGATGTGTAGGTGAAATTAATCACAGAATGTAGGTGGGTGTCATAATGTAGGAAGATAAGCAAGCTTAAAATAATTGAAGTAACTGTTCGTGTAAGTATAGTAGTATAACTTTGCAAAATCTCCTTATAAAACTCACTGGTTTGCAATATATCAATGTTTTGTGGACTCCTTTTCACAATAATTTTATTTCTAAAATTCAGTTGGATTTACTTCCAATAAATATGGATAACACTAAATCTGTTTTGTATATTTGATGAGCAGCCCAATCCGTTATATTCATTCAGAGATTTAATTTCTTTGTGGATTAAACACAGAGATTCAGAATTCCTTAAGACATTACAACTTAGTCAGTGAAAGAATAGCTATGACCCACCCAACTATATTTGGGTGATCATATGTTTGATCATATTTAAAGCATTTATCTCACTATTTCAAGACTTACTCCCTTGCCTTTCTCCCACATTCCCAAGCAATTACGTATGCATATAATTTGTCTTTTACAGGACAGGACAAGATATGGACTATAAACTAAAAGTTTATATGATTTGTTAAAGTTCTACAGGACTCTGTGTTTGCTGTAAAACTAACTAACCCTAACATTCTGTGTTTCTATGTTTATTTACAAAGAAATAGTACTATGTTCATTAGAGTTTACCCTAGCTATAAAAACAAGGGTATAATTGTTACAAGTTCTCCCCACCTGACGTCACAGAAACAAAAATTATTTTTTCTCAAACTAATAAAAGACAAAATATTCCCTCAAGTAAAAGGACAGTCATCTGCCCAACTCATCTTCCCATTCTGATTTCCTATTTTCTGGATTACAGCATATTGTTTTGTTAATGAATATAGTTATTTCAGCTGGTTATTATTTCTTACACTTCTGTATTTGGTAGGTTTGAAAGGAGGATCTGGTGGACCAGATGGTCAAGGAGGTTCTTTCCGCTATTCTTTTCATGGAGACCCACATGCTACATTTGCAGCATTTTTTGGTGGTGCAAACCCTTTTGAAATGTTCTTTGGTAGAAGAATGGCTAGTGGCAGGGACACTGAAGATATGGAAGTGGATGGTGATCCATTTGGTTCCTTTACTACTTTTAGTGTGAATGGATTTCCAAGAGAAAGAAACACGGTTGGTAATCAATCCCGTCGTAAACAAGATCCTCCTGTTATTCATGAACTGAAAGTATCATTGGAAGAGATTTATCAGGGTTGTACAAAAAGAATGAGAATTTCCCGAAAAAGGCTCAATTCAGATGGTAGAAGTGTCAGAACAGAAGATAAAATTCTTACGATTGATATTAAGAGAGGATGGAAAGAAGGTACCAAAATTACATTCCCCAAAGAGGGCGATGAAACACCCAACACCATCCCAGCTGATATTGTGTTTGTTATTAAAGATAAATTACATCCTCATTTCAAGAGAGATGGTTCAAATATAATCTACCCTGTCAAGATTAGTTTACGAGAGGTAAGTATTCTTTTAAGTTTAAAATTGAATTTTTAATATTTTATACAATTTGTATTTATTTATACTGTTTTATATTTATAGTTGAGTTAAACTGGACATAGATCAATGTTCTTTAAGAATACAGAACTTTGTGTAAGTAGTTACATGTTAGATAGCTTAATGTGGAAATATGGCATGTAAATTTAGAATGTAATATGGTAAATAATATAGTCTGTAGCATTTTATCCTTCTCCCACAAAGTTAATTCCATTCTTGTTAACTGTCTAGTAAATGAACTGTTTACCTCTGAACCCTGTCTTGCTTTTTCCTCACTGCCATTATACACATAAATCATCCAACTTTGTGCCAGTTTTCTGGACTGCTTTTGCTTGCACTTGGCATTTTTATGGGATTTGCAATACTAGGGTGTGGTGTTGTACTACAACAGTGTTGTTATAAATCTTTGCAAACAATCCACTATGAAGTAAAATAATCAGAATGCTGGTAGAAGGAAATGCATCATCAAGTATGAGAAATGTTTTTTGTAATCACAAAAAAAAACCCACCCAATAACACTATGGTTAGAACAAAGGAACAGCATTCTGCTTATGTGAGCAGCTCTATGCTGATCTGCCATGATATTTTCATCGATTTTAAATATATTTTATCATAACATTGATATAATGTTGAAATAATTATATTTATATGGCAACTAAAGTTTCCAAGCAAGATAGGCAGCACATAAGTTTAATAAATAACAAATAAATAAATAATGGCCCCTATATTAACAGTCCCAAAAAATAATAAATAATAAATTGTTAGTTTTCACTCATCAGATACAGAATAATAATATAGTAAAAGTATATTCCAAATAGATGATAGATAGATAGATAGATAGATAGATAGATAGATAGATGATAGATAGTATTTAAAAAGATACCAAGACCATCATATTATCCAGTATATATGTTTTGAAATATTTTTTTAAAATTTATTTAGAATTCCAAACCATCAGTAAAACATCTCAGGAAGTATGCTGTATTGGTACTTTTTTATTGTGAGCATGCAAACTAGATGACTAGATTTAGGAGATACATCCATTGTAATAATCAATTGTCTTATAAAGTTAGCAGCATACACATTTAGTTACCCTTAATGCATACATTAGAATGTTCTATTAGAGCAGTGTTTGATATTCACAAGGAGGCTGTTTCAAAGGAACAGCACTTTAAATGAAGAACAATATTGCTAACAAGCCTTGGCCTTCCTGACCTCCCTAAAGAGGGGCAATGCTAATCGTTTTTTCAGGATAGGTCAAACTGGGTAGACTAATGTGGTCCTGCAAGTAAATATGTATGTAGGCTTTTATAGATTAACACTGGAACTTTAAAATTACATCCATAAGTTTGATGGCAACCAATGCAGAGCTTGCAGTACAGGTGTAATGTGCTCCCTTAGCAGACTCTGGTATGCAAATTAGCTAATGCTCTGGGAGTTTCTCTGAGATCCCACCAAAGTGTTTGTAATTTCCCCATAAATGGTAAAATTGAAGTTTGGGCACTAATTGTTCAGTACCTGTAGCTTCAAAGTTGCTATGTGTATCTTTTCACAACGAGACATTAACAATTCAGCCCACAGGTAGCAAATGACATTTTAGAGAACATTATTTACATCTATATTGTGAATTTTTAAAAGGTAAGTGTTCCATCTCTAGAATATTCTTGCACAGGAAGAATAACTCTGACCTCAGAATATTGTCTTCTTTTGTCAGAACACCTGTTTTGACACCTGTTCATGATCAAAATGGATATTCCAAGATTAGAACATTTCAACACTTCTTGCAATCAATTGCATTCCAAGGCTATATACAGGATATTCCTATTAAATGGGATGCCTGTAGCTGCCACTTCTGTTACATTAATCAAAATGTAAGAGGTGGAAATTTGTGTCATGTGCACAGAATATAGCTTTGAAAGAAAATATATTGTTGGCAATGTTCCTGTCTCCTCTCTTTACATTTAGGCATTCTTTGCACATTTTGTTAAGTGGTAAAGTGCTATTTTCTCTTTATTGCAAATGATATTTATATCCTGAACTGTTCAACTGTTTGGTGTCAACTCTTCACTTACAAAAAAGATACAACATAGTGGCATTTGCATTTGAATAAATTATACTGTCATTTATTTAAAAATATAATTATCTTTATGGAGAACATGTAGTATATTAGAAGTTTGAAGAAATAACAAATATGCTGCTCTTAATCGTTTGAATTTACTATTTTCCAGGCTTTATGTGGCACCTCAATCAATGTACCAACTATAGAAGGCCGAACAATACCTATGACAATAAATGAAGTTGTAAAGCCTGGAATGAGAAGAAGAATTATAGGATATGGTTTACCATTTCCTAAAAATCATGACCAACGAGGTGACTTAATTATAGAATTTGAAGTAATTTTTCCAGATAATATAGCTCCAGCCTCAAAAGAAGTACTCAGGAGAAATCTTCCTGTATCATAAGAAACATATGTCAGTGAACTGTTCCAAATAGACACTGAGCACCAAGGACTTTCAGGTTTATGCTGTAAAAATGCAGTCTATAACTGTTGAAGTTTTCTTTTGTGTGCGCAGGTAGGGAAGTGAATTATGCAGTGTTGCATGAGAATTGGAATACAAAAGACTTGCAACTAAGTATAAGGTTAATACTACTTACCGTGTGTTGCATCTTCCTTTACAAAACACTTTATCCAGTATTTCGTGTCCATGTAATCATGGGTAAAAAGGGAACACCTCTGTCCGTGTATTTCTAATAAAGTGCATACTTTGCCAAAGCACTTTAGTTCAGATAATCCCGATTATCTGTGTGAGTTAAAATATTACAGTATTAGAATTCATTATATGAATCTATGTAACTTTACAATATTTATTTTATGTATATACTCTAAGCTGCATTACTTTTTGCACAGCAGCAGGAAAGTAATATCACTTAAAATGTTTAGGAGCCCAAAGAAGAGGTGGGTTTTACATTATTGTACCAGTCTGTGAATTCCTTTAGTCCATTATTCTGGTGGTAAATATAGTGACCTAATAGAAAATAAAATTTGATGGCCTACTGTTTTTGGCCTAATAGATTTCCAGGTAGAAATTGTTGTGAAAATGTGTTAATGCTCTCTGGAATTTATATTTCATGAAACGGCATACTTATAAGCATCAACTGAATAATTAACCTAATTCAGTCAAGATTGCAAGCTTTCTCAAGTTTAGTATTCTTACAAATTCTGTGAACTTTGCGTTGAAACTGAAGTTTTATGAATTTGTAATGAATTATTTTAAGAAAAAGCAAGGAAACTTTATTTTTGCAAAGACATACATGTCCTAACTAGTATTCATGGGCAGTAGATGAACAGTATTAAATTTAAGACAACACCTACTTGTTTTGTAATATGGTCAAATGGAAACATTCATGAAATTATTACAATAAAGCTTCATTTCATTAAGTCAAAATGTGCTAGATAGCACTTTTAAGTGACAGGACATTTAACAATTATGTAAAAAGTTAACGATACCAGTTTTCTAAAACTAGCATATTAAAATCCAAAAGAGCTGCAGTAATTGATAGTGGGAGGAATCACTTTAAAAATGACTCCTGAATGAATGGGAATTTTTTTAATGGGATTTAGTACAAAGGCTGTAAACTGACAAGAAGTGCAATCTTAAACCAGGGCTATGGAAAGCATTTGAAAGAGGTATTTCACAAAGCATATTAAAATGAATGAAATATCAATCTTCAAAGTATTAAAACAGTTGTCTTCTCTGCAAATCTCATATAGCTTCTTCAGAAACTCTTCCCAGTTGTCTGCATGCTCATACACAGAACATTTTTTGCTGGGACATCTGCATGTGGAGTAAGCAAAGACAGCTTTCAAACCAGTTGCATGTGCCTTGCAAAGGATATGATTACTTTAATGCTTTGAAGCAAAATGCTGTTCGTGCTAAAATGCTCTGCAAAAAACCTCTTTTGAGCACCTTATAACATCCCTTTCTGAAACTAGAATCTATGAAGCAAGTTTTAATTACTCTAAAAATGAGAACAAGAAAACTACTACTTTTTCTTTGTGCATATTGTAAATGTATTTAAATATACTTTATGATAATGTATTGCATTTCATATTTTTAAACATTAAACTATTATTTCTAACTTTTCCCCCTCCAATTGTCAATTTGATGCATGAGAGAAAATGAAAATGGTATTTGACATTTGAAGCATAAGATACCTGCAGTATGGAGATCATAATACCAGTATTTCTCAATTCTGGGAATTCTGGAAGTTGAAGTCTACACATCTGCAAGCTGCCAAGATTAAGAAACACTGCTCTATTCTGTTAAGAGTAAATCCCAATGAAACCTATGGTATTAACAAGATAGGAAAGTTCAAGATTGTATATTAAATGAATGGGTTAATACATTATACTAAAATAAGAACATTTTTAAGTTTCCTATTTTGTTACATAAGTCAGTTGTATTTACACATAATTCTATAACAAGCTCCTGGTTTGTCCTGAATATAATGCCTACTTTTTATTTATTGCATTTAAATCCTGTCCTTCCTCATGCCTTAATTACTTCCTGATCAGACTATTCTAATATCCTTTTCATAAGGTTGTTCTTGAAAAACCTTCAGAAGCTTCTGCTTGATTAGAATGCATCAGCCTCAGCAGCATTGGTCTCACCATGGTGCACCCACATAACATGACTGCCACATGAGCCTGCAAGTTCTTGGGTGCAATTCAAGGTGTGGTTGTCATCTTTAAAGCCCTTGATGACCTGGGATTACATTACTTGCAGGTTTGCCTCTCCTCAGTGATTTCTGCCTATCTCATCAGATGGTAGCATGAGCATACTCTAGTGCTAGATGAGGTAGTGGTGACCTGGCCTTACAAGTTTGATTATGAATAAAAATAATAAAGACTTTATTAAAGTGAAAAACTATTGAATGGAAACTGCAATGATGCAAAAGAAATAGCAGAAATATGCAAAACATATGAAAATTTTGAGAATTCTCTAAAACGTACAATTCTGGGAATGGAATGTTCCACAGAACATTGGAATATTTAATGTTTCTTTTAGACCACACAAGTCTAGCTATTGCTGGGAAGATCAATACTGGATTAAATCAAGAAAGGCTAGATCAATATAATTAAGAAAGAAAAATAGAACATTTCAATGAAACATTCCAAGAAAAATAGAATTTGATTCCCAAAACATTTTTGGAAGGCTTCAAGAACTAGCCAAGGCTTTTGGGAGCATTTTTTTTTTTTGTTATCAGCATCACTGGTCTGCTGATTATAAATTTGGTTATATCATTCTTTATGACTGATTCAGAGAATTTCTCATTTTCCTGAGAATTAATCTTGGCCTTCAGTGTTTGCTTCTGAATACTTGTCAGTACTGTCAAGTTATATTGCGCAATCATTCCATTTCTTCTTCTATAGCAGATGCTTAAATAAAACTCAGAAAGATCAGTTTTACTTTTGCCTCTCCCCTCCATTTTATGCATCAGAAAAGGCAATTGCAAAATAACAATTTCATCTAAAAGCCTTCTGTTTGAAGAGGGTGCAAAAGAGGCATTCACAGATTTGCATTAGAAACAGTAAAACATTGTTTGCTAAGTTTAATACATCCCAAACGCTATATTTCCTGAAACTCACAGTGAGACCCATGTATAAAATTACACTTAAGCTATTATAAATCCGATTGTTTGTAAGAAAGTTAAGACTTTGTTTGTCTTTGATTTCTATGAAATTTAACCTCAAAAGGTTCACGGAAGCAGTCATCCAAATAAATTCCAATAATTGATTTTGAAATAAAGCGGAAGTACCTAGGTGTGCTTAAATTAAAGGTGGCTGCCTATCGTTACTTCTGGGTGTAATTCAAAAGTATTGGTTATTATGTATAAGCACTTTGCGGCATGTGTCTAGGGAATTTGAGGGGCTTACTCCAACTGCTTGTGCCCATTCCACTAGGTCAGGTAAGAGTGGCTGGGAGTCGGAACTGTCATCCAGGGGAGACCAGGAACCATGCTTTCTCCAACAAACCCTACAAATATGGGTGGTTTCCTGGGGATGGGGGAATAATTGAGCTCAATTCTTGTACTGTCTTCAGCAGCCACTTTGTGTTTTGGTTGGCCTTGACATTTTTTAATACTGGTATTTTTTTAATTATTTTTTTTAAAATATTGGTTAGCTGCCCAGAATTGCAGTCTGAAGATGGATGGCCACATTAAAAAAAATAATAATACACACCTACGAATAAAATTTTTATGTCACGGGGTCTTCGCGACGTTCCTCTACAACTCAGCGGCTGACTCAAAAAGCACCGAAGAGGAAAAGAGAAGCCGGGGTGGGGTTTGCGGGGCGTGAAATTGCTCCCTGGTCCAAAGTCCTGTTCGTCCATTGGCTGCCGCCTGCTTGGCCCATCTGCCAGGCGACGGCTTAAGCGGGAAGTGCGGCTCGAGCTCGGGGCCCGAGCGGGTAGAGTTCAGCCAAGTGGGAAAGAGCAGCCGCGCCGGCGCTACCAGCCAGCGCACAGGTGCTTCTGGCCGCTGATTTGCGGTGGGCGGGCTGGGAAGATGCCTCTGGGGCTCAGGAGAAAGAAGAAAGGCAAGTCCAGGGAGACCTCCACCTTAGTGGACGGCGAGGCTCCCCCGGCTCGAGGGCGAGGCGACGACGAGGTCGGGGCCGGTGCCCGTGCCGGAGCGGTGAGCGCCGCAGCCTCGCGCGGTCCCGTCCGGTTGGTCTTCCACACGCAGCTGGCGCACGGCAGCCCCACCGGGCGCGTGGAGGGCTTTAGCAGCGTGAAGGAGCTTTACGCTAAAATCGCTGAGGCGTTTCACATTGCCCCGGCCGAGGTACGTGGCCGCTAGTGGGGCGAGGTGGGGAGGGGGGGAGGTTTCCCTTCTCGCTTCACCCTCGGGGTTCACCCAGGTCGTTCCCCTGCTTGACCGTCACCCAGGGATCCGTCAAACTTCAATGTTCCTGTTCGGGATAACGCAACTATCTACTTTTCAGGAGATGCGGATTATAGTCCTTGGGGCTTCCAATAATTTTGTGCCCTGTATTTTGACTAACTGACTGACCTGACTGACTGACTGACTCACTGACTGACTTAAAGTCAAGTTTACCTCAAATTGAGTTTAATTCCTGGTAATTTAGTAACATCTCCAGATAGCTTTCTGTCTGTCATATATGTATATATTTTTAATCTATTAGGTTTTTTTATCCCACCTTTCTTAATACAACATCTAGCGCTGAAGCTTTACTGGGAGTGGAGAACTGAGTTTTTATGCTTAGTTAGGCTCAGAAGCCAGATGGGTCACTTTGGGCCAGTATCAAGAAGGTATTGGTAAACCATTTCCAAAAATGTTACCAAGCAAACTACATGGACCTCTACACATAGTTGTCTGGACTTAAGGTTGATTTGAAGGCATGCATATGGATACACAGACACAGACAAACAACTGATACATTGAACAGAAATACTGAAACCTAGTTATGATGCCTAAGCGGAAAATCTGGAGAAGGTTGTAATCTCAAAACTTCAACAAATTCAAGTAGGCATTAAACACATCTCAATTATCAAATGAGAAGGTAATTATCAAATAAAGTACTTCTCTCTCTCATATAAGCTGCATAAACAACCTCTTTTCCCAATCTTTCTTCTACCTATCCTACCTTGTCTCAAATTAAGTAATATATTAATTCAACCACTCCATGCATCTGATGAAGTGAGCTGTAGTTCACAAAAATCATTCTTTCAGTAAAGTGTATTGGAAAAGTGCTATGACATTCCTTTTAATTTTTGTAGTATTTCCCGGGATTAACTCAAATAGTAATAAATGCTCTGATAAATTTGTGTTTTATTGTGGTAGTATTGAATCTGTTGCTTTTGATGAGTTGATTCATCCTGCCTAAGGCTTTAATGTCGCTTGTAGCATTGTAATCGAAAGATACTCAACTGTATTATTCAAATATCTGGTTGAGTGATTTGCATTTTATTCTACATAACTGTTTTCTGTAATGATTGCAAAACTTAAGACACAAAATTGCTTCTTGATTTATTCAAATTGCTATATAGTTCTATATTTGTGGCTCAGAGCACTGTAAAAGAAGCAATTCTTAACACATGTAATTATATTCCTAGCTACAAGTATCATTTTACTCTAGGCATTCAATTTACAATAGTATCTTATTTATTATCATGAGGAACAATAAAGCTTTGAAAGAGAGAAGTTTCTTTGTTGATAAAAAAAGTTCAAAAGGTTTTTCATACAAGGCAGAGTTTGGAACATGGAAATGTTGTACTTACAGTTTCGGGTACAAAATGAAAAAAGCCCCTTTGATGTTCTTAATAAACTAGAGTAAAGAGGATCAATAAGTTGATGCCTAATTAATATTTTTATGAGGTTTAGATAAAACATTTTTTGGGAAAAAACCCCAGGCTTTGTTGTTCAAGCATTCATTTGTGACAGATGAGAGAGATGAAGATATAAATGTTTGGGTTGCACTATTGGGGATATTAAAAAAAAATTTGTTTTGAGCAGAAATCTTCCCCATCACTCTAGAGATTGGCCAAAATTTTTTCACTTGCTCAAACGTTATTTATTTTGGAGTACAAGACTGTGCTAAATCATTTTTTAATGTTTACAAACATGCAAACATTAACATTAGCAGTTCAACTTGACTGATAGGAATCTTTACTCCTTAAGCCAGGGGTGTCAAACTCGATTTCATTGAGGGACCCATCAGTGTTGTGTTTGACCTTGGGGGGGGGGGGGCATGGCCAGCTCGACATCACTTGTGTTGGGGCAACTGTGGTGGCCAAGTGCTAAGGTAGGATTTCCCTCAGACCCTCTCCCTCTCATTATTTCTTTCTTTCCTTCCTTCCTTCCTTCCTTCCTTCCTTCCTTCCTTCCTTCCTTCCTTCCTTCCCTCCCTCCCTCCCTCCCTCCTTCCCTGTTCATTGTCCTTTCTTCTTCCTTCCCCTCTTTCCTTATTTTTCCTTCCTTGCTCTCTTCCCTTCTTTGTCTTTCCTCTTTCTCTTTCTCCTTTCCTGTTTCTTCTTGGATGCTCAAAAGCAAAAAAGAGAACATTTCTCCTTTTGTTTTGTTTTGGTTTTAGTTTGTTTTGCTAGCCCTCTGCCAGCAAAAACGGAGCTGGCAAAAGGCTGCAGGAGGCCATTGCGGTTGAAAATGGAGCCTAGGAGGGCTGCACATGGCTCTCCAGAATTCTGTTTTCACTGGCAGAGGCACCACGGGACAATCCTTTCAGTGGTGGGTTTCCATTTTTTTTTTACTACCGGTTCATTTGTGCATGCACACACGCTTGCATGAGTGATGCTTCTGTGCATGTGCAGAAGTGTCTGGGTAGGTGGGCAGAGCCTCCCGCTGCCACTACTACTGGTTCACCTCTGGGTCCTTCTTTGCTGTTTTCAGGGTGGCCTGTGGGCCAGATCTAAGCACCCCGCAGGATGGATCCAGCCCACAGGCCTTGAGTGTGACACCCCTGCCTTAAGCAAATCAAGGCAAGAAACTTTATGATAGCATTAATTCTTGCATATTGGAAATTGTAATGAATAGGTTTGGTTTTTGGATCGGCATAGTGGGTACCAATGTTTGTAAAGCTTAACATAATTTGCAGACACAAAAAACCAGAATTTTCTTGAAGTGATTTGTTTTATAATGAACAATGGTAGATTTTACCTTGGTTGGGCCCTTCTGTGTTTATGAATCTTCTAGAGAATGTTAATACACAGTTAATCACTGGCTTTGTTGGCTGACCTAGAGATGGCTAGAGGCTCTGCAGAAATGTTTTAAAATTGTTTCTATTTGTTTCTGTTTGCTTCTACATGCCAAATTGATTACTGTTTAATTTCTATTATTTCCCCCCTACAAAAAAAAGACAAAAAAGAATTAAGTGGCACACTACAAAGAAAACGATGACCAATGCAAAGATCACGAAATATGTCATTGAGTTATCCACTGCTGGATAATTGGTTAAATACAAAGAGCAATAGACTCAGTTAATTGCGTTAGGTGAAAGGGGCACCGAGGCTCACAGTTCTTACTAGAAATGGAAATAGCTGGATGGTAAACATAGACTTTTGATTATAGCAGATATAGTTGAGACAACTACAGGTAAGTGTATGTCACATGTAATACATGTGTGATGGCAGTATGTTTTTTCAATCATATAGAAAGAGAAAAGGGCTCTGAATTTCAGCAAAACTGACACATGACATTACTGAACATTAACATTATGAGATTAACCTGCTGATCAAAACAAATAAAATAAAATAAAGAAGAGGAGATTATGAAAGTGCTACTATATGCCTTGGGTATATATTTCCTTTTTAATATTTAATTTAGTTTCCTAAATCAGATTGGATAGTTCCATGTTTGGATCTGTTCAGCTACAATTTCATATCTTGGATAATTGTCATCTCGATGTTATCAGTAAAACAAAACAAGCCTCTGTTTTTATGTACAAACAGTGCATTTAAAATACTTATTCTTACCGAAAGAAGTGCCCCTTCATCAGAATCCTGAATTAAGCAAATAAGCCCATTTACTTTATTCACCATCTTGTTTTGTAAATGCTGAAACATACCATGGCAAGGTCTAATTCCAACTTTTTCAGAGTAAATGATGTGAAGAAAAGTTAAAGCTACGTTTATAGTATTAAATATGTTAGTGCAAATGACAATTGTTACATAAATATAAGACATATTAAGGACGCAGTGGCTCAGGGGCTAAGATGCTGAGTTTGTCAATCAGAAAGGTCGGAAGTTCAGTGGTTCAAATCCCTAGTGCCGCGAGTGAGTTCCCATTACTTGTCCCAACTTTTGCCAACTTAGCATTCGAAAGCATGTAAAAATGCAAGTAAAAAGCTAACAGCGTTCCGTGCGCCTTTGGCATTTAGTCATGTCGGCCACATGACCAGGAGATATCTCCAGACAGCACTGGCTGTTTGGCTTTGAAACGGAGATGAGCACTGCTCCCTAGAGTCAGGAACGACTAGCACACGTGCGAGGGGAACCTTTGCCTTTACTGTACTATTTTTCACTATACACATTTGAGAATTGTTAGACTTATCAGAGTGATTAGGCTGGCTCCATATATTATCACCATATGGATTTGTTTGGTTTTGGAATATTGTAATGTGTGAGATCAACCAACTGTGACTTAATGAACAAATTGTTGCTTAGAACAGTATATGAACCAGATTGTTCTCACTGATGATTAACACAAATGCAGGATTCATATTTTAATGTGATGTTCTTATTTTTTATTGGAAATAAATAATATGAATGATTTATGCAGTCACCTGTTTTAATTAACATGATCCTATTGGAGGCTCAGGTTGATTTACAGTATGTATGATTTATTGGATTTATATATGATTACATCATGACACTTTTATAACTTTACTTCTTTTTTGAAATACAGTGGCTACATGCAACTTTTATTGCTAAGGCAAAGTACAAATAACTCTGGTTTAATTCTTTACTACTATAAATGAGGATTCCTGTATATCCTGCAGGGATCACTGCATTTACTAACATGCTACTAATTCTTTATAAAAGAAAGAGGGGATGTATTGTGGAAAACAATCTGTCTAGTTACTCAGTTCCATTAGTTAATTAAAACAGTGTTGCTTTCATTCCCTTAATATGCCCGTCTTTCCTCTTCTCCTTTCTCACTACACCTTCTTGTTGCTTCAACCTCCAGTAATTATTTTTCTATGTTTGATATGAGGTAGATTTGAATTTACCACAAACAATTGATGCATGTGCATTTTATTCTGTGACTTATTCAATTAGCAATTCACTTCTGGGTTGTTATTTTCAAATTACAAGTGGAAAGGTTTTATTTTATTAATATTTCACTCAAGAAAGACTAAGCTAAGACTTTATTTTGCATCACCAGAATCACTTAGGTACTTACACTAAATGAAATAAAATAAATAAAATTTGAGATGTGATTTATATTGCAACAATACAGGGGAAATATAAATTGAATTAATTAGCCATTTTAAACAGTTCAGATATAAAATACACTGTCTGTTCAAGTTAGGGAGGGAGATGTAAATCTTCTAGATGCAGTACTTTAATTACTGGATATTGTGAGCCTAGTGTAAATGATTTGTCAATGGACTAAGCATTTTGTGAATGGGATAATCTATTTTAGGCTTTTAAACTTCCAGTAGAATTAAGACTGCTCTGTGTATAAATATTTGCAGTATATATCACATACTTCTATTTCAAAGAAATAGAAAGATACAAAGACACAATAAGATACAAAGTTTCTTATTCAAATATCTTCACTTTGTATGTTCTTATTATACTATAAAATAGTTTGCATTGATATCTTAAGAACAACACTGGCGTTTTGAGACTAAAACATTACTAAAAGCTATGCTTTATCTTATCTATGCATTGCCCAACAAACTACAAGAGTTGAATTCGTACAAAGACAAAGCAAAACCCATAAAAATCACACTGAACCACACTTGTCTGAAATGGTATAGGCTTTCTTGCTTGAGCTGGGGGTTGGACTAAGACCTCCAAGGTTCCTTCCAATTCTGTTATTCTGTTATTTTCTGACACTATAATTCAATGCAATTCGTATGACCCGGGTTTGGCAGGTAAGCAATACATGCTAAGCGAAAGCTTGTCAGCCTTTATTCAACCACCAAATCCCCACAATCCAGCAATTCTTGGTCTGTTCCCCAAAGTCTCTGCCCATATGGTACACCTATAGTCCAAGACCAAGGCTCAAACCTATGTGACTGCACACGCTTTGTGCAATTTCATGGCAGTGGAAGTCCACCGATGTCGAGGCAAAGGTTGAGACCTCAGTCAACAACAGCAAGGATACTGGAACAAAGTTCTTCTAGGAGCTGTAGAGTGTTGCCACGAAATACAACATTTGTTCCCGACAAGAGCTCCTCCCCACAGCATCTTCTTAAATGATACTCTCCAGGTGATCCTTGTCCAGAGGGGTGAGGCACCCTCCTCCTGAGTAGTCAGGTTGCCCTGTGCTGATTCTGCCTCCTCTGTATTCTCTGCACTCAGGGATCGGGTGGGAGAAGCATTTGCTCGTCTCCAGAACTCCGCCGCTCCTCTGCTCTGCTACCTGCCCTTTCCATCTTCTCCCCCCTTCCTCGGTCAGCCTTGCTTTCTCATTCTCCCTGCCTACTCTTCCAAGGCCTAAGGGGCCCAAAACTGACTCATCCTCGTCCCCAGGTCGTTCCTCAGGGCCCATAAGGACTGTGCCCAGCCCCTCCATTGGCCCCAGTTCCATCTCCTCCTCGGACCAGAGCCATGACAACAATGTAGCAGCCAGCCAGGCTGAGAATATACTGATCACTATGTTTTAAAACATTGATTGAATGCTTGACTCTCAGAACAATTTGTACTTAAATTACCTGGTATGAGTGTGAAGAAAAATATTTTCCTTATTTACCACTATTGTCTTGTATAAAAATGGAACTCAGCAGGAAAATTATATAACCACTAATCAAAGTTCTTGTTTGACTGAAACTCTTCCAAGAGAGAAGTATATAAAATTGGCTCATGCGGAGGCTGAAGTCAGTTTATGTTGCTCGGTTGCAGTTTTAAATAGAGCTACATCGTCTCAGATTTCTAAATATCAGATTTCTGTTCTAATGCTGGTTTTATCTAGTCATAAGGGTAAAACTAGTTAGAAGATGATTACTTACACTATCATGTTGACAAAGACAACATTCAGAGAAAGCTTTTTTCTCCTTAAAAAAAAGGGGCATCAGAAATATAATGATTTTAATAAAGATTGTAGAGCTTAGCAACACTAACATTTGAGAAACTTTGAAACTGTATACTACATCCTTCCTATTAGTTTCTCAGTGTAGTATTTGATGCTTCACCCTATCTTTCAGAGTCACGGTTCCAAAATATTTACAAGTTAGCATATTGGATATATCTGATATGTACTGTATGTATGATATGCAAGTTACATGAGAACCTTGCTTTTTTTCTCTGCAAAACAAGTGAAAAAGAAAAGTTGTGACCTTTCATTTGGGATGATACCTGAAATATTTAGACATTTTGTATTTAAACATAAAATGTAAAGTTTTTTTATTTTTAAATTGGGCATAGTAATCCTAAGTGGACACTATCTCAATTGCCTTTCAAAATATTTTTGCAAAATAATATGCAAAAGATAGCATTTTAAAAACAAAATATTTCAATTAACATGAATAAGTCAAGCACCTTTCAAATTAACTTAATTCCTTTGGAAGTTTTGATTTTTTAAAACAATATATTTTAACCATTTCCCCCCTTACTTTTAGTTTGTTCATGTTATGATGAATTTGAAATTTATTTAAAGCTATTTAGCCAGTACTACATTCTGCAATCTGTATTACAAAATCCTAAAGCAATGTAAAATAAAATATTAAAAATAGCGGGTTTCCCCCCAAAAAATGGACACTGTTTTAATGCTACAATATTGTTATGTTTTTAAATTTACATTCCCTAATATTCATAAAGGACCCAGACTGAAATTTTCTAGCAAGAATTTTAAGTCAATTTATTACATGTTCAGTTGAAAAGGAAACTTGCATGTCAGTAAATAAATACCGAAAGAACTCTTGCTAAAATGCTAATGATTACAACTTGATCAAATCTTGTTTGGGTTGTCCTCTGTTGTTTCTGACTCCATAAAGGAACCCTAATTGGATATCTAGTTTATTCTCTTTATCTAGCAGCTGGACTTATATATTCTGTTTCTTTACAAATCATTTATTTGAAATCTTGGACAACTTATTTTTTTATAAAGACTAGGATATTACTGTGTAGTTTTGCCCGTACCTTTGGCTCAGAACAATAAACATAAGAAAAAGTGTATAAAGTATTTTATAAGGAAGAAATGCAAGAACCTCTGAATAAACAGTCTCCCTACTAGTCTCCCTTTATTTCTTTATCCACGGAAAAACCTTTCTCTACAAAAATGGTCCTTGATGCCTAAAAGTTTAAGGGCTTCTGCCTTAGAGCAATAAAAGTCCTTTTCTGGTCTGTCTTCTGACATGCTAGATATTTAACTAGCATACAAATCTATAAACTATGTTTTATAAATAATCGTTCACATGATATGATGAGATGTTCACATCACATGATATAAATGAAAATTAGATTATGGCTTTGTGCCATGCTTGAGCCTATTCTAAATATTTTGATTGGTTTCCTCAATAATTAACATTATTAACAGTTTTAATAATTTCAACTGTTAATATGGTGATTAAAGGAGGTATGATGGCTCAGTGATTAAAAACATTGAGCTTGTCAGCTGGAAAGCTGACAGCCAGGTTTGAGACCCGAGCACCATGCTCCAGGGTGAGCTCCTGTTACTTGCTCCAGCTCCTGGCCACTTAGCAGTTGGAAAGCCTGCAAATGTGAGTAGATAAGTAGGTACCACTTCAGTGGAAAGATAATAGCGTTCTCCATAGTGAGGGGAGGAGTATCCAGGATGGGTTGACCTTGTCCTCTCTTGATTGGACTGAGTCAGATAAGCTCCTTTAGCCACGCCTTGGTCACCAGGCTCCACCCAGTTATCAACTCAGTCTATCAACGGACGGCTGTATTCATCCTGAGATCCTGAAGAAACTTAAAGGAAAAATTTTAAATTGCTGCAAAAGCGATCAAAATTGCCTCCACGCTGCCTGATCAATCACTAGAGGATGAGGAAACCCCCAGTGGGGGTAGAAAGCCCACGCAGCAACCGCTAAGGCGGTGTGCAGCCCAGGTCACAGAGCAAGACCCAAGGCACTAAGTGAGGACTCGCACCAAAGACAGGAAAGCGAGCTCCGCAGAGGCCTCTGCAGCAAGGGCAATGCCCAAGGAGGCTCTAAGGACGCCGGAGCACTCCACCGCTCCCCTCAGGGATTGAGCAACACACCACGGCATTTTAAAATACCCCGTAGCGCCTGCACTGGCAGTGATTGCCAGAGAACAAGGTGAGAGCCAGAGAGGCTCAGAAAGAGCTGCGGGAGGCAGGGGGAGGCGAGAGAACCCCCAGCGGCAGCGGAAACTGCGCGGCAGCCTGCAAAGCCACAAGCTGCTTTCACGTGCTCCAGCAAAGTCTTACTCCTTAAGTGGTTGTAAAAGCCTTCCACTTTTGTAAAAGTGGAAAGATCTCCATGGAAACGAAACTTGAATGAGAAAGAGGTCAGCTAGCCCAGACCCGACCTCCCAAATCCTTTGAACTTTAATGATAAGTTGTCCTGACAATGAGGGGCAATAAAGACGTCCCAACCATCCCAACATCAGCTTACCTTGTGTGTGCAAAGCCTTCGGGCAGCCAAAGAGCCAAAAGGCAGATGTAATTCAGCTGAAGAGATTGTTATGCTCTTGTGGATTGGTTACTATTGTTTATGAATTATTTGGGAAGGGCTCAACCCCTATGGAAGGTACCAAGCTAGCCAGGTCCAAGACCCTTAGGAATTCCAAAAACTGGAGAGTCAGCTTGACAACCTAACCAGCAGAATAGCCTTGGCAACTAGAGCCGAGGTGGCACAGGGGTTAGAGTGCAGTACTGTAGGCTACTTCAGCTGACTGCTGCTGCAGTTTGGCAGTTCAAATCTCACCGGCTCAAGATTGACTCAGACTTCCATCCTTTAACGGCAAGGAAGGCGCCATTATTAATCACTCCAAACAGTAGGCACAAGCAGCACCCTCTAGTGGCTCCTCTACAAACTGCAATCCAGTATTTCAGGCCAACACTTGCAACCCCTAGTGGCCGACAAGTGATGTGTGCCTGCATCTACAAAGCTTTGCATCGCACCCTAGTGGCCAACTCGTGAACTGCACCTGCATTTCCAAAGCCCTGCAATGCACCCTAGTGGCTGACCAGTGAACTGCGTCTACTAAGTTTTGCAACACACTCTAGTGGCTGACACATGTACTGCGCTTGCATTTACAAAGTCCGGCAACACATCCTAGTGGCTGACACGTAAACTGCGCCTGCATCTCCAAAGCCCTGCAATGCACTCTTGTGGCTGACCAGTGAACTGCCTCTGTGTCTACAAAGTTTTGCAATGCACTCTTAGTGGCTGACACGTGAACTGCTCCTGCATCTACAAAGTCTTACAATGCACCCTAGTGGCCGACAAGTGAATTGAACTCAAAGAATTCATAATACATTCAAGAAATTTTCTGAGCTAATCCTAGTCATAGAATCATAGCACCCTTCTAGCCATGGCAAAAGGCCGGTCCCCATGCCTGAACCCACCACAAACTCAGAATTGGATGTCCAACTATGAGAAATTGCAGAAGCACCTCAGATAGCCTATGACCTTAGACAGCATTCGCTGAAGGCAGAACATATAGCAGGGGTGGAGAACATCAGAGCTGACTGGCTCAGCCAGCCTGAGGTGCACAATTTGGAGTGGAAGCTGCAGCCAGCAATCTTTGAGGAGCTGGCAGAGTGCTTCGGACACCCGGAGGTCAACCTATTTGCCAGCCCTCTCAAGGCCCAGCTCCCAAGGTTTTACTCCAGGTACTGGACACAGGGAGTGGAGGGGGTAGATGCTCTTCGCTGCCCTTGGCTCAGGGGGTTCCTCTATCCCTATCCACCCTTACCCCTGATCCCCAGGGTCATACAAAAAATCTTGTGGGAGGGGGCAGAGATGGTACTGATTGCCCCACACTGGCCCTGAAGGCCTTGGCTTGCCGATCTCCAATCCCTCTCAGTGGACAGGCTCTGGAGGATCCCCCAGGAGAGGATCTCCCTCAGTCAGGGGTCACTGGAACACCCGGACCCTCAGTGGCTCCACTTGACTGCTTGGCGCTTGAGCGGAGCATCCTGAGGGAAGATCACTTTTCCCCCAGAGTTATACAGACTATCCAGGCAGCTCGCTGACTCTCCATGGAGTGCATTTACAGCGTTACATGTGCCCTTTTTCAACATGGTGCATCTCTAGGGGCCACGATCTGGTCCTGGCCACTGTTGCACAAGTTCTGGACTTCCTTCAGGTGGGACTGGACATAGGGTTGGCTCCCAACACGATTAGGAGACAGGTCTTGGCCATTTTATCGGTACTCCTGTGCAGTAGATCTCAGACACTGACTCACCATCTGATGGTCAGGCGGTTCCTCAAGGGGGCCTCCAATCTTAAACTGCTCACAGTGCTCAGGTACCCTTCCTGGGACTTACATAAGGTGTTGGACGCTCTGACAGGCCTTCCATTCGATCCATTATGTACTGTCTCTCTGAAGTTCCTGACACTTAAGGTGGCCTTTTTGGTGGCCATCACCTCCACTAGGAGGATATCCGAACTGCAGGCTCTGTCTACCAGGGAAGATCTCTGCGTGTTCCACCAGGACAGGGTAGTGCTAAGGTTGGACCCCTCCTTCATACCCAAGGTGTGCTCTTGCTTCCATCACTCGCAGGAGCTAATATTGCCCAATTTCTGCCTGGACCCTTCTTGCCCATTAGAGAGGAAGTGGCACACCTTGGATGTGAGGAGGACTCTGAGGATTTACCTCAGAAGAACCAGGCCAAACAGGAAGTCGGAAGTCCCATTTGTTTTCTTCCAGCCAGGGTCCCTGGGAAACAAGGTGACTTCCACCACGATAGGCAGGTGGTTAAGAACCTGTATTGCTTCTGCCTATCAGACACGGGGTCTGCAAATACCGAGCTCTATCACAGTGCATTCTACACAAAGCGTGGCCACTTTGACAGCCTGGGCCACACAGGCCTCACTATCTGAGATCTGTAGGGCAGCCATGGGGTCTTCCCACTCACCATTCATGAGGAATTACAAGTTGAACTCCTTTGGTTCTGCGGAAGTCTCATTTGGATGTAGGGTGTTGCAGGCTGTTCACAAGGCAGGGGAGAGGTCTCACCAGGCATAGGTTTGAGTATATACTCAAATGTGTAACCCTCCCTAGGGATGTGTAGGCTTTGGTACGTCCCATCCTTGGATACTCCTCCCCTCACTATGGAGAAAGTGCATTGGTACTTACCTGATACGCCTCTTCTCATAGTGGGGGAGGAGGATCCAGCCCCTCCCTGATATAGGTATGTTGCAAAACTGTTATGTTGTTTGTTTGAACTGTTATGTTGAAGTAATAAATAAGGGTTTGAAACTAAAATAAAGTCTAGAGTGGTTGATACAGCGAGTCGGATATTTTATTTATTTATTTTTATTTTATTCAATTTATAAGTCGCTCCCTCTCCACGAAGGGACTCGGGGCGGCGTACAATAAAATATGTAAACATATGGTATGGAGGAGGTATATACATAAAACAATTTTACAATTTCATAAATAAATAGCTATAAAGTTAAAACAGTACAATAAAATTAACAATTAAAATACCCAAAATTTACCATTTAAAATTGCCAGGGGGGATTCGGGAATATAGTTCTTATTTAAGCCAGGCCGGCTAGTTGGAACAGGTGGGTCTTGAGTTTCTTACGGAAGGAGCGGAGATCGGTAGTTGTCCTAATGTCGGGGGGGGGGGGGGAGGTCATTCCAGAGGGCTGGGCCCATCACAGGAGAAGGCCCTACTCCTGGGCGCCGCCCTCTGGCACTGCTTAATGGACGGCACCCGGAGGAGTTCCTCTCTGTGAGAGCGAATTGGTCGCAGGGATATATGGCGCAGGATGCGATCCCGCAGGTAACTAGGTCCTGTGCCATGGAGCGCTTTAAAGATGGTAATCAACACCTTGAAACGTTAGAGTTCTTCGCCGATAACTGGGTGGAGCCTGGTGACCAAGGCGTGGCTAAAATAGCTTATCTGACTCAGCCCAATCAAGAGAGGACAAAGTCATCCCATCCTGGATGCTCCTCCCCCACTATGAGAAGAGGGGTATCAGGTAAGTACCAACACCCTTTCTATCAATTATAGTCATTGGTGTATAGTGGTGCTGGCCACATGACAATGGAAATAGACAAGACTGACTCCCTTGGCTAAGAAATGGAGATGACTACTGCCCCCTAGAGTTGGTTATGACTGGACAGGGGAAACCTTTTAATAAGGTGATTATCAGTTAAAAAGGTAAACTATCTTATACATATATCCTTTGCTTTGATTTTTTTTGAATGTGCTAAATGCATACTTTGCTTGTCATTCAATACATTCCTCCTAGTTTCCCAAGCTAAAATAGGCTGAGCTGAGAAGGCGTGACTAGGAGTTTTCTTTTTTCTTTTTTTTTCAAAAAGTTTTATTGGTTTTTTTAAAACATTTATAAGGAAAAGGGTAAGTGGAATGGTTACAAATTTTGGCAGTTGCAAGTGTTGCAGACACCCCCTCCCTCCAAACTCATAGGATACATCTAAATATAAAACATTAATACATAATCATAAAAAATCAGCATATTAATTCTAGAAAAAATAGTTTTCAATCAGTTTATATAGTTATGCTATATAGTCTAGATATAATTTCATTATTACTTTCGGTCTGTTTATAACATTGTGGTTTTCTTATTCATTTTTGTGATCTGAGCTTTCTTGGTGTTGCCCCTTCACCCCCCGCTGGCAGAGCTCCGGCCCCTCCCGTGTCCTGTGTGACCATTGTGGTGTCTTCTGTTTTTTCTAGGTTCGCTTTATTTTTTTCCATAAAGGCCTGTGCCTCTATGGGTGTATTGATTCTGATTCTTGTCTCCTCCCAGAATATCAGCATACCTTCAGGCATCAACCATCTAAACCACACCCCCTTCTGGTATAGTTTATTCGCCAATTGCGAATAGTTTTTCATTTTCTCCCTAATTTTTTGGGGGATCTGCTTCAGGATGGTTATCTCCCTGTCATGATATGTCAATGTTTGCCCCCTTTGTACACCCAGAATTTCATCTCTTGTGCTTTTCCTAAGGAATTTAATATGAACCTCCCTGGGTACATTGTGTGTTCTGGCATATGCTGAATTCACTCTATAGACCAGATCTATCTCCCATTCCATCTGCTGTTTATCTTTGTGTATGTATTCAGCTAAAATATTAGTCATAATGTCCCTTATATTTTCCCCATCTGCTTCTATTACATTTTGAAATCTAAGATAAAAGGACATTCTCTCAAACTCTGTTTTCATTTGTTGGATATCAAGTTCTTTGTTTCCCTTCTGTAAAGCCTCTACCCCCCCTCTCGCCTCCGCCACCCCACCCTCCACAAGGTCCAGTCTCTGTGAGTTCTTATAAATTTGGACTTGGTTCTCTTTAATTTCTTCCTTCATTTCTTTTAATTGTTTCTTAATTTCTTCCTGGCCCTGTATGAGTTGCTGGAGCATTTGTTGCAAATCCATCTCTGTACTCTTAGGTTGCATCAGTTCTGTAATCTTTGACTGTGTGGCAGGACTGGATGTTGCAGATGTCGGTGCAGAAGTAGCAAAGCCAGGTTTTCTTTTTGGAGACATGGTTTATAAAACAAAGAGATCAGTCAGTGTAGAGACTGGGCAGCTGGAGAAGTAGAGCAGGCAGATGAGTCCAGAAGGCAGAAGATCCAAACAGGTGGGAGTTTCTTTAGTCAATCTAGCAATAGATGAAAGTTTTTTCTCCAAAGAGTTCAGGAAATAACAATCCACAAGAGATTCCTCTGGGTGACACGGAGACAAAGACCGGAAGCCTGAATTTTAAAGGTGGAGTCAGGTTTCACAGTTCATGAAGACAACGGAAGTGTGCCATCTTGCCCTGCCAGCTTTGGGCTCAGAGGCATAGGAAAAAAATTTAAAAGTTCACAAAGTTCTCAGGTCATCAATAAGTTCTGGAACTAAGTCCCATGAAAAACACTTTTACTGGGGTAAGGCATCATTAGTTGGCTCTCCCCCCTCCTCCTTCCCCTGGGGGCGAGAGCAAAATTTTTACAAGCCGCTTGTCCAAGGGGGGGGGGAAATCCCCCTCCCCTCCAGCCGCTCCTCCAAGAATAAATCCGAAAGATTAACTTTTAAAATTACTGAAAAGTCCATCAACTCAAAAGTAAGGGGATGAAGAAAGGAAGCATCTCACCGCACCGCCGCTGCTTCCTTCAGTTTTGCGTTCTCCGATCAGCATAGAGCGAGACGCAGGCGCGCCCTCCGAAATTGCTCCCCGGTGCCTGGAGCAAAGCGGAGAAGCCCCCACCAGCTGCCGCCGGTGCCAGAGCCTTCCGCGAGCTGCTCCCTCGGCAGGACGCCTCTCCGGGGCATCCTGTGCCCCCCCCGAGGACGGGGGAAGCCCACCGAAGAGCGGGAGCGGGCAAAGTTCTTGCCCGTCGCCGTAGCCGCTGGAACCGGAAGTCACCGACTAGGAGTTTTCCTAGTTTTCCAGATTATGCTTGATCTGTGATCTTGGTCAATTGGGTAGCCATATATACCTATTTAATTAATAAATAGAAACATATCTGGTTCTGGTCCAGCACTTTAAAGACTACACCATTCAAACTATCTAAATATGTATATGGATATAAATATAGGGATACATTTATTCTTTAAGCAACTGATGAACTATCGTTCACCATATCTTATGCCATAATTAAATACTATAAGACCCTTGGGTTTGCTATAACTGTAGAGTTTTTGTTTTTCAATATACTTTGAAAATTTGAAAATAAATTTGGGGAGCTCCCACTCTTCTCAGAAATTATCTACTCAGTAATATTCCTTAATGTGTATTTTATAGTCTGGTAAATTTAAACACATAAGTGTTAAACTAAGAAAAATGAAGGGTAAGTAGCAATTAATATACATAATGCCACTGATTTGGGACTTTATGGCAACAAATGAATTCATTTTTAACTGTCTATGCCAGTTAAGGAGAGATAATGCAGTCTATCAAAATCCAAGGTATGTAGGGTATGCACAATGAAGGTTACATTATACAGTAGAACTTTGCATTGGCAAGCAGATGGCCTTTTCCTTTGAATTATGTACACATCTTGATTCATATTGAAATAAATGTTCAGTATGTCACTCATTTTAAAAGGAAAAAAAGAAAGGATATAGCTTTTTAAATAAGCAACTGAACACTTTATGATTTACTGCAGGAAGTACAAAGTTTATTGCAGATCAAAAGCCCTAGTTGAAGGATAACTTTGGGTGAAATACCTTGTTCTTAAATGTAATAAATTGAGGTTTTGGAGTGAAATATGATGTTGTTAAATTAAATGCATTTTTATTCTGTTCCTTTTTAATTACAAAAAATAAATACAATTACGAAGCCACTACTTACAACATTTTCATTAACTATCGTACATAAGACTGTAACACTTGTGAACCAAAAAGTGTCTTAAGTGCTGATACTATGTAGCCTATAAAAAGTTGGAGTTAATGATCAGAAATTAGGTAGAACTTTGGGTTTATTATTACCATTTTAAGCAATATTGGCATTTTAGCATGGCACTCCATGCCTCTTTTTGAAGTTCAAGAAAAAATGTCTTTCCTTTGTGCCAAAGCCATTTTCTTTGATGTGCAAAAAGTCCCTTTTCGGGCCTGCTGATCACATATTAGAGCTGTATTCTGAAGTCATTGAGTGTTGCAGGTGTCAAAGCAACAAATCTGTGAGGGAAAGGAGATGTGTCATATTTTAATAGTGTCTTATCTTTTCTGATGTCTAATCAATATCTGTTGCTGTTTGATTTGTTGCTTTCTGGCATATCACATATATATAGAATGCATCTATGATTTGTTTCTACCCCCTACATAAAAACTTGGCACTGCCTTTTGTATACCTGAAATACTTGTAGTTGGTATTGTTGGGAGGTATGGTGAAAAAGCCACTTTGCAAACAGTATTGTATATTTTTCAAATTTAGGGACTTAGTTGTTTCCAGTTCCATGTTAACTTGGGTGCCTGAGTTTGATGGGCAACTATTTGAGTGTTGATCTAAGACTGCAGCATGGCACCCTTTATAGATCATATCAGATGAATATGACTGATATGGCAAAGAGTGGCTTCATTCCTACTTCTTCAAAGAAGGAGGACAACTAAACAGTCAGGAGATAAACACTAGCAGGTAGTCCCTGGGAGGGAACACAAAACAGGGACAGAGGAAGAATGTACTCCTGGAGAGTCTGTTGGAGTTCACTGTCCAGTTGTGGGCTAGAGAAATCTGAAATGGTTATATTATGTACAGGGAAGTCGACGAACTATACTGGGTTTCTTTCATGAGAAGAAAACAGCCAAAGTGACACTTCTTCAGTGGTGGGTTTCAAATTTTTTTAGAACCTCTTCTGTAGGTGTGGCCTGCTTTGTGGGAGTGGCTTGCCAGCCATGTGACTGAGTGGGAGTGGCTTGGCAGTCATGTGACTGGGTGGGCATGGCCAACTTGTAAAATGTGGTGAAACTCACTTACTATGCTCTTGCTTAGCAACCAAAATGTTCGCTCAGAAACTCTGGCATTTGAAGCAGGCAGATCTTAAAGCTGTCAAGTTACAAGACGCTTGCACCCATAACTCTTTAGAAAAAAAAACCCAGGGGTGTTCAAACTTGACAGCTTTAAGACTTGTGGACTTCAACTCCCAGAATTCCTCCTCTCGCTCTTCATCTTGATGATGTGCGGACGGGCGGGGGGAGGGAGCTGGAACCGGTTCTAAACGGCACTGTAGATTTGTGGAACCTCTTCTATAGAAGAGGTTAGAACTGGTAGGAACCCACCCCTGCACTTCTTTGACTTATGACTACTGGGGGCAGTCCAAGTGCAAAATGAGCAGAACCATTCCTGTCAGATAAACTTTGGATCCTGTGGGCTGGGTGACATGTCACCCAGATGATAGTTTTAAAAAAATAATGCTCTCCATCCAGGGATAGGTTCCAGCAGGTACTACTGCCAGTTAGCTCATGTGCACGCACTGTACATGCACACTTGATGCACATTGCACGCGCATGCACAGAAGCAAAAAATAAGATGGCGGCACCTACAGCGGCGCCCCGAGAACTAGTTCGGAGGTGTGGCAGGCCTTGGTCGCTGCCTGTTCTGTTGTGAGCCTGGAGCCAATAATGGAGGCAAGGTGGTGGAACGCAGTAACTCTTTATTTAACAATAGGGTAACAACTGACAAGAAGAACTGGTAAACCCCCCCCCCCCGATAGCTATTTATATCATAGTTGTCAGATGGGCAGCCAATCAGATGGCCATGAATTTTGCGCCAGCCGGCAGGCATGTCACAGCCAATGGGAGTGGCTTCTGCAAGTCTCTGATGTCACCCAGTTGTATCTCCGAGGACTTAACAGAACCCACCAGTGCCTCCATCACTCCCCTTGATGTGCTACCTCTGTCCTTCTGAAGAGATAAAGATTACCTGATTCCTGTCTCGTGTCCACCAAGTCTGGGCCAAGAGGAGCAGAGTGGAAGTGAAGACCCGTGATCATGTGGCCACTCTCCCCTGTAGATCCTTCACACTATAGCAAAAGAACATTTATCATCTCTTGATAGTTCAGATCAGATATTTGAGAGGGAGCATATGGACATTATTTTGAGAAAAGCAAATAGACTGCAAACTCTGGAATACAAAAACAACATGAAAAGCTAGCACAATTGAAAGCATCCGACACCCACCACAGGAGCAGCTGGACTGTTCTCTGTCAGAATTATTCCAAGCTTATTTAGAAAATTCCAGCAGGCTTAGGATTCTGGAAACTTTCCAGTTCAAATTGGAATGAGTAAGAAACAAGCTATTTCTTTAAATAGAAACTGGCAGACATTTTTTGATAACTATGGTAAACAAAATTGGCCAGAATGGGAAACTTCAATTGTTGTCAACTAAAATGTTTGAAACTTTTTTGGTAGAAGAGGAAGATAAATCATATTAAATGAAATTGTTTATATTTGCTGGGACAAAGGAGGAAGTTATTTATTTTTCCTTCCCCTTTAAAATTTTTCTCTTCTTTTTCTTTGTACTTTTTATTTTCCCTACTATGTATTTATTTTATCTGTATAATGTACTCGTTAATAAATATTGTTTTAATTTTAATTAATTAAAAATGTGTACAGAATAAAAGCAATGATTTTTTTTTAAAGGAAAAGTGAACAAATTAAAGAAATGTGATGTAAATAAGAAAGAAATAGAAAAGACAGGAGAAAGAGAAAAACAAACAAAAAAAGGATATAAAGTGTCTTCGGTTTTCTTCACAGCAATTATAAATGCATTTATATTTTCCAAAGTTGTCTCTTAAATACTAATTATAATTAATAATTATATGATATTATTATATTATTTTGGTTCATTCCACAATCAGCCAGATGTTCAGAATGAATTTGGCATTTTAGTCTGCCTATCGAGTCCTTCCCAAGATATGTTATTACAATTATAATAGGCATATGTCCATATATTCTATATCATATCATAGGAACCATACCATTGGATCCTGTGGGCTAAGAGAACTGTCCCTCAGCAATGGTACTAGGCCAGGAACTCTCATGCAGCATATTATTTGAATAATTGTTGGCTTATTTCAAATAGGATGTTTTTTTTAAAACTTTGTGATGTATTTCTTATAGGAATTTGGGGACTCGTTACAAAATGTTTAATATTTTTACAGCAGCATTATATTGAATTACGGTATCTCTGTTTGTATCAAATAGCAATTATTCTGCTTCCTGTAATAAATCTTGGCAACAAGTTACGGGCTTTGGGCATTGAATGGATTTTGTAATTAATACACATATGAGTTAAGAAACCACAGTAACCCATAGCATGGCAACTTTTATAGAATACTGTAACTTGTACCTGCTGCCGTTGGACAATTATTTAGGTCTCCTATGATATCAAAAAAGGATATTTGTTTGAAAAGTAATTAAAATACACCTGTTTTCCTCTTGGCTTTGTAGATCATGTTTTGCACATTGAATACGCACAAAATTGATATGAACAAGCTTTTGGGTGTACAAATTGGTCTTGAAGACTTTATATTTGCTCATGTCAAAGGAATAAAAAAAGAAGTGGAGGTCTTCAAATCAGAAGACTCACTTGGACTTACCATTACTGATAATGGAAATGGATGTGCCTTCATAAAGGTAGGTTGGGGATGAAGTGAATACAGGTAGTCCTCAACTTATGGCCACAATTGAGCCCAAAACTTAGGTTGCTAAGTGAGAAATTTGTTAAGTGAGTTTTGCCCCATTTTATGACTTTTCTTGCCATATTTGGTAAGTGAAGCACTGCAATTGTTAAGTTAGTAACATGGTTGTTAAGTGAATCTGGCTTGCCCATTGACTTTGCTTGTCAGAAATTTGCAAAAGGGGATCACATGACCCCTTGACACTGCAGTCATCATAAATATGAACCAGTTGTCAAGCATCCAAATGTAATTCACATGACCATGTGGAATCCTGCAGCAATCATAAGTGTGAAAAATGGTCATAAGTCATTTTTTTCAGTGCTGTTGTAACTTTGAACGGTCACTAAATGAACTGTTGTAAGTCGTGGACTACCTGTATGAGAAACATGAATATCAATTTATTTTATTAATTTATGGTGGTAGCGTTGAAACCGTGTTGAGTAACTCCTAAAGTGAATGGTTTGAAAGCCTAATACTGATATTATTCCTTGAGTGAACACTTAGAGAAGAAGAAATATCTGACCGAACCATTTCTTTTTTAAAACGGAACATTTCAGTTATGAAAGACACTTTAGCATATGTCTGTAAGCTGTATTTTGTATGCATTTGATCCTTATTCTATCGTTATCATTTTTAATTGTCCTTAAAAAAACAATGATCATGCAGACATTATGCATAAACTAAGCCCATAATTCCTGCAAAAACATATGATACCTTACTCAGAAGGGAGATGAGGGAGAGGCGGCATACTTTTTTTCTTTATTGCATAATAACTGTTATATACCGTACATTTTTTTCACTACTATTTGTTCTGGAAAAGTCTGTCATTTCTCATGTCAGTTATATTTTGCTATCAGTTTTTCCTCTGAGCAAGTTCTTCCCCGTCCTGGTCACCTTCCTTTGGATAGAAGCCAAGACAGGGAAGTTGAGAAGGGCTGGAAAAATCTCCCTGTCAATCACATATCTCCAAGCTTTATAGATTAATATTTTTTAAAAAAAATCTCATTTTTTTCTAATAATTTACAATTTGCTCAGATATAGTGCATGTGTATTTGTAGATCAGAAAAACGAAACAGGGTGAATTAACTCCTTATTCCAGAATTTTGGCTTTGATAAGATTTAGATGATTACAATCTTCCTATGGCCATTTTTATCTTTGAGGAAGAATGAAAATCAGATTATATTCTCTGATCCTCAGAAGTAACTTACATAAAGTCAAAGGAAATTGTTAACATTCATTGTAAAAGATACAGTTTAAAAAAATCAAAATATTGAAGATGGAGGCAAATCAGTATTTCTTTTCTAAAATTCTCAAATGCAGAAGAACTGAAAGCAAGGCCTTCACATAAGATCTTGATGAGTGCTGTACATTTATTATTATAGCTGTTTGAAATTATGGAATATGGATTGTTAAGTATAAATTCTGAACTGCCTTATATTATTTTGCAGATGTTAACTATAACTATATGTTTCATCATTGGGTTTTTCCTGCCCTTCTTTCTAATGACACCCCAACTCTCCTGAAAATTTCTTTTTTATTTAGAGGAGGTTAGTGAAAAGATTTTGGACACAGGAGACTACTATCTTCTTAATTTCCTGGATATATAAAGAGAATGAAAATCTCTTCTCTTGCCTATCTCCCATTCGATTTTGGATAGATGGATCTTGGCTAAAAATGAGAAACTGTTCATGTTCATATTTGTAGTTCATAATTTCCTGAACCAGACTATTTTTTTCCATTCATCATAATATGTGCAAAATTGTTTTTGTCTACAGAGAATTAAAGCAGGAAGTCTTATTGACCAAATAAAAGTGATATGTGTTGGTGACCACATAGAATCTATAAATGGAAAAAATGTAGCAGCCTATCGTCATTATGAAGTTGCTAAGAATTTAAAGGACTTGAAGAAGGGCCAGACATTTACATTAAAACTGATAGAACCTATGAAATCATTTGGTGAGTGGAATATATCCACCAAAACATTATACTTGTACTGATAATCTTATTGCAATAGAGTAAAACTATTCTCAATGATCATCACAATTAAGCTACTTAATCATAAGGTTTAAAGATGTATTTCCACACTTAAACTCTATTACACTAATTATTATGCAGGCAACTTCATACGAAGCTCAAAAACTTTATTTTTTTCTGGTGCATACAAAAAGGGGTTATCAAGCCCAGCATGATTCATGGGATGTATCAAATTGTTGGGCAGCCTGATTTAAAATAAAGACAGATATTAAACAAAATATGGAAAGGAATGTGCTTTCAAATTTATCTTGTTTCAGATGAATTAGGGCCCTCTTGGTAATGGTTTTTCAGATCTGCAAATCTACTTCAATCAATCCCCACTAGGTATATCTTTAGTGCCCTTTAAGGAGAATTGAAAGATTCACTGTAATTTGGTTAATATTCACTGTAATTTGGTTAATATTCAATTACACAGCCATACTTGATCTGAGTTGCAGAAACTTCAAATTTTCAGTAAATATATAAATATACTTTAGACAATGTGGGAAATGAGATTCTTACTTTTGAATGGAGCAGCATCTATTTTTTTTCAGGAAATAGAGGCATTTCTTTGCTATGACAACTATTTTGTTGCCTAAACATTGCTGGATGAGAATTACAGTGATGTTTAGTTAATTGGCCAGACTTACATCTGGAAGCACATCTTACATTTTGTGGAAGCACAAAATTAAGAGGAGAGGTCAACAAGAATTGCAGCTGCATCTCCAATAGTTTGTCTTTGCCAAGGCTATATAGTATGATGAAGTAGCACCATGATGGCGAACCTATGGTATGCATGCCCAAAGTGGCACGCAAAGTCATGTTTCCCGGCATATGTGGCCTTGTCTATTTGTCTTCCAGGTTTCTGGCATGCATGCTCACACAACAATCAGCTGTCTGTGCATACGGCAGTGCTGAAAGCCGGTGTGCACATGCTCGCTAGCCAGCTGATTGTCGGGTGCGCATGTGCACCAGAACCCAGAAGTTTGGCTTTTCCGGAGCGCAATCCATTCACCCGCGTAGCAGTGCTGAAAACCAGCCTGCGCATATGCGCTGGCTAGCTGATAGTCGGGCATGCATGTGCGCTAGAACCCAGAAGTTTGGCTTTTCCAGAGCATGGCCCCGATGAGCATGCGCATGCAGCATTTCTGTGCTACCTTTTTGGCACTCAGTACCGAAAACGTTCGCCATCACTGAAATAGCACATTGAAATTAAGTTGCTATTCGCTAACAACAGGTGTGATGAAATCATACGCATTGGACTTACTGAGTCTTTGATATCCTTGAAAAGAGTATTGAGACTGAATCAGTTTAGTTAGATAATAGAACAGTTCAGAATGAAACAAATTATTTTTAATCAGTTATGAGTGAGATAGACGAATTAATAAGCAAAATGTTTTTATTTTAAAATTACTGTAAGCTAGTCATTGTTGATTGAAACATAAATTTCCCAATCTACCGATTTATAAAATGTGTGGATTTTGGCTCTATGAAAAAGTTTTAATGATTCTGCTAAAGTAATCTGAGTTCTAAGTTGAATTAATTGATTGCCAAACTTCATCCTATGAACCATATATTTGGGTTTGATGTTGTTCGTCTTGAAAAGAAGAATAACTATATTTGGAGTTTAATTGGAATTAGGGAAACATATATCTATTGCAGAAATTATCGAGCCAAGGTCAAAAAGTGGAAATTTTGCAGAGGAAAAAATCTGCCGAGGAAGAGAGACTCTTCGACTAAGAGCCAAAGGTTCTGCTACAGTAGAAGAAATGGTGAGTTTTTAATTCATAAATCTTTGTCCTGAAGACAGATTTTTGTTTTGTTTGGATGAAGCCCTTAAACCTGTGATGGCGGACCTACGGCACACAGAGCCCTCTCTGCCAGAGGTGGGTTGCTCCCAGTTTTACTACCGTTTCACTTCGCTTACGCGCACCAGATGCACACGCCAGTTCAATTTCCAGTGAACCAGGCACGCATGCGCACTAATAATCAACATACCGGCAGCGGTGAACGGGGAACTGATTCGGGGGCATGACTAGCCTGGGCCGCTGCCGGTTCTGCGACCCAGGCCAAAATACCACTACCAGTTCAGCTGAACCAGGCTGAACTGGGAAAAACCCACCTGTACTCTCTGCTGGCATGCCTTCGACCCAGGTCAGATCTCCGTGGTATTTCTTTCGTGAGCTTCTATTTCCCTGCAAACAACAAAACAGAAGCACACGAAAGAAAAGAAAAAGATCTTACCTCTTGCCACGTTGCCGGTGTTGGGATGCCCCCCCTTCTGCTGGCCAGCTGGTCTTCGGGTCTTTGCTGCACATGCACGCATGCCTGCACATATTCATGCATGCACATGTTCACACATGCACACGTCTATGCATGCATGTGTTTGTGCATGTCCACACATGCATGCATTTGCACATGTTTGGGCACGCACGCACACACCTTTCAGTTTGGGCATGCACATGTGCGCAGTTTGGGCACTTGGTGTCTAAAATGTTCGCCATCACTGCCTTAAACTATAGCTATAACCAATATTCCCTTCACCCTGGTGAATTTGGCATCTGCCTCATTTCTTCCATTCCCACTCTGCCATGTTAAGCTGTTGTTGCTCCTACTGTGCCCTCTGGACCATTTCCAGCAATGAAATTTGCACACCAACTTTCCTTAAAACATTGATTTCAGGTTGAGATTTGACTAAAAATGATGGTGTAAAAATGCAAACTTAAAACAAAAAGTAAAAGGAAGTGGAAAGGAGACAGGAATTTATTCACAGATAAAAAATTATTGCAAGGATTTATATTCCTTGTAAACAGCTAGTCATTTGCATTATTTTAAAGAGTACTTGAGGCTACTTGGAGGTTTATTTGTATCCCCAGGTTCGCCTAAGTGGTGCAAATGGGTGTAGAGCTTTCTTGGAACTGCTGAAAGGACTGTGTTGTCATTGGATATAAATCCTTCCATTCCCCACCCTCCAATCAAAACTGACGAAGCTTCTTGGATGGGAAGCAAAGCATCTTGAAAGAAAAACAAGAAAGTCCTGTTGTCGCTTGAAAAAGCACCTTTGAGCCAACCATGACCGGGTTGTAGGAGCAATCCCACATACTCTGAAGCACTTTTTTGTCTTCACACATTAAACACTGCAGAGCCCTAATAAAGAACAAAAGGCTCTGAAGAAGTATTAGTCTCATTGCATTTTATGATTGACTTTGCTTGCTGTCACATATGACTTTTTTAGTTCAGCTTGATTGTTCAATAGGCAACCATATAATTATTGTTCAATAATTTTTGCTGTTGAAATTCCTCATCACCTTATAGGATATTAAATTCTGCACCAGAGAAGTCTGGATTCTGTATTCCATTTATTTTTAGTCATTTCTTTAATCAAATGTCACTGCTTCCTGGCTATGGGCAGTTTACAGATTTAAAAAATCCATTATAAAAGAAACACAAACAGCTGATTGGAGAGCAAGACACCAACCATAAATCATCCAAAAGGGAAGTGGGGCATCACAAACACCCTGTCCCCAAGGCTTGGGACTTGGAATAAATAATACAATTTTTTTTAAAAAAAATATGCAATTAGCTTAATGCAACGTTTTCCAACTTGGGCCACATCGAAGTTTGTGGATTTCAACCCCCCAGAATTCCCCAGCCAGCATTATTTATTATTTATTTATTTTACCGTGCTTCTAGACCGCCCCCTCTCCCGAAAGGGACTCGGGGCGGTGTACAGTCCATATAAAGAATATATCAAAATACAATAAATAACAAAATTAAGTATGTACAGTTAAATATGGAGGAGGTTAAAATCGAATTAAAAAGAACTGTACAGAGCAAGTATATATAAATAAAATATTAAAACCCCTAGGACACACACAAATTAAATTAAAAACAATACCCCTAAAATAACCAGTTAATAGTACGTTTACCAGGAGGAACAGTTGTAATTAAGCCAGGCCTGCTAGTCGGAACAGGTGAGTCTTTAATTTTTGCCGGAAGGAGCGGAGGTCAGTGGTGGTTCTGATGTCTGGGGGGAGGTCATGACCATTTACAAATAATTCTTGGGATTGATGTTTATATATCTTAAAATTGGCCAGACGAAGTAAAGCCAGTTTAGTAGTAATTAGTTTGGAATCAATATTGATATAATTGCATTGCAAGATAGTGAAAATTTTTAAATATTATAATTAATCTGTTTTGCATTACTCATTGCATGGTTTATATTTGTTTCTTCCTTTTGGTAAAGCTTTCAGATGTGGAAGAAAAGGCTACCAAAAAAGTGGATGATCTTCTGGAAATGTACATGGGAATAAGAGATCTTGAACTAGGTCAGTATTTAAGTAACAAACTGTCCTTTCTAGTTCTGCTGGGGCTGCTAGAACTTCAATATAGACCTATTCTGAATGTGATACTGCATAAAATATTATTTCTTTTTTTGCCAGCCAAAATAGTAGCTTTAACTTGAATTTAAAATATTTTGCATTATGACAAATGATTTAACATATTATAGCTTCTAAACTATTAAGGTGTGACAGATACCCAAAACATCTTAACAGTTAAATCATTTGACACCCACTTAAACATATAAGATATGACAACAGGATTCCAATATTTGCTCACAGTGCTGGTTCTAAAACAAAAGAAACATATTCTAAACAATTGAAGATAAGGACTTCCAAACCATCAAAGGATGATTCTGAAATGAAAAACTTTTTTCATGAAGAGTTTAGATTGCTGTATCTGACCTCATGTGCGCAAAATAGTGTTGTACAGTATTGAAACTTGCACCCCTTATCTATTTATGTCAGCCTGATTCTCATTATACTACTTGGAGTAGTAAAGCACAGATCTTAATATATCAGACTGCATGCTTGACTAGACAGGTCGATTGTTATGATTGGCTTTAACAGCATAAACTCCTGTTTAGCTATGTGTTAGGCTAAGGCAATTGTGTGTATATCTACTTGGAAATAAGCCTCATTCAGTTTAATGGAGCTTCATTTCAAACAAATGATTATGAACTATAGGCATACATTCCCCTCCCAATAACCTGAATTCTATTGGCAATTTGAAGCAAATATATTGCCTATCATTAAACATTAAGATCAAATTCTGTCTCTTGCTTTCTTCTTTTTCAATCTCTGTGTGTATATATGTGATTGTAATTCTGAAGATTAGTTTCTTGCCACAGGGAAATCATACACCAATTATTCAATGTATTTTGTTGTATATCTCTGCAATCATCTCTGCACAGACAAGGCATATAAATTTAAGCAACAAAATTACAGTGTTATAATTAAGAATCTTTAACAATTATAAGTAAATCCTCTCTCTATGTAAAGCATAGTTATAAACTCTTAGATCCCCCCTAATTATAAATAGCTATCTCAAATATGTTATTTAACATATCAATTGTTATGTGATGCCTTACCACAATTGTAAAAATAATCAGATATAATTGTCAGTAGATTTTTATTTGGAGTAATTATAGATATATGTATTATGAAAAATGCATTTAATTTAAAAAGCCGAGTATGTAATAGGAATTTGTAGTATTTTCTAGTAGTTCTTCTTAACAGCCATTAGAGGCCAGTATCTGACTGTTCCATATTGGTGTACTGTAATACTGAAATAATATTGTTTGTTAAAACAATCAAGAGAATTTCACAATGTGATGAGAAAGGGCATGATAACAAAACAATTTTTAATAATAAAGATAATGGTGATAATTAATACTTCACTGTTGTTAATAAATGACTTTGATTAGAAAACCTTACTACAGTGTTTAGGTTTTCAGTTCCAATAACATTTATGGTCGGATTCACCTTTTGGTGTCAAAGACATTTGCTTCTAAGAAAACTCTTAAGAGTTATTAGAACATAAAATATACCATTATATTTCTGAAAGTTAAATTAAATTAAAACAAAGTTAGTCTTTATTCTGTCTCCCTTCCCCTTTGACTCCATTATAACATGCAATGGGTAAACAGTCCTTATTCAAAAAACAAAGTTCCAGGAAGGTCCCAGTTCTCCAGTAAGAGGTTTATGGGCATTGTGGGGACTGCAAAAACGAAGAAGACTCCTTAAATATTGCTGTTCCTCTTGTTTCTCTTGTCCCTTGTTTGCAGGAGTAATCCTGTAAATTAGATAACACTAAGTAATAATGATATTCATGATATTCAAGCTATGATTGAAAGAGGATCTGAATTTGGTTCTTGAAGAATCAAGCAGAAGGCACTCCCAAGTGCCAACCACACAATTTTAGCCCTACTCTGGTGGTCTCCTCTGTATGGAAGATGATAGACCTATAGCAGGAAGCAAATTCACACTTGTGTTCTCACGTTTTGTTATCTTCCAACTGAAATTGATGGTGATATTTTTCCTAAGTGGGGCTGAATTTTTAATCCTTAAGAAAATAATAATTCCTTAGAGGATTAGTTGCCCTGGCCTTAATACATTCTATAGATATATTTTTTAAAAAATTAAACTTTCCTTTCCTAATTAAGGAAGTTTTAAAAAGTTTTGCTTTTTAATATATGTTTTTTAAATAAAATGGAATTATTCCAAGCTTGTTCGTATAAAATTCAACTACTACAATTCATTTTGATGTGCCTACAAAAATAATTATTTCCCCTCTCTTTCTCTGTCTTGTTTTAGCTGCAACTATGGTAGAAGCTGGAAAAGGCAAGAACAATCCAGATGAATTTGCTGTAGCTCTTGATGAAGCTTTGGGAGATTTTGCATTTCCAGATGAATTTGTCTTTGATGTATGGGGAGCCATAGGTGATACTTTGAAAGGGTGATTTTAATGAGAGGTGTTAATTGTATTACAGTACTGTGAAAGCTGTGTAGACACATCACATGTGTAGTCATGTACATGGCATGGGGTATGTACATGGGGTATGACCCAAGTATTCTAAAATGACCTATTTAAGATGTATAAACCTGACCAAATTAAATGAATGTAGCATTGTATCTGTGCAAAGCTTTTAGCCCAATATTGCAGTTAATTGGAATTTTTGCCGAGCAAAATTCAAGTTCTTTCTCTGTGTATGCACATATCTGCCAGTTGCCAAGCACCCATATTTTGATCATGTGACCATGGGGATAATGCAATGGTGAAAAGTGTGAAAAAATGGTCATGTCATTTTTTTCAGTATTGTTGTAACTTCGGATGTTCACTAAAAAAATGGTTGTAAGAAATACAGACATACAGACATACAAAATGACTAACTAGCTGCATGGAATAAAATGTACTTTTTCATTGTTTTAAATTTTGGACTAATAGCATCAAAGAGAGGTTAAAGTATGTCCAATGTCAGAGAAGTGAACAGAATTTTGTACTGCAGTTCACAAAGCCAGCTTGGTAGCTGTGTGTGAGTTAGATGGCCATATAAATTTATCAAACAAAATCTGTCAATCCTAGACAGATGGCAATGGCAAAACACTTTCAAAAAAATCTTGCCAAGAAACCGTGCATGGATTTGTCCAAATCAAAAAGTTATCTTGAAGGTATCAAAAATCAAACCATATCAAACAAAAAAACTTCCACCTATGATTTACTGCTATAAACTATGAACCAGTTCCTACATTCCATGAAACTTCCACATTTGTCAAGAGAACATAGAGATAATACTGAAATTTCGAGTGGACTTTCCTATATAAATATAGGTTTTGTGTGAATTTGACCTTACTAAAGTTGGAACCTCTAATATAATAGAACAATGTCAGAAATAGGGATGGATACTTATTAAAGCTATTTCCAAAGTTATCCTCAAGAAAATTATTTTTCTTTCTCCTGTTCTTGTCCTAATTGGTTTGCTGCCAAATGTATTTACACAAGAATTTAATGGCAAGATCACTGTAATGTTACATTTCAGAGCTCTGATGTAAAATTAGGATACTATTTTAATCATTTTGCTTTAAACTACAGTAGTTGGAATTGACATTGATGTAGCACACCAATTTAAATGAGAACAGGCTGCCAGTTTGAATTCTTGTCTCTTTCTCTCATATACATGATTTAGTTGTATATCACACACACACAGGTGACACTTTGTTCTGTATTATACTATTAAATTCTTACTCCCTCTTAAAATAAAATACTTTTTTCATTCTGATTCTAATTGTGAATCAGGTAGGTTTTGATTGTGCTTTTCAAAAAGCACAAAAAAAAAACTTTTCCCCCCAGGGTTGGTCTGGAAGAAGTTACAAATGTTGAGCTGAGTCTCACAAGAGTGAAGCTTGTTTCGCAACCCATCAAATACGTCATTAGAGTAAAATACTTTGAACATACTTGTACTACATTTTTACCAATTTCTTTATACCTGAATGTTAAGTAAATAAAATATTTTCTCAAAAATGTTAGGTTTCCTTTCTTGATTTCAGAAATAACTTTGTAATAATTTCAGATTAATTCTATGTATCATCTATCTGCCTGTCTACCTACCTATCTGCCTGCCTATGTAGGTATCTATCATCTCTCTCTCTACAACCAAATTGGACATTATTAAATGAAACATGAAAAGTAATTTGCTATCGAGAGTGAGTCTTAAAGGGCCCATTTTGCTGCTCACTGTGTGCTGTGAATATTTTTTTTGACCACTGAAACTGCTGATGTAAACCTACAAAGCACACCAAATCCAACAACTGTCATATAGCTTATCTTCCACAAACTTTCCCTTCCCTTTCCTCAAGTCTGGTAACAGATTTCTTAAAAAGAAAGATGTACTAATACATCTAAGCATAAAGGATAATATTTCAACTGTGTCATTAGGACTTCGGATGTTGGGTGATTCCCTTAACCACATACCACAATGCAGCTGGGTCAGGAGATGTTTACATAGAATTTATTTGATTTATTTCCTTTTAATGTGCCTGAAAAAGTGTGTGAGAAGCCTATCCTTCTCACACGTGGGTTAATGAGACGATACCCTAGAAGTCCCTGGTGGTAGTGATAACCTTTCATCCTATGGGCTGTGTCATTTAATACTTAGAAATGAAGAAAAAAAAGTTGCCTTGATTCTAAGTAACTATGCATGCAGGTGGAATTTATAAAACACAAGAAAGTAGAATTTCAGCTACAGAACCACATCTATGCACCAATTGGACCCAAGTGCCATATACAGTGGTACCTTAGTACTAATTGTTAATTGGTTCCAGGAGATGCAACAAGTACCAAAAATGATGAGAACGAAACATGTTTTTTCTCATAAATAATGTAGTGAATCATGAGGCAGCCAACACCAACAAGTTTGTGCTAGGACAAAATTTTCACATCAAAATGTGTTGAGTACCAAATGTGAAGAGTTTTAAAGCAATTGAATATCAAAGGATCAATGTATTGTGATGTGTTTTATTCTTTGGATATCGATGGTCTGTAGTATAACTTGTTACCTTATATAAGATTTTTGAGCCATGCAGCACTTTAGATTTAATTCTAAAAGGGTACTTCAGACTGCTAGGTTTTGAATTTGTTTAAGAATTTGTTTAATGGTCACTTTCTTCAGGTCTCATCATACAGGTATGCATGTGCAAAGCACATGCAATTATATTTTTCTGTGGCACTTTAACCACGTGTGTGGCCTTAAATTCCAAAAATCCTCCAGGCAGGCCTGCCATAAAGTTAGCTTCTCTCTTTAAACCATTTCTGTAATCATTGCTCACACATAATATTGACAATGTTTCAGCCTCCGATATTTTTACATTTTATTCTGTTATATTAAATTACTGTATTAATGATTACAAAGCTATTTTGTTTTTATTCTCTGGAGTGCTTTTCATCCTGCAAGGAAGAAAAAGCAGCCAAGCAATCAAGAAAGTGGGAAGTAATAAATAAATAAGAAGGTTAACCATATTTGTCTGTTGCAATAAAAACCCTTAGGAGTCCTGTTATACACACAATATAATTCTTTTCAGATATAATGTGTCCTGGCCATTAATAAATGTGCTGAAATGGATGTTCTGTATGGCATAATATTTCAAATAACCTTTTGAAACTGATTTTAGAGAAGAGCAAAGGAAAATATTTTATATTGTTTTTCTTCTAAAGGATTGAGGAAGATATATTATACTTTCTCTCTAGGATTATTTACAAAACACATCGTAAAATCTCTAGGACATTACAGTACATATAAAAAAGTGAACATAATCATGCTTTTGGTCAGGGAGGGAAAATAGTTTGATAAGCTAAAAACATCATGCATATAGGGGAAATCCAAAGTCTATTAAACTTTTGCTTATGGGTTAAAATTATTTATTTTCTATTTTTTAAAATATATATAATGCCTTCCATCTGTTCTACAAGCCAAAATGACATACACAGAAAACAAAATGGCTCATGGGCAAAAGTTTAATAGACTTCTTAATAAAGCAGTGACTGTTACATAAACTTGGAAGAAACAGATAAAAGGCAACAGCGTCCTCTTTTTTTCAATCTTGAAAATGCAAGAGGAGATCATAGGGGTGTAATAGATGAAAAACACAACTGCAAGGTATAAAAGCAGAACAAAATTAAACCTTCAGAAGTGGAAAAATATTTCTGCCAAATGTATCCAGGAATTGCAAATCAGTAGCAGAACTGGATAATATCTCCAAGTCACCCCGCCAAACCTCGCCCCTCCCCCCATTTACTGGAACATACCTTTAAAACAGCTTATAATCACTGAAATATTTAAAAAGAAAATGCTTTCAGTAAGCCTAAAGTGGGAGAAATATAAAAGAAATCATGAAGTTGTTCTGGTCAGTTTAAGTCACAGGCTTATTGTTTTGCAGTACTATTGCGGAAGTGTCTTCTCTGAATAGGTTTCCTAGTTCATGATTTATTTATAGGGTTCTTCTATGTATAAACTATGTTATCCCTGAAAATTAAATACAGCTATTTGTTGGGTTTTTGTTGGTTTTGAAAATCTATTCTTCTCAGAGACATCTTAACTATAGGATCACCTTTCTTTTCAATAAACATGGTGTCCATTTTGCAAAAACAGTGAACAACTTTATAATAAATTCTAACTGTTAATCTGAAAATATATTATGTAGGCTACTCAGTAGTGTTCTGTGAGCGGTTTACAAAGCAAGGGCAAAAATTAACATCAACAGCAAACCACAACAAAACAAAGCTAGAGATTATGAGCTGAATAATGATATGGCTGCCTGAATTATACCTGAAGTTTTAAGATGAGTTTTTCAAGATTTAGAGTTTAGACTGGATGGAAATGAAGATACATTAATAATGGAACTACTAACTGTCCAGATATATTGTGTATTAAGCTCTCCTGCCATAGACTTGCCTGCTAACTTGTCCTGCCATAGACTTACATTGGTTGCTCCTGATTGGCCAAGACGCACCAGCCAGCCGGCGGGAGAATCCAGCCACCTGATTGGACTATCGTCTGACAGCTCGGCTATAAAAGAGCTGTCAGCTGTCATTTGCTTGCTGTTTGCCAATCTGAGTCTGCCGTACTTCTGAGATGTTTGTCACTGTGTAAATAAAGGTTGTGTTAGCTTCAACCTGCCTTGCCTCAGTTCCTGTCTGCCTTGTTCTCCCTACAGAACACTGGCGACGAAGGTGGGCTCAGGTCTGAGGTAAAGGACAAAGGCAAAGTCACTGCCAGAGCTGCCTCAAGTCATGAAGCGACAAGACATCGCTCTTCGCTGAATTTTTTTTCCTCTGATACTCCTAATATACCGTCCTTTTCAGGATGGCTTCCCAACCGGCATTCTCGGCATTCAGCCCGGCCACCGAATCGTGGGATGCTTACCTCGAAAGGTTTGAGTGCTTCCTAGAGGCAAATGACTTCACGGGTTTGTCTAGCGGCCGTAAAAGAGGCTATTTCCTCAGCTCCTGTGGCCACGAGATTGTTTGGCACAGCCCGGGCTCTAGCAGCCCCTCAGTCAGTGCACTCTATACCCTGGGAGACGCTTTGGAGAGGCTGAAGAACCACTATTCTCCAACTCCCTCACACATGGCGAGGCGCTATGCTTTCCGACAGAGAGTCCAGAGAGAGGGCGAATCTGTGTCGGATTACATGGTGTCTCTCAGAACGGCAGCTCTTCACTGTAATTTCCCTGTTCTGGCGATGCCCTACTCGAGCAGCTGGTCTGTGGCATCAGAGACCTGAGACTTCAGTGTCGTTTGCTGGCGCGCAAAGAGCTGACACTTCAGACAGCTGTGGATAAAGCCACAGCATACGAAATGTCTGACAAATCTACGGCAGAGATGCAAAGATTTCTGCCTCCGGCCACCCATGCCAGCAGGGGCCATGCCATCCACTACGACAAGGTCGAAGCAGACGATCTCTCAGACATTGAGGAGGACATTAGCTGCCTAAACCTCTCAAACTGAAAAAGCAGGTCACAGAGAGACTTTTTGCCTCAGCCGGGTTGCTTCAGCTGTGGCGGGAACCATGCAAGGGCGAATTGCAGGTTCAAAGCTGCCACCTGTCAACGCTGCGACAGAAAAGGACATTTGGCTAAGGTGTGAAGGGCGGCCATGCCAGCTACTCTCCGGCCTCCTGAAACCGCCTTACCAAGGCAAGCCCCAAGGCAAGCACCCTCACGCCGCCAGGACTGCTTTGCCGTTGCCGATTGACAGCAGCTATCCGAATGGGCTGTCAGTCACGTGTCGCTCTCAAAGCCAACTCAATTTTTTTTTATAACTGTCAACATCGAAAGGAAGCCCTGTAAAATGGAAGTGGACACAGGGTCTTCCAAATCCCTTGTCTCCTGGGCCACCATTAAGCAGATACTGCCCAGCCTTACTAAGGCTACCCTGCGGCAATGCCAAATTCGCCTCAGGGACTATCAAGGGCAGCAAATCCCTATTGTGGGCTGTGGCACGTTCCAGGTGGCCTGTCAAGACTTTGAGAGGCCTCTCCCACTCATCATCTTTGACGGCCAGCTGCCCAGCCTCCTGGGGCTGGACTGGTTCTCTGCGCTGGTAAGGAAGGAGGGAAGCAGGCCTCAAACTTTAGTTCAAACTTTGGTTCATTATAAAAGTGCAAAGTCTGGTCAAGGAAGAGGAAAATTGCAGACAGCTGCAGGATGAGATCGCTGAGACATGACATTTATATTTTTATCTTTAGGCTCAGACAGATCATGAGGGGTGTATCCTGTTATCGGTCAAGGACAGGGGATAGTTCCGTATTTTTTTTAGCAGATGTTAGTGTTTCTTAAAACTGCCCACTAACGAACTTTTATTCTTGTCTATTCTGTACTTTTCCATTTATCCTTTTACCATATTTAGCAAATGTATGTACACGTATATGCTTACGTCAAATTGACTATATAAGATTGTTAAGAGGAACCATTCGGGGTTCAAACCCCAATATGCTGTTTGAGCTGTTTGAACCTGCGCAATAAACTTTCTTGCATTGCAAAGAGCTGGTCTTAGAGTCCTCACTTTCCACAACAACATGGCACCCCAGATGGGACTCTTAGACGGGGCGATATTTCGCTGAGGGCAGGTTTCACCCTTCGAATCCAGTGGGAGGCCACTCCCACACTCCATGGCGCCGCGGGGAACGTTTTCTCCGGGAGACAGTAGGGACCTCCCCGTGGGACTGCCGGTGCTGGAAAACCTAGTCCAAGAACCCTTGAATGCAAGAAAGAAGGTCTGACCTCGCTTCCTGGCCAGGGTGTGTGTGAAGACTTCTCAGGCGAGTATATTATAACTGAGTGCAGTACCTATCTCATTTGAAGATAGAAGAGGGGGACTGATCACCCTCCTGGAGTCGGGGTGTCGACCCTAAAGAACTCCATGTCAGGTTGTGTGGGTGGTTGCTACCGCAGTTCCCGCTAGTGGTCGTGTGTATCCGAGACTACGGGTCGGTGGTTGTGTTGTTAGAAATGGGTGGTACATCAAGCGTTCCCAACACACCGTTGGAATGCATGTTGAGGGGTTTTGAGGACTATTTCAATCAGGTCCAATATAAGTTTCCCTATCCGAGGGTCACCAAGGAAAGACTGAGGTTTTTATGTGAGAATCAATGGCGTCATTTGGGTGTTGGGTGGCCGTGTCAGGGAACGTTTAGAGAAGAAGTCATAGAAGATCTGTGGGATTTGGTTAACCAACATGAGGAGAAATATCCGAATCAATATCCATATATAGACCAGTGGCGTAACGCAGTGCTTGAGAAAGCTGATAAACTGTTGCAATGTCAGGCAGAAATGGTGAGACTGTGTATAGCCAGACAGAGAGGAAGTAAAAACAAAACAATAAAGACCGCTTGTGACAACGAGAGGTCGAGAAATGTTTATAAACTTGAGAGAAAGACAGATAATGAAAAGAAAATATTGAGTGTGGATGAAGACGATGTTGTTAGACCCCCACCATATGCGCCTCCCCCACCTCTGCTACCTCCGCAGCCTCAGGTTGCTTTAGCAGCAGGGGGGGGACCTGTAGTGCGTAGGAAACAGAGAGCTGCAGATGTTGTGCCGAAAGCAGAAGTTGCTGGAGAAGCGTCTGTGAGCGAGGGAGAGGAAGGGGGGGGTCAGAAGATAGGGAGGAATTTGTAGGAGTAAAAACTCGATCTGTTACAGCTAGGGAGGAAGCTGCAGCTGCAAGGAAAGAATTCCTTGCTCCCTTGAGACAAACGGATCAACAAGTGCCTGGAGCTCAAGGGCAGATGGAAATTGTGCCTATGTTCCAGTATGTCCCTTTTACAACAACTGATTTATTAACTTGGAAACAACATTATGGTCCGCTGAGTGTAAAGCCTACAGAAATGGCGGACTTATTCCAGACGATTATGCAAACCCATTATCCGACCTGGAATGATATCCAACAGCTTCTAAATACCTTATTAACGCCAGAGGAGAGGGAGAAGTGGAAAGCAGCAGTTAGAAAGTGCGTTCAGGAACAGTCGCCGAATGCGCCGAATTTACAGCAGGAGTTGGCAGAAAAGGCACCCGAGGAAGATCCGCATTGGACCACCCGGGATAATACACATATGGAAAGGCTTAAGGACTATCAGAATTTGACAGTAAGGGCACTCCGAATGGCGGGAAAACCCCCTGTCAATATGTCTAAACCATCTTTAGTGATGCAGAAGGCAGATGAAAGCCCTGAGAGCTTTCTTCAAAGGCTGATTGAAGCATATCAATTGTATACTCAAGTAGACCCCAGAGCCCCAGACAATGTGCAAATGTTGAATGAGCATTTTATAGCCCAGAGTTATGAGGATAGTAGAAGAAAGTTGCAAAGGCTGGAGGGAGCATTGGGCAAGAATACTACTGAGTTGTTGGAGAGTGCAAGAAAGGTGTATGTGAATAGAGATAAGGTTGAAAAGAAGGAAAAAGATGTTAGGATGCAGAAAAAGACAGAATTGCTGGCAGTGGCATTGCAGAGGGGCCCTGCGTTGGGACCCAATCAATGTGCCTTTTGTAAGGGGGAGGGACACTGGCAGCGAGAGTGTCCAAGAAGGATGATGAGGGGAAGAGGTTTAGGGGATAGACAAGGAAATAGACCAGATTTTGAGAGGCAGAGATACGGCCAGGGAGGAAGAGGAGGAGTGGTGTCCGGAAGATTCCCTGGCAGAGGGAGAGGTAGAGGTGTGAGAGGAAGAGGGTATGTGAATGTAAATAGAGAAGACAGGGTGGAAGAAATTGGATTGGCTGAAACAGGATGGACAGATTGACGGGGACCTGGCTTAGGGGAGGCCCCACCCGAGCCTTTGGTTACTATGCAGATTGGGGGTCAACAAACCACAGTTTTAGTAGATACTGGAGCAGGGAGATCAGTAGTAAATCAACCAGTCACGACACCAGGGCCATACAAATTACAAGTGCAGGGGATTTCAGGAAAGGTGGTGGGACGTGAGGTTTTGAAACCAGTGAAGTGTGTATTGAATGGATCTGAGATTGAACATGAGTTTTTGTATATTCCTGAATGCCCCATCCCTTTGCTGGGTAGGGATCTACTTAGCAAATCAGGGGCTACGATTTCATTTGATGAGGGATGTCAGCGGGTGTCTGTGCGACATCGGTCTGAAGCCACATGGAGGGTAATGGTACTGGATGTTGTTGGGGGACAGGAATCGGATGAAAAATGGAGAGAGTTCGATGTTCCGGAATTATGGGCAGAGGATAATCCTCCGGGCTTTGCAGCCCACCATCCTCCTGTAATTGTAGACTTGAAACCTACTGCTATGCCTGTGCAAATCGGACAGTACCGCCCATATTCCCGGGAAGTCGTACTCGCCATATATAACAGTATACTGAAATATTTGAAAGCAGGTATATTAGTACCGATTCAGTCTCCTTGGAATACTCCGATCATTCCTATTAGGAAGCCGGATGGCTCCTATTGGCCAGTACAGGATTTGAGGCTTGTTAACAGTATGACTGTGACCCTACATCCGGTGGTACCAAACCCTTATACGCTTTTGAGTTTGATTCCTCCGGGAGCTAGGTGGTTCTCAGTCATAGATTTAAAAGATGCGTTTTTCACAATCCCCATTCACCCGGTCAGTCAGCCATTATTTGCCTTTCAATGGGAAAACCCAGGAACTGGAGTTAAGATGCAATTCACTTGGACTCGGTTACCACAAGGGTTTAAGAATTCACCCACCTTGTTTGGAACTGCATTGGCTAAAGATTTGCTATATTTCATTCCTAGACAAGAAGGAGATGTAGTTTTACAGTATGTGGATGATGTGTTGGTGACAGGACAATGTGAGGATACTTGTTGGGAGAATACCAAAAGATTGTTAGATCTGTTATTAGATTGTGGTTATAGAGTATCCAAGCTGAAAGCGCAGTTGGTAAAAGAGAAAGTGAGATATTTAGGCTATGACATTGAGCAGGGACGCAGATCGTTAGGACCGGAACGAAAAGAAGCAATCTTAACAATAGCAGAACCTAAGAATAGGAGACAACTTAGGGGATTCCTTGGTCTAGCAAGTTTTTGTAGGATTTGGATTCCCAACTTTGCTCTAATAGCAGCACCTCTATATGCATCTACTAGGGGAGCAAATGCAGATCCTTTCCTTTGGGAAGGAGAACAGAAGAATGCTTTTAGAGACATTAAAATAGCTCTCACATCAGCGCCTGCGTTAGCGTTACCCAACTTGAGAAAACCCTTTAATTTGTATGTAGATACTAGCAAAAATATGGCTTTAGGTGTGCTCACTCAGAAACTTGGAAGGTGGCAACAACCTGTTGCATACCTATCCAAACAACTGGATGGAGTGGCAAAAGGATGGCCGCACTGCCTGAAGGTTTTGGCTGCAATTGCAATTGCCCCTTTGATTGGTCAGGTTCATGTGTCCTAGGTTGGATAAACCCATCCTTCTTTTTATTACCAATTCAAAACAAATATTAGGAGTCCCCTTATATGAACAAGTAGGAATGAGAGCTAAGAGGGAGGTACAAACTGTGTTTTCAGACTTCCCTTGTAAAGAATATTCCGCTTATGATAAGGAGGACGAGGAGTGGACTAGCGAATGCATAGTGTGTACGTATGGAAGAGCAACATGAGCTGAAGATGGATCATGGGGATACCGTACCCCTATATATATGTTGAATAGAATCATTCGGTTACAGGCAGTTCTGGATCTGGCAGGAGTGAGAATAGACAAAGCACTTAATATTTTGTCGGAAGCTACTGATAAGATAAGAACTGCTGTGTATCAGAATAGATTGGCCTTGGACTATCTCTTAGCCAAAGAAGGAGGAGTATGTGGAAAATTTAATTTGTCTAATTGTTGTCTACAAATTGATGAAACAGGGAAGGTGGTAAAACAGTTGACTACAGAAATTAGGCAATTTACACATAATCCCACTCAAATATGGAAAGGATTTAATCTGAAGGAGGTATTCGGGGGATGGTTTCCTAAGCTTCCAGGATTACAGGCCATAGTTGCTTTGATTGGGTTGTTTGCAGCAGGATGTGTGATACTTCCTTGTGTATTGCCAATTTTTGTAAGAACAATCTCTAATAGTCTATCCTTATTAGCAGAAAGAAAGGCAACTGCTCAAGTGATGGCTATGCTAGAATATGGGAGAATGAGACCTGCAACAGATCCGGAAGAAGATACAGAGTATGTGACTCTTCTGGAGGTTTCAGATGAGTCACAAAGGGGGGATTAAGGAAGGAGGGAAGCAGGCCTCAAACTTTGGTTCAAACTTTGGTTCATTATAAAAGTGCAAAGTCTGGTCAAGGAAGAGGAAAATTGCAGACAGCTGCAGGATGAGATCGCTGAGACATGACATTTATATTTTTATCTTTAGGCTCAGACAGATCATGAGGGGTGTATCCTGTTATCGGTCAAGGACAGGGGATAGTTCCGTATTTTTTTTAGCAGATGTTAGTGTTTCTTAAAACTGCCCACTAACGAACTTTTATTCTTGTCTATTCTGTACTTTTCCATTTATCCTTTTACCATATTTAGCAAATGTATGTACACGTATATGCTTACGTCAAATTGACTATATAAGATTGTTAAGAGGAACCGTTCGGGGTTCAAACCCCAATATGCTGTTTGAGCTCTTTGAACCTGCGCAATAAACTTTCTTGCATTGCAAAGAGCTGGTCTTAGAGTCCTCACTTTCCACAACACTGGGGCTCAATGTTTCCGGCATCCACTCCGTGGTTCCTGACCCTTTTGCTGTGCTGACCAGCGAATTCGCAGACGTGTTCGACGACCAGCTGGGTAAATATACGGGGACACCTATCTCCTTTAATTTGGACCCCCAGGTGGCACCAATCCGCCTTAAGCCTAGGAGAGTGCCTTTCGCCCTGCGGCCTAAGGTAGACGTTGAATTAGATAAGCTAATAGCTCAGGGGGTGCTAGAGGCAGTGGACCACTCCCCCTGGGGGATCCCCATTATCATTCCCATAAAGCAGGATGGGAGCATTAGGATCTGTGGTGACTTTAAATGCACCCTTAATAGGGAGTTACAAGCCAACCCTTACCCTGTGCCTGTGGTGACGCACCTGCTCCACTTCCTGGGTCAGGGTAATGTCTTTGCTAAATTGGACTTGCCCCAAGCTTACCAACAGCTCCCTGTGGACGAGGCCACTGCATTGGCCCAGACCATAGTGACCCACCGGGGAGCTTTCAAATGCAAAAGGCTGCAATTTGGGGTCAGCATTGCCCCAGGCATCTTTCAAAGCCTGATGGAGCGTTTGCTCCAAGGGCTGCCTGGCGTGGTGCCTTATTTTGATGATGTACTTGTATCCACCAAGGATCAAGCCAACCTCATCATCAAATTAAGGGCAATCTTGCTTAGTTCCACCAGGCAGGGCTCAAACTCAAACAGGGAAAATGCAAACTTGGGGTTCCCAGCATTGAATTTTTGGGGTACCTCGTGGATGACAAGGGCATCCATCCTACCCCCTCAAAGGTTCAGGCTATTAAAAAGGCTCCCACGCCCACATCTAAAGTGGAGCTCCAAGCTTTTCTGGGGCTCCTCAACTTTTATGCCATTTTTTTGCCACATAAGGCTTCCTTGGCCGAGCCCCTACACAGGCTGTTGGACTCTAAGACCCCCTGGCACTGGGGTCCTAAGGAAGCCCATGCCTTCAAATCAGTGAAGGACATCCTCATGTCCCAATCACTGTTGGTCCAATACAGCGACCGCCTCCCTTTGATTTTGCCGTGCGATGCATCGTCTTTTGGCATTGGGGCTGTCTTGAGCCACGTTCTTCCGAATGGCTTGGAAGCCCCAACTGCTTACTATTCCTGCACTCTCTCAGCTGCGGAACGCAATTAAAGCCAGCTTGACAAAGAGGCCCTAGCTGCTGTCGCTGGTGTCAAGCGCTTTCACGATTACCTTTATGGTCATTTTTTTCAGTTGGTCACCGACCACAAACCCCTCTTGGGTCTTTTAGCTGGGGACCGTCAGACCCCGCAGATCCTGTCCCCTAGAATGTCTAGGTGGACAGTCTTCCTGGCAGCCTACAACTACCAGCTGCTGTACAGGCCAGGGAAGAACTTAGAGCATGCTGATGCCCTCAGCTGCTGCCCTTTGCCAGTGCCAGTGGTTGGCCCAGCTCCCACTACGTCTGTCCTCCTAGTGGAGGAATTAGCTTTGCCAATATCTGCCCAGGATATTGCCAAGCTGTCAGCCAAAGACCCCGTTCTCTTCCAAGTGCTGGACTGGGTGCGCAGGGGGTGGCCACAAGGGCCAGTTAGGCAGGAATTCCAGCCCTTCTCCATTCGTCAGCATGAGCTATCCGTCCTTGATGGATGCCTGCTGTGGGGAAACTGGGTAGTACCTCCCCCCAAGCTCAGGGCGCCAATTTTGAACTGCCTGCACACCGCTCACCCAGGAATCGTGCGAATGAAGGGGCTGGGCAGAAGCTATGTGTGGTGGCCCAAAATTGATCAACAAATAGAAGACTGGGTTGCTGACTGCCAGCAGTGCCAGCAGTCAAGGCCAGCTCCCCCATCAGTGCCCGTCAGAGAGTGGGACATGCCCCGGGCTCCTTGGGCACAAATCCACTTGGATTTCACTGGCCCATTTCAGGGAAAGAATTTCTTAATCGTAGTAGACACTTACTCGAAGTGGGTGGAGTTGGCACTTATGCCATCCACTACTTCAGAGGCTGTCATTAGAGTCCTAGAGAAACTCTTTGCAACCCATGGGTTGCCTGATGTGGTGGTGTCTGACAATGGACCCCAGTTCACATCAGCACCTTTTCAGATGTTCCTAGGCCAGCTAGGCATCCGACATGCAACCACGGCTCCGTTTCACCCAGCGGGGAATGGCCTGGTTGAACGGACCATCCAGTCTGCTAAGGAGGCATTGGGCCGCCTGGGACCAGGCAATTGGCATAACAAATTGTCCCAGCACCTCCTGGCACAACACACAACACTGTGCCCGGTCACTAACCAAAGCCCAGCTGAACGGCTAATGGGACGCCGGCTCCGGACAACCCTGGACCAGCTGCTTCCCAACTACGTTCCTGAGAAAAGACCCTTCGCAAAAGACGCGGCTCGAACTTTTAATGTTGGTGATCTGGTCTATGCCCAGAACTATGGGGCTAACACAAGGTGGCTCCCAGGACAAATAATTCAGTTAACTGGACCCTACTCTTATAGGGTCCAGCTCGACGAGGGCAGAGAGTGGCACCGGCACATCAACCAACTACGACGCAGAACAGCCGGTGCTCCAGACCTCCAACCAGGGCAGGCCCAGTCCTACCCTGGAGAACTAATAGCGCCAGAAACCGATTCCGCACCTGTCTCCAGCGCTGTCCCGTTGCCAAACCTACCTGGAAGTCCAGTTGGTCCAGCGATGGCTTCACGTCCCGCCGTCTCGACCGCTCAGTCTCCAGCAGTTCCACGGGCTCAGCCAGCAGAGACTCCTCCTATGGCCGCCGCCCCTGAACTAAGATGATCAGGGCGGATCCGACGTCGGCCTGCGTATTTGGCAGACTACGCATATGCCAACTGGGAAGGGAGGGCTGTTGTGTATTAAGCTCTCCTGCCATAGATTTGCCTGCTAACTTCTCCTGCCATAGACTTCCATTGGTCGCTCCTGATTGGCCAAGGCGCATCAGCCAGCCGGCAGGAGAATCCAGCCACCTGATTGGACTATCGCCTGACAGCTCGACTATAAAAGAGTTGTCAGCTGTCATTTGCTTGCTGTTTGCCTATCTGAGTCTGCTGTACTTCTGAGCTGTTTGTCACTGTGTAAATAAAGGTTGTGTTTAGCTTCAACCTGCCTTGCCTCAGTTCCTGTCTGCCTCATTCTCCCTACAGAACAAGATAAAACATTTTTTTTACATTTTAAGTATTTAAGGATCATTTTGAAAATGCAAACAAACTAGGAGAATATTTGGCACATTAAATTAAGAAAACAGAAGGAAAATAAACAATAACATAAACCTCCAGGTGACCTTAACAATCCACTAAAAGAACACAAATATCCAGCTGTCTGCAAGGAGTATAAATCCTTCCATTTCCCACCATCCAGTCAGAGCTGAAGAAGCTTCTTGGATGAGAAGCGAAACGTCTTCAAAGAGAAAACCAGCAAGTCCAGTTGCCTCTTAAAAAAAGTACCTTTGAGACAACCATGACCTGGATGACTGAGAATGTCCATAGACATAACAGCACTAAACAAAGAGCCTAAATTGTTCCCTTTCCCCCTTTTTTGTTTAGAATGGGGAATATGTCTAGCTTTGGGTGGGGTGGGCAACATGCTTAGAAAAGAGAAATATTAGAAAAGAGTCCCACTGAGAGAACCTGTCATGTCGGCCAGAACCACTAAATCTAAGCACCACGTTAGCCACTGCATCCTCTTGCCCACACAATGGAGGAGGAGGAAGAGTGGCTTCACACACAGCAGGAAGCCACTTCAAGCTGTATTGGTCCCAACAGCCCTGCTTCCTGCTGTTCAGCTTCCCCAACCCCTCACTTGCTAAGGGACCAGTTATTGTCCCACTCAATAACACTTATTTAATATAGCACTCTATGTCCTAGTACAGAACAGGTGAGGCCTTTTCTTAATACACAAAAGAAACCCCCGAACAAGCTTCTTTAGCTTAATACAGTTGCTAGGCAATTTGGTAACACTTCTAAACAACTGTGTACTCTGCCTATCATTATATTATAAGATTTCTAAACAGTCAGAATTTATCTTTGGGTTTTTTCCCCTTTCTCTTTGCCGCCAATGTTCCAGCATCACTCCCTAAATAAGTTTCATGAATTCAGAATCAAATAATCCCCCAAATCTCATTATGGTTTACAATGTGCAGATATATAATTTCGAATTGATCATAGTGTCTAAGTGTGGACTAGATAAAGGAAAGAATAAAAAAAATTGTCCAGTATTTTTTTAATATAAGCACGTTTTAAGTTTCCATGAATTCAATTTGTAAATATAAACACTGTTTTCTTTCTCAATAATTAATGAAGAACAGCCCTTGATGCATCATAAAAGTTAGATAATAAATTGCTCATCAGTGGCTCTAAGGAATATAAATGTTTGGCAACAGTCTCAATCCCTTACATCATTCAAAATATAACAGGCTAGGATGTTCTGGAGGAAAGCAAAGATCAATAATTGTTTATGAACATACCCTGATTTGATCCAAGTCTTAATTTGGGTATAAGAAAATGCAACTGGGGTTTAAAGCTATAGCCATCATTGAATTAGATTAGTGCCATACAGGCTTTTGGATCCAATCAGAAATTAATGCAGGAATCCAAACTTAATCAAATATAAATACAACAGCAGAATTGGAAGGGACCTTGGAGGTCTTCTAGTCCAACCCCCTGAATAGGCAGGAAACCCTATACCGTTTCAGACAAATGGCTTTCCAACATCTTCTTAAAGACTTCCAGTATTGGGGCTTTCACAACTTCTGGAAGCAAGTTGTTCCACTGATTGATTGTTCTAACTGTCAGGAAAGTTCTCCTCAGTTCTAAGTTGCTTCTCTCCTTGATTAGTTTCCACCCATTGCTTCTTGATCTACCCTCAGGTGCCTTGGAGAATAGTTTGACTCCCTCTTCTTTGTGGCAATCCCTGAGATATTGGAACACTGCTATCATGTCTCCCCTAGTCCTTCTTTTCATTAAACTAGACATACCAGTTCCTGCAAACATTCTTCATATGTTTTAGGCTCTAGTCCCCTAATCATCTTTGTTGCTCTTCTCTGCAGTCTTTCATCCTTCATCACCCAATAGGTATCTGTCTACTATCCACCTGAAAAGAACCTCATCACTTCCTGACTTTTTCTTTCCAACTACTCTAACTTACTCTTTTCCCTCCGAACAATTATTAGGAACTTCCTGTAATCCAAACACATTATATTAGGGTCTGCTGTCTGGAACAATGGAGAATTGATCTTGACCTTCTGCTGGGTAATATTTTTCAATTGTCAAATAAAAAATATTATTTGAAAAATATGACATCTCCCTCAGACTATTTTTCCTGAGGCTAAACATTTCCAATTATTACATGCTCTTTTTATAAGACTTAATTTCTAGTCCCAGGATCAACTTCGTTCTCGACATTTTACATCTCATCCAATTTGATATTATGAGCATACCCTGAGCAAAATTGGTGAACTTGATAAAAGAATGACTTTGGATCCAGCTGTATATCTATTTAGTGTTCATGCCATCCAGCCCACGCTTAATTAATCTGTCAATCTAAATGTCAGATTGTATTTTGTCAAGTGCTGTATAGAAACCAAGATATATCTATACAATTCCCCCAACATATAAATTATGCAATCAAAACCTGACAAAAATTAGTTTTGAAAGATTTGTTCTTGACAAATACATTCTGATTTCTGATAAATATCCCATTGTTTCCAATGCCTACATATAAATTATTTAATTATCTGTTCCAGAAACTTCTTAGATATCAGTTGTCATTGTCTTGTATATATTTCCAGGGATTCTTTGCTTCCTGATATTCCTTTGAAGATGGGGACTATAATATCATAGAAAACAAGGTAGATATTCCAGAAATCAGAACAAGCAACAACTTACTAAAATTACAAAGAAGCAGATTTTGATTGAATAAAATCACACAGAATTTCATAATAATAGCTGTTCAATTATTATTGAACTATTATTGTCTTGGGAGCTGGTGGCATCTCTTCCACCCGTCATCCACTTGATGGGTTGCTTTTTAGGTATTGGAAGGCTTTCCACAATTTTTAGAGGCCAAACATTCCTAATGCCTTTACTTGTTTCCCATATTTTTTCCTTCCAGATCCTTTAGCATTGGTTGGTTGCTGTATACTAAAGGCATATTCTAGTTTATCAATGCCCTTTTAAAAATGTGGTGCCCAGACCTTGACACTATATTCTATGTATTATTTGATTGATACAGCATAGAGGGGAGCAATGCCTTCTATAATTCCATTGATAAAGCCTAGGATTACATTTTTTGCAAATAGGCTGGGTATTAGTAGCTGATATTCAATTTATGATCCACTAACAACATTCCATTTTTCAGGTATTGCTTCCCAGTATATCTCCTCTAATCTGAAGTATAATCTGTTTTTTTCTTTTTCTTTCTATTCAAGGACTTTGCATTTGTTACCGTTGAAATTATATTTTTTATTGCAATTGATCCAATTTGTTTTGGTCCTCCTGCTATTATCCATTTTCAGATCTGTTTGTCATATTTTTAGCACCTCATCCAAACTATTTATAAATATATTGAATAGTAGAGGGTCTAAAACAAAGCCATCCCTTGCTCTATGTGTTAAATTGTATCTGATTTCTTTTCCTAGCACTTTAATTTCATTTTGTTTATGGTATTTCTCATACTCTGAACATTTGGGAAGAGGCAATGAAGACCACTAACTTTGTGAGCCACTATTCTTTTCAATTTTTCATTAAATGATTTTATAGACTTTGTTATAACAACATTTCCAGAATGCACAACCTTTATTTGATATCCTCACTGTAGAGCTTTTATCTGCAGCCTCAGAATGCTTCTTGCTGTAAATTCCATTCTTCTAAATAAGACAGATTTTTGCAAACCAGATTGCGCGAATTAGCACTATTGCTTAGCTAATCATTCACTTTCACTTTCTGCCACATTTCATGAACTGGGAGGATAGCTCAAAACCTCACCTGAATCGATATGGTCTTGATTTCATCGCTAGGTCTTAAATGTTCATATTGATTTTTTGAAGTAGTGTTTGTTCCTACATGAATGAGCAGAATGGGATAATGATCCGTGGCTTCAATAAATGTTGGAAATTGTTTTGTTACATCCCTGATCTTTGTACCTGGTAAACAACAACAGAAAAGACCAAAACTGTAGATTGAACAAATTACTAGGATGTCAATTATTATTCCATATTTATTGTCACCACATAATCTGACCTTCAAAAATTATAGTATTAAGCTATTATGTACAAATACACAATGTAGGCACTTGTGTATTTGTTCATGATGGATGTACTGTCCAAGAAAATAGGTCCTTTCAAATTACTATTTCATTGTTTATCCCTAAGCAAATAAATCAGGAGAAGATGCTTGTCTTTTCTGTGAAGGCAAGGCAAGACACCTTCTGTCTGGTTTTTTTTTTTTTTTGAAATGGGAATTGCTTTTCACAGTATGAGAACCAGCTCCATACAAAGCTTTGAATTCTGAAAATACAAATACAGATCAGTGTTATATAATATAATAAACTGTATAGATTTATTTAATCACAACTGTTATTTTTATACCTGTTTAATTATGTTCGGTTGCTTATTTTATTTTACATTGCCAAATCACTATCTCTATTATGTCTTTGTCTCTCTCTACCTCTGTATGTCTCTACCTCTACCTCTCTCTCTTTCTCTCTCCATATCTCCATATCTCTCTTGCCTGCCTGCCTGCCTGCCTGCCTGCCTGCCTGCCTATCCATCCATCCATCCATCCATCCATCCATCCATCCATCCATCCATCCATCCATCCATCCATCCATCCATCCATCCATCTATCTATCTATCTATCTATCTATCTATCTATCTATCTATGTCTACAGTATCTATCTCCATCTCCACCTCCACCTCCACTTCCATCCCCATCCCCATCCCCTCCCCATCCCTATCCCTATCCCTATCTCTCTGAAATTCTCTTCTGGGTCTTTCAGATGTTGTCACAAATTATTTTACTGGATGTCACTGAACTATCACAGGATTCAAACAATGAAATATACCAACAGGTTGGAATCCTACTACTGAAATGTAAAGGTTTCCTAGTAAGAAAAAATTGTAGAGTAAGAAATACTTCTGGGTGAAACATATTTGGTTTAAATTTCAGACAGCCATCAAGTGCACTTTGTTTAACCAAGACATCTCATTTGTAAAGTGGAACATAAGAAATACAGCAAAATGTTTGCTGATTTACTGCAGGCAGGAATAATGGCTGCAAAGCACTTTTCAATACTAGAGCAGAAAAGCTGTATGTTGTGAACATTGGAGCTAATATGAGCAATGAACAATGAAAATAGGTCATTGTCAGATTGCTGCCACCTAAATGCTTCAATGTGAAAAATGTGAACATTTAAATATCTCCCAGGGCAAAAATATCTTTATTCCAGACAGTCTGGAGGCAGTCCTTTGAGATCTTTTGTAGAAAATTAAAGATTTTTGAATTGAGACTGTGGGTAATAAAAAGGGAAATTTCCCTAAACCATTAATAGCCTTTTTTATGCTAACCAATTGGTCTATGGAGATCAGAAAAAGCTGAAATAAAAATTGTTCAAAATGTCATTAAACCATATGCTTTAATACTGTCTTCTATCATATAGGTTGCCAAGCATAAAAAAAAAAGCAGTTCATGTTGCTACAATGAAACTGGATTCACACAATGCATTAATCATGTTTTGTGTAATGGTATTTTGAAACCACAATGAGATGGGCCCTAATTCTTTTAGGATGTTAGAGCCTGGTATGGAAAAGCGAACAGAATGAAGGAGGGGAGGAGGTATTTCATAACCTTGACAACTTTAAGATATGTGGACTTCAATTCCCAGAATTCCCCAGCACGCTGAATCAGGAAAAAATATCTGAAGGAAATAGCTGAATGTCAATAAAGAATGGAAATCACCAAAAAGCCGAAGTTAAGGAGGTCTATTGGGCAAAGAAGTCTTCCTGAACAGATTTGTCAATTCTAAACAGCTGAGCTATGAATATTTAGTGACTCTGAAGCAACTAAAAGTCTTTTCTTTTCTGAATCCTCATCAGAGGGAATTAGACTAATATCAAGTAATAACAGAACAGAGAGGTTTGCTTAATGTCAATTAAACAATAACATGGCTTGGGGAAATGAACAGCAAGCAACCATAGCAAAAAAGCTAATTTTAATGCCATTCATTGAACTGGTAACTCATTCTTTTAAATAAAATTAGCTTATGATAATTTGATTTAATATTAAGAGAAAATTGTTGGAATGCCTCATGTACTATGGAAAAAGATTTGCATGAGAAGTAGTTGGTGGAAGTAAAAAATTAAGGTGAAGGAACACAGACACCGTTTACAAAGGGAATGTAAATATTTTATTTACAGAGGCTGCAGGGAGGAATCATTCACCACTGAGTAGATCTCCATACGTGATTTAATGCCTTGGATTAATATTTAAAAAGGACCTTGAAATATGAAAAACAACAATGAACATCTGGTTTTAGACCAAAAGGATAAGAAATTTGGCTTGAAAACTCAGCAGAAGACAAAAATTGGTTTTGACCCTTGCCCCATGACAAACCAAACAATTCAGTTCACAAATGCCTACTTCATTGAGAACAAATTAATAATGTCCAAATCATGCCATCAAATAAATTCTACAAAGTTGAATGCCAGCTCTATTTGACTTCCTTTTTAAAGGGAAGAAGAAAAGCAAAATGAAATATGTTATATCTTACAATAATACAATAGCAGAATCGGAAGGGACCTTGGAGGTCTTCTAGTCCAACCCCCTGCCTAGGCAGGAAACCTTATACCGTTTCAGACAAATGGCTATCCAACATCTTCTTAAAGACTTCCAGTATTGGGGCATTCACAACTTCTGGAGGCAAGCTGTTCCACTGATTAATTGTTCTAACTGTCAGGAAGTTTCTCCTCAGTTCTAAGTTGCTTCTCTCCTTGATTAGTTTCCACCCATTGCTTCTTGTTCTACCCTCAGGTGCCTTGGAAAATAGTTTGACTCCCTCTTCTTTGTGGCAACCCCTGAGATATTGGAACACTGCTATCATGTCTCCCCTAGTCCTTCTTTCTATTAAACTAGACATACCCAGTTCCTGCAACCATTCTTCATGTTATAGTCTCCAATCCCCTAATCATCTTTGTTGCTCTTCTCTGCACTCTTTCTAGAGTCTCCACATCTTTTTTACATCGTGGTGACCAGAACTGAATGCAGTATTCCAAGTGTGGCTTACCAAGGAATTATAAAGTGGTATTAACACTTCACGTGATCTTGATTCTATCCCTCTGTTGATGCAGCCTAGAACTGTGTTGGCTTTTTTGGCAGCTGCTGCACACTGCTGGCTCATATTTAAATGGTTGTCTATTAGGACTCCAAGATCCCTTTCACAGTTACTACTGTTGAGCAAGGTACCACCTATATTGTACCTGTGCATTTCGTTTTTGATGCCTAAATGTAGAACCTTACTCTTTTCACCATTGAATTTCATTTTGTTAGATAGTGCCCAATGTTCAAGTTTGTCAAGATCCTTCTGTATCTTTAGCCTATCTTCTGGAGTGTTGGCTATTCCTGCCAGGTTGGTGTCATCTGCAAATTTGATGAGTTCCCCATTTATTCCCTCATCCAAATCATTGATGAAGATGTTGAAGAGTACTGGGCCCAAAACAGAGCCTTGGGGTACTCCACTGCATACCTCCCTCCATGTAGATACAGTTCTATTGAGGACTACTTCTTTTAAGATTTTCATTGGTAGGAAAGTTTGTGCATGTGCTGGTTATCTGCATTGTCACATGCAATCCAAATACTAGAGCAGCTTCTAAGATGTAGATGTCCAGATGCTCTCGAACATAAACAGATTTTTACAGCCTATCTTTGCTTCATTAGTTGAGTTAAATTAATCAGAATAACCTTGGATTTTAAATCCATGGCTTGCTAAGCAAGTTGTAATAATTGGTTCATATATATATATCATATATATGAACTCATCATATGGACTTTTCACAAATCTTGCTGAACAAAAAACAAATTCACAACATTATGGGTTAGCGTTATTATGGGAACCAATCAGTGGTGGGTTGCAGGCGGTACGCCCCGGTATGGTGTACCAGAGCCTGCCCAGAGCACCGGATACTGTTCCGGTACGGTGCTCCAGAGGGCCTGCCCGCCCACCCACCTGAGCTCCTTAGCTGTGCTTTAAGCCTTTGGCGCTTCTACGCATGCACATGGTGCATATGGCACCTGCGCGACACTCCACCGAGCAGCTGGAGCATCCCCAGAGGCTTGCGGAAGCATCTCAGGTAAGTACCGGTTGGAACGGAATCCGGAACCCACCACTGGAACCAACCTATATATCTTGCAATGTGATAGGAACTAAATACTAACACTCTGTGGTGTGACACAGAGTCTTCTGGCAGCGGCCGTTCTGGGACTACGCTCTATGGTTGTGAGCTGGCTGTTGGAAGACTCTCCCGCAGCCAGCCCACAATCATAGAGCGTAGTCCCAGAGCGGCCACTGCTGGAAGACTCAGCAGCGGATCTCTGGAGTTTGGAAGCCGGTTATGCTCGGAGCATGGTGGTGATGGCAGCAGTGGGGTGGTGATGGCGCCCTGGCCCAGCCCTGCAGGGACAGTTGGGCATGGTGAGGCAGGGAGGCACGCGAGCTGGAGGCAGAACAAGTGCTCGTGCAACCTCTCTTTGCAGTCAGGCAGATATTACCCGATATTAATATAAACCCGATATTTAACTATTTTTTTCTCCACAGAGAAAAAGTGCCTTTGGGATATTACACAGCCTGTCCTGTTTCTTATCTAATTTTTAAATGTTAGTGTTATATTAATTTGGTTTGTTTCTTGGATTGTTTCTAATTTTCTTTTAAGTTTTGTAGTGTAGTATGTGTTTTTTAATGCTGTACGCCGCCCTGTGTCCTTTGGGAGAAGGGCGGCATATAAATCCAATAAAACAAAACAAACAAACAAAACAATTACTGGGTCGGTGAGTGGCGCTCTGCCCGGCTGGAAAGGGGCATTGCTGGGTGGCTGTTCATGAGAGCAGCTGCCTGGCCAGCCCCCGCTCCAGCTGGGCACAGCGCCACCCACCAACTTAGCGGTATCCCAAAGGAGTCAAGCAATGTGAGCGCCTTTGCCCTTCCCCCCGGCTCCTGCGGCTTTGCGCCTTCGTGATATCGCTAGGTTGGTGAGTGATGCTCTGCCTGGCTGGAGGGGGGTTGTCCAGGGGGCTTATTATTGGGGGAGGCCATATATTTTTGCTCACAGGAAAAATATGGCATGGTCTTATTATCAGGACATGTTGTAATTTCGGGGAAACACGGTAGATAGAAGGGACATCTAGAACCCTTCAAATAAATATTATCTTTTAATACAGGTACTTATTGCTTGACTGCAACCACAGAAAGAACCACAGGGAGAACAATACCTTTTAAAAGTTCATGTCTACAATAACACTCAACAATACAATACAATACAATGTCTACAATAACACTTGGAGTTCAGGCAATACATTTGCTGCTGCTTTTAATGATAGAGCTCACAAAATGCAACAATTGCTAATTATTTTGAATAGCACTATAATAACACAGACGAACATTAAATGAAATCAGCAGCAGTATGTTATCCTACTTATTTCACATAATTACTTGTGTAAAGTTAAAGGTAAAGGTTCCCCTCATATATATGTGCTAGTTGTTCCTGACTCTAGGGGGCAGTGCTCATCTCCGTTTCAAAGCCGAAGAGCCAGTGCTGTCTGAAGATGTCTCTGTGGCCATGTGGGTGGCATGACTAAATGCTGAAGGTGCATTTAACACTGTTACCTTTCCACCAGTGGTGGGATTCAAAACTTTTTACTACTGGTTCTGTGGGGATGACTTTGTGGGCGTTGTTAGATATTAGCATATATCGCGGTAAGTCTTCACTAAGGTCCGCCGCTAGGGCGGGAACTAGGGATCATGCTGATTGGTCGAGAGGCGTACCCGATCCCTATAAAAGGGGAACCCTCAGACCACACATCAAGCTGGATCACTACTATTACTAATAAAGAGCTGTTAAGTCACTACTTGTCCGGAGTCTGTTCTCTCGTTGCCCGAATCTAACACTGGCGACGAAGGTGGGATCGAGAGACAGATAGGACGAAGAAAGCTACCTCCAGAATCCCAGGATTCGATCCAGCCAAGGAATTCGGCAGAAATTCCGGCAGCCATCTCAGCGCGGCAAATTCAAATGCAGACAAGATGGCGATGCACACTCCTCCAGCTCCGTTCAACCCAACAAATGACCATTGGGAGTCCTACATGATCAGGTTCGAGTGTTTTCTCGAAGCAAACGAATACACGGGAGTACCTGACTCTCGTAAGAAGAACATATTCCTGAGCTACTGTGGGAAAGAAGTCTTCGAGACGGCCAGGGATCTCTCCGAACCAACGCCTATACAAGCGGTATCATGGGTGGCGCTACAACAGACTTTACAAACACACTACGTACCAAAACCTTCCCGCCATGTCCGCCGCCAGGAATTCAACACGCGGAACCAGAAGGCGGGAGAATCAATCAACCAATATGTTGCAGCACTACGGAAAGCGGCAACGCACTGCGAGTTCAGGGATCTGGACGAGCAAATCCTGGCAAGACTCATATGTGGGTTGAGAGACATTTCTCTACAGAAACGGCTGCTGGCCAATTCAAACTTAACCTTACAGATCGCACTAAATGAAGCAAGGGCGTCCGAATCGGCAGACAGATCTTCCGAGACCATACAACGCGGATTCAGCGCAAGCCAGTCCGGATCCAGACACGCCAGAGTACACTATGAGGACACCGACCCAGAAGTCGAGGATCCTGAGTTCGAGGACAGTCACCGTATGCGGAGCAGTCACATGAGACCGGTGGGTAAACCCGAATTCCGTTTGCCACCCTGTGCAAGCTGCGGAGGGAACCACCCCCGGTCTACTTGTCAGTTCAGAAACGTTGTTTGCTCGCATTGCGACAAACTTGGGCACATCGCAAGAGTGTGCCGGAGCGAAGGCCCTGCCTCACAACGGCAGCCTCCTATGTACCGCCAACAGAAGCCCAACCCAGGGGCTTGGCGAAAGCACAAAGGGCGCCCAGAGAGAAACCCAAGAGAGTTTGCCGAGAGAGATTACACACAAAGAGCTGAAAGGGCGTATTCTCAGAGAGATCACACACAAAGAGCTGAAAGAGCGTATTACAGAGCGCGGAGAGAGAGTATCTCCAGGATACTGATGCCGAGATAGAGTTGACCCAGAGAGAACAATTGCGAACCTATCTCACAACGATAGGTCAGGTCCGCACCAAGCGGCCTAAAAAGCTGAAAGTCACGGTCCTCCTGGAGGACTCCCCTTGCAAGCTGGAAGTTGACACAGGATCGTCCCTGATGATCATTTCATGGTCCGCCATGAAAAAGGCAATTCCAAGCCTCAAAAAGCGGCAACTGTGTACACCAGACATCCTGCTACGAGACTACCAGGGGAGCAGGGTCCCCATCGTGGGTCAAGGCACATTTCGAGTGCAGTTCAAGGACATCGTAGCCCAGCTGCCTGTGACCGTCGCCAGCGCGCCATTACAGAGCCTCCTGGGACTGGATTGGTTTGAAGCCCTGGGGTTAGAAGTCACCGGAATCAACGCCGTGGAGAACAGCAGCGCTGAACAGATTTTTAAGGAGTTCAAGGATGTGTTCAGCCCCGGTCTTGGTAAGTATGTGGGTAAACCAATATCTTTCAATTTATACCCCAAAGTGGCGCCAATCCGTCTCAAACCAAGAAAAGTGCCTTTTGCGCTCCGTCCCAAAATTGATAAGGAAATAGATAAACTCGTAGAGCAAGGGATCCTTGAACCGGTGGATCACGCGCGTTGGGAAACCCCCATTGTGACCCCAGTTAAGCCAGATGGGTCAGTCCGTATCTGCGTGGACTATAAATGCACAATTAATGTCGCTCTACAACAAAGCGCATACCCTGTGCCCGTAGTCCAACACCTATTGCACTCGTTGGGGCCAGGGAAAATATTTGCTAAACTAGACATGGCACAAGCGTACCAGCAACTGCCAGTGGATAGTGCCACGGCGGAGGCCCAGACTATAGTGACGCATAGGGGCGCATTCAAATGCAACCGGTTACAATTCGGCGTAAGCATTGCTCCTGGCCTGTTCCAGAGCGTCATGGAACGACTTCTGCAGGGAATCCCTGGTGTCGTCCCATATTTTGACGACATCTTGGTGTCAGCTGAAAACGAGGAGCAACTATTAAAAAGAGTCAGATCTGTTTTGGCCAGAATTAGAGAAAAGGGTCTCCGCCTCAAAAAAGAAAATTGCCAAATTAACGTGCCTAGTGTAGAGTTCCTGGGATATAGAATCGATGGTTTTGGAATACACCCTACATCAAAGAAAATTAAGGCGATCCAGGACACCCCCACACCACGTAACCAGACCGAGTTGCAGGCATTCCTCGGATTACTTAACTTCTACAGCGTTTTTCTGAGACAGAAAGCGACCGTTGCTGAGCCACTACACCGACTCCTCGCCAAGAACGCAAGATGGACATGGGGACGTGCCGAGGCAGCAGCTTTCGCTGCAGTCAAGCGCCTGCTCACCACCGATTCGCTGCTCGTGCAATACAGCCAGACGCTACCATTGGTATTGACCTGCGACGCTTCACCTTTCGGCGTCGGCGCAGTTCTCAGCCACAGAATGCCGAACGGGAACGAAGCGCCCATAGCATTCTATTCAAGGACTCTTTCATCAGCCGAAAGGAATTACAGCCAGATGGACAGGGAAGCATTAGCCGCTGTGGCTGGAGTCAAACGTTTCCACGAGTACCTCTACGGCTGCGATTTCGAATTTATCACGGACCACAAACCACTGCTGGGACTTTTGGCGGGAAACTGCCCCACACCAGTCTCACTTTCCCCGCGCATGACCAGGTGGACTGTTTTCCTGGCTGCATATTCCTACAAGCTGATACATCATCCGGGCTCAACTCTGGGGCATGCAGACGCACTCAGCCGTTGCCCACTTCCAGAACTTTTAACAGACCCCACCCCCGAGGTACCGGTTTTATTAATTGACTGTTTGGACTCAGGACCTGTCTCTTCTTTCGACGTTGCGAGATTTTCTTCTAAGGACAACGTAATAAAACAAGTTCAAACTTGGGTTTGGAGGGGGTGGCCAAAGGGAAACGTGGGACCTGAATTCAAACTGTTTTGGTCGAAACGCGATGAACTATCAGTGTTACAAGGTTGTTTATTGTGGGGGGATCGAGTTGTTATTCCTTACGTTTTGCGGAGAAATGTCTTAGAAGCATTACATGTTGGGCATCCGGGGATCGTCAGAATGAAGGCGTTAGCTAGGAGTTACGTTTGGTGGCCAAACATGGACAAAGAGATAGAGGAATGGGTAGCCACTTGTGATCCGTGCCAAGAGTCTAGACCAGCACCCCCTGAAGCGCCAGCCACAGAATGGGACAAACCAAAAGCACCCTGGTCACAAATACACATTGATTTCGCAGGGCCAGTCCAGGGACAAACATTCCTTATAGTTGTGGATGCATACTCCAAATGGTTGGAAGTAGTCCTAATGACTTCAATCACGGCAGAGGCAGTCATTAAGGTACTACGGCGACTTTTCGCCACTCATGGCCTGCACGACCTCCTGGTTTCCGATAACGGGCCCCAATTCACGGCCATGCAATTCGAAACATATCTAGCAAGTCAGGGAATTCGGCATGCCCTCGTCGCGCCATTCCATCCAGCCTCGAATGGACAGGCAGAGAGAATGGTGCGATCTGCAAAAGAGGCCCTCGCTAGGATGGGTCCAGGTGATTGGCAAACACGCATTGATCATTACCTTCTAATCCAGCACATCACCCCCAGCGCCACGACGGGTAGGAGCCCCGCTGAACTCCTCATGGGCCGCCGTCTACGGTCTCACCTGGACCGACTTCACCCAAATTACTCTGCCACATTGCCCCAGACTCTACAAGCAAAATTCGGAACTTTAGCATAGGGGATTCAGTATACTCCCACAACTATGCAGGGGGAACGCTGTGGATGCTGGCAAGGGTAATAGGTATCACGGGTCCACGATCATACTTGCTGGAGCTAGAAGATGGAAGGAATTGGAAAAGGCACATAGACCAACTCCGGGGTCGCCTAGCACACTCAAACTTGCGAGCAGCTAACGAGGACTATGTTCCGTTGGGAAGTCAGAAACCTGAGAGCCCAAACACAGAGGAGCACAACACCCCGGAGCCCGGAGTGGAACCAGAGATCAACGACGGAGCAGAACAGCATCCGAGCGAGGAAAGCTTTCCACCCCTCGACTGCGAAACGGAACAAGACAAACAAGCCGATCTCACACCCATTCCAACTCAACCTGAACTCAGATGATCTACTCGCGTAAGATAAAAACCAACGTACTTAAAGGACTTTATTACTAACCGGAACACTCCGTCTAAGAAGGGAGGGGTGTTAGATATTAGCATATATCGCGGTAAGTCTTCACTCAGGTCCGCCGCTAGGGCGGGAACTAGGGATCATGCTGATTGGTCGAGAGGCGTACCCGATCCCTATAAAAGGGGAACCCTCAGACCACACATCAAGCTGGATCACTACTATTACTAATAAAGAGCTGTTAAGTCACTACTTGTCCGGAGTCTGTTCTCTCGTTGCCCGAATCTAACAGGCGTGGCAGGGGAAGGATACTGCAAAATCCCCATTCCCTCCCCACTCTCAAAATTTCCACTACCGGCTCTCCAGAACCTGTCAGAACTGGTTGAATACCACCTCTGCTTCCCACCAAAGGTAGTTCCTATTTTTCTACTTGCATTTTTACGTACTTTCAAACTGCTAGGCTGGGATAAGTAATGGGCGCTCATTATGTGGCGCTAGAGATTCAAACCACCAAACTGCCAACCTTTCTGATCAACAAGCTTAGCGTCTTAGCCACTGAGATCAGCATCTTAGCCACTGAGCCAAGTACTTGTGTACTTCTTACCAAATTTCTAATATGTAATTATAAAGACTGCTTACAAACTAAACTGATACCAGTTGCTTTGCTTTCAAAAACTTGCTCTGTTTTCATCACAGTATTCGGCAGGAACCTAATTGGAAATAGTACTACTTTGAATTAAAATAGCAGAGAAAGCTAATAAAAAAATACTGCTTTAAAATGCTTACTAAAGATTTTTCAGACCAAGAAACAAGTACGGATGTTGATGTGGAAAATTACAGTATGCTGTTGTCAAGGAGATGTCCTTTATTCCCAAATGCCCTAATTGTTCCCAAAGTATTCCTGAATGCTATAATTATTACACAGAATATTAAAATTGTGGAATTCTGGATCTCTCTCCCTTTCCCTGTGCATGATCTGAAAAATATTGCTGGTTCATGTGGAGGAAAAAATATATAATAATATAATAATGATTCACAAACTGAATCTGTTCTCTGAGAGAAACAGCAAATGGTAGATATGATCAAAGTAACCTTTTCTCACGTCAGTGTCTTTTGTTTTTATTTTCTTTATTTATTCATTAAATTTATAGCCTGACTTTCATCCAAGGGAAAGGTACAGACTTCTTCCAATTATTCCTGGCAGCAACAAATGAGTTGGGTTAGGATGAGAAGCAGTGACTGATTATAAACCATTCAGTGAGGTACCATGGCTGAAAATGGATTATTTTGATCTGGCCATTTCCAGTCCTAATTTGCCCATTAATTGTTACTCTATCCTGGTTTGATCTGCATTAGTGAAAAAAAATTGCTGTATGAATGACAGGTTGGTCTGTGGCATTTTAATATCAAAAACAATTCATCTGATTAAATATATTAAATACTCCTGTGCGTTGGTCCATGTACGAATACAGAAACTATTTATAGATTTGAACTTCACCAGCTACAAGCAATTCTTAAATCAAAGCTCCTATGAAATACCGTGCTACTTAGACCAGATGGAAAATAATATGAGTGTAGCATTCAACTTTCCAACTACTGTACACCTACCAAGATTCCCAGAGTAAGATACATTCTTTTTTTTAAAAAAAAACCAAAGTTTTATTGATTTTTTAAAAAAATTGCAAGGAAAAGGGTCGTGGAAAGGTTACAAATTTTGGCAGTTGCGATGTGCGGTAGGTGCCCCCTCCCTCCATACTCATAATATACATTTACACAAAGTTCATTAGTAAATAGTAATATATAGTCAGCGTATGAGTTCAGTTAATAACTTCGATCAGTTTATGTCAAGTAGATTTTCTTGTTCATTTTTGTGATCTGAGCTTTCTCGGTATTGCCCCATCTCCCCCTGCCGACAGAGCTCCGCCCCTCCCGTGTCCTGTGTGTCTGTTGTAAGATCATCTGGTTTTTCTAGGAGTGCTTTATTTTTTTCCATAAAGGCCTGCACCTCTATGGGTGTATTGATTCTAACTCTTGTCTCCTCCCAGAATATTAGCATACCTTCAGGCATCAGCCATCTGAACCACACCCCCTTCTGGTATAATTTCTTTGCTAATTGCGAGTAACTTTTTCTTTTTCCCTTCACTTTCTTGGGGATCTGTTTCAGGATGGTTATTTCCCTATCTTGGTATGTCAAAGCTTGCCCCCTTTGTGCACTCAGAATTTCATCTCTTGTATTTTTTCTGACAAATTTAATATGTACCTCCCTGGGTACGTTGTGTGTTCTAGCATAAGCTGAGTTCACTCTATAAACCAAGTCTATTTCCCACCCCATCTATTGTTTCTCTTTCTGAATGTATTCAGCCAAAATACTTGTCATAATGTCCCTTATATCTTCATCATCTGTTTCCACCACATTTTGAAATCTAAGGTAAAAGGACATTCTCTCAAATTCTATTTTCATCTGCTGGGTGTCAAGTTCTTTGTTCCCCTTCTGCACGCCTTCCATCCCCTCCCTCATCTCAGCCGTCCCACCCTCCAAAAGATCCAGTCTCTGTGAGTTTTTATTAATTTGGGTCTGGTTCTCTTTAATTTCTTCTTTCATCTCTTTTAATTGTCTTTTAATTTCCTCTTGTCCCTGTAGAACAGCGGTTCTCAAATAGTGGGGCGCGCCCCCCTGGGGGGGCGCGAGGCTCCGTAAAGGGGGGCGCAAAGGCTCCCTTTCCATCTGGGTGCAACGGCGGCGGCGGCAGCGGCGGCGTGGGCGAGGCATAATATATCCCGCCTGGAAGTGGCAGCACTTCGGACTGTGGATTTTCATTGGAGCCGCGGGCTGGAGCTGTGCAAGAAGCCTGCTCGGGCGGGGGTGGGAGGGAGGGAAGCATGGCTGTCCCAGGCTTCCCTCCCTTCCCCCCCCAGCCCAAGCAGACTTTTTGCACAGCTCCAGCCCGCGGCTCTGATGAGTCTCTGAGCAGTCCCCAGCGCTGCCACTTCAAGCCGGGATATATTCTGCCATGCCCTCGGCGGCGTCTTTATGCAGGTAGCTCGCCTCCCCGCCAGCATTCCGTCTGGAAGCGGAAGCGCAACAGCCGCTGTTGGGGAAGGGACAAAGGGGCGGCGGTCGCCCGATCTTGCCACCGCCACCCCTTCGCCCCTGGTAACGGCGACTGTTGTGCTGCTGCTTCCAGCTGGGATGCTGGAGGAGCTGCTGGCAGGGAGGGAGGGAAGAAGGGGAGGAGGGAGTAAGGATATACAAGCAAGAGGGAAAGAGGAAAGAAGGCAAGCAGGCAGGAAGGAGGCAGAAGGAAGGAGGGAAGAATGGAACTGGAAGGGAGGCAGGGAAGGAGGGAGGGAGAAAGGAAGGATAGGAGGATAGGGAAAGAGGAAAGAAGGCAGGCAGGCAGAAGGGAGGGAGGTGCAAGGAAGGAAGGAAGCATAGATAAGCAGGAGGGAAAGAAGGCAGGCAGGCAGGGGGAAAGAGGAAGGAGGGAACTGGAAGGGAGGCAGGAAGGAAGGGAAGGAGGAAGGGAGGGTGGAAGGAAGGATAGACAAGTAAGAGGGAAAGAGGAAAGAAGGCAAGCAGGCAGGAAGGAGGCAGAAGGAAGGAGGGAAGAATGGAACTGGAAGGGAGGCAGGGAAGGAGGGAGGGAGAAAGGAAGGATAGGAGGATAGGGAAAGAGGAAAGAAGGCAGGCAGGCAGAAGGGAGAGAGGTGCAAGGAAGGAAGGAAGGAAGCATAGATAAGCAGGAGGGAAAGAAGGCAGGCAGGCAGGGGGAAAGAGGAAGGAGGGAACTGGAAGGGAGGCAGGAAGGAAGGGAAGGAGGAAGGGAGGGTGGAAGGAAGGATAGACAAGTAAGAGGGAAAGAGGAAAGAAAGCATGTGACTACGGTGGGAGACGAGGAAAGACCGGTGTGCTATGTTATGCAGAGGTGTACTTATAACAATTTTATAGACAAATTATACTATTTACAGTCGCGTGGGGGGGGGGGCGAAATGTTTTCTTCTTCCTAGGGGGGGCATGACAGAAAATAATTGAGAAGCACTGCTGTAGAAGTTGCTGAAACATTTGTTGAAACTCAGTCTCTGTAGTTTTAGGTTGCATCAAAGCTGTTATCATTGATTGTGTACTAGGACTGGATGTTGCAGATGTCGGGGCAGAGGCAGCAAAGCCAGGTTTTCCAGGAGGTGGTTTTTTAGGAGACATTGTTTATGGAGTAAAGAGTTCAATCAGTACAGGGAATGATCAGTCAGAGAGGTAGAACAGCCAGGAGAGTCCAGGAGACAGGAGGTCCAGGTAGAAGAGAATTTTTCTAGTCACCCTGGAAATAGAGTAAAGTTTTTCACTCCAGGGAGTCAAAAGGTAGCAATCAACAAGAGATTTGTCTGAGTAGCACGGAGACAAAGACCGGAAGCCTGAGGATTTAAAGGTGGAGTCAAATTTCACAGTTCATAAAGACAACGGAAGTGTGCCATCTTGCCCTGCCAGCTTCGGGTTTAGAGGTATAACAAAGTTTTCAAAGTTTCCAAAGTTTCCAGATCATCATTGTATTATGAAGTTAAGTCCAGAGAAAATTCACTTTTAGTAAGGGCGTGACATCATTAGTTGGCTCTCCCCCTCCTCCTTCTCCTGGGGCTGAGAGCAAAATTGTTTCAAGCCGCCTGTCTGAGGGGGGGGGAATCCCCCTCCCTCCAGCCGCACCTCTCCAAGTCAAGCCGAAACAAGAGATTTAAACTGCTGGCAATTTCTCCAGCTTGGTAAAGGGAATGGAAGGGAGTTTTCGCCTCACCGCACCACAGCTGCATCCTTGTGCTTGTTTACTCTTCCAACAGCCTCGCAGCGAAGGCGCCGGAGCACCTCCCCATCATGCTTTCCAGTGCCTAGAGCGAGGCGGGGGGCCCCCCTGGCCGCCGCCGATCCAGGGGATCCCCCGCAGTGCCGCTTCTCCAGCAGGAGCCTCTACGGGGCGTCCTGTGCCCCCCAAGGAGTGGGGAACCCACCGGGAAAGTGCGGGGTGATCAAAGATGGCCCGTCGCTGTCAGCCGCCGGAACCGGAAGTCGAGTAAGATACATTCTTATATGTGACCAAGAATCTAAGGGATTTTCCCCTTCTGCTAAAGAAAAAAAAAACTTAGAAAATGAAAGAGAAGGAAAGAAAATGTACTCATTGTGATAAATGATAAATTTATAATTGTGATAAATTTATAATTTGTTTTTCTAATGATGATGACCTAAGTAAGGCTGCCTGTAATGCTATCTTTGTCAGGGTAGAGAAGAAAGCAAAGACATTAGGGGAAAAAGTATAGTGGAGAAGATAAATCTAACAAATGAAATGTCTTTTCCTTCCTCTTTTAGACATAGCCAGGTCATCCCTTTTCCTAATCCCAAAGTGACCCTCCATGCCCCTGGATGAAGCCCCTCTGCAATCCCATCAGACCAAAAAATAGATGCCTCATCATAAGCTCAAAAAGCTCAGTCAAGGACAGCCCTAACAATGGTGTTGCAAACCTAGAGAAACCCCTACATTCCATCCTCCATCAGCTAAGGACCTCAACATTCCATCTCCTTTACAACGAACTTCCTCAGTTCTCCTGCCCTCCTGAGAGGCCAAAGTTAGATACCACTGCCCTAAATAAAGGTAAAGGTTCCCCTCGCACATATGTGATAGTCGTTCCCGATTCTAGGGGGTGGTGCTCATCTCTGTTTCAAAGCCAAAGAGCCAGTGCTGTCTGAAGATGTCTCTGTGGTTATGTGGCTGACATGACTAAACACCAAAGGCACACGGAGTGCTGTTACCTTCCCACCAAATGTAGTTCCTAATTTTCTACTTGCATTTTTATATGCTTTTGAACTGCTAGGTTGGCAGAAGCTGGGACAAATAACAGGACCTCACTCCGTTACGCGACGCTAAGGGATTCGAACCACTGAACTGCTGACCTTTCTGATTGACAAGCTTAGCATCTTAGCCACTGAGACACCACGTTCCTTTTTAACTAATAACATTCAAATAAGAAAAAAAAGGGAAGATACTGTGGTCTCGGTTATAATTTTAACCGTTTCTATCAGCAACCAGGATTGGATTTCGAAACAAACTAGATGCTTATTCAAAGATTTGTGATTAATGAGGAAGATGTGATTGACTAAACAATTTCTGAATGGATTGAGGGCATAAGCTGTTACTGATTTAATAAGCACTTTCCATAAGCTATTTTACCTTCTTTGTTTGCTCTCATTCATATTAAAGTCTACAGATCAAAACTGATTGGCATTTTGGCTGTACATGAACCCTGTTAATTTAGGATGTCCATCCATATAATATGCCTAATATGTGAAGATAACAAGTAGTGACAATATGGCTGGGTTACTGCAGGTTGTTAAAAATGATGTGCCAAATTTATGATTTTGGTTCTTTGCCAGAGCTATCCTTATCTTGCTTAAATGATAAATAGAAACTGTTTTTTCCAAATTTAAATACTGCTCTGTGGTGATAATTTATTATATGAAGTTGGAGAAGCAGGAATCACTCTTCTTCATATCAAGGAAAACATTTCCTCTAGGTGAACAACTGGAATCCTGTGCCACAAGAAAATGTAGCTGAGGATATAACATGAAGAGAGCAAGGTTGAATTTCATATCTCTAAAAAAGTTCCTTTGTACATTTTTATGTACAAGGCTGAATTTACGTAGCTAAAATCTGCAATGGATAAGGTGAAGCAGATTTTTTTTTTGGAAATGAAGTAGAGATTTGTTTCTTTAAATGAAAAAGTAGTAAGAGAAATATTGATACCAAAATTCTGACAGACCACCCATCCTCAATTTGGTTTTATATAAAGGTGACAACGATTGAAAAATGTGAATGTTAAATAATATTAATAATATTATTAAATAATTAAATAATATTAACGATATTAATATTTAGGGATGCAATATTTTAATATTTTAAAATTTTAAAATAAAAAAAATATTTACAAATTATTTAATTAATTAATATTTAGGAATTAGGTTGATTCCATTGGAGCAAATTTAGGCCAAATGTGAATCTGCAATTGTGAAAGGAATGTTAACTTGTTCTGCTTTTTGTCTCTTTCTATATTGTGAAGCAATAAAAAATAAAAATAATAGTTGTGTCTTGATTTATAAAATATTGTTTAGACTAAAAAGGGTTTGGATAGTTTGTGATTCAGAGTATTTGTAGAATCCAACATTTATCTATCTATGTGAATTGGGCCATCACATTACAACACGTTTGTTTCATGTAGAATGTTTTTCTTAGGTTTTGATGTTCTTACAACTGCTGCAATAGATGAAATTGAAGTTTTCGATTCTTTTGTAATGTTTGAAGATATTTTTCATATCTACTATATGATCTTTTAATGTGTACCTTTGGATGAAAGTCTCAATTCCATATTCCGAAGGAACCTGAAATCCAGTCACTATCCCTAACTCATATTTCTAGGACTCATAAAATTCTCAGAAGATATTATGGTGAACATATCACCGTAGCGATTTTTCATTCTCTCTGTTCATTATATCCTCTCATGCCAGCATTGGTGGTAGATGTGATGTGCAATATCTCTTGATACTTAACTAAATGTATTTGCTTGAATTTTGTCATGCTATCCTCCGACTTAGAGGATGCAGGCAAGTAGAAACTTACTCATACAAACTGTGAGCCCCAGGAATTGGAAAACAGAAACCAACTCAGACAAGTTAGCTGATGGAACTCCTAATTGTGAATGCTTAAGAATATGCCAGAAACTATGAAGAGCTATGAAGAAAAAGAAGTGCCAACACCCTTAATTGGGCCACATAAATTCCAGCCTATATCACAACAACTGGAGCAATAGCTCCCTGTTGGAAACAATCACACCAAACGTCAGTCCATGGTTTCATGTCCTTGAATTCTATTTGCTTTAAACCTGTACTGCCTCACTAACTATGCAGTAATTGAACCATTCCACTTATATTGGCTTAATCTTACCCATCATCTGATTTGGCTTTGAACTCTCTTAGCCAAGACTATATGCTTCTGTAAATATTGCTTGAATGCGTACATGGTTACACACAGTAGCTGCCTGCCTGCAAAATTGCTTGTAACTAGCTCTAGCACCAGTACTTAGCCTGAAAATAGGACAAATATAGTTGCCATTCATTCTGGATGGCAACTAGACACTAGACTGTTTTCCCATTACTGATTAGTTTTTATTTGGCTGTCTTGAAGCTACCTGCTGATGTCATCATCCTTGATATTATATCCTGGAACAAGGAGAATGTAGCTCTACATAAATAACTCCTATTCCTGTGGTAAATAGTGCAGGTTGATATATTTAGATCACTCTTGTGCTTTATGTGCCATTAGTATACAAAGAATCTTTTCTGAATCAAGTTTGGCTTTTGGTCTCTTCTGAATCATTGGGGCCACAGTCCATAAACAAGACATGAAATTTAAATCTATTTTATAAATTGATTATTTATTGATCAGATAAAGAGCAACAATCAGCAATAAATAGGTACCAATTATCTTGGCTCTTTTTGTATCAGCTCAAATCACTGTTGGACAGTTGAAGTATTGGAGTTTCAGCAATACTACCTCACACCAATATTGAGATATTGCTTTTATTTATATTGCTTTTATTTACAGGACTGCATCTGAAGCTTAAAAATAAAGAATATGATCTATTTAATTTTAGCAGCCAAACTTTGGATGGACTTTATGGTTTTATTGTACTCAACAGCAGTAGACCACAATGACTTATACTTTACATGTAAGGTAATATGTAAGGTAACATGTAAGGTACTGTATATGTACAGTACCTGTTTCTTTATTTACATTGTAGTAAATAAAGGGTTTTTTCCCTTTATCTTAACCTTATGTAATCTTACCATAGTTTAATAAAAACAATAAATGAAAAGATACTGTCTTGCTTCATACTATTCAATACTAAATGTGGGGAAAGCAATTGTCTAACATAATTGGTGGAAAAAAAGCCGCTAGATTTACATTTACCATGAGCAGAAATAGGGAAAAAAAATCAAAAGTAAAAAATGGATTGTGAATAAATGGTTGATCTTTCATCACAGAATCTGTGAGAAATACTTGTGAGAATACTTTTTGTCAGATGCTCAAACCCATCGATATTCTGAAAATATAGACAAGAGAGATCTGTGCATGAAAGAAATGGTGTTTATCTGCTTTATAAGGATATGGTAGTTATAGCAGGTGCTTTTATAATGCCAAGGAAGTATAGTCTTTTTTTTCCCAGAAGTGAATCACTGAGTAATCACATATCTTAGCTTTTATTAAGCCTGCTAATCACCTCTGAGGAGAAATCAGAGGGACATAAATCTAAAAGTCCATAAAAAGTATTTTCTTTTAAAAATACATTAATTGGTCATGACTTTAGGTAAGAATGGAATCATACCTATTCAAGGAAATATCCAGAAGCAAGATCTTTTTGCCAGCTATATTGGGTCAAGGAAATTATTTTTAAGTTATGTAAAGTGAATCTGGGACGCAGTGGCTCAGTGACTAAGACGCTGAGCTTGTCGATCAGAAAGGTCAGCAGTTTGGCAGTTTGAATCCCTAGCACCATGTAATGGAGTGAGCTCCCATTACTTGTCCCAGCTTCTGCCAACCTAGCAGTTTGAAAGCACGTAAAAATACAAGTAGTAAAATAGGAACCACCTTTGGTGGGAAGGTAACAGCATTCCGTGCGCCTTTGGCGTTTAGTCATGCCGGCCACATGACTACGGACACCGCTGGCTCTTCAGCTTTGAAATGGAGATTAGCACCGCTCTCTAGAGTTGGGAACGACTAGCACTTGTATGTATGAGGGGAACCTTTACCTTTTAAAGCGAACCTAATAGTTGTTTTACAGGCTGCTATTTGGTTTTCCTACTATCTTTTAAAAGACCTATGGCAAGTGTTATCTTAAGTAATGGCCTCCCTACATATTGAATATGAGGAGCTATTTTTTAAAAATCAGTTTTGACACCTGATGACTGCTTGGAGATGTCTCTGCAGTTTTCATGACAAGAAGTTTGGAAGCAGTTTGCCACTGTCTGCTTCCAAGGGCTGAGAACAAGTGACTGGCACAAGGTCACCCAGCTGCCTTTCTGCCTAAGGCACGACCAGAACTCAGGTTCTTTCTAGCCTTGTACCTTAGTCATGTACCTGCATGAAAGGGGCTGTCTGAAATGAGAAAAGAATGAAAACTAAAAAGGGAGGAAAAAACCCCAATGAAATTGCCCTAATTTAAATTTTATATCTTAGGGCTTTTGATATGTATATGTACATGTACATATATGTATATATTATTTTTTTACATAACTTTCAATAACATTAATTGCATTTCATTGCAATTGTTCATGCGTAGTAAGACATAAGTAACATCAGGTCTTGGTAACTGAAGCCATTTGTTTTAATCCCTTGGCAATAACGAAAGTACAGAGACTCCGTTTCCATTAACCAGCTGTCAATCTCAACTCAGAAGGTATGTAATTCAGAAGACTGAAAATATTAAACTTTGTTTCAAAAGCAAATTAATATGCATAATTACTTTATTCCAGGATATAATGCTTTTAGGACATTGAAAAATGTTTTATTAGTACAGCATTACTCTAGTAAAAATTGATTGACATTAATAAGAATTTCTCCTAGGACTGAATGTTTCTCAAAAACATTACCGTCTGGAATTGAGGAATGTGGAAATTTTTTGTTGCCATATCAGTATCCGAACAATACATTTACATTGGCAGTCTCCAATATGTAAGAAGAAAAAGTTACATGGGGATATAAGACTGTGTTATGGAAAGAGACCCCCAAAAATATGTTGGATGATTCCATCCACACCTGTTAGCATAAAACCTATTGAAAGCTTCTTTAATGGCAGACTTGTTTTTCTAATCCCAAGGTTCAGACTCAGTTCTTGGTTATACACAGTCCACAAATAAATGCAAATTATAAATATGCCTGTGAGGGGGAAAGCTACGAAAACAAACAAACTCAAGAAAGGGAAGTTACAAAACCTCTCAGTAATTTTCAAGCATACTGCTGATTGAATTTGTTTATGGAAGGAGGAAGAGAAGGGAGAGGAAGTTTTGTTATTTTTCCTTCTACAACTTCTGACTGAAATTCTTTCCTGAAGAAGAGGAAAGAATATCTAGGTGATGAGATTATTTTGATGATCCTATTGTACTTTTTTCTATGAATATCCCTCAGAGAAGCTGCACCTGCTAGCTTATCATGATCATCTGAGAACTGTTAAGCGGAAGTACTTCACATTCACAAGTCTGAGCTAACAGCATAGCCAAGAAGAGCACAGTATGGATTATAAGATAATAAAATGTGATGAGGAGCCTAGTTAAAAATACTGCCATCAATACTATGGCTTTACTCATAACTGCAGTCCTCTTGAGAAGAATTACATTTTATATTTGGAACAGAAGCTGAAACTTCTATATTTTACCTTCAATTTTAGAGGCTGTTATATAAATTTATAGCTAAAGTGGGAGAGAATAAGTATTCTTAAAAGAGATATTTTAAGAATACTAAAGAATACTTTAAAAAGATATTAAAAGAAATATTTAATGGAAAGTTTCCTCCTTACCAAGAATGTAAGAATCAATAGTACAGTTGTGTCAGTACTTTGGGAAAGGGAACTGTGCCAAAACTTTTTGAAAGGAAAGTTTCTGGACATTTTAAGGTCTAGTGGAGCAGTTAAGATAGCTCAGGTTTGTTGTAGTCTTTGAGAGGACATTTGTGCTGCAATAATTTGTCACAGGTCTGAATTTCAGGATGATCAATTGCTGATCAGCCCTGCTGGTATAATCAATATAGCTTCAACATGCTGCCTTGGCCTGCTTCAGCAGGTAAAAGTAGAGGTTCCCCTCGCATATATGTGCTGGTCGTTCCCGACTCTAGGGGGAAGTGCTCATCTCTGTTTCCAAACCAAAGAGCCAGCGCTGTCTGAAGATGTCTCCGTGGTCATGTGGCTGGCATGATTAAATGCCGAAAGCGCACGGAACACTGTTACCTTCCCAACAAAGATGGTTCTTATTTTTCTACCTGCATTTTTACATGCTTTCGAACTGCTAGGTTGGCAGAAGCTGGGACTAGTAATGAGACCTCACTCCATTATGCGGAGCTAGGGACATGAACCACCGAACTGCCAACTTTTCTGATCGACAAGCTTAGCATCTTAGCCACTGAACCACCGCATCCCACCGCATCAGCAGAGATGTTGCTAAATTCTTAGGAAGGGCAGATACAGAGATTGCTGAAAGAGCTGGATATGCCAGTAGAGCAGCTTGTATGATCATTATTCTCAATCCCGTGATTTTTAATATGCAGTTTTCATTCTCATCCTACGATGCGTGGGAAAATTCAGTAAATGGAACAAATAAGATATGCAATTATATTATTACTAGATTACTACAATTTTTTCAGTGACTTTAATTAGTTGAAAGCGACTCATATCTTAATTTGTGGAGTGTGACAAAGAAGGAGCAAAAAACTACGAGAACAAGACTTTTGCATGTAAAGAACTCTTTGTGCCTGGAATATGGATGAGGATGGGGGAACTATGTTAGCAGGCTGATTCAGTTATGGTCTAAAGAAAGTTTACAGGACAAAAACGTGGTGCTCTTCAGCCCAACAAAAGAAGTCAGCAAGTCAACTTGAATCATGATGTTTTTTTAAAATCTACCAGTAGCATCTGGAACACAAGGATTTGTTGAAAGTTTTATCCTATTTATTTATCACTTAAAGTAAGGTAATGAGAGAATCAAAATTTGAATCTGCCTTTGGGAATTATATATAGGCGATACAAAGCTGGTCAACTGACTGCCAGAGGGTTAAAAAATACTTTGTGAAGATGGTATGAAAATATGGAGTCTATTCAACAGGAAAACACTATAGGCAACAAATTAGGATTTTTATCTTCACCCATGCACGTATGATTCACAATTATAGTACCAGGTAGATAGCTACGTTGATTTCAATTTTTTAAAAGTGTCTATTTGCCAGAGAAGGTTGAGAATTTTTTTTAAAAAAATGCATATATACTGCCGTGTATTTTTCCAGTATACACAATTTTGCCGACAATATGATTAATGCTGCACACTGCTTTAGTTAACATGGTGTATTTTGTTTCTTAATTTCATTAAGCCAAGAGCTTTATGTGAGAAAATATACCCCCAAAATAAAACTTTTAAAAACCAAATTGGGGAAGTATTTCACAGAATGGACAGAAATGCTAGTTTTGAAGGATAATGGGAGTTTTGATTTGTCTATTCTTTGGAAAAATGAAATTGAGCAAATTCAAGATGGGAAAAACGAAATCTTTCTGGGAAAATATTTGATTGTATAAATACGACCAAAACAATGTATATTATTTCAACAGTTTGCAGTCCATTGTTAAGGGGAGCAGGGGCCATATTGTCTAATTTTATATTCTACTATTTTCAAGGATCATCCTAGACAGCAGATTTCATCCAATGTATATATTTTTTTCCAGATCAACGATGAATAGGTAACATTATGACTTGATAATGAAGATAAGGCCTTTCTTTGTTTTCAAACTGATGCCTTTTATATAATGACATTTGCAATTCAAAGCTGAATAAAATTGCTCATTAAGTGATTGTATTTAATCACTTAAGAAAGATCAGACCATGGTTGTTGAGAGTGTGAAACCAGTTTATCTGGTTATTAATCAAGATCTATTTCAATATTGGCATATTTACTTTATCAGAACTTTAGTTTTCAGTATAAGAATACAATGTATACATGGAGTATCTGGAAGGGAGAACAAGGTACCAGACAAAACCAGCCTGAAATACTTTTCCCCCACTACAGGTTGTCCTTGACTTACAACAGTTTGGTTAGTGACTGTTCAAAGTTACCACAGCACTGAAAAAGTGACTTATGACTGTTTTTCACACTTAGGATGGTTGCAGCATCCCATGGTCAGCTGATCAAAATTTAGTTGTTTGGCAACTGCTCATATTTATGACAGTTATAGTGTCCTGAGGTCTTGTGATAACCTTTTGTGAACTTCTGAGAAGCAAAGTCAACGGAGAAGCCAGATTTACTTAAAAATTGTGTTACTAACTTAACAAGTGCAGTGATTCACTTAACAACTGTGGCAAGAAAGTTCATAAAATGGGGCAAAACTCAATTAACAAATCTCTCATTCAGCAACAGAAATTTTGGGCTCAATTGTGGTCATAAGTTGTATTACAATTACCTTATGCCTAAAATGTTTTGCGTATGGTACAAAACATTGAGTTAACTTTTGGTAGCAGTTCAGTGAAATAAAGTATCTTTGATATTGCTTTGGGAAAAGATTCACTTTAAGAACTATACAGTATTTGTTTGTAGAGGGATTTCTTTTCTAATTAAATTAAGTTGTCTAGGATGACTGTTACTTGAGAATGTAATATCAAACATGCCAAAGGAGCTTGGTGATTCCATTAAAAATGTGTGGACTTCAAGTTTCAACGTTTCATCCTAAGCATTTGTTTAGTTGCATTCATCTGTTCTGATTGTCCTATGTTAGTAAGTATGTGAATGTTGCTGAAACATAGTCATTTATCGACAATGGTTTCTCTCTGATCTCACTTTAAAAAGGGCAAATATCTGGAATCCTTTCCCATTAAAATGTATTTGATCATGTGAAAAACAATTAATATGATTATTCATATATATAATTACTTTCTCTTCCCATCAAAAGAATTACAACTTGGCAGCAACATTTGGAAAGATCTGGTGGCTGCATCCTGTTCTTTAGAGAAGATTTGAAGAGCTATAAACTCGGTTTCTGCACTCCTGCTTTCAGCTTGGTCCAGACCAGATTATCTCATTTAATGTTCTAGCTATTTGTTCACTGGCAGACAGATGTGTCACCTATGCCAACTGGTTAAGTAAGAAGCCTGTCTTCTCACTCCATGCTGGACAAATAAATGGGAATAGGAGAGCTCATGTTATGAGGCCTTTCCTTTTTTCTTCCAGCCACAAAACAATTTATTTCAGTTTCCTGTTCTCTGTTGGAAAAGTTCTTCCCCCTTTGAGCCCCAAGTTTTATTTGCAGGTATGGGACAGGGAGACAAGTGATAAATCATAACTGGAAGTTTGTGTGCTCAGCTTTTTGAAAAAGCTAAAAGAAGAACTGGCTCCTAGACTGAAGAAATTCATCATGACTTTTTATGTGCACCATGCTCCATTTTATGCACTCGGCCATGACATTTCCATAATAGCTAATTAGATTTTTTTTTAAAAAAAGAATATAAGTCCATTTAAACAGCTGCCCAAGAGCAATTATAATCAGCTAAGAATTGGAACAGAAGAAAAAGAAATGAATCATAATATACATTTAATAGCAACTGAGAAAACAACAGTTGTCTTCCTAACAATAATCCCACAAGCCCCCTTAACCTTCTGATTCCCCATGCCTGGGAAGACAGCCTTACGTTTTTAATGTTTTCTGGAATACCAGCAGAGTTGGGGCCAACCAAATCTCAGGGGTATGGTGTTTCAAAGAGCAGACACTGCAATAGTTTATTAGTCATTCTTTGTTACAACATAGCCCTTTACAATAACCTGACTGGCTATTGTTGTATAATATTTCCCGAGAAAGTCATTTAAATAGAATGAAAAATTAATTACTCTTTCATATTGAACTCTTAGCGACTTCCCAGAAGTCCATGCTGTTTTCGTGATGACTGTACAAAAGTGTTTTATCAACACCTTTTTTGGGGACATCTTTTTGACAGTTTAACTTACTGCTCATGAATTTCTGGATGGTTTTCCCTTCAAGCCCTGAATTGCTTAGCTTTCCAAGAGGAGCTGGGGTCGGTGAGGTGATGCTGCCCAGCTGGAGAGAGATAATGAGGATGGTGCCAGTCTGGGACTGCACCTTAAAAGGAATAAGAAATGAGGATGGATAATGTTGGCATCATGACAGATTTTGATACTTCTCTGATCTTTCAGCTGTTAACGTATGCATTTTTATGGGGTCTTGGTGTTCTCCAAGATTGGTTGATTTCTTGCAGATGTTTGTTTCATTACCAAACTAGGTAATGAAACATCTGTAGGAAGATAACCATACCCATAGAACCCAAGAACACCTCAGCCTGAACTACGCATATTCTCTATAATAGGAATTTGCATTTTTAATCGCACCCCCAAACACGTACATATTTTTTGTTCTAAATATCAGTTCTCATTCTTTGAGAACAAAATTGAGGTGCTTCTTATCATTGTTCTTTTGGTACATAGTTGTATGTTTCTTTGTATATATGCATATGTGTTTATATACATTCTTAGGAAGGACCAATGCATGTATTTCAAGCAGGGAGCCCTGCCTACCACTGTGGATTAGGGATAACAAATATTGTGTTCATATATCTTTTTGCATTAATTGTTGGAATAAATTACAATTTATTCCATGTTAGAAATGAGAGCCATAAAACAAACAAATCAATAAATACTGAATCGGGCTTTTCATATTTCATTAGGTCCTGGCTGATTTTCCAACATTATTAACAAAGGCTGTAGCAATCCAAAAAATACACATTATTCTCCAGGTACTTGCAATCAATAGGATAACTTCGGAGTATGATTGCAATTTGGTTTGGCATTTGTAATACCTTCTGCTTATTAAGCCAAGCACGCAATGTAATTATTACCAGTTTCGGGCAACAGTTGTATGATTGGCAGGATCTAATAATCTTAAGGCGTTTCAATTTCAAAAAAAATAACCCACACATGTACACATGCATACAGAGACACACAGACACACACATACACACACATACACACACACAAATGCAGAGCAGGTTTGGGAAAGAATCAGAGCTATAATAGGACAAAAAGAAAACTTGTATATTGCAAGCAAGTTTCCCATGCTCTGCCAGATACTCTGTTTTAAATGTTCAGTTGAGGAGTGAATCTCCCAAGAACATGCAGCCAAACTCTAGCTGCAGCACATCTCATGAAAACCCCTAGTGCTTTTCATCAGGAAATGAGATCAGCTACCAAGAGCCTTATGGATAAAGATTATAAGGCAGAGAAAATGTAAAACACAGTGCAAATGTTGTACAACCTCAACTCAGCTGTAGGTGCATGGCCAAGAATAAGATATAATAGGAACCAGTATTGTAACAATAGAAATCTTCCTATTGTCAAATCTTCCCCAACAAGGCTTTGGTTTGGGTTATTATTATTATTTTTGGATAACTGGCAATGCAACTAAATGAAATATTACTTAGGCTCCAAATTTGAAGGGATTGCAATTAGATGCAGACTTCTTAACTCTTGATAATACATTTCCATTTTAATCCCATATCCTATCTCTGCAGCATATTATCTTCTATAAAACTTGTTTTCCACCTTCAGTATTCATTGACATTTGCCAGCAGTGTTGGTAGAAAGCATAATAAGCAGATAGTAAATCAAAACATTTATTTTCCAATTAAGCTGCTATCATTTTTCATGTTTATGATGTCATAATTTATGTTAGCTTGTCTTCTTTTTATGAATGTCGCTCTCTAACAGATAATTCCTCAACATTCCAGATGTATTCATTTGTTGTCTGTTTGTAGCTGTCTCCTAAACAATTGCTGGCCACAGGTTATCCTGTAGTACACTGCATTCTTGTTTGTTTTATTTTTGTTTCTATGTTATTTAATCATTTATTACCAATTGAACAGCGCAGTGGCCTAGAGGTGAAGATGCTTGCCTCTCACTCGGAAAGTTGAGAGTTCAATCCTAGACAACAACATATATATTTTTTATTAAGGCACAAAGAGAAAATATTTGTTGTGAACTTTGCATTGATGTCAGGAAGGGCATCCAGGCAGTAAATGCTCAGCTCCATCCAGTCACCCCAATTTCACCCCAAATCAAGAGATTAGGGTCATACATCCATGGTAAATCCCTATCTCCCATTGAAAAATGGAGATAGAAACAATGCTAATCACATCATTCTGACTTACAATTCTTGAGAACAGAGGGTTTATTCAAGCCTCAATCTTTAAAGGAGATTGAAATGCATGCTACTCTGTTCTAGTATTCAGTAAATCATGTTTCGTGGGTTAGTATATTGTGCATTTTCAACCAGCTGTGCTTATTCTTTCAGTGAAGGTTAAGTAAATAGTAGCTTTTGTGATGTGAGACATTTTTGCATTTGTTATATGTAGCAAAAATGATCACAAAGTCATAAAATTCTCCTGTCTGTCTGCTCAATAAGAGGCAGATATGTGTCTCAGCCTAAAGAGGAGCCACTTCCTGCCCAAAGTTAGTCAGATTTTGATCCCGTCCCAATGTGTGCTGAAGCCAGATTGATCTGATTGGTATATCTGTTTAGTCAGCATGGTTCTGGAATGACATTTTCTCCTCCACAGTGTGGCAACATTCCTCTGGTACTCTCCTGTACTGTCCCAGCATGCATTGTGCCAATGATCCAAAATCTTTCTGCTCTGTCATATCTCTGGCTGCAAGAGACTTTTGGGCTGCCAGCTGTCCCATTTTCAGTACCACTAGCTCTGTCAGTGGTGAGAACATTGGGTTGGATATGAAGCTGCTGGTTCATAGTTGGACAATGGCAACATTGAATAGCACTTGGCAGAATGCATGGTTTATGATAGTTATGTCACTGCAACCATATCCCTCTGAGTTGTTGAGCAATAGGGAACAGCATTTGTCTTGGAAAAAAAATCAGTTTATTCTTCCAAAAGAATGGATGAAACTAGACATAAGAAAATATGGAAACTGTTTAGAATAGAGTAAAAATAATTATATTACAAAAGGCGATAATGATGGAAGAAGTGTTTCAGAAATCCATGTGAGATGGTGTTGTATTGAAGAGTAAAACCGAAAAGTTACAAGGAAAAATAAATGATGACAAGGAAATCATAAATAGTATGGAATATTAAAAAATGTAGTACTGCAAGTATAGATGGTGTAAGTAGACATATTTAAAATATGGTTGCTTATGCAGTGCTGAATGATTTGTTTAACATGTGTGAAGACTGAAACAATGCCTATTGATTGGATGAATGTAACTATTCCTTTATTTAGAAAGAAAGGTAACAAGCATGGATTCAAAAGCCATAGAGGGATTAGTTTGTTAAACATGCCTAGGAAAGTGTTTGGCAGAATTTTTACTTAAAGGTCATGAAAAATAACAGTGGGCTTAGCTTGAGAAGTAAAGTATGGTTGCAAATCAGATTTTGGCTCTAAATGTATGAATATATCAAGTTTATTGCAAGCTTGTGAGTTGAAGGACCTTGAAGAAACAAAATTATAGACCATTTTGCTCAAATATAGATTGAAGATTGCTGAAAATGTATTAGAATAAATATAAGGGTTTGTGAATAGTTCAATAAAAAGATGGGAATGTCATAAATTGTGTGATGTCTTCCTATTTGTTTATTTATGAATGCATGCATAAGCAATACCTGCATTGAACATTAGAGGTATGTGTGCCAGATCCATAATTATGCATGTAGGTTTGTATGCAGATGATACTGTGTTGTTTATTTATGACGCAATGACAAAGGCTGTAAACCTGGGTGTATTTCTATCATGAGATTTACTCTTTAATTTCAAGCATGGAATTTAATTTCAAAAAATGGCACACAATCCATCTTAGTTTTGTACCAGAGCTTTATATTTATTCCCTTTCTGGATGTAAGTGTATTATATCACATCAAGGATATCTGCTATTAGAAGATTACTACTTTCTGTTTGACTTCTGAGCAGAATCCAAATGGTGTCAAATAGAGTAATTTTTATTTTGTTAAAAGTGTCACAATGGTCTTCCATCATGTTACCGTTCACTTTATTTCTGGTGTTGGTCTCAGAGCATTTTTAAAAACGAGACTGTTACTATTCCACTAACACCAAAGGGCTACTATTCCTTAATAGCTGCTCAGTAATGCTGTAGTTGGTTTTCTATCTGGTGATGATTCCCTCTGGTTTGTGCAGCAAAACATTTTCTTGTTTTAAAAAGCTAGTACAAGTTGTAGTAGTTGCCAAACCTTAGTTTTCTGCAAACAACTTTTCTGCCTGCCATTTTTGCTGCATGGGAATTCAGCTTCATTTCTAACAGTATGAGTTGCTCACGTATGAAGTAATAATGAGAGATGAACCTTGTTAAGCTCAGTTTGGACTCAGCTCTAAACTGAAACAAAAAGTGACTTCACTGTGTCATATGATCATATTACTTTCCATAACATAGGTTCAATAGCTGATAAATACCACCTTCCTGATGCTGTTGGGTGAGAACATAAATGTTCTACAGGGGATGTTAAACTGTAAGTAGAACATTGCATTGGCATCCTTCAAAAGACTATGGTATTGTGCTCTGGAAAGAGTTCCTAAAACAGCATCTGGTGTGACTAAAAAGGCAAATTCAAGTGTAGCAATCTCTTCCACACTGAGGGCAGATACATTGATTCAGCAGATGCCCAATATCCTACCAAGACTTTGAGTCTATGTCAATGTTCAAATTATTTGGACATATCATTACCACAGGATCTATCAAAAATAACACCTGTTCATAGCTTGGTAGCACATCTTATCAAAGACCTGTTTATAATTTTAAACAGTGGAATATCTGTCCAGAGTACTTTTGGGGAAGACAGAGTGTCTAGCAGACAATATCTATATGATGGCCTGTATTTGGTAAATATCTTGGGAACTCAGTTTCTTTATTCATGAGAATATTGCTCTTAGGCAGCTTTGGTACCTATTTCTTGGCAAATGTTGGATTAGGTAGTTCATGTTGCCCTTATCTGATTACAGATAAGAGGCAAGACAGAGTGATTAATCATAACAATGATGCAATCTGTATGTGGAAATACTGTATATTCAAAGAGCCTCTACTAGTTAAATAATGTTCCAATATCTCAGGGGCTGCTACAAAGAAAAGGGAGTCAAGCTGTTTTCCAAAGCACCTGAGGATAGGACAAGAAGCAATGGGTGGAAGCTAATCAAGGAGAGAAGCGACTTGGAACTGAAGAGAAATTTCCTGACAGTTAGAACAATTTAGTCTTATGCAAACAACTTTTTGCATGCCATTTTTGCTGCATGGGAATTCAGCTTCATTTCTACAGTATGTGTTGCTCAGGTATGGAGTAATAATGAGAGATGAACCTTGTTAACCTCCAGAAGTTGTGAATGCTGCAACACTGGAAGTTTTTAAGAAGATGCTGGATAACCCTTTGTCTGAAGTGGTGCAGGGTTTCCTGACTAGGCAGGGGGTTGGACTAGAAGACCTCCAAGGTCCCTTCTAACTATGTTATTCCGTATTCTGTTATGTTTTCTGCACAGATATTTCTTGTATGTGCAAACAGAAAACCAAGTGTACACCACAAATTCCTTGAAAATTTTCAGCAGTGTCACCTCAGGTAAAATGGTCATCTTGAGGATTAACTTGTAAAACAAATATATGAAATAAGAGTGTAAGGGTAAGAAAAGTAATGAGGAAGTGAAGTGAATGGGTCAAGAAGAAAGGGAAAGCTGAGGATGTCATAGCTTGAAATTCCTAAGGTCCCCAAAAACAGAGGTTCTCTTCATCCTACAACCACACTATATATAGGGTATGTGTCTATATAAACTTCAACTGCTTCTCTGTATATAGTTTAATTGTCTAATTTTATATAAAAGTAATCAAGTCTGCAATTGCAGACTCTTCCCGGTCTTTTTCCCACTCAACCTAGGCTGCTATTTCATGAATAGTTAGAGAAGTTTTCTTTTTTTCAGCAATGTTTGGAAAATTCAAAATGTGTAACAGTTTAATATATATCTTAAATATTTTACAGCCCGATACAACCAGCTTCCTACAAAAGTAATATAAAGAAATTGTAGCATCTTATAGTACAACAGATATTTCATCTTTTCTGTGTGGAAAACAAGGTTTTTACATACCATTCAATAAATGTCAAAGTTGTTAATTTCCTGGCAGTGATAAACCAACAATTTTGAAGAGAATTACCGGGAGTGATGAAAGTTTCTATTATTCCTTCTCTTTTCCAGTGACCAATCTCTTAAAATTGTTCCACAGTCCTTTTCCAGCAACCAAAATTAAAATAGCTGATGTCCCAAAGTAGGTTGCCAGTAGTTTGTAAACATACTGCAGAAAGCAGGGGACTCTATCTCAGAAACATGCTCTGAAAAGACCATGTTTACACAACATATTTCATCAAATCTGTTAGGTTTTGATGCTAAACTTGAATACTGTTAACTTCAGTTTGTTGTTATGTTCAGGTTGGGGTGAACCAAATATGCTAGTTTCTGTAGTGCAACCTGGAGAATAAATTAGAACATACCTATCTATGGGGCAAATATAGGTATATATCCACAAGTTTACCTCTCACTTATTATTGAATATGTCATCTAGTTGGCTTTGTACCTAAGGCAAGACTACAACTCATGGTCTCCTAGTTTCTAGCCTAGTACCTTAACCATTATGCCAAACTTTCTTTATCTCTTATACTTTGTGCAAAATAGTAGATGTCAGATAGCTATGGCACAATAATCCTGCATGTGTTCAGTAAAATGGAAAAGGCCCTTCTGAAAGGACCTTAATTAACTGGTTTATTAACTCTTCACCCAAATATGCTAATTAGGGTCATGGAGCAATTTCTTCATGGCATTTAGAAAATTGTCTAATTACTGAACCAATTGGTTGCTATAGATGCATACTGTAGATGATAAATAATAACTATTAAGGACTTTCTGCAGCTATCCTGATGCAATAGATGTTAGGCTATTGTAAGTAAATAAATATAGTATAGCAAAAAGAACAGTGCAGCACAATTTAATGGATGATATACACCCACATAGTTAGCCCAGTTGCAAACTGTACATAGTTAAGTAGTGGTATCAAGAACTGAAATTGTCTTTCTTAAACAACAGTGGTTTAAGATTTATTGCAACTAAGAGGATTTAGTCTGCATCATGTAAGGGCACAATGACTCATTTTTCAATGCTAAAGTAATGTGATGATAGGAATTCTATATGCAGCTTTTCCTTGGTCTAAACTGACCAAGTATTTGACCAAGTACCAGTATTTCCTTAATACTGTATTTGTTATATAGCAGTGTTTACTGTTTTAACAAACATATATTCCAGGACTAGAGGCACAAAGATGATAAGATGCTGGTAAACAGTTATTTTGCCTTGATGTGCTTCCAACATTTCCTAAGGTTCTGAGATAGATTTTAATTCTTCATCTGAAAGTTGAAAAGTTGAATAAGCAAGCCAATGATAACACTGTCCTATTGTTTTGCAGCTTTACTTCTGAATAGTGTTCTGATATTCCCAATGGTTAGATATAAGAAGTTCAGATTAATTTTTCACTCTTGGTAGGCATGGGGTTATTTACCACAGCTATTTGTTGTCATCTGCTAAAGGAATCTGAATGTAAACACCCTCCAGGTAAGATTGAGGGAATTGGCAGTTTAAGATTTCTACTGTTCTGAGAACAGTCTGTGCCTGTGTTTGTATGAGGTTAAGTAAAATTCTTTTGCAAATTACCTCTCCAATCTATAGTAAACAATTTTGTGAGGCAGCGGAAAGCATCCTCAGATTTGGGAAAGACAAACCTAAAAATGCCATACAAGCAACCAACTGTTGCCTTTTGTTATTGCCCTAAAGATATATTTTAATCTTACAAAGAAGGTCATGAATATGATACATTATTTATGAACGTTTGGTCTTTCTGACAAATATGTATGCAATACAGTTTTTAGGACATTCCCCTCAAATAGATAATTAGCTAAGAATTTGAAAGCATCTGATTAGTACTTTGTAGTATTTCAGTAATGTTTCTTCAATAATGGTCAGCTGAAGACCAATAATGGTCAACTGAGACTAAAGTAGAATTATTTGATGACACGATGGACTCTACCACTTGGATGGCACCACATGAAGCTTCTGGAAGTTTCTAGAAAGAAAAATGTGCATAGTCACTGGGAGCCCTCATGAGGTAGTAGGAAAATCTGCCTGGAGACAGAGAAAGCTCACCAAAAATTAAGGTATGTGGTGAGGTCAACAATTTGTGGTCAACAAATCACATAGTCCCTGGGAGCTCCTCTGAAGGAGCTAGAAAAATCTGCCTGGAAACAGAGAAAGCCTGCCTAAAATTAAGGTGTGCGGTGAGGTAAATGTGGACAACCAGTCAGAATTGATGATGGACTTCAGCTGTATAAATACAATACAATAATACAATAGTAGAGTTGGAAGGGATCTTGGAGGTCTTCTAGTCCAACCCCCTGCCTAGGCAGGAAACCCTATACCATTTCAGACAAATAGCTATCCAACATCTTCTTAAAGACTTCCAGTGTTGGGGCATTCACAACTTCTGGAGGCAAGCTGTTCCACTGATTAATTGTTTTAACTGTCAGGAAATTTCTCCTCAATTCTAAGTTGCTTCTCTCCTTGATTAGTTTCTACCCATTGCTTCTTGTTCTGCCCTCAGGTGCTTTGGAGAATAGTTTGACTCCCTCTTCTTTGTGGCAACCTCTGAGATATTGGAATAATGCTATCATGTCTCCCCTAGTCCTTCTTTCTCTTAAGCTAAACATACCCAGTTCCTGCAACCGTTCTTCATATGTTTTAGTCTCCAGTCCCCTAATCATCTTTGTTGCTCTTCTCTGCACTCTTTCTAGAGTCTCCACATCTTTTTTACATCGTGGCGACCAGAACTGAATGCAGTATTCCAAGTGTGGCCTTACCAAGGCATTATAAAGTGGTATTAACACTTCACGTGATCTTGATTCTATCCCTCTGTTGATGCAGCCTAGAACTGTGTTGGCTTTTTTGGCAGCTGCTGCACACTGCTGGCTCATATTTAAATGGTTGTCCACTAGGACTCCAAGATCCCTTTCACAGTTACTACTACTGAGTAAGGTATCACCTATACTGTACCTGTGCATTCTGTTTTTGTTGCCTAAATGTAGAACCTTACTCTTTTCACCATTGAATTTCATTTTATTAGATAGTGCCCAATGTTCAAGTTTGTCAAGATCCTTCTGTATCTTAAGCCTATCTTCTGGAGTGTTGGCTATTCCTGCCAGCTTGGTATCATCTGCAAATTTGATGAGTTCCCCATTTATTCCCTCATCCAAATCATTGATGAAGATGTTGAAGAGTACTGGGCCTAAAACAGAGCCTTGGGGTACTCCACTGCATACTTCCCTCCATGTAGATGCAGTTCCATTGAGAACTACACGTTGAGTGCGGTTGGTCAGCCAGTTATCAATCCATCTGGTGGTGATGCTGTCTAACCCACATTCTTCTACTTTATTTAGTAGTAGGTTATGGTCTACCTTATCAAAAGCCTTACTGAAGTCCAAGTAAACTATATCAACGGCATTCCTCTGGTCCACTAATTTTGTCACATTATTGTTGTGAGGGGATGCAAATGCTTCCTGCTCTTTACTTCACAGAAATCAGATTTTAATATGTTGCCACTTCCCACCCACTTTTGTGAGATTATTGTCTAATTCACACCAGCTGAAACAAACCCAGCTTTGGGTTGGGCCAACAACTTCAGATCTCAGAGAATATTCATATTTTTTTTATTGCCTCCTTAATGATAAGTTCCATTTAGTTTTTTAAAAATGGAACAATCAGGAATAGATTAAGGTTTAAAGAAAAAAGAACATTTAACTGGCAAGTAGTTTTGCACACAATGAAGCATTAAAAAATGTGATTTCCTTCTGCTACTCTGAAGTGGTAACAGTTCACCATAGTCTACTCTACTTTTGAAATAAGGCCCTTTAGTATAAGCAGTCCTTGTTTAATGACCACAATTGGAACTGGAAATTTGGTTGTTAAGCAGTCACTAGGTGAAACCACAACTGTGCTTTATGATCTTTAGATTTCCTTTGCTTTATAGAACTGCAAAAGTGGTAAATTTGAGGATTATCTGATGTCATGAAGATCATTTTTCATCACCATCATAACTGCAAACAGTTGCTAAAGGAAGCTATCGCTAAATGAAGACTACCTGTAAGTACATTTGGGCTCTGAGTGATTATCCTGTGTGTTGAAGATACCATTTTCCCCCTTCTGAAATGGTTCACATTTCATATTTTACTAAATAACTTTAATATTCTAAATTATTTACATTTATATCATACTTTTTAAATATCAGATGTTCTATTTGTCCTTTAATATTGACTACTATGATAAACCTAGGACATTTTTAGTATCCATTGCCACCATATGCCATGATAATACTACTTGATATAATCATATCATACCAATTTTTGTCTTATTTATTTGAAAACTGTCTTTTTGGTCAAATGTTTTAAACTTGATTTTGCTACTTTTTGTAAATTTGAATTTGGGCAGATTTAACTGAGAAATAAAATCTCCTTAATGAATTAAACCATTTTCTTCTAACATTTTAAATATGTCCTAAATATTATGATAAATAGAGATGATGAGGATCACAACTGCTATTAAAATAGAGTATCAGGTTAGAAAAAATCTAATATTTATTTGAAAATTTAAATCATGAACATTGTAAGATTTCTCATTGTGAGAAACTGATTTAGTACCGAGATTGTATATAGATTGGAAAAATCATGGATTTCTGCAGAATTATGGCATTCAATAGATGTTCTTGTAATTTATTCTTAAATGTAGGTATTTTGAATATTCTATAGATATTTGATGTTGAGACTGATGATTTTGAAGCATAAATACATACATTAAAGCATTCCCTGTATGAGGATAAAAGTATCATAATTTCAGAAAATTATAACCCAGGCTATCAAATCTAATTTCTTTTTGCAATGTAGTTTTGACTTGAACCCTTGAAAGAGAGTCTGGGAACTGATTTCATTGTCAAACTAATCCTGTTAAATTTAGGATTTTTTTTTAAAAAAATGCCTTTCTAAAACTTTTCTAACTTTTTTGCTGTGTTCTTCAATTTGGAATTATTTAGAACAAGCCAGACATTTCATTGGTTTTAAAGCACAATCTTATCTCCAGTCAGTTTTGTTTTCTCATTAACAGATGGGACCAAACAGGATTGAAAGAACTCCAGGGTTTGTGGTAGGACCAAAAAAACAACAACCCCTTAAAACAAAAACATTGTAATGAGGACCGACTGACCATTATGAAAGAAAAACTAGATAGAAGAAGAAATAGAATATCATGTCAGGAAGATATAACTGATTGATAGAACAATCAGTGAAAGTAGTCTTTCCTGAATGTCCCACTTCTCTTTGGATATTTTATTCTGGTTCTTCTTGTTGGTTTTCCCTGTAATGAAACACCATCTGCTATGTTCTCATGAGCTTTTCCTACTCTCATTAGCTTTTTCTTTAATTTCTGAAAATCTTGTCTTTCATGCAGTGTATCTCAAACGTTTTCGGATGTAATTTGTTTCCTGTGATGACCAGAGCTCTTATGCAATTAAGAGATGAACGTGTGGGTATAGTAAGGTTGAATTAAATGAATATAAAAGAGAATTTCTCTTAACTACTTTTTCCTTTCTTCTGTCTCATTATTCCCACTGTTTTTTCTTTACAAGAAGAGCGACAGACACTCTTGACTACAGAACAAATACATACTGCGTGATCAATAATACACAGGTAGCCCACAGGGGAAAATCTCCACAATCAATTACAGACTCAGCTTCAGCCTGATTATTTATTTTCAACTTGCCTAGGAGATCCAGATCAAATTAAAGAATTACCAGGGTGTTTCTAAGGCCAGAATACAGATAATACTGGATGGAAGTAATAATTATGTTGCTGACTGGTTACTGCAGAACACAAATGCATGCAGCTTTCTTGGCAACATTTTTGGAACTGGCTTACCAGGACCTTTTTTTTTTATGGCTGAGAAAGTGATTGGCCCAGAGAATTACAGGTGAATTTCATGCCTAAGGCAGAACTAGAACTCATAGTCTCCCAGCTTCCAATCCTGTGCCTTTAATCACTGCATCAAACTGGCTCTCTTGAGCGCTGCTTGATCTCCTGTTTATCTGTGGCTTTCTATGAAATGCCTGTTGACATGATTGCTAAATGGCAGGAACTGAGGAGGTTTATTAGGAGAATGTATTGGTATTGGACCAATTAGGAGAAAAGATATTTCTAAGATAGCTATGAGGTTTGTCCCATAATAATAAACTACAAAGCTTTCTAAGACATTATATATTTGTACCAATTATTATTATTACTATTGGTGATTTGTTTACTCTTTGCTTTTTAAATAAAATGATTATTAAAAACATTTTTTTAAAAATCTCAAGAAAAATCTTCTCAGTGGTTAATCTTTGATGTAGTTTAAGGAAAAATCTCTTCTAAACTCAGTGGATGTTGTCTCTGTTACCAAAGTGATGATCCATGTTATATCTGTCTGTCTCACATCGATTGTTTGAAATTTCATTGAAATAATTAGAGACAGGACCTCCAGTAACTGAGACCAGTGAATGAAATCTTTATTTTTAACCATTTGCCTCTTGCAGGAAATTAAATTTCACATTAGGAAAAAAACAGCAGAATTTAGTTCTACAGTTAATGTTGTGGAAACGTGACTTAATGTGCATTCTCCTTAACTCCATAACTCTGTAAATCTGTAACAGAAAATACATGCAATTACATGAATCAGATAGTCCTGCAAGTGTTATAAAATTATATCATTTAAATCAGGTGTGGGTTGCTCCCAGTTCGGCCCGGTTCTGCCGAACCAGTAGTGTGGCGGTGGGAGGCTCCGCCCACCCACCTGGACACTTCTGTGCATGTGCAGAAGCATTGTGTGTGCACGCAAGGAAACCGGTGGTAAACCAGTTAGCAATACACCACTGATTTAAATTTTTAGAGAAAGACAAACTCTCTGTTTCAATACATTGAGTATAATTTATTTTGTGCTTTAAATTAAAGTTTCTTTAGGAAGGTATGCACAGGTACAGTAATGCTGTACAGAATGCACAGGTACAGTAAAGATGATACCTTGCTCAGTAGTAGTAACTGTGAAAGGGATCTTGGAGTCCTAGTGGACAACCATTTAAATATGAGCCAGCAGTGTGCAGCAGCTGCCCAAAAAGCCAACACAGTCCTAGGCTGCATAAACAGAGGGATAGAATCAAGATCACGTGAAGTGTTAATACCACTTTATAATGCCTTGGTAAGGCCACACTTGGAATACTGCGTTCAGTTCTGGTTGCCACGATGTAGAAAAGATGTGGAGACTCTGGAGAGAGTGCAGAGAAGAGCAACAAAGAGGATTAGGGGACTGGAGACTAAAACATATGAAGAATGGTTGCAGGAACTGGGTATTTTTAGCTTAAGAGAAAGAAGGACTAGGGGAGACATGATAGCAGTGTTCCAATATCTCAGGGGTTGCCACAAAGAAGAGGGAGTCAAACTATTCTCCAAGGCACCTGAGGGTAGAACAAGAAGCAATGGGTGGAAACTAATCAAGGAGAGAAGCAACTTAGAACTGAGGAGAAATTTCCTGACAGTTAGAACAATTAATCAGTGGAACAGCTTGCCTCCAGAAGTTGTGAATGCCCCAACACTGGAAGTCTTTAAGAAGATGTTGGACAGTCATCTGTCTGAAACGGTATAGGGTTTCCTGCCCAGGCAGGGGGTTGGACTAGAAGACCTCCAAGGTCCCTTCCAACTCTACTATTGTATTATTGTAGGTACTGAAATACTGGCAATAATTTAATGCATAGAAAGTAGATTACTGTGTAAATAAAAGTGCTAGATTCTACTAATGTATAATGACTATGGTCTATGCCAAAATATGGTTGACTAGTTTGTATTTCAGTCTGTCATGCAATCAAATCTCGCAACTGAATGTACAGTAGGAGTGAAAATGCAGATAGTGTAGTTACTGGCCTGTTCTTAGTTCAAATCTGGATTTCAGCTATGCATATAAAATTATTCACACATTTGTTTTTTATTTTATGATAATTTGCATAGCTGAAAACCAAACTTTAATGAATATCAGATTCATAATTGTTTAAGATTCTTACTGTAGCTGCCATTCTTTAATAATTAGGGGGGAATATTTTGCAGCGTTTAATTCTTTCCTATTTGTTTAGGTCTTAAATTCTCCAACTAGTAAAACTAAAAGTAAGTATTGGATTTTGGGGATAAAAATGCTTCATTGTTTTAAAGTTGAAACCTGCAAAGCAGTGAAATAGTCATCTTTAATCTGACCCAGTTTAATTTAACAACGACAACAACAGAAAAGCCATACAGTTGAGGAAAACAACAACCCATTTATTGGCACATGGTAACTCAATGTGCTTGGCTGTCCTTTCCAGCTATGTAGCTTAGGGAGTTTTACAGCTTCTTGTGTTTTTGGGAAGACTGAAGTCACAACATGATTGGATAATATCCAAGATGAAAAGAAAATCAGAAAGGCCACATTTATTTACTCAGCAGACTAAATACTTTAGGTGTTTACAACACTGAAACATAAAATGACCACTCTGTCTGGGTTCGTATACTGATCCACAAACCAGTGGTGGGTTTCAATTTTGTTTACTACTGGTTTGCTCGGGTAGGCATTTGGTTGCATGTATCCCTATTTTAGAAGTTCTGGCTGGACCTTAAAGCCAAGCTTCTCTGCTTGTAGTCAGAACTATTAACTCTAAGGCACGTGTATGGTTATAAGGGTTGTTGTACCAATGTCATCAAAATGACAATATGCATATTGTGACCTCATAAGTCATGGTTTGTCTCTTACTTACTTGAATGTAACATTATAATACAAGTACAAAATGGTGGAGCTTGGATTGCAACTATGCAATGCACATTTTATTACTTATTGTCCCTGTAATCTGTCCAGACACTGAGAGTAAAGACATGGAGGATGTAATGGTACGACCTCCAAGTCTTTGCCCAAATAATTATCCAAACAGACATATACATGATTAGATACACAATACCTTTAAACACACCAATTTAACTACCTTAGCATTAAAATGTAATGTAAATAAGTAAAGTTTATTTGCACAGCACTGTTCACACTATGTTAAGAATACTTTATAATATGGTGGTGTTTGCCTATCTGTATCTGTCCTTTCCAGCTACGGTATGTAGCTATCTGTTCAGAATTAAAGTTATTGTCAACTTCAAAACTCCAAACACGAAAGGAGTGTTTTTACTGGTCAAAAGAAACCACCACTGACCTAGTTCTCTATGAATATACAAGAGGTTTCCCGAAGTTTTATAAATCCCTCCAGTCAGAACAGCATTATATAGTAGGCAACAATCTGTCCTCAGGACCAGGGGTGGGATTCAATTTTTTTTACTACCAGTTCTGTGGATGTGGCCTGGTGGGCATGGCAGGGGAAGGATCCTGTAAAATCCCCATTTCTACCCCTCTCCAGGGCAAAATCCCCATTCCCTCCAGATCAGCTGGGGCTCGGGAGGCAAAGAATAGATGGGAGCGGGGCCAGTCAGAAGTGGTATTTACCAGTTCTCCAAACTACTCAAAATTCCCACTACCGGTTCTCCAGAACTGGTCAGAATCTGTTGAATAACCACCTGCTGAATACCACCTTGTTTGTTTGTTTGCTTTATTGGATTTATATGCCGCCCTTCTCCCAAAGGACTCAGGGCGGCATACAACATTAAAAAACACATATCACAAAAGTTAAAAGGAAATTAGATAAACATCCAAACAAACAAACCCAATTAATATGACAATAACATTAAAAAAATTAGATAAAATTAACAGGCCAGGCCGGCTTGCTGGAAAAGCCAACTTTTTAGGGTGCGTTGGAAGGACCGGAGGTCAGGGATTTTGTGAAGCTCCGGGGGCAGCTCATTCCAGAGGGATCTGCTCTTTGTTTTCGTTTTTTTTTAGCCTGACTTGTTTTGTAGTTGCTTCCACTGTTCTTTGCATCTGTCTGGGTCTTCCTCTAAAGTTTTTCCAATTTCCCTCCTAATTGGCTGTTAGTCCCTGGGTTTTGTAGTACTTATCACTCACATCATACAAATGTCTATATCTCCTCACTTCTTTGGCGAGGCTCTCTTCTAGCTGCACCATTTTGAATGTGCCTTATCTTCCATCTCGCAGCACGGATTCTGAACCAATCAATATGATGTGCACCTCCGCGCAATGTGCAATTGAGATTTAGGAGGTGTGCATGTTGGCCCATCTGCAGCCATCCACTTACCCACCAACCTCTTTGCATCATAGATATGCAGCAGTGGCTACAGGCAGTTGTGGGAATTCTAAATCAGCCTTAGGACTTACATATGACAGAGCTGTAAGCCTAGCATAATGATCTGAAGTTCACAGTTTCTTCTTTATACACAATATTGTCGCCATTTCTTTAGTTCTTTACCTCAGTGGAATCCTTCAGGAGTGGAATTTTGAAAAGGTACCTGTATTTCTAAAGGTTAATTTTAATTATGTATTACTCTAGACCAGGGCTGTCAAACCCAATTGCATTGCGGACTGCATTGAGACATATTGGGATTTTTTTGGCCTTTGCGGAGCCAGGATGGGCGTGGCCTGCACGGGCCATATCCAGTCCGCGGGCCACCAGTTCCGCAAGTCTTGTCTAGACCAATAAAACACAAATTAAATACTTAAAAGTGCAGCTGAACCAATTTGTGCTAGAAAGGATATAGCAGCTGTCATATGCAAACCACAGCTGTTGCTAGGATCTTGGTAAGCATTCTGGTTAATTGCTCATATTAGTAAGGTGACCAACCGTCCTCCTTTAGGGAGGACAGTCCTTCTTTTGTAAGTTCTGTCCTCCCTCAAAAAGTGTCCTCCTACATGTCCTCCTTTTCGATATTTGAAGACTAATCTGTTGCGCGTTATGTGACGTATTTGTATTTGACATGACAATTCGTCAAGACTCGGTATGGTGCGGTATAAGACGCGATTATGAGATGCATGCGCTCCGGACGGGAGACCTTGAGAGAGAGCGCCACGTGCAAGTGGCTTTGTTTACTTCTTACCAAAACACAACATGGCACATATGCACGCAGTAGACTCACGGCACGTCGGCAATTGAATGACTCACGGTAATTATTTCTTTCTCAGTGAATATTCAATTATACAGAGGTAAGTACAATTCACGGTTTATTAAACAGTTTTTAATGGTGGTTTTTTTACTTCATTGCAAGTATATTGAACAGATATTGAATCTTGTGGTGAATTTTTATCTAAAGAAATGCTAGACATTAAAATAGATGACAATTGTCTCTTTGAAGAAATTAGAAGACTGAATGTATATTTAAATTCTGAAAAATTAATACAATGGGAAAATCAACATGTTGAAATTGATAAAAGATGGGTGGATATTTTCAGCCATTTCAAAAATGAACATATTCCGTGAACATTTATTTATACTTGTTAAATTTACGTTGTGCTGCCCTGGAACTAATGCAGCAGTTGAAAGAGTTTTTTTCAATTGCCAATGATTTTTTTGACAAGTGAGAAATCGAGATTGAATGTTGATACTCTAGCTGCAGCACTTGCCATAAAATTCAATATGAAGGATATTTCTTGTTCAGATATTTCCAATATATTGTTAGAAGATGATACATTGACAAAAAATATTAATTCAATGGAAAAGTACTCATTTAAATAATAATTAACAGGCATGTAAGCATAATTACAATATAAAATGTTGCAAATGTTTTTATTATGCATATATCATATTTTAGTGTATTATTGTTGCAATGAATAAAATATTTCTTTCATTTACGATATATTTTTTCCAATTTATTTGTCCTCCTTTTCATTGTAAAAAAGTTGGTCACCTTAATATTAGCTTTTGTAGAAGGAGGTAGATATCTCCTTCAAATCACAAGGCCAAAGTATCTCAGTTTCACTGTGTTGTAATAATAGCTTTCCTTGTGGATGATGTACCTCCACATAACAAAGTCTTCCTAATTACACATTTAAAAAAAGAAAGTGGATGTTAAATGGGCTGTTCTGAATATGGTATGCTTTGGTTACATATTCTTTAAATTTGTATCAGTTACTGAGATCTGTCAGTCTATCAGAATGTATCATTCTTAGCCAATAGATGAGCAGAGATGGCTCAGCTAATTGGTGCTCAGCTATTGCCCCGGTAAGTCAGATCAAAGCAAAATCAATCTGAAATAGCAATCACAATTTGCCCTTTAGAAATGGGCATTCTTGTTTCCAAAAACGTTCACAGCTGAGCAAGAAGAATCTGCAACCTGGTGTCATTGCACATGTTCTGCAACATCATTAAATGGATGCTGGTAAATGGTAAGGGAGTATCAATATTCTGCGTAATCATCTTGGAGCCTTGTCTGGAAATGATGTAAAAGAAAAAAAGATCAGAGAAAGGAACATTAAAATGGTTCTCTCTCTTTTTTAGTTGTAACCTTTGCAGTTTGCGTGGTGAGTTCTGGTATACTGTTTCGATAAAGCATGATGTATAAATTCCATGTGGAAGACTATATTTGTACTCTGCTTATTCACTAATTTTTTCAGCCAGTAAAATCGAGTATACGTGCTGTCTTGGGAAATATATCTGCTTAATGTAGATTCCCCCACCCCCAACCATTAATATTTTTGGCTAGTAGTAGTGTTTATTTTCAGCTGCCTTTACTTTTGATAGCAAAAGTACTTTTCATAGAAAAGAAGTGTGCGTAGGAAAATCTGAGATTGCTCATGAAATAGGTTGTCAGGACAGGGCGTTCTGAATTAAATAGTACATGACAAATTTAGGACATGAGAAACACACTGATGGAGACCTGTGAAATAATTTATTAGAGCCCAGGAATAGAAAAATAACTTTTTGAAATATTATTCAAAAATAGCATCAGACCATTGCCAATATGCCAAGTGTAGTTCAGTGCCATTATGTGTCTAACAGTACTCTAAAGCAAATCTGGTCTACTACTACTTATTATTTAGTCTTGAAGAGATTTTCATTTTCCAAAGCACATTGCTGTTTTATTTTTATTTTTTCTATTAATAAGATGACTCTTCTTTCTAAAATCAAGTTGATCATGTATTTAGTTTAAAATGTATGGGGACTCCAAATGTTTGTCCAAATACATACAAACTTGATAGTTCTTTATAGTAATATCTATATATTTATGTCTGTGCCTGTATCTATTTCATGTCCTCCTGTGATGAGATAATCATGCTGTCCATGATGTAACATTTTATGCAAAAAATATTCATCCATGTTTCCATGAAAAATTACAATTTTTAAATTATTTTTTTGCTCTTAAGATATTATAAAATGTCTATTACTAAAACTACTTTACACTTTCATATAGAAATTGTTTCCATTGTTTCTGGTTTTCACTGCAAGATTATCTATATCTATATCATACAAATTTAATAATACCATTTAATTCACAGTCTTCAATGTGAAAAATGTGGAAATTAAATGATCTTTTAAAATAAATTTACATATATTGTTTGATTTTAAATATTTTTATTACAATATGTGTTTTCCTACAGCTGTTGAATTTTCCTTTGTAAAACAACATTATAAATAAACAATTTTTAAATCCTTAGGGAACCTCTTTCAAATTTTCTTCCTTTTCAAATTTGCCCTTTATTTTTTCCCAAGGAAATATGGTTATTGTACTTACAGTATATATGACTTCTTTGTGAGCATATAATGTTTCACATGAAGTGAGTGATTGCCTATTGTCAGAATCTCCCATTTTGTTTTGGCATCTAGAGAGATATCTACCCTTCCTCAAGATGCCAAGTTACTGTGGCTTCTTCTTCTACCATCACTTATTGCTGGTGTGGGTTGTCCAAAATGGCTGATTTCACTTCTTGGCAAAAACACCTGCATGGGGAGGGGAGAAAGGTGGGGTCCCGGTGTTTCTGGTTGGTTATGTTTTGTTCCTTCTGTCAGTGTCAGCCAGGGATGGAAGGATTGCTCGTTAGATCAAAGGAAATCGGTATGCTCTGAGAATAAGGCAAGATGAAGGGAAGATGTTTAAAAAGTTGCTGAAGGCCAGAAGGGAACGATATGAAATAGTTGACTGCTTGAAATGTTTGCTTATCTCGTATAACTCTTTATAATTATAGTAATTTTTCTCACAGTAAGATTATTGTCTTCCAGGCTGCATTTATCCTCCACTGGTGGGGTGAAAATGTTTTATATTCTAATCATTTTAATTAATAGCTTATTATGAATAGGAAAAGATGGGCAGTTCATTTTAAATGAGTTAACTTGTTAAAAAAACATTATGCAAACAGTATTCTCTGCAGTAATAACAGTCTAACAGATGTTGAAAAATATTTTAAATGCTCTTATTCTATGAGTAACAGAAACAGGCTGTCATGTGATTAAAAGAATTGCAGAATAAGTGCAGTGCCATGAAAATTATAACTGTGGCATCTGTAATGAACAGTTTTCTATTCAAAGAAATCAGGCAAACAACCTGATTTTAATACCAATCTATATAGCTGATGTGAAAGGATATTAACCACTTTCTTTCAAATGAGTGGAAATACTAGGATATAATGCTAAACTGTAGGATTAATATTGTGCATTTAAGTTTAGATTTTTGGGTAAGCCCTAGTAAAGTAGGAATCCTTATATGTATTGTGAATCTGGACAATTGAAATTCAGTCAATAAACCATGATCATTCCAATTCAAGCTTAGGCACATTGTCTATTTTCCTTTCCCCATGCCTGCTATAGTACACTTGGAGGAAAGAGATCTGAGATCAGCTTTGTTGTTAATATTATAATTTGCTGAAACAAGCAGGAATAAGTGATTCATGATCCTGGCTAGTAAAATAGCTTTAGACTAAAAGGATTGGATGATATTTTTTAGATTATTTATTACAATTATTTTATAGTTTCCAATCCAAAGATTTTGAGCATTATAGGTATATGTAAAATAGAAATAAAGTAGATATAAAATAAAATATAAAAACAATATAAAACAGTCACCCAAAAATTGTCTCAGTTAAAACGCACCCCCAGGTAGGAAAAGCCATTGTCAAGGCCTTTTAGCTGTATACCCGTGGAGATCCATATTGCTTCTACTCTGATGATGTTCAAAAAAATATTAATAGCCTGGCTGACAAATGTAGAATTAAGCATCTGTCTTCTTTATGAAACAAATAATTATGGTCTTATTATTTTATTGTTATTGTTTTCCTGTATTTTAGTAATGTAAACCTTTTAAAATGGTTGTAAATGATTTTTCCCCAGTACTGTTCTAACTTTGAATGGTCACTAAATAAATAGTTGTAAGTTGAGTTAACCTGTAATAAAAACCATTTCAAGACTTCCACAGCATCTCCAGTTCAGCCTGGTATGACAGTGTATTGAAGAAGAACCAAACATTGGTTCATCTCATTTCGATTTTTAGAATGGTGTGGGAAAGGGTCAGAACATATAGACCCCCATTTTGCAGCAACAATGGGATTGCTTGTATTTTCCTCCGTACTACTAACTGGAACTGTTGTGGACTGCCAGCGGCCAGTGGAGCTGGCAGCAGAGTCAGACAGTGAGGAGGTTGGGGAGGAACATGGGCCAGTCTTGAGGGCTGAGGAAAGCTCAGATGAGGGCTCTGCATTGGAGGAAGAGAGGGAGCAATGAGGCAGAAGAACAGCTGGAGCCTGTTCCCAGTGTGCGCAGAGCTGCCAGAAGACAAGAACAACTAAGAAAGCAGGGTTGACTTAAGAGTAAAACCACACCTTGGAGGTGATTGGTCCCTCCCATAGGAAACAAAAGAGGCGCGAATGGGGAGTAGGCTTTTGCCGGAAACAACTTGTTCATTTGGTCATGTCAAGAGTGGAAAGTTCTGTTTGTGACTATAAGAGACTCTGTGCCAAGTTTTGCTTTGCCCTGTGTTTGGAAACTAGTTATCTGGCAGTGCTCCAAATGAGATAAGGTGCACTACTCTGAAACACTGTTTGCTAAGCCGTGCTGACTGTGAATGAAAGGAATTCAGTCGTGTAAATAAAAGAGGTTTTGTTGGGACCAAGACTTTGCTTCTTGCTTTCTAAGGAAGCCTGGGTCAGAGCAGGAACAGAGCAGGAATAGGAGCAGAACTGGCAAGGAATGGCAACCCCAAATCTTTCAGACAGACTAGCATGGTTGGGAATATCAAATGCTGCTGAAAGATCTGATACAACTTGGAGAAATGTATTTCCCCACTCCAAATCTTAATGAAAGTAATCAATTAGATCACTACTGCAGTTACTATCCCACAACTAGGGCTGAGTCCTGACTTGAAAGGATTAAAAAAAATCCAGTAGTTCCTAGTATAAAATTGAAAGTTGATATTAGCCTGACAAGAGATTGATATTTATTAATATTTTTATTAATATTTTAAATGCTGGAAATAGGTTTTCAGACATGTATCAATAAAAAATGTGAGAGACCTGTCATTGCTTCAGAAAAAAGAATGTAAAAATGCCATTGTTATTTCGCTATTATATATTTTCTTGATATGGTATATAATGTAACATCTTCAATAATTTTAGGCTCTGTTTTTCCTAATAGCTTTGTCCATATGGCTTTGAAGAAGTGCAATCAGTTGGCTATGTCCTAATAATTGCCAATGTTATATGAATGCATACTCATCACTTTTCATGCTGACTCTTTTACATTATCCAGGCGTATGTGCTTCCTTTTCAATTTCTTTGGTAAAGGCTGTCACAGACCATGAAATAAAATTGCAGGTTGCAAAATTTTACTATCCTGTTTACTAATTATGCAGTAAGATGTTAGGGGCTTAACCTGTATATTTTTTTTATTGGAATACATTCGTTTAATTGATATTTTGTACTGAATTTTATTGTTTTTGGTTGATTTTTGATTGTAATATTTTAATGTATATTGAAATTGGTACTGTTTTCAACACACGTTAATCTTTTTTCTATTTTGTTGCGCTGCAAGTTAAAGAAAGGCCTTCAGCAGAATCTGCTGGTTTTCTCAAAATGATGAATTAGGTGTCGTGATGTCTGTTTCTTATGCCCTTGCTTGCAATGCTATGATGCACACAAAGGGAGGAACTTGCGTCATGATGCTGCAATGCTTGTTTCATTATTGTTCCTTTTCCCCCTGTTGGTGCACATGGTGCATGGCTTTGAAATTATACCATCCAGAATAATACATTTTTGAGTGGTACAGTTGGATGCAAACAGAAGGCAAATAAATCAAGCTTATAATATCAAAATTAAAATTCTTATCAATATATATTTCATTAAAATATTTTTATCCATATAGGAAAAACTGCCTCTCAAAGACCTGAGACTAGAATTGTGACCAGCTTTATTTTTCTGTGAAGTCACGTAAATTGAGATGTGGATTTAATAGTCAGACATCAATTGTTTGACCAAATATGTAAAAAACCCTAAACTAATTCTACTTAGTGGAGATTTCAAGTATCCAAGTCTGTAATCTTATTTGGACCATCTTTGTGCTTAGCAACACTGAGAGGTTAAGTGTTTTAATAGCTACAACTGCTATATGTGTCAACAATCAAATGTTATAGAATCAAGGAATTGACAAGGTTATTTAACACAAAGCCCAACTATACTTGCTCACTACAGGGATTTAAATTAAAGTGCTCTAGGCAGATGGTTTTTTAGCCTCTGCCTAAGCACTTCCAGCAAAAGGGGAGCCCATCACTTCATGGGATAATTGATTATTCTATCAAATTGCCCTTTTAGGAAGCTTTCTAACGTTTAGTTGGTATCTGCTTTGGCAAATTAACATTTTGGAAAAATGCATTAGGTCATTTAAGTGACATCAACAGTGTGTGTGAGAGAGAGAGAGCGGGGGAGGGGGGAGGGAGAGCGAGCACTAAAGGCAATATTTAAAAACAGAGCAATGGGCAATGCATCCTTAATGTCCTTTATTGGCATAGGAAATATGCCACAGCTAAATATGCTTTTTAAAAATATGGCCTTTGCTTCATTTAAGGCCTTTCAGTTTTGCAGCTATTTTACACTAAAGGTAAATACTCAATGTTAGACACTAGCAACTGTTATAATGGTTTCCACCAAGATCCTCTGTTCCGGCGGGAACAGAGGTTTAATCTCATTGGTCAAAGGGTCTGACAGCTCCATATAAAAGGGCTGCTGTCAGACTGAACCTTCGCTGGATTGTACATACTTGTTCTGTTACAATAAAGAGCTGTTGTTGCCTTAGCCTGAGTGTGCCTTTCCATTACCCGATCTAACACTCAATTCTTCAAATCTGAATGGAGCCTGGTCTGCCAGAGGTGTTTTTAGAGGACAGAACTCTTGTTTTCCTACTGGAGTTTTCTGATCAGCCACTTTGGGAAACATAGTGGTAGAAATAGATTGATCTGATCTAGAAGTACTGTCTAGTTTCGTTCTAAGTAATAATTTGCTAAACCATACTACAACTTCCCTTGCAGTTCAAAGGAACTCAGATCTCTGAACTGGGATGTTTCTTTTTTCCTCCTATAGCATGTTAAGCTATAGTTCAGGTTAGAAATGGAAGAAAAATGGTATGGTTGATCACAAGTTGTCCCTAATCATATTTTACAAAGGATACAGTGATCACACATCCTATTAAGGAGACATGGCAATATGTGTGAATGTATAATCATATTTAAAGAGTCATGAAGATCTGTGATTTTCATCACTTATTGTTTAATTGTCTTGAATAACCAATACATAAAGCAATTGAGTGAAACACATTTTTCCTTGCTTAATCTGGTATACATTTATAAATAGGCCATCAGCAGTGCTATTTTTCTAAATATCTCAATATTTTCCCCATAATAAAACAAGTAAAATTTACACACTCTCTCTGGAATGTTTTTTTGTGTGTGCCAAATATGGGGAGGACTAATTGTTTATACATGGACACTAAGACTGGAACCTATGAACTATAAATGTTGCTGAATGTTTCAGGAGATGCTTCGGACTAACAGTACTTGATAAAGTGCAGAATTCAAGACATGACCGGATTGTTATAAATACCGAGCTTTTCTGAAGAGTGCAATATATTACATTTTTTTTTATTTTTAAAGCTGCTTCTGTACTTCATGTCTAGCATTTTTTGCACCTGGGTCATTAGTGCCCTATAGGTCCTTTCAAACAATGCGGCTTTGTACTGTCCAAACCTTGCAATTTCACATTTGAAACATAATTGAAGCTTCAGTGAGCTGTCTAAAATTACAAGGACAGCTTGGGCTTTTCTATATCCAGAGGAGTAGCACTAGCAGAGAACTAATAACTAGGCAGAATACTGTGCTTTCTGGCTCATATGTAAACAGACATGTCTCAGTCAATTGATGTTCGGATATTGGCCAGTAAGTGTGAACAGAGTGAAACCCAACCACTTAGCAATACTTTGTTGCCTACAACTAGACAATCTCTTTATGGAAGAGGGGAGGCTCCTATAAACTGAACCAAAAATGACTTCCAAGTGTCATGGCATGGTGACATTACTAAGATAGTGGAGATGGTCCATGGATAGTTTAAAAAAAAAATTAAAATAGATATGACCATGCTCTAGAATGTGCATCTTCAGTAGTAGCTATTTAGTTATAGCTTTGCATTGTTATTGTAGCATTGCCTATCTGATTTATAGCAATAACAAATATTATCCAAACATAATGCTGAAATTTATTGAACTGACATTTATTGGTGCCAAATAAATGGAGTATCATTAGTGAGAAACTCATTTTCTTCCCTGAAATGTCAGAGATACAGCAAGTCTTTTAAATTTTGCATATTGTAGTAATCTTGAAACATGCTAGGAAAAAATGAGTATCAAGTGGCTTTATTTGTAAGCTATTGCAATGCAAGAAGATATTTAATAAGAAAAAAACTTCACTAAACCACAAATATTCTTAAGAACGTCTTTCCTTAATTAAACCCTTATTTCTTATAATCTAATAAAATTTCATACTCTACTATAAATCCAGTTCCTTTGTTATCAAGTGCTGTTTATAGTCTGACGGATTTTATGTGGTCTATCTTGTGAGGCTGATATTTTGACAGGAGGGCCACACTTTTAAAAAAATGGAGGGAGAATAAATAAAGCTTGCAGTGGGCCTCATGAGCAGGCAAGACAAGGATTTTATTTTTTTTTATTTTTGAAGACAGTCTCTAATTTTACAAAACTTTGTTAGAACTATTAAATGTACTGCTTACATTCTTTTGCTCCTCCAAAAACAGGTAACAATTTCCAGAAGGTCTTTTTTTTTGTAAAAGCAGGCTGAAAATACCCTATTTTGGGCATTTTTACAAAAATTTATGAACTATTGGAAAGCAGTAGGAGAATGAAATTGTATATTCGAAAACCTTGTGTTGCTAAGTTATTATGCACAAAGGTTCACATTTCTCATATCTTTCCTTCCAGAGATATAAGAAGCCAAACTTTACCCCTTTTTTCACGCCACAGTCATTTTTGGCCAACTTTGTTCCAAATTATACAGATGGAGGTTGCTCATGAGAATGTTTTTTATTATTTTGTTTAATAGAGCACACACAATTTTTTTTCTCTCAACAAAATATTGGCGGAGATATTATGTCTCAAAGTTGCTGAAATCTCAGTCAAATTGTCGAAGGCTGTGGTAGGGGGTCAAACAAATGACTATATCTCCGCAAATATTGCATCAGCAAACGTAACACTTATCCAATGTTCATTGGAGATGTGTGTGCATGTTCAGACCAAATTTCATCAAAATCTATGATGGTTGACCTGGGAACCCCAGACCATTTGACATGGAATGACTCTATGGCTAGTCTAGAGAAAAGAAGGACTAGAGGTGACATGATAGCAGTATTCCAGTATTTGTGAGGCTGCTACAAAGAACTTATTTTCAACTTATTTTCAAGAGCACCAGAAGGTAAGACAAAAAACAATGGATGGAAACTAACCAAGGAAAGAAGCAATCTGAAATTAAGGAGAAATTTCCTAACAGCTTGGGTACAGAGGTTGTGGGTGCTTTATCACTGGAGGTTTTTAAGAAGAGACTGGACACTGGGCAGCCACTTGTCTCGAGTTATATAGGGTTTCCTGTTTGGACTAGAAGACCTCCAATGTCCCTTCCAGTTTATTCTGATTGATTTACATTAGTGGTAGTGAAGTAGATTATTAAAATGCCTCTTACTTCATCTCCTGGACCTAAAAAAAGGGAATCTATTCCATTGCACTGGCTTCCCTCTGGAACAATGTATCTCCCCCTGAGATTCATGCAGCTTGTTCTTTTAGATACCTGGCGATTCTCCCAGGCCTGGCAATAGGTGTGGAGGCCCTTTAGTTATGTTTACCTTATGGCCAGGTGACTGTTCTTCCAGGGACTCAGGCAGTTCCAAAATTGAATAAGTAAAATAAAACAAAGGGCAGTGAAACAAGCAAAAAAACAGTAATGATGAAACATTCATATCTCAGTGCCTGTTTCACTGCCTATATTGTGTAGTCTAACTTGTTTGATAGTGTTACGGCTAAGCACACATTATATAAAGAGAAATTTGAATATTTTTTTGAGGCAAATGTAATGATTTTTTAAAAAATGTATCTGTTTTACTAATTGTTATAGCAAAAGATCACTGCTTCATAAAAGGCTTCATAGTTCAGCTTTGCAGAATTAGTAAAAATAATACAGAAACATTTGGCACCTAAATAATTACTATACTGATTTCAGGGCATTTCAGGTTTAATAAGGGCAAATAGAAAGAGTGAGAATCTATTGTAGCATAAATAGTTAATCTTAACAAGCTGCTGAACATTACAAATTTGCCAAAGAGTCAAATGAGGGATCAGCTAGCATAGAAATCTGACAGAAAACATTTTGAAAATCCTCTTAAGAGAAGCAGATTTAACATGTAAGACAGTATCTGAAATTGCTGTCTCCAGGGAAACAACTGCTAAAGATATATAGAGCTTCATTGAAGCATGAAGCAAGTATAAATAAGCTTCCAATGGCATACAGAGAGTAACAGAACAAAATGAACAGTCCTAACATTGTGGCAAAGATTCATATACTATTTCAGTGCAGATTAAAAGAAGGAAACTTGAAGGAAATGCACTGGAGTAGCTCATATTCAGTGTCTGTCAATTGCAAAAAAAAACCACACCATTTGTTAAAAATATTTTAAAAGAAGGGCAATGGTGCATGCTACAGATAAAGAATTTGATAAGGAAAATTAATCAGGAATAACTAATCTGGAAGTCAATGGCATAAGTTACTGTGTGGCTGATATGTGGTCATGCACCCACCAGAACTTCAAAACTGAGCCGTAAGTACCTTTTGGGCTGTCTATTGTAACTTTGAATGGTTGCCATGCATCTAGGACTATCTGTAGCCTGCAGCAGCAGTGAATGGCAAAACCATATTAGTGTCATTGGACATGCTCTATTGCTGTGATGGCGATTCTATGGATCCTCTCTGTGGGGACATGATGCATCACCTCAGCTCTGCTGTGCATGTGTGCACGCCGCCCACCGTTTTTCAGGTCTCTGCTACACATGAGTGGGAGGGAAGGGTGCATATGGGAGACATGCACATATACATGGGGGTGGGGCACATGCAAAGGATTGTGTGAGCATGCACGTGGTCACACATGCATGCATGTGGGGCAGAGTGTATGTGGGGGTCTTGCATACATGCAAGGGGCAGGGCACATGCATGGAGGTCACACACACATACGTGGGCATCACACACACATGGGTGGAGCCGCACATGGGGGAATCATGCATGCATGTGCAGGGGGCGGGGCCTCTGGGAGAGCAAAACGGCCTCCACAGACTCCGGAGGCCTACTGGAGGCTGGAAACTTTCAGTAGGCCTGTTTTTCACCCTCCCTGAGCCTCTGAGCAGGCCCTGAAACTTACTTGCATCCAAAACAGGCCATGCGGGGACTCCTGGGAGGGGGCCGGGTGGGCGGGGCCAGCCAGGAATGGGATTGAACTGCACAGAATCTTAGCTAGAGGTTCTCCCAAACCCCTGCAAACCCCCAGCAGCCAACCCCTGCCTAAATGTGTGATAGACTGGGGATTCCAGGTTAGGACTGATTTTTTTTCATTAAAAAACAACACAGCCTTAGTTTTGTCCACTCACTAATTCTCACAAAATTCTAATAGTCTTCTAAAATGACTTTATAGATGCTGCCACCTAGAGGCCATCAACTTGTAATAATGACCTCTAGATGTCATCTATGAAATCTTTCACAGGAATGTCAGTTTCCTCAGAGATGGATAATCCTGTCAGAGAAATGATATCATTTCCCTAGCATACTCATGAACACACACACACACACACACACACACACACACACACACACACACACACACAAACATTCCTGGATAACAGATCTATTATCAGTGTCCTGGGAGTTTATATTTCAGTATAAAGAGACCAGTTGTCCAGTCAGTCTTGCATCCAAAGCCAAAATAGTCATGGAATACAGTGTCCCCAGTGGTCAGATAGGATGTTTTGGGGCCAATTGGAGATGAACAGATCACCATCCATGTTTAAAGAAGCCTATATTTTTGCACAGGAGCTTTCATGTTAGAAGAAGAAGGAAAAATACCACTTTCCATTTGGAATAACTAAAAATGGTTCTAGGTGGGATTGGATGAAATGTTATGCTATGTGTTGTTTAACAAACTATATTGAAAAAATGACTCAATCTAATGTGTAAATGTATAAATTTAAGTTTGACTATTTAAGTTTGAGATATGAATTTTTCTAGTACAGTGGAACACTATTTATGATTCTTTGGAATTAAATAAAAATAGGAAGGGTAATATATTAGTTATATCTTTTTTTTCTGTTTAACCATATGCAATTTTGTTGTTTATTGACAAGATTTTCTCACAAGTGGTTAGCCATTGCCTCCAAGGCTGAGAGAAAGTGACTGGACCAAGGTCACCCTGCTGGCTTTGTGCCTAAGGTGTGCCTAGAAATCATGGTCTCCTAGTTTGTAGCCTGATTCCTTAATTATTACACCAGAGGTGGGTTGCTACTGGTTCACACCAGCTTGGGCGAACCAGTAGTGGAATGTTGGCCTGGGTTGCAGAACTGGCAGCGGCCCAGGCTGGCCACGCCTCCGAATCAGTTCCCCGGTTGCGGCTGCCATTGCCAGCATGTTTTTTGTCCTTTTTAAATGTTCTGCGTATGCGCAGAACTATTTACAGGCAACTGCGCATGCCTCTACCAAGTGAACAGGCAGTAACACCAGCTGCAACCCATCCCTGTATTACACCAAACTAATCAACCAACTACAAACTACCTATGATAATGAATTTGTTTTTTAAACAAATATTTTGGGTCTGAATCCAAAACGTCCTTTACAGAGTTGTTTTTGGAAGCCTCTGCTCACTGCAATTTAAGCATCTTAAATGCACCAGGCAAATACTCTTCTCGAAAAAGTTCATCTATCTTTCTCGTTAGCCTCTGCAGTGATTGACCATGTGTTTGGCACTGCTGAGTTTACATTCTGTTTCTCACTCTCTCTGGCTCTGCAATTCATCCCTGCTTCTAATCCACTAGACAGGCATTTATTTATTTAGCACATTTCTAGGACTGTCTGACTCCAGATTGACTTTGGACATGTTACAAATGTTAAAAAGGCGAGAAACATAGCGGATTCAGCAAACTGTGGCATCCTTAGTACTCTCTGACCTTGGTTATTTGCTTACTGATGGTTCATTACCTAACTAGATAACATCATTGATGAAAGTTATGTGGAATTTGTTCACTCTTTATATGCAATGTGAGGGTTGCTACCTGTTTATATACCATAGCTTGCTCCGCCAGTGTGGAGGTATGATTTTCTGCTTCGTAATTCTTTGACTAGGGAATTATTTTCTGAACATCTTGTATTAATCCTTGCTTGATATTGGCTGATGGATAGGTTGCCTTCTTTTTAGCTTTTTTATTGTCTGTTTTGAAAGATGGGTAAATATGGTTTATCTCTATATATTTATTGATGGCTGACTTGTTTGAGTTTGTCTAAATTTCTGAGTCTTGTATGAATTTTTGATGGCTGATTTGTTTGAATTTCAGCAAAGGATAATAGTTGCCCAGAGCATACAATAAAATAACTCTTCTTCAAACAACACCCCAAATGGGCCCCAAACCATCCTAACTCAAAGCCCGAGAGAAGAGTTACTGTAGGGTTTGTTAAATGTAGATAGGGTAGGGACAGTTTAAATTCATGTGGGGATACTGCTCCAGAAGGCAGGTACTATGATAGAGAAGGCACAGTTTCTGAATTCTGCTAGATGGCAATGTTTAATTGATGGAACTTGGAGCATGCCATCTCTGTCCTGATTGCACAGGGCAGAGAGAAACCATGAGAGATAGACAAGACTTCAAATAATTGGGCTTGCGCCATGTAGAGTTTAAGAGATAAAAGTCAGAATTTTACTTGTACCAAGAAGCTTATTGGTAGTAACCAATACAGCCTGCAGACCAGAACTGTTTCATGGGCATGATGATATTGGCCCATAATTGCTCACATTCTGGCCTAATCACAATTTCCAAGTCTTCAAAGATTTTCAAAGGTAGTCTCAGGTGGAATACATTATAAGAGTCCACACACAATGTGACCCAAGCACAAGTGATTATAAGGAGAGCTTCCTGATCCAGGAACAGGCACAACTGGTGTACAATGGGATCTTTTGGGTCATAGCTGGCATCTGTTCAGTGGTGGTTTTCAAAAATTTTTGGAACCTACTCTGTGGGTGTGGCCTTCTTTGTGGGAGTGGCTTGCCGGCCATGTGACCGGGTGGGAGTGGGATATTAGAAGATCCCAAATGAAGTTAGAAAGGCTGGGTCCCAAACCGAGCTGGCTTAACTGGGATAGGGGGAATAGGGAGTAGAGCTTCACCAAGGACCCTCCTCTCCTTTCCCCTTCTGAGATCGCTGCCTTTCCCGCAAAAAGCAGAGGGCATCAGTATTTAGAGGGAGCGTCTCCCAACTTCCCCCCTTTGTGTGTCACTCTTTCTCTCTTTCTCTTCCTCCCCCCCGTTTCTCTCCCCCCTTTCCTTCCTCCTCCTTTTCATCTGCACGGTTCCCTCCAGTTTTTCATGCTGAGCCATTGAGGGAGGGCAAAGGGAGAGAGAGAGAGACGGATTGAAGGGCACAAAGAGATGGGGGCATCCCATTTTGAGAAGCCTCTCTTTGCAAAAGATCGCTGAGAGGAGGAAAGGGAGGATTCCCCACCCCACTCAGTGCTGTTTTCGATGGGAGGCTTTCCCCCCCTCTCAGAGCTGTTTCCCTTTGCAAAAGATCGCTGAGAGGAGGAAAGGGAGCGAGCAATGGAGCAGTTTCTGGATGGGCAAGCGAGTGAGTGACAGGGCCGGGGCAGGAACGTACTTCCGGGTCCATTGACCAACAGGTTCGCCCGAACATCTGTTCCTCAAGCAGGACTGTGCAGTAGATCCACCAGATTGTACTTTAACTCTGAATAGAGTAATGCTTCTCCTGTTAGGTTGAGCTTGAGTAGTAGCTTTGGACTCACTAACCTCCCCCCTCCTACTGAAACTAGTCAGATAGACTAATTGGGTTAGGTCAGGGATATGCCACCTAGGGATAGGTCACCTTCCTCAGAAGATGTAGAATGAGATTACCCAGCTAGCCAGACTAGACCATGCATCCATCTCTACAAACTCAGCAGGATTGTATGAGCTTGTTAGAAAGTTTCCAAGTCAATTCAAAGTCAATTTTCAAAGTTCACTGCTACATGTTTCAACAAAGAATATCCATGTGAAATTCAAAATCAGTTTATCAAATAATGAAACTCTGTTAATGGACATGTGAATCAGATGCAAGGAATAACAGTTTTAATTAAATGCAGAGAACTTACAATATAATTAAACAATGTGATGTTTTCCAGTCTTTCTCATGACTAGCATTCATGAGCTGTTCTTTGCAAGGGAAATCTGTCAACAAATGAGCTCACTGAAATGAATTTAAAGTCTCTAGCTGCCATGATGGGTTTAAGATAACTTCCATGCTGCATTAAATAATGGAAATATGAATTTAGCAAAAATAAAATAAACCCAAGAGTTACTGCTTTATGTAGCAACAACATTTAATGAAAATGAAATTTGATTCTCAATATCTCGGTATAGTTTGGGACTTTTATTAATCTCTGGGTCAGGGTTAGAAATGCACTGAATTAATCAAATGTATTCTTTTAAAAACCAACGTTCCAGTTGCTTTTTACAATTTGACAAACTTATCCAACAAAACATAACTTTAAAAGTTAGGAAATGACTGGTCATAATCAGGAATTTCCTTGCAAGAGAAGTTATTTCCCAATCATTCTTAAGCAATAATGCAGTTTTGAATAAGGAGATAGCATGTTTTCTTTTCCTAATTACAACCTTCTTCTCATAACGCTTTTGACACATTTCTGTCCACAGAAACACATTGGCATATTCCTACATTATTTTCAAACCTTTGACTATATATTGCCTGCAAAGGTAGGCTGTATGAGAATTTATAAGCTATGACGATGTCAGTATGTCAATATCAATATCATAAAAACCCTGTTGATAGGCAACTCTCATGACTAGGAAACTATAAACTTTTATGCTTCCTAACAACCTTCTGAACAGAGTTAGATTCCCTTTGAAGGGAATCAGGATGCATTTTTATAAATGGAGGGTCAACTAGTCTCCAGAGAAAGAAACATTTTTTTCTTCTGTCTGGCTTACCAGCTCTGGTTGCTTTTAGATAGAGATAGACTGGCCATAGTGACACATTCATTGATAAACTGAAAATTGGATTATTTCTCTGTGCTCTGTATATAGGACTGAGATAAAACCAGAACTGATGGCTCAGTTAAAAATGAAAGCTTAACAGAAGCACATAGCACCAGTTCCAAAGAAGCTGTACTTTCTATTATTACAGTGTTTAGGCAGACTGACATAGAAGAAATAATTTAGGATAATTTTTTTCTTAATAAATTTTTTCGTATACGTAAGCCCAGATATTAAGATTAATGGGATACCATCTTGATGGCATTAGTTTTGTAAGAAGTTTATTATATAGCAACAACATAAGGTGCTTTCAATAGTGGCATTTTGATTCTAGAACTCTCTTCCATAGATCCCTTTTTGGGACTTAAGCATCTAATTTTTTTTACCCTCAATTAAGCTTTTCCTTCAGGTTTTTTTTTCTATAAGGGGAAACTATAAGGGAAACATATAAGACAAAATTCAAACACAGCCATCTCTATGTTTATTTGAAATATAATACTCAGAAAGCTAGTTTTGTCTGATACCTGTTAGTATCAAGCAAAGCTAGCCTTTTGAATATTATATACAACTATACAGTTGGTGAACCCTGGTGTAAATGCTGTGGTCAGGCATGCAAGCCATCTTTTCTTTTTTGGACTTCAGGCCTGCCATACTTTCTATTATTCTACTGTGCATTTTCTATTGTGGGAAAATGGGAGGGGAGATTATACGGAGTTGGGTGATATGTAGCCATAACAAAATTCTTTCTAGAAAGCCAAGGTCATCCTTTGTCTCTGCACCTGGCCAGAACTGGATGGGTGGAAGCTGCCAGCATGGCAGTGGAAGATTGGACCATGTGATGAACTTGTGGGTGTGGGGGCAGGATCTTGAACTTTCAACTGGGTGGGAAAACCTGGAAGCTTTCAGATTTGGGTTTTCCCAGATGTGCCAACATGGCTCTCTTAATAAATTGGAGCTGTGAGGAATTCCTTGCCTTCGACTCTGATTTACTTTTGGATGCTATTTGGAACCCTGACGGCTATTTTGTCACCCAAAATATCATGGCATGTGAGTTTTTATACCTGTGTTACAGGTTTGATATCAATGCCCTAATGTGAAGAATTGATACTTGTTAGTATCAATGTTACCAGAAAGAAAACACTGCACAATTTTTAAAGACTTGCATGCTTTGGGAAATGCACAAGATGGCCTTTTTGAGTGGCAGTAATGGTGCTAGGGCTGAAGTTGAGGCCTGGATCTCAACTTTAGGCCCAATCTCAACATTTTTGCAGAGTGCTGCCATTCAGGGTGGCCTAAGATGGTGGTGTGTATGTATGGAAAGATAGATAATTGTTTCTCTTTGTGTGTGTGTGTGTGTGTGTGTGTGTGTGTGTGTGTGTGGCGTATCAGCAGAGGCAAATTAGGCACTTTCTGAATTTTTGACAAGGCAAGCCCAAAAGATTTGCCATCAATTGCACTAGAAACAGCTCAAACTAGCCAAGACAAAGCCGAGAGGTCTAAAAGCCAAGGTTTAGTAATCATGTTTTTGCCTTTCAACTTAACTGGGATGCTCACAAACATGAATTCAGTGAAAGAAAAATGATTCAGAACATTTGGTTAGGGATACCTATAACTGTGGTACTCGCAGAGATAATCCATAGTAGAGATGATAGTAGGCAATAAAGCATTAGTGCTGATTAGCATTACTGCTGACCAGATGGGCCCAGGTAGGAGACAACAAACTACCATAAGCAGACAATTAGTACTTAAATGACAAACCACCAGGAAATGAGAGATTGACAGAAGGGCAGTGACAAAAGCAATACAACCTTTGTCCCTTTAGTTTGTATATCACAATGTCATATGCATGTACAGAGTCAAAGCTGACAGTACAACACATTTGGATTTTAGTCTCTGATTCTATAAATGTTTCTGCAGCTGAGTAGGACATTGAAAAAAATGTAGAGAAAGATATTTCTAGGAGAATTACAGTGGTGGTCCCATGTAGTTAACGGCAGTTGAACTCAACTCAACTGCAAGGAAGTTTTTAGTTTTGTCTTTGACGGGATGAGCTTAGTCAGCAAACCAGATCAGCTGGAGATTCTGCATCCTGGCTAGGTAATTAGCCAACTACTGTATGTTTTTTTGAAAGGATGACTTAATCCGCTCACTTCTTTAATGTCAAAAACAGATCATGTCAGACTAATCTTATTGCATTCTTTGATAATGTGACAAAATTAGTGGACCAGAGGAATGCCGTTGATATAGTTTACTTGGACTTCAGTAAGGCTTTTGATAAGGTAGACCATAACCTACTACTAGATAAAGTAGAAGAATGTGGGTTAGACAGCATCACCACCAGATGGATTGGTAACTGGCTGACCAACCGCACTCAACGTGTAGTTCTCAATGGAACTGCATCTACATGGAGGGAAGTATGCAGTGGAGTACCCCAAGGCTCTGTTTTAGGCCCAGTACTCTTCAACATCTTCATCAATGATTTGGATGAGGGAATAAATGGGGAACTCATCAAATTTGCAGATGATACCAAGCTGGCAGGAATAGCCAACACTCCAGAAGATAGGCTTAAGATACAGAAGGATCTTGACAAACTTGAACATTGGGCACTATCTAATAAAATGAAATTCAATGGTGAAAAGAGTAAGGTTCTACATTTAGGCAACAAAAACGGAATGCACAGGTACAGTATAGGTGATACCTTACTCAGTAGTAGTAACTGTGAAAGGGATCTTGGAGTCCTAGTGGACAACCATTTAAATATGAGCCAGCAGTGTGCAGCAGCTGCCAAAAAAGCCAACACAGTTCTAGGCTGCATCAACAGAGGGATAGAATCAAGATCACGTGAAGTGTTAATACCACTTTATAATGCCTTGGTAAGGCCACACTTGGAATACTGCATTCAGTTCTGGTCGCCACGATGTAAAAAAGATGTGGAGACTCTAGAAAGAGTGCAGAGAAGAGCAACAAAGATGATTAGGGGACTGGAGACTAAAACATATGAAGAACGGTTGCAGGAACTGGGTATGTTTAGCTTAAGAGAAAGAAGGACTAGGGGAGACATGATAGCATTATTCCAATATCTCAGAGGTTGCCACAAAGAAGAGGGAGTCAAACTATTCTCCAAAGCACCTCAGGGTAGAACAAGAAGCAATGGGTGGAAACTAATGAAGGAGAGAAGCAACTTAGAACTGAGGAGAAATTTCCTGACAGTGAGAACAATTAATCAGTGGAACAGCTTGCCTCCAGAAGTTGTGAATGCCCCAACACTGGAAGTCTTTAAGAAGATGTTGGATAGCTATTTGTCTGAAACGGTATAGGGTTTCCTGCCTAGGCAGGGGGTTGGACTAGAAGACCTCCAAGGTCCCTTCCAACTCTACTATTGTATTATTGTATTATTGTATTAATGTGCTTGTATTCTAGTAAACAATTTCTGTTGCCTTGAATAGTCAGCCACTGTATCCATATAAGTATATCCACAGGCTTTTATATATGCATTTGCATTAGTCATCCTTTTAATTTCATGATTATTAGTCAACAAATGATATTTCAAATATCTTGGATTTGATGCCAGAAATAGAAAACTGTACCATCATAGAATACATTTCAAATTCAATGGACATTCCTTTCCATTTGTATGTGATGTTTATTACTGTTCAGTTTGCACTGAAACTAGACAGCATGAAGGCAATAAAAGTTAAATGTGATGGATAGATTTTTGGCTTATTTAAAGTAGATGTAGGGCCAAAGTAGACTGGATACTGTTTACCCTCTTTTTGATCTCTAGACTCTTTAATAAGATGACATAAAAATGATCCAAGAAAAGATTCAGACTGTGACTTGTCTAGTACATTCCAAATGACATTCAGTACCTTTTAAAAGTTTGCACAGTTGATATGCCTCTATGTAAGTTAATTTGTTGTCTGTGCTATTTAATACTGTTTCTAAGATGAAGAAAAAGTCCCTTATTGATGCCAATTCTGAAAATTCATAATTGATGCCAAAAATGTCTTTATTTCTTTTGATCTAATCCCTGGTTTTGTTTAGCTAGAAACTGAGCAATCTTAGCCAGAGTTTTTTTTCCCTTTAAATGCTGTGAGTTGTTACTTAGGCATTGAAAATATTGCCATACTTTAATTGGATTTGGATGAAATAGTTTTTAACATGGCAGTAAAGCCTTTTTTTGCATTAAAGCATAACATGTTGACTATTGTTTATTCAACACATGTGATCTCCATATAGCAAAAGCTGGTCATTGAAAAAAAAAAGAGAAAAAAGTGGTATTGAAGTATGGCTTTGGAGACAGTTTCTAGGACAGTTTATGGACTGCAAGAAGAACCAGTCAGTCCTGGATCAAATAAAGCTTGACTCCTCCTTTGAAGCAATGATGACATTCACATATTTTGGACATAAAGTGATAGATAGAATCAAACTGATTACTCAAAGAGATTTTTGGAATATCATCAGAAAAGTTATGGGTTATTAGTGAAGACTGAATGGCTGGGTTGGCAATATTTATTCATTCATTTGCTAGAGGTTAGAGCTGACCTGATGATATATAACTATTTAATAAAACTACTTGGGATTGATATTTGCATGGAAATAATTAGCTTACGGTATCCCCTTTCCATTAAAAAAGAACAGGATTGAACAACTCAAATTCTGGACAAGACATATTGGAATACTGATGAAGAAGTTGTGAATCACAACTTAGGGGCGAAATTTGGGAGTCAGCACGTTGTTTACAATTGACTGGATTCAAATAGCATATTTAGACCTATGATTATTGTTTATTAACTAAGATTTAGGAACCTATTACAACGGTTTGCTGTCCCTGAGCTCTTGGAGAAAAGTTGGAATACAGATACAACAAATTGATTAAAGACCATATTTTATGACACTTCAGAGTAACTGATCAGGTATGGCAAGTAATGTTGCATAGAGAGCTTATCATTTGTTTTATTCAGTGACATCAAACAAATAAACATGATGCTAATGATACCAGGTCAGAAGCAGTGACGTGCGGTGAGGTTTATGGCTGGTGACGTCATCAGGAAGGTGGGGAATCCCATTCCCCACCTTCCCGAGCGCGCTCCGCTGGCTCGCGCTCCGCGATCCCCAACAGCAGCTGCTTTTCTGTGCTTTTCTGTGCATCTGGCGTTTAGGACATCTACCTAAACGCCAGACGCACAGAAAAGCACAGAAAAGCGTGAGCCAGCGGAGCGCGCTCGGGAAGGCGGGGATGATTCCATTCCCTGCCTTCCTGAGCACGCTCCACCAGCTCACGCTCTGCGATCCCCAACAGCAGCTGCTTTTCTGTGCGTCTGGCATTTAGGACATCTACCTAAACGCCAGACGCACAGAAAAGCACAGAAAAGCAGCTGCTGTTGGGGATCGCGGAGCGCGAGCCGGCGGAGCGCACTCAGGAAGGCGGGGAATGGGATCAGCACTGATCCCATTCCCTGCTGTCCTGAGCGCGCTCCGCCAGCTCACGCGCTGTGGTCCCCAACAGCAGCTGCTTTTCTGTGCGTCTGGCGTTTAGGACATCCGGCTATCTACCTAAATGCCAGATGCACAGAAAAGCACTGAAAAGCACTTCGCCTCCAATCCACTTCGTCGTGATGATGTCGCCGACGTTGCTGCTGGGTGCGGCCGGACGGAGGTAACCAGAGTGGTGCCGAGGGGTCTGAGCGGACGAAAGAGCGAGCGAGCGAGCGATGGAGGATCAGGCAGCCTGATCCTCGGTCGCTCGTCCGCTGGACTGCCTTGGCGCCACTCTGGCTACCTCTGTCCATCCGCACATGGCAGCTGCGGCGACATCATCAAGCCACTGCCACTTCTGGACTTTGATTGCAGTCGTGAGGAGCGCGCAAAGTACAGTGGAGGAAGGAAGGTTATTGGTGCTTCCGAGAACCCTCCTGCCTCCGCAGGTTGCCCAGCTGGCACTGTCCCGCGCGCGCTCCTCCTCTTCCCTCCTCTTCCTCTTATATATATGAAACTCCCTCGTGGACCCTCGTGGATATTATTATTTTATATATTATTATTTCATGATGAGAGGTGAGGCTCTGCCTCCCCTGCCTCCCCTGACCGCACGTCCCTGGTCAGAAGCCATATTGGATATGACATACTACCTAATCTCATTGGGAAAGGCTACCTGCCAGTCCTAAAAAATAGGGATTCATATAACTTCCATTTAATTGCATTGGCCTCTGGTAACATTTGGACCTGTGTTTTTAAGCCAACATTCTGATGACTTTAGAAATAAATAAAGCTTTAATGTGGTTTTATTTCAGTTGAGTTTTTTCTTTAAAAATAACTTAAATTCAGCAGAATATGTTTTTAAGTTACAACCAGTGGTGGGTTTCAAAATTTTTTAGAACCTCTTCTGTAGGTATGGCCTACTTTGTGGGAGTGGCTTGCCAGCCATGTGACTGGATGGGCGTAGCCAACTTGTAAAATGTGAAACTCACTTAACAATGCTCTTGCTTGGCAACCAAAATGTTGGCTCAAAAACTCTGGCATTTGAAGCATTCAAGTCTTAAAGCTGTCAAGTTACAACACCCTTGTACCCCTAACCCTTTAGGAAAAGAAACCCCAGAGGTGTTCAAACTTGACAGCTGTAAAAGTTGTGGACTTCAACTCCCAGAATTCCTCCTCTCGCTCTTCATCTTGATGATGTGCGGATGGGTGGGGGGAGGGAGCTGGAACCGGTTCTAAATGGCACTGTAGATTTGTGAAACCTCTTTTATAGAAGAGGTTTTAACTGGCAGGAACCCACCCCTGGTTACAACCAGCTTTTTTGCCTTCTCTTAAAGTTAAATATGTGCATAATTCCACAAAGCTTATGTGACAAAGCATACACACTTCCACCAGCAAGTGATAAAAAAGTGAACATAGGGAACTATAGCAATAGCACTTATATACCACTTTACAGTGCTTTACAGCCCTCTCTAAGCGGTTTTCAGAGTCAGCATATTGCCCCCAACAATTTGGGTCCTCATTTTTACTGACCTCAGAAGGATGAAAGGCTGAATCAACCTTGAGCCTGGTGGGATTTGAACGGTCAGGTAGCCAGTAGGCAGCAGAAATAGCCTGCAGTACTACACTCTAACCACTGTGTCACTGAGGCTCTAGCTTTATTTTTGAAGGAGAATGAAAGCTACTAGAATGTTTTCCATTCCTGTATGGAAAGGTTTAGTGCAGTCTGCCACTGAGCAGAGAGAGATCCTCACAATGACTGCAGATTGGTGGAAAACATGCTTTGTCAAGTGTGTCACTGCCATATCTGAGCATGTATAGAGTGACTCTAGGCATGGGAAGATGATATTCTGCAATCTCTCAATGGGTGCAAAGCAACTTCTGAGTCTATTACTTATGTACTAAAGGAGTGCTGATAAAATGCCCTGGCATGAGAAGGCAGAAACAGAGAGGCCTTTTCACAAACAGAATGAAAGCCCTTTTTTTGGATATAAAATCGACCCCAAATGAAGTCTCCAAGATGAAGGGCTAGGAAAAGAAAGAGGCTCTGCATCCCTAAGTCATTCAGCCTTTTGGGGGAGCATGCATAGGTTAATTACATGGTTTTCAGTGGTGGGTTCCGGATCCATTGCAACTGGTACGGTGCAATGGGGCGTGTCATCCACCACATGAATGCACACATGCGTGCAGTGCGTGCATGTGTACTTACTGTCTGCAATGCTCCTTGATGCCTCCGCGATGCTCCAGCTGCTCGGCGGAGTGTTGTGCAAGCACCGTATGCTCCGTGCATGTGTGCATAAGCCCCGAAGAGGTCAAATACAGGTAAGGATTGCGGGCGGGCGGGCGGGCCCTCTGGAGCACCATACTGGAATGGTACCCGGTGCTCCCGGCAGGCACTGCTACGCCTGTACTGGGGTGTACCAGTCGTAACCCACCACTGATGGTTTTGTTACTGTTAGTTCTGCAACACAGCAAAGAGTAAAAATAGTCCTTCATGCTAGTTCTAAACCCAGTACCGTCATTTTATTTCATTTCCAGTCACTTTTAGTAATGCCAAGGATTCAATATGTTGCCATAACGCAGCTTCTGAAAACCGATATGATAAGAATCCCTCATCATTTCTGATGGTTGTCTGCCTGACCAAGAAGAATAAATTGATGGCTGCTTCGAAAGGCTCATTAAAGGCTTTCACTGGAGGATTTCCAGACCTAAGATTCTCTGGATCATAATAAACATTGCCATCCAATTGTATAAATTATATTTCATGAGGGACACTTTTAGTGTCCCTCATGAAATAGGTTGCATTGATATATTGTATTGAAGTAGTAAAATCCAGTTTTATTAATATCAGACATTTGGACCAAACTGCCTATGATTGTGAAAACACTTGTATGTCAAACTGTTACACATATCAACTACGAAAAGATGTTAATTGGCTCAAATCTTTGATGATGAATATTTCTGTATAGATTTGCTGATAGCGCTTTTCACATCTCCTTCTTCATTCTGGATATTATATCCTTGCACAATTTAGCCCATTGATCTTATTCATCAGATGGGTTTACAATTTCAGAGGTAGCTTTAATTCTATAGTGGTAAATGCTATTGGAGCACTGGCTACAAGGTCCATATAATGGTGAGTATTTCTAGCTATAAAATATTTCCAGAATTATTTTTCAAGATGTCTTTAAATCTTTTATTGATAGCTGCCTTAGTTTTTCTAGGAGTGACAAAGAGATCAGTGTTGTAGTATTCTAAACATTCCTTCAGAGATTTGTTTGAGAATTCTTTAACTCCACGTCTTTGTAATCTAAGGGCACATATCCTGTTTTGGAAGATTTTTTAAATGTGGTGGATACCTCTTTCCCCAATTTTTCAGATAAAAGAATAGCCCAAGTACATTTAGTAGTACATTTCTCACTAATAAGATGGACTTTCCCCCCTAGTTTTTTTGAGAATAGTTTTCAAATACTATTTTGAAAAAAAGAGGAAATATCTATGAGATTAGCTTGTCATTGCTGTTCTAGGCTAAACGCTACTGTTTTATTACTAGGAAAATTGACCTTTGTTGGCTTATGAAGGGTATAACTCTTACTCTGAAAGCTAGGTCTTGACTCATTTCCTGGACTGCTTTCTATACTCCTGAACTAAGGAATTTATATCCACATAACTCCCTACATTTAAATGCTCTTTATACTTTAAATATTTCAAGTTATTGAAAAATGGTGGAAATCATCTCATATTGACATAAAAATAGAATTTTACTGATAATATTCAGAGGGGCATTTCTAGGTCCTCAGCTGCAAACTCTTCCCACCATATTAAAAAAAAAGAAATATTGTGACACATCACTTTACAATACACACACTTTTCTAGATGGTCTGTATCCCATGAATTAGAGACACAGTCACAAGAAGGCATAGAAAAGACATAATTTACTCTAATAGTTAAAGGCACTGTGTAAGAAGTATGAAGAATGTGTGCTGTAGTCTTCTCTTACTCATCACTATAATGTAATTGTGTCCTCCTTTGATTTGCTGGCTTTCTAGATATTGCAAAATATAATTAAAACCCTTTAGGTGACATTTAGTGTGTGGTTTTACATAACAATAAATGAAAACCAATTACTTATCTCACAGGAATCTTTGCTCTTCTTCCCAAATGGGACTGTTTATCATTTCACAGGCTGCTTAGTAAGTGTTATATGATATTGCTTCCATTTCCCCCTGTTTCTCCTCATCTTCAACAGAATTGCAACACCGCTTAGGACATCCAAACAAGATTGGCCTGAGGAAATGATTTTCTTGAAAAGGAGCTGACGTCGCGACGGCACGACGTGCGATCTTGGTTCTCCAAGATCGCAGTCGATATTTCTGCTGCTGGACGGTCCATTCGGATGCTGAGATCCTGCTGATCTCAGGGACACTGCAAAGTCTCTGAAAGATCTAGGAATAGCCTTTTTTTCCAGTGACAGAAACGCAGCTAATAAAGCTGCTGAAGTTGGGACAGTTCCGGAACGGGAAGAAAGTGAAAAGAGAAAGTGTGTCGAATTGGTGAGGAAATTTTATTATTAGAAAAAGAGACTACCCCCCCCCAAAAAAATTAAGTTAAATTAAAATTGAAGATAGAAGACTATAAGCGGCGAAATCAATCTACATTAAACTTAGTGTGTTATCCTGTTTCTATTTTTTTTCATGGATGGAATTTTTGCAAAGGCTCCCTATTTTTTAAACTGAATGGATTAATTTTTTCTTCTTTTTTTACTTTTGCTTACACCTATGGATTAAAAATTTCCTTTAAAAAAATAATGCTTGATTGGATTGATTGGATTGTTTTTGATCTCCATTTAAGGTTTTTTCTTTCTTTCTTAAGCTTGGAATACAAAGAAGATAATAAGAAGGATGATAAAGAGGGTTGTAACAACAGGAGGAAAAGCAGTTACACTGCCACTTAGAGGCTGGAGGCTGGATACATTGTTTTTTCTTCTTTCTCTTTGATCACTTGAGATTCAAGGTTCTTTCAGTTTGTTTACTGACAGTGATAGTAGGAAGAGCACAAGTTGTTTATACAGGTGCTTTTTGGGAGTTCTATCACTAGTTATTGAAGGAAAGACAACATTCGGACTTGAAAGATAATAAATGAACCTATTTGAAGTTTATTAAAATAGCCTTGAATCCTATGGTGTCAGTGCCTGCAAAATTGGAAGAATGCTGCAGCGTGAAAAAGAAACTGTAACATTGCAAATCATTATGTTTGAAATTCAAAATCTATTAGTTGTGACAGAGAGAATTGAAAAGAGATTGGAGAATATAGAATACAAAACAGAAAAATTTGATGGAAAAACTAAGGATGTTTTTCAAATGAAAAATGTGGAGGACAGAGTTCAAAAAATTGAAGAAAACCGTGCATACTGACAACAAAGTGAGGGTGGTTGGTAATGGCAAGAGCGGAATATGGAAAGGGGAGATAGATGGATTGGAACTCTACCTCAGACCTCAAAGCACAGAAGAAGAAAAGAGAGAAAAATTGATGGCGATAAGGAGAGAAATCTTGACAGAAGCACCAGTGATAACCAAAGATAAGCTGATGAAAAGAGCAGATGCTGGGTTTCGAGCTTTTATGAGATACGAAAGGAACAACATGTTGCAAAGAGAAGTTCATACAAGATTTATTAAGAAAGTAACTAGAATATTAAGGCTACAAATGGCAAAAGATATAAGACTGTACTATTACTGGAAAGATACAGGTTAATGCTGTATTACTGGTTAGGACCTAGGTACTTGCAGGATAGCATCCTACCACACACTTCCCTGTGACCGATTCGCTCTCACAGGGAGGGGCTCCTCCGGGTGCCGTCCACTAGGCAGTGCCAACGGGCGACACCTAGGAGTAGAGCCTTTTCTGTGATGGGCCCAACCCTCTGGAATGACCTCCCCCCCGATATCAGAACCACCACCGACTTTCTCTCCTTTCGACGAAAACTGAAGACTCACCTGTTCCGTTTAGCCAGCCTGGACCATTCATAACCTCATTATACCTCTTGGCAGATATATTTTTAACTGGGTAATTTTAATTGGGTATTTTTTAGGATTGTTTATATACTGTTTTTTATCTGCTTTACCTGTACAGTGTTGTATTGCCTCCTCTTCTATGTTTTTATGTTTCCATGTTTGTAGCCTATTTTATCTATTTCACTTGACTGTACACCGCCCCGAGTCCCTTTGGGGAGAGGGGGCGGTATAAAAATCGAAATAAAAGGTAAAGGTAAATGCAATGAATAAAAACTAAGCTAAATTTAGTTTGCTAGTAATATGTATAAAATGAAGTGACAATAGCTATAGGTAAATAATGATTAATAATTATAACAATACATATAGATATATCAGTTTGATAATATGAAATTCTATATAAATAATATATGGAGATTATGAGAGGAGGTTTAAAATCTTTATCTAGAATATGTTATAAAGATGTATTGCGATTGGATGATTTTAGGATGATTTAATAGAATGTTATCATATAATCCTATTCTAGATTTTGAATATTATATATAAAAAGATGTAAAACAATTATAGTCAAATTAAGGTTGAGATAATAATCACGATATACATGAATATATGTGAATTTAAAATATGCGATTTGATATGAAAAGCAGGTGATGACTATGGAAGAGATGCATGGAAATACTGTACCCAACTGACACACTTTCTACAATTTGTAATGGAAGATGGTGTTTTTTTATTTTTATGTTTGTTTGTCTTTGTTCAAAAATAAATAAAAATTGAAAAAAAAAGGAATGATTTTCTTCATCAAAACTCCAACAGATTTTATTACAATTTGTCATCAGCTCTTTCCATGAAGGCTCTATCTTAGCAAGTGCTGAGGAAGACAATCTTGAACTCTTCCAGATGCTGGAGTAAATATTGGGTTTGGGCCAAAAAAAAATTGTCATAAATTGCAGTCATTTGCAAATGACCCTAAAGCAGGCTGCTGATTGCCCAGGATGCAATTATGTGACTAAGAGGATGGCTGTCAGAATATTAGATCTGGGTCATAAGTAGCCCTGGGGCGATCTATGCCTTGTTCACCTAAGTACAATGCCAATAAACTTACCTTGTTTTGCAGTGCTTTGTTCAAGCCTGGGCCTATACACCTGTCCATTTGAAACCTGTTGTTAAATCTTTCTGCACAAAAGTTTAAGTTATTGATTCTTATCTTTGGTCCCAAAGGCTCAAAATAGGGTTTCTTCACTATGGTTATTATAACTGCTTATTGCAGAGTTGGAAATACATGTGTGTCTTCCAGTTAAACTGCAAAAATATTTCTATTTAACTTTTAGGAAAGGCAGAATAGTTGCCTATATTTTAAGCATTCTTTTTTTTCTGCATTTAAAGTTCTTGTTTTTAGAAACTCCACAAAAATAAAATTTTAAAATGGAAGTTTTCAATGTAATTTGAGGATCCCAAATGAAAATTAAATTAGATTTTTGAAGGCATGGTCATAATTATATAGGAACAACACTTTGATCTTACAACCTTTGTTTGATAGAAATAAAAATGGCAAAAGACTTTTAGAGCAAGTGCCAAATTAGCAGTAGTCTTCACATTCACAGGAACTTCAGAAACCTGTTCATTTCACTTTCTTCTTGCCTGAAATTAGGGACATAGAGATTTGAAAGTCTACAGCTTATAAAGATTCTTTTTGTTTTCTTCAGATGAAAAGTAACTATTAGGGCAAATCATTTTTGCATGACATTAACAAAGATAGTCTACTCATCATCTTGTTAGAAAATTGAAAATATTTAATATTTCTTTTTTATTTGCGTTCGCTTGCTTATTACTTGCAAGAGGGAGAATGTAGTAAAAGTGATATACAATGAATAGGACAAGAAAGAGAGAATACCTTATATGGTGAGGAAGACCCCCAGAAAAACAAAAAACAAAAGCAAGAATTAGTTGGGCAGTGAGTTCTCTATTAGGGAGAAACAGGGTAAGAATTTTAGGTAAGTGTACCTGTCTCTAACTCTCCCCTCACTCATACACATTTATATGTATGTATATATATGTATGTATGTATGTCAGTGACGTGCGGTGAGGGTTATGGCTGGGGAGGCTGGTGACGTCATCAGGAAGGCGGGGAATGCGACCACGTGTGCAGCACACGTGGTCCCATTCTCCGCCTTCCTGAGTGAACATTAAGGGGACCGCGGAGTGCACTGATCCGCGTAGCATTGCTTCCTCCACCTGCGCCAGTCCCTTCCCCCCCACTCCTTCAAGGTCTCCCTCTCCCACCAACCCAAAGCCCGATCCCCAGCTCCCTCGGGCAAGGCTTGAGCGGGGTGAATGGGAAAGCAACGAAAGGGGCTGCGCTTTCACCCCGCTCAAGCCTTGCCGCCTGCAGGCACCGCCCGCCCTCGCTGCCCCTTTTGTTGCTTTCCCACCCGCCTCTAAGGCGCGCCAAAGCCTCCTTCGTCCCCCCCAGCGCACGCCCTTTTTATTTCCCGTGACCCCCCCCCCCATTTCAGGAAAGCTTTCCCCATTGCCTGCGGGGTGAGGGGGGCGGCTCCTCTCCCCCCACTCCCTCCGTCCCTGCCTCTCTCCTCAGCCCCAAAGCTCCGTCCGCGTGACTCACTTCCAAGGCGGTGGCTGGAGAGGCGCGCAAGAACGGCAAGCGGTTTCCCACCAAAGCGGCGTTGTGCGCGCAAGAAGGCGCTGCCGGAGGACAAAGGCACGCAAACACGCATCTACCCAGCTGTCTTTTCCAGCTACCTAGCGCTCTTTTCCACCGATCGCGCATGCTTTTCGTGCGCATTTGGCTGGAAGGTAGCCCACAGCTACCCCCTCCTCTCCTCCCTCTTGATCTCGGCTGGAGCCAACCTCGCCGGCCCTTCCAGAGCCGGAGCGGGATGGAGCGAAGAAAAAGGGGGGGAAGTGCAAACAAGAGCTTGGGGCGACAAGGGCTTCGCCGCGGACTTTTCCTTCTTGCGCGCACAACGTGCGCGATCGGTGGGAAAGAGCGTTAGGTAGCTGGAAAAGACAGCTGGGTAGATGCGTGTTTGCATGCCTTTGTCCTCTGGCAGCGCCTTCTTGTGCGCAGAACGCCGCTTTGGTGGGAAACCGCTCGCCGTTCTTGCGCGCCTCTCCAGCCACCGCCTTGGAAGTGAGTCGCGCGGACAGAGCTTTGGGGCTGAGGAGAGAGGGACGCAAACACACATCTACCTAGCGCTCTTTTCCACCGATCGCGCACGCTTTTCGTGCGCATTTGGCCGGAAGGTAGCCCGCAGCTACCCCCTCCTCTCCTCCCTCTCGATCTCGGCTGGAGCCAACCTCGCTGGCCCTTCCAGAGCCGGAGCGGGATGGAGCGAAGAAAAAGGGGCGGAAGTGCAAACAAGAGCTCGGGGCGACAAGGGCTTCGCCGCGGACTTTTCCTTCTTGCGCGCACAACGTGCGCGATCGGTGGAAAAGAGCGCTAGGAGGCTGGAAAAGACAGCTGGGTAGATGCGTGTTTGCGTGCCTTCGTCATCCGGAAGCGCCGACAACATTTCTGCCTCTGCAGCTCCCGGGCGCGGCCGGACAAATGTATATAATATTATAATATTATAATATTATATATATATATATATAGTAAATAATATTATATACTATTATTTCATGAAGAGAGGTGAGGCCCTGCCTCCCCTGCCTCCCCTGACTGCACGTCACTGATGTATGTATGTATGTATGTATGTATGTATGTATGTATGTATGTATGTATGTATATATATATATATATATATATATATATATATATATATATATATATATATATATATATATATATATATATATATATATATATGCTGGTTTTGTTGTATTCGGGTCTTTTCCCGTGTAAAGTTGAGATTGTCTTTGCAACGTTTCGGCAGGATCGCCGAAACTTTGCAACGTTTCGGCAGGATCGCACTCAAAAGCCTACGCTTGAAGATGGCAGGTGCGATCCTGCCGAAACGTTGCAAAGACAATCTCAACTTTACACGGGAAAAGACCCGAATACAACAAAACCAGCATACCTACACCCGTGAAAATCTACGAAAACAAATATATATATTTTAAGCCCACAGCTTGAAGATGGCAGGTGAGATCCTGCCGAAACATTGCAAAGACAATCTCAACCTTACACGGGAGAAGACCCAAATGCAACAAAACCAGCATACATACATACATACACACATACATACATACATACATACATACATACATACATACATACATATATATATATAATGTTAGGGTTCTAAATACCATGCAGAAATAAATCATTGTCTAAGGCAAAACATCCTTAAAGGTGCAATTTATTCCGCAGGCATGTTAGTACGGCTATAGAAATTCCAACTCTGGAAGTACATCCTCTGGGTTCACCCAGTTGAAAGTTCATGATCTCTCCCCACACCCACAAATCCATCACATGTTCCAATCATCATCTTCCACGCTGGCATGTACACCCATCTTCTTCTGGCCAGGTGTCGAGATGCGGAGACAAAAGATGACCTTGGCTTCTACAAAAGAATGTCAACAATCCATTCTACAATCCTACTCCTTTCTATTCCCCCCTCCCAACTACTACACTATTGAAACAGCATAGAGAATTATTAAAAAGTGTGGCAGGCCAAAGATCCTAAAAAGAATATAATTACAGGCCTGACATACACACACACACACACACACACACACACACACACACACACAGCCCCATAGATCCAGATCCACACAAACTTACTGTTTTTTTAAATATGACATTGGCAGTTGATTTGATGAAGGGGGAAAAACAGGGAAGATGAAAGTCAATCAAAGTCTGCATGGGAATGGTCCAGAAGTAATCTTGGAAAGATTGCAGATTTTCAAGTTATATAATTCATGTGTTGGAATACAGATAGTCCTTGATTTATGACCGTAATTGAGCTGTTCACTGTTATAAAGAAGACCCATTTTGAACTCAGATCTTTAATACGTTTATGTGAAAATTATCATTACCAGCAGGACTAAAGGTAATGAAATTCCAGTTATTGTTTTTGTGACATAAACAGCAATAGTGTAAAACAAATGAATGTGCAACTTCAAATTAGCTAATTCTTAGCCATCTGCTGAAGTCCTAATGCTCTGCAGCACAGATGTAAAAATGGAAAATGCAGGCTTTGTCATAATGATGTAGCTGTAATTGATAATAATTTATAATAAGCACAGTTCTCTGTTGTGCCAAGAAATCTGTTTTTCTAATTTAGGAAGAAAACTAAAAATTGTAATATTTTCATTTATTTCTTTAAATCTGTAATTCTGTTGAATGAAACCGGGTTAGCTAACTAAATAGCATTATTAATCTATGTCCAAGCCTGAGTTTGCATTGAAATATATAAAAAACTGGGCATAACAACACTTGTGGGCTTTTCCCTAACTTTTCTCCAAAATCTACTGTATAGAATTCTGTAATTTGTTTGGATAAAATATATCAATTCCATAACCATAATGCACTGGACAGAATAACTCACTGTACTTCACTGTAATTTCATCCTCAAGCTTTATTGTGAATTTCCTCAATTAAAAGAGAAAACATACTGGATTACCCAGTGTTCCCAGCAAACTGAAGGTATTCTTGCTGCTCTTATTAATGAGAAGACAAGAAAAAACTGGTCTTAGACAAGAGAACATCAATAAAACAAGCAAAGAATGCAGGTAGTCCTTGACTTACAGACTTACAGATAATTTAATGACCGTTCAAAGTTATACCACTGAAAAAACTGTGTTATGACCATTTTTAAAAGTTATGACGTTTGCAGCATCCCAGTGGTGGGTTTCAAAATTTTTTGGAACCTACTCTGTGGGTGTGGCCTGCTTTGTGGGAGTGGCTTGCCTGCCATGTGAGCAGGTGGGAGTGGCTTGCCAGCCATGTGACCGGGTGGGAGTGGCTTGCTGGCCGTGTGACCGGGTGGGAGTGGGATGTTAGAAGATCCCAAATGAAGTTAGAAAGGCTGGGTCCCAAACCCAGCTGGCTTAACTGGGATAGGGTGAATAGGGGGTAGAGGTTCACAAATCACCAAGGACCCTCCTCTCCTTTCCCCCCAAAAGCAGAGGGCGTCAGTATTTAGAGGGAAGTCCCCCAACTTCCCCCCTTGGTGTGTCACTCTTTCTCTCTCTCTCTTCCCCCCGTTTCTCTCCCCCCTTTCCTTCCTCCTCCTTTTCCTCTGTTCCCCCCAGTTTTTCAAGCTGAGCCATTGGGGGAGGTCAGAGGGAGAGAGAGACGGATTGAAGGGTGCAAAGAGATGGGCTTCCCATTTTGAGAAGCCTCCCTTAGCAAAAGATCGCTGACAGGAGGAAGGGAGGATTCCCCACCCCACTTTTCCCTTTCCAAAAGATCGCTGAGAGGAGGAAAGGGAGGATTCCCCACCCCACTTTTCCCTTCCCTTTCCACCTCTCAGCGATCTTTTGGGAAGGGAAAAGTGGGGTGGGGAATCCTCCCTTTCCTCCTCTCAGCGATCATTTGGGAAGGGAAAAGTGGGGTGGGGAATCCTCAGATCGCTGAGAGGAGGAAAGGGAGGATTCCCCACCCCACTTTTCCCTTCCCAAAAGATCGCTGAGAGGAGGAATGGGAGGATTCCCCACCCCACTTTTCCCTTCCCAAATGATCGCTGAGAGGAGGAAAGGGAGGATTCCCCACCCCACTTTTCCCTTCCCTTTCCTCCTCTCAGCGATCTTTTGGGAAGGGAAAAGTGGGGTGGGGAATCCTCCCTTTCCTCCTCTCAGCGATCTTCTGGGAAGGGAAAAGTGGGGTGGGGAATCCTCAGATCGCTGAGAGGAGGAAAGGGAGGATTCCCCACCCCACTTTTCCCTTCCCTTTCCTCCTCTCAGCGATCTTTTGGGAAGGGAAAAGTGGGGTGGGGAATCCTCCCTTTCCTCCTCTCAGCGATCTTTTGGGAAGGGAAAAGGGGGGTGGGGAATCCTCCCTTTCCTCCTCTCAGCGATCTTTTGGGAAGGGAAAAGTGGGGTGGGGAATCCTCCCATTCCTCCTCTCAGCCATCTTTTGGGAAGGGAAAAGTGGGGTGGGGAATCCTCAGATCGCTGAGAGGGGGAAAGGGAGGATTCCCCACCCCACTTTTCCCTTCCCAAAAGATCACTGAGAGGAGGAAAGGGAGGATTCCCCACCCCACTTTTCCCTTCCCTTTCCTCCTCTCAGCGATCTTTTGGGAAGGGAAAAGTGGGGTGGGGAATCCTCCCTTTCCTCCTCTCAGCGATCTTTTGGGAAGGGAAAAGTGGGGTGGGGAATCCTCAGATCGCTGAGAGGAGGAACGGGAGAAAGGGGGGTGAGCGAGCAATGGAGTGGCTTCTGAACCGGCAGGGGTGAGCAAGTGAGTGATAGGGGCGGGGCAGGAACTTACTTCCGGGTTCATTGTCCAACAGGTTCGCCAGAACCGGTGCGAACCGGTAGAAACCCACCACTGCAGCATCCCCAAGATCGTGTGGTCAATATTCAGATGCTTGGCAACTGGTTCATATTTATGATCTTTGTTTTTGGATAAGCAGGAAACTCAAATTAATAATTATTTTTTTACAGAACTCTGGCATTCTCTTTCTCAATTCTCTTTCAATGTGTTCCAATTTTCAGTTTTGTGTGTGACATAAATATATATTATGTAATCAACAGGAAAATTATTTATCCTTTACAGAGATGAACTTGACTTTGTGTCTCTCATACATAAGACATATTTTTAAGAAGTCAGAAAAAATTTATTGCCACTGGATTAGGTCTCCCATGGGCTGCCTAACAATTGGATGAAGAAATAAAATCGTTCAACTGTTCAAGGGCTATTCCTTGTTGCTTAATTGTTTTATGTGACTAAAATATCATAAGTACCCCAAAACAATACCACATTACAGCTTTAATTTAATTGTTTTCCATTAAATATTTTTCTTGCTCTTCCAAAGAACAAATATCATACAACATAACTCAGCAGGTCAATCTGTTAATTTATTAAATTTGCAAGCCAATACTAAAATAATTATTTATTGGCAGTTACCAAACTATTTAAAGCCAATATTCGGGCTACAATGCTATATGCCAGCTATGGCGAACCTTTTTTGGCTCGTGTGCCACTAATTGGGGGAGCGCAGGGGGGTCGTGTGTAGGCGTGCCACACCCATAATGCAATGCGCAACTCCCCAATGCACATGCGCGCACAACAGGCGCGACCCTCCATTTTCATATGCTTTTTTCACCTTCCCCAGGCTCTAGAGGCTTTATAGGAGGCTGGGGAGGGCGAAAAGAGCCTCCCACGCCCCCCAGGAGGCCCTCCGGAGGCTTCAGGGACCATCCGGAGGCTTCCCTAAAGCATTCGGAACACTTAAAATGACCCTCCGAGCAAACCGGTTTGCTCGGAGGATCGTTTTGAGCACTCTGAAGGCTTCAGGGACCGTGCGGAGGCTTCCCTGACGCATTTAGAGCGCTTAAAACGACCCTTGCTCGGAGGGTCGTTTTAAGCGTTCCAAAGGCTTTAGGGACTGTCCGAAGACTTACCTGATGCATTTGGAGCGCTTAAAACCCTCCGAGCAAACCGGAAGTGGCTTCGCGTGCACTGACAAATGGCTCCGCGTGCCACCTGTGGCACGCGTGCCATAGGTTCACCATCACTGCCATATGCTGCTTACTTTTTCATCTGTAAGAAGATTACAAGCTTAGTAGCAGCTAAATATATGTATTTTTAAAAACAATAATGCATATCCCTCAATCAATGTTTAAAGCTTTACTTCGGCTATAATTAGGCTGCATCTCCTTTGAGGGACAATTAAGCATCTTCCCAACTTAAATTCTGGCTGAAATTCTTGCGGAACTTCTTGGTCCACCTGACCTATTAGATAGTGTTAGATATATCCTAAGCAGACTTGAACTTGTAAAACTTTGGCTGAATTTTACTTCCTAAATTTTTCTTAAGTCTGAATATCAATAATTCCACCAACAATAAATGGAATTATATTGAGGAGGTGTGGCACCAATTGTGAGGAGGAGGGAACCGATTTATGAAAAAGAAAAGACAACTCATTTAAAGAAAATCTAGACAATCAGATCCAAAGGAACAGGATTTCTTAGGATTCATAGGCCATCAACAATGTGATTTTGCTTATTTTATGGATTTTTGTGAATGAGAATACTTCATACTCACTATCTGGGGATGAACTCAGCAGATAGAATCCAGAATGAATTCTGAAGTACTATGCTTCAATTAGCAAACCAGAACATCCTTTTTTTCTCTTCTATTGTCCAGTAGGTAATTTGCAAAATCTGAGTGCAGCAGTGAACTACCAGGTTTGTATTGATTCAAAGTTTTATGATCTGAGCTTTTAAATGTAGATAAGAAAAACAGGATTAATTCTATGTCATTTTTCAGGCTCATAGTTATTTCTTTACAGTGGTAGGTGCACTTCATCTCCGGAGGAGAAATCGTTAATTATACAATTTTTTATGTATCTTTGCCTCCTGCATCTGAAATCTGGCAGTAAACACAGAACTCACAGAAATATTCTCTGCATAACCAAGAAAAAAAAATAAACTAAATATTTCTTAATCCATTTGCCATTGTCTTGATTTTCCATAGAAAAAAATGGAGAAATATATACAGAATAGAGCTGAAAAGAACCATCCCCCTGCTCAAGAAAGAGACCCTGGACCAGTGGTAGGTTGCAGGTGGTATGCCCCGGTATGGGTGTACTGGAGCTTGCCTGGAGAACCGGGTACCATTCCGTACGGTGCTCTGGAGAACCCACCCGCCTGCCCGAGCTCCTTACCTGTCCTTTAAGCCATTGGTGCTTCTGCGCACGTGCATGGCACGTAGAGCGCCTGCGCGATGCTTTGCCAAGCAGCTGGAGTGTCACGGAGGCTTGCAGAGGTGTTGCTGGCAGGTACGCCGCATGCGTGTGCCGTGCACATGTATGCGTACACTGTGTGCACGTGCATGCATGCTGCACCCATCCATGTGGACGACGCTGGGCCCGTTCCAACCATACTGGTTGGAACGGGATCTGGAACCCACCACTGCCCTGGACCTATACTATTTCAGACAACTGGCTGTCCGGTCTCTTCTTAAAGACCTCCATGATGAAGCACCTACAACCTCTGATAGCAAGCTATTCCACCGGTTAATTATTCTCACTGTTAGGAAATTTCTCCTTAATTTCAGGTTGCTTCTCTCCTTGATTAGTTTCTTGTCGTGCCTTCTGATGCTTTGGAAAATAAGTTAACCTCTTCTTCTTTGTGGAAGCCCCTCAAATACTGGAATACTCTTATCATGTCACCAGTAGTCCATCTTCTTTCTAGATTAGCCAAACCCAAATCCTGCAAATGTTCTTCATATGTTTTAGTCTCCAGGCCTTTAATCATCTTAGTTGCTCTTCTCTGCACTTTTCCCAAAGTTTCAACATCTTTTTTGTAGCGTGATGACCAAAGATGGATGCGGTATTCCAGTTGTGGTCCCTAAAAAGCAAGGTATTTTAAATAACGTTTAAATATTTTTTTTTTAAAAAGAAATATTAAAATAAATAAATATTTTGATAAAAAATTACTAAAAGATATTACTTGTCTAATATTATAGAAACAGATATAAAAGAGGGTATAGATACTAAAATAACTAAAGAGAACATATAAATAATAAATTAGAAAAAATATTTGGAAAGCTTATCTTGGATTTACAATTAATTTTCATAATACTATAAACATGTTAGAAGTTTTTTTTTCAAAGAAAAAGAATAAGCTGTAATTAGGAGAGAAATTTTCCAAGTAGTAGCCATATGAAAGATGACTTTGAAAAGCAATTGGAGATCATCAATTATGTTTATGGTTGATAGTAGCATATGCATAGTTAGGTATTTCTCATCAACATTCTTGGATGCCAACTCAGGAGTTTCACGTTTTCTAGAAAATATTACATTACACCACAAACAAGTGTTCAGTTCATTGGTTCTTTAACCCCCTCCTTTCCAGTTACATTGAATGTGGCTGGAAAAACAAGGTCTACTTTTTCCAAATGACCAATTTTTCTTCCTGCTAGAAGAACCAATGATCTTGAACAGGCTTACTGGAAGAAAGAGGGGTGGGAAATGAGTTTTTTCCCTTCCTTTCCAGAAATACTACTTAAGACTGATTTTCTAGAGCCATTAGCCAAGACACAGCAGAATTTCATCTTTGCTCTCTAGTGTCAGAGTTCCAAATAGCATCCTCAATCAATAAACTGATAAACTGTGAAATTAACTTTTGTGATTGACAATGCTAGTTGTGCTTTGAGATGCTGAATAAAACATGCAGATCTGTTAATTATTTCAATTGTTGAGTTATTTCTTCTAGAGCAAAGTATTGAATCCTGCAATTTGCTCTATAGGAGCATACAGAAAGCAGTATTGTATGTTGAGATTGTATGTATTGGTAATGCATAGGGGAGGGTGGGGAAGAAATTTTAGGTTTCACGGCTTCATTCTAACATTTTCTGACATTTTTGTACCAATTAAGCAAAAAACAAACATTGAAATTTATATCTATCATCCAAAGCCCTAATTCTAATGGCCTAGATACCTGCGGGATCGTATTCTGCCCCATACATCCCTGCGACCAATTCGCTCACACAGAGAGGGACTTCTCCAGGTGCCGTCCACCAGACAGTGCCGGGGGGGCGGCGCCTAGGAGCAGAGCCTTCTCTGTGGCGGGCCCAGCCCTGTGGAATGACCTCCCCCCAGATATTAGGATTACCTCTGACCTCCGCGCCTTCCGTATAAAGCTCAAGACCCACCTATTCCAAGTAGCTGGCCTGGCTCAACCATAGTTTGATGATATCGCTCCTGACGGGTTTTTTTAATTTTGTGATTTTATTTAGGGGATTTTAAACTGTGATTTTAATTGTTTCCATCCATCTGTCTACCTCCTCCACGTATATGTCTATTTTGTGTATGTATTGTCCATATTTGTATTTTATATGTTTTTATTGTACGCCGCCCCGAGTCCTTTGGGAGAGGGTGCGGCTAACATATTATTATTATTATTATTATTATTATTATTATTATTATTATTATTATTATTATTATTATTATTATTATTATTATTATTATTATTATTATTATTAGAGTTCTGTGAAAGAAATGGTGACCTGCAAATGGCACTGCAAAACCAATGACAGTGAACATCTGGTGACAGGATGAGCTCCTCAGAACTCCTCTCTGGATCAAGGAGAGAACTGGGTTCCCTCACAGGTTTGTTCTATACAGAGACTGCCTGTGAATAGATTACAAAATAGTCATCTCCAGTAGATTTGACATCTCTGGAAGTAGAGAGAAGATCATTCTGCCTAAGCTACAGTTTGGCGCCTTTAAATGGACATTGGATTTACCCATTTCCTCTCTTAATTACTTTTGGAAACTGCTTGTCATTGACTTTCTGAAGGGCAAATATTCTCCCAAATATTGGGAGAATTTCCTTCCACCCCCAATGAAAGAAGTTTTCTGTAAATTTAAGGATTAAAAAGAAAAACTATATATTTTTTAAAACAGAAAAGGGCAAACTAGAATGCTGATTTTGGACATTTAAAGGCTAAACTAAAAGGCTTTATGTTATAAGACTTGAAACAATATTTCTTGTGAGGGTTAAAAAAAAATAATGTAAGAAGGTTTTGAAATCAATTGTAACAAATCTTTCAGTGGAAAAGTTTTATTAATTGGAAAATTAACATTTCATTAGAGGGGACTTTCAAGGTTGACCAGAGGGAAGAAGAGAGAACTTAACAATTACAGTAAGGAAGAAGAGAGCCATTCATATAATGGAGTAATATTATTTGACTATAGAAAAAAAGTAAGGTTGTTTGGGAACTGTGTACTGAGAAATTACTTAAAAGATATTTCTTGTCTAATATTATAGAAACAGGGTATAGATACTAAATAACTAAAGAGAACATATAAATAATAAATTAGAAAAATTATTTGGAAAGATTATTATCTTGGGTTTACAAAGGGTATGTGTCAAACTATTCAAGTAGTTGCAGGATCCAATCTGGGTCAGTTACTGGGACCAAAGCTTTAGTCTTCTGAATTTTTGGATTCATGCAGGAGCCCATTCTCAGGGAACTAACAACTAAAGTTGTTCCCAAAAGGAGAAAAAAGAGAAAATGATAAGAAATCATTTTGTAGGCCATCATTTGGTGGGATTAAAGATTAAGCTTTCTAAAAAGCAAACAGAAGAAATATAAAGTGAATTTATTTGACCAGAGTTAAAATATGTGTGTTTTTTCTATTCTAATAGTTATTAATAGATTTTCTTTTTGACAGGACTGAATAACAATGCTTTAAAGCTCTGTTTATAACTGGGAAGAGATTACATTTGTTTTATTTCTTAGAAAAAGTGATAAATTGGAATACAAAATGGATTTATTTGGAAAAAGTTAAAATATATACAATATATTATTTTTAGTAGCTCTTAATAGACTTTTGCTCATTAGATTTGAATGATGTGCTTTGATCTGATTATTGATAAAAGTTGAGATATGGGAAGAAGAGATCTTTTCTTTCTTTTTAACTGAAATTACTGAAATTGTTTTTACTTGTCTGAAGGAAAGGCATTAGAGTTATCTTTCATATATATTTTCTTATTCTTTACTTGTTTTCTATCTCTTTGCATGACTTTTTCTTTTTTATATTTTTCCTGGTTTGTATTAGTTTGTTTATCTTCATATTTGTAGACTTTAATAAGATCATTTAAAAAAAAAAATCTGCCAAAGCTTCAGGTTTCTCAAATAGGGCAGTCGATAATGTAAAACATATTTTAAATGTTGCCTATAAAATGCATGGGTGGTGTATAAAAATATTATTTTTCATTATTTCCATTCTTTAAGGATTACTCTTACATAAAAAATTCTGGATTAATTCATCTGAAACTTGTTAAACCAAACTCTTCGTTCATTGCAATACTAATCAAAGGGAATAATGGAAATTCAGATTTCTGAACTGAAATTCTAAAAGATGTCCCAGTAGAAGCACATATTCAGACTTAATTCATATAGTTACTGTCCTTACTGGAAAGAGTTGCTCATGAATGATGGTACACATCCAGGCGGCAATTAATATTCTGGGTTCTGAGTGTGTCAAGGATATCTTTAAAAAACAAAACAACTACATAGCTTAAACTATTTTCTTGAAGTGTACGTTTGCTCTTGTGGGATTTATGACATGGGATTCAGTGATTTAGTCTTTCCTGAATGTAGTTCTAGGAGTTGTGAAAGAGCACACAGAAATGCCCAGTAGTATTACTTTTGTGGCAAAGTACTAGCCTTGGTAACTGGTGATGGAAAATAGTTACGATATGGCTTGATTTACAACTTAGGGTAGATGAGTCAAGGCCAAGCATTGCAAATTAAAGTTCCAGTAACTGTTGCTTAAAGCTCCTCCTAAGGGTAAATAAAAATAGAAAAGAAAGGGCAAGAAATTGAAGTGAAAAAAAAAACACAGATTCAGTGAGAAATGTATACATCTAATATTTTTCACTAGTAATAGAAGCAAAAAATAAGCTATATAAGGCCTGACTTAGGACAGAAAGACAGGGATGGGTGATACTATGGCTATAGGATTAGAAACAGCATGATAGAAGCTACTTGGTATACATATAAAATAATTGGCATAAAGTTATGGTGACCATATTTTCTTGGAAAAATTTAAAAACCTGAAAAAGGGGTCAAGTCTGAAAGAGGATCTTAAGAATAAAAAAGTTTTATCTGTTTATGTTTAGAACTTTAGAAAAAAATGAAGAAAAAACTTTGTTTATTCTATCAAAAATATCTAAAATCAAGCAAATTTATTTTTAAAAGACCGTTCAGTTTCCATATTTTTTTTACATGAATGGAAAACAACAACAACAATCTCGTGCAATAACTGGTACCATCTGTATGGTAAAATTTAAATAACCAAAATAAAGGACAAATGTGAATTTTTGAAAAACAAATAAATCTAAAAAATTACCTTTAAGAAATAATAGGGATGTGATCATTGAATATATAATATGTATAACACAAACTGTATATGCTAATAGTAATATTATATTGTTGTTGTTATAACAATATTTATATTGTTATATAATTATGGCTAAGGGGAACCCAACTATCAAAATGACATTAATGAAAAAGAAAGGAATAATGAGCTAGTATCCATCAAAGATGGAAGGAAGATAGGAACGAATGTGATTTTCAGCAATTCATAATTCCTTATTGACTCCTTTGTTCTTAAAATCTACTTCAAAAAGTCAGGGATTCCTCAGAGCTGGTTTGGAGTTATGAAGAAAGAAATGACCTAAAAATGTACCTTTTCCCACTATACTGAGTGAATCACCCAGTTGTGCTTTATGAGACATGCCTAGTGCAGAAAATTTAAATATAGGATCTTTGATTTGAATACCAATTCAGAAGAAATAAAAAGTTTTTCCAGTGTGATAGATAAGGGACATACACTGGAGGCTGTTATAGAATAACGGGATGGATCTTTTCTATATTTCTCTCAACTTCCTAGCTATCAGAAATGTCAACTGGTATTTATTTGTGCATGATGAAAATAGAACACTTTGGCATTAGTTAGAAAGTGAGAAAGACACTATCCCTTTCTAATATATCTCTACATCGTCCAAATGTTCTTTTTTTTTGACCAGGGTTGCTAAATATAATTAGAGCAGCGCTAGTTGTTTAATGGGAACATTCAGCATTTTTTAAAAAGCCATTTTTAGTGTTTTAGCAGATTTTGTAACAGATGATCCAAAAATTTCAACATGTCTTCAGTGCAAAACCATTTGTTGTGTTGTATTGATGTGTGATGTTAAATAAGACAAGCTGACTGGTTTGTAGTATGGTAAGGTACTACAGTTTATGTAATAAGAAACAAAAATAGGTGAAGAACAGAGAAATTGGCCATGCCTATGGAAGATATTCTTACTTTATTTATTTATTAAATTTATATTCTGCCCATTTCGCTGTCTAGCAACTCTTAACTCTAGTTGCATAATAAAGACACATTTCTCATTTTCATTACTGCTTACTTACTCATCTTTGGCTGAGAATCATTCAGATGTGGCTGCCTGCTGTTGGTTTCCAGTGTGAAAGAAAACACTTGGCCAAACTTCCTCACACAAACCAAAACCAAACTCCAGAGTTCTCAAAGGCTGAAATATTTCAGTGAATTTCTCAAACATCTGGATTTGGGTTTTTTTGGGGGTGGGTGGGTGAATTACAAAGAAGACATTTGAAAGTTGGGATGTATGTATCTATCTGTTTCTCTGTCTGTCTATCTACTTATCTACCTACCTACCAGTGACGTGCAGTCAGATGAGGCAAGTGAGGCACAGCCTCACCACTCTCATCATGAAAAGAAAAAAAATGTAAAAGGAAAAAGGCGAGAGCTGAGGTCAGGCTGAGCTAGTTACTGCTCACTGTGGATGACTCTGCTTAACTGTTAAAAAAAGCCTCTTAAAAAGCACCCTCTACTATGAGACAGGAGAACTGCATGCGTACTACAGCATGGGTCTTTGCCTGGCTTCCTGCCTCCTCCTGTGGTCTCCTTAGTGCTCGCTTGTGCTCTCCCTTCCCAAGTGTAGTTTGATTGCAGGCAGAGCCACGTTGCGGGGCAGATGTGTGTGCTACAGCATGGCTCTTTGCCTGGCTTCCTGCCTCCTCCTGTGGTCTCCTCACTGGTGCTCTCCCTCCCCAAGTGTAGTGACTTCCTCTCCAGGTCCCCATTCATTTCTTTCTCTCTCACACACAGCTGGATAAAACTATATAAAAATCTAGCCCAGCTTCACTGATTACAAGTTTGAAAAGGTAACGTGGCTCCGCCTGCAATCAAACTACACTTGGGGAGGGAGAGCACAAGCGAGCACTGAGGAGACCACAGGAGGAGGCAGGAAGCCAGGCAAAGAACCATGCTGTAGTACACACACTTTCCCCCAGCCTCTTTCTTTTGGAAGGCTCGGATCGGCTCCCCTCCGGCTTCTCTGCCTCTCCTCTCACCCCAGCCTGCCAGCAGGAGGTGAGTGGGTGGGCTTTATTGTGTTCCAGGCATTTCCCACCCAGACAGCAGGCTGCATTTGCAATGGTGGAGGTTTTTGGGGAAGGCAGCAGGGGAATGGGGGGGATGGCAGAGGAACTGCTTTCAAGCCACTGGAAAAGATATCCAATCCAACTTTTGTGTGTGTGTGGGTTTGTTTGAGAGTGAGTGAGAGAGGGAAGGGGGTAGGAGAGATAGTCCAATCCAACTTCTGTGTGTGTGTGTGCATGTGTTTGAGAGAGGGGGAGAAAGGGAGAGAGGGAGGAAGGAGGGGAAGGGAGAAGAAAAAGAAAAAGAAAGAAGGAGCAAAGGAGAAAAACAAATGCTGTCGCTTTAAATCGGAACTGAGCATGCCTGGCTGTGGAATTTTGGGAGTTGAAGTCCACAAGTCTAAAAATATTTGAAACCCAGCACTGTGTCAGTGCCTCACCAGTCATAAACCTCAAGGCACGTCACTGCTACCTACCTACCTACCTACCTAACTAACTAACTAACTAACTAACTAACTAACTAACTAACTATCATCTACCTCTATATGAAGAAACACAGCCATTTATAACAAAATATTTAATATTACTGTATTAGTTAAACAACTATAGGAAGCTTCATGTGGAAACATAAATTTCCATAAATGAATAGGAAAGCTGCAATAGGAAAGCTGCAAACTTCAGCGGGCGATAAATACATACATACATATGCATATGCATATGCATATACATATATACATATGTCTTTGGTTGTTCGGGTTTTTCCCCGCGTAGAATTGGAAGTATCTTCACGACATTTCGATGAAGTCTCATTCATCATCTTCAGGTTGGTGCTTCCGGCTTGGCAAAAATCATACAACAATCATTACAATACATAGAAATAGTAATAATAAGGTTAAAAATTAAAATACACCAATATAAAATTACAAGTTTAAAAGATTGCCAGGAGGATTAAAATGGAACTATGGTTGAGCCAGGCCGGCTAGTTGAAAAAGGTGGGTCTTGAGTTTTGAACGGAAGGAGTGGAGGTCGGTAGTAATCCTAATGTCGGGGGGGGGGGGGGAGGTCATTCCAGACGGCTGGGCCCATCACAGAGAAGGCCCTGCTCCTGGGCGCTGCCCTCTGGCACTGCTTAGTGGACGGCACCCGGAGAAGTCCCTCTCTGTGAGAGCGAATTGGTCGTAGGGATGTATGGGGCAGGATGCGATTCCGCATGTAACTAGGTCCTGTGCCATGGAGCGCTTTGAAGATAGTGATCAACACCTTGAAACGCACCCGATAGACCACAGGGAGCCAGTGCAGCTCGCGCAGGAGAGGTGTTATATGGGAGTATCTCGTACTCCCCATAATCACCCGCGCGGCCGCATTCTGGACCAGCTGTAGTCTTTGGGTGCATCTCAAGGGAAGCCCCATGTAGAGAGCATTGCAGTAGTCTAGGCGGGACGTCACCAGCGCGTGAGTGACTGTGCGAAGGGCATCCCGGTCCAATAGGGGGCGCATTTGGCGCACCAGGCGAACCTGGTGGAACGCCCCCCTCGCCACGGCTGCCACATGGTCATCCATGGACAACTGGGCATCCAGGAGGATGCCCAAATTGCACATCCGCTCCATGGGGGCCAGTTGCTCGCCCCCAATGGCCAGCAATGGAATCAGCTGGTTGAACCGGAGGGCCGGAAGCCACAGCCACTCCGTCTTGGAGGGGTTGAGCTTGAGTCTGTTGTCACCCATCCAGACCCGTACGGCTTCCAGACACCGGGACATCATTTCGACGGCCTCGTTGGGGTGGTTCGGGGTGGAGATGTACAGCTGCATATCATCAGCGTACAGATGATATCCCACTCCAAAACCACGAATGATCTCACCCAGCGGCTTCATATATGTGTTGAACAGGAGAGGCGAGAGGACCGACCCCTGTGGCACCCCACAAGTGAGAGGCCTCAGGGTCGACCTCTGCTCCCCTGCCAACACGCGTTGCGTCCAGTCGGAGAGGTAGGAGCAGAATCACCATAAAACGGTGCCCCTTACCCCCAGCCCCTCCAGCCGGTGCAATAGGATACCATGGTCGATGGTATCAAAAGCCGCTGAGAGATCTAATAGGACCAGGATAGAGGAACAACCCCTATCCCTGGCCCTCCAGAGATCATCTACCAACGTGATCAAGGCCGTCTCTGTGCTGTGCCCGGGTCGGAAGCCGGACTGGCGCGGGTCTAGATAATCATTTTCCTCCAGGTGACATGGGAACTGTTGGGCCACCACACTCTCTACAACCTTCGCTAAAAAGGGAAGGTTGGAGACAGGACGGTAATTGGCTAGCTCCGTTGGGTCCAGGGAAGGCTTCTTGAGTAAGGGTCTCACAACCGCCTCTTTCAAGGCAGCTGGTAAGGACCCCTCGCCCAATGAAGCGTTCACTAGTCCCAAGAGCCAGTCTTGTGTAACCTCCCAGGATGCCAGTACAAGCCAGGAGGGAGAGGTAGGAGCAGTCCAAATCTTCAATGGCAACCGAGTCAAACTCCTCCCAGAATGGTCTCTCAAGACTCGCCTCGGGCGTGCCTCCTAGCCCACTGAGGGGGACCCATTCCCTCCGGATTTGAGCGATTTTATCCTGCAGATATTTCCCAAATTCCTCTGCCCTGCCCTGGAAAGGGGCTTCCTGTGGCCTCTGCGACAGAAGGGAGCGGGTCACCCGAAACAGGGCGGCAGGGTGGTTATCTGCGGACGCAATAAGAGCGGCACAATGTCGACGTTTGGCCGCTCTTAATGCCACAAGGTGTGTCCTTAAATAGGATCGTACCTGTGTTGGGTCAAGTTCGGAACGGGAGGATCTCCATCGGCTCTCTAGGCGTCTCTTGTGGCATTTCATCACCCTTAGCTCCTCGGTAAACCAACGGGCCAGGGTGGTTCGTTGCCACAGGAGAGGCCGCAAAGGCGCCACCCGGTCTAAGGCCCCGGCGGCCGCATTATTCCATGCGGCTACCAGGTCCTCCATCCGGGGGCGGGTTAGGTCTACAGGAGGTGGCCCAAGCTCCGTCTGGAACCTATCCGGTTCCATCAGGCGCCTGGGGCGGAACCATCTAGGACATTCCGGTTCCGCCTCCCCACAGTGGGGGGTAGCACCAGGGAAGTCAAGTCGGAGAAGTGAGTGGTCTGACCATGACAGGGGAGTAATAGCTAAGTCCCCTATTCCCAGATCACTCGTCCACTGGCCAGAGACAAAAATAAGATCCAGCGTGTGGCCTCCCTCGTGCGTGGGACCCTGAATTAATTGAGTCAGGTCCATGGCTGTCATGGAAGCCATGAACTCCCGAACCACCTCGGATGCTTCTCCCATCGATGGCAGGTTGAAGTCCCCCATAACTAAAAGTTTGGGGGTCTCAACCGCCATCGCTGCGATCAGCTCGAGGAGTTCAGGCAGGGCCGCTGATGTATAGCAAGGAGCCAGGTATACAATCAGCAGGCGCAACTGTCTCCCTGGGCCCCATCTCACGACAAGAGACTCACACCCGGATATCTGTGGCACAGTGAACTCTCTCGGCTCCAGGTCTTCCCGGATAATCGCCGCTACCCCACCGCCCCTACCCTGGGCCGGTGGCTGGTGGAATGCTCGATAGCCTGGTGGGCACATTTCCATGAGGGGTAAACCTCCCTCGTGGCCCAATCAGGTCTCCGTTATTCCTGCGAGGTCCGGGAGGGAACACACTGCTTTCCCTTTTCTGTCTTTCGGCTCACTCCAGGAGACCATCCAGGCAAAAAACATATTTTTAATGTTGCGTTTGTTACATTTGTACTGGTTCAAATCCCAGTAAGGGTATGGCTAGCTGAATAGCTTGAAATAGATCTCTACTAGTCTCCCTTTATGTATTTATCAGCACAAATACAACACAAATGTAACAAAGGCAACATTAAAAATATGGCTTTCTGCCTGGATGGTCTCCTGGATTGAGCCGAAAGACAGAAAAGGGAAAGCAGTGTGTTCCCTCCCATATTTGGGCATACCAGTGTGTGTGTGTGTGTGTGTGTGTGTGTTTGTGTGTGTTTGTTTTTGTAGATTTTCACAGATGTAGGTATGCTGCTTTTGTTGTATTCGGGTCTTTTCCCATGTAAGATTGAGATTGTCTTGGCAACGTTTCGGTGAGGTCTCACTCACCATCTTCAGGCTGGGTTTGGGCTTAAAGCGTGGTTGGAGCTGCTGTCTTTCTATAAATCTTCGTGGATGGGTGTGGAGTGCTGGCTTTGTTTCAGTAAGTGGAATGATTGGTTGTGTGGTTGTATCATGATTGGTAGATTGGTGCTGATTGGTGCTGGCTGTGTGTCCGTTGTTGCTTTGTGTTGTAACGGCTAGGGTGGTAGGTGGGGTTCATTTGTTGACTAGAGCTAGTTTCCAGATGTCTGGTAGTATCATCATGTTTATTCATGTTGTGGGGGTGTTTCTCTATTTCAATAGCTTCCATAATTATTCTCTTGTTGAAGTGTTCAGATTTGGAGATTAACCTGGTTCCTTCAACATTAATTTCATGTCCTGTAGCTGTAAGGTGCTGGAAAAGGGAGGAAGTTTTTTCTTTTTTTCTTACTGCGTTCTTGTGTTCTGTGATGCGTGCATTTATTCTCCTGTTCGTTTGTCCTATGTATGTTGCACGGCAGATTTTGCATGGTATTTCATAGACTCCTTGGTTTTCTGATTTTGTCTTTGGGGTTTCTTAAGATGTTGGCTATTTTTTGGTCCGTGTTGAAGGCTGTCTTGATATTGTGTTTGTGGAGAATTTTGCTGATTTTATCTGTGGTGCCTTTGATGTAAGGGAGGAGGGCGATGCCATTGTCCTGTTCTGTGTTTTGGGTTTTTTGGGGAGTCTCTCTTTGGATTAGTTTGGTAATTGTTTTCTTTGGAATCCTTTGGAGATTAATACATTTGTGAGAGTGTGTAATTTAGTTTTCAGGTGGTCTTTGTCAGCTAGGCATTTGGTTCTGGAGATGAGGGTCTTGGCTACAGAGTTGATCTGTGCAGGGTGGTGATGGGATTGTGCATTTAAATAGCGGTTGGTGTCTGTTTTTTTCCCAGTAGATGGTGTGTCCTAGGGAGCCATTGGTTTTTTGTAGATTAGGATGTCCAGAAAGGGAAGTTGGTTTTTTGCTTCTATTTCCATGGTGAATTGTATTTTGGGGTGTAGGCTGTTGAGATGTGTGAGAGAGTTGTCCAGTTTTTCTTTCCCGTGTGGCCAAATCACGAAAGTGTCATCAACATATCTAAGCCAGAGTTTGGGTTTGTGTTCAGATTTATTTAAGTTGTTAGTTTCAAAATGTTCCATGTATCAGTTTGAGATGACGGGTGGAAGGGGTGATCCCATGGCTGCTCCTTCTATCTGTTTGTACCTTTGTCCATTATGGATGAAGTATGTGTTGGTTAGGCAGTTGTTGGTCAAGTCCAGGATATGTTTAGGGGGGTTGTGTTTGTTCTGGATAGCTGTCAAGGCTTCTTTTATAGGCACTTGGATGAAGAGGATATGACATAGAAACTCCCTGGTTATGTGGTTGTATCATAATTGATAGATTGGTGCTGATTGGTGCTGGCTGTGTGTCCATTGTTACTTTGTGTTGTAACGGCCTGGGTGGTGGGTGGGGCTTGTTTGTTGATTAGGGCTAGTTTCCAGATGTCCGGTAGGTGGGAGATATCATCACGTTTATTCATGTTGTGGGGCTGTTTCTCTATTTCAATAGCTTCCATAATTCTCTTGTTGAAGTGTTCAGTTTTGGAGATTAACCTAGTTCCTTCAAAATTAATTTCATGTCCTGTAGCTGTAAGGTGCTGGAAAGGGGAGGAAGTTTTTTCTTTTTTTCTTACTGCATTCTAGTATTCTGTAATGCGTGCATTTATTCTCCTGTTCATTTGTCCTTTGTATGTTTCAGGGCAGATTTTGCATGGTATTTCATAGACTCCTTGGTTTTCTAGCTGGATTTTGTCTTTGGGGTTTAAGAAACCAATCTACCAATCATGATACAGCCAAACATCCAATCAATCCACTTGCTGAAATGAGGCCATCACTCCACACACCCCCACGAAGGTTTTTAGAGGGACGGCAGCTCCGTTCATGCTTTAAGCCCAAAACTCCAGCCTGAAGATGGCGAGTGAGACCTTGCTGAAATGTTGCCAAGACAATACAACAAGAAAGGCAACATTAAAAATAAAAATATGGTTTTCTGCCTGCATGGTCTTCTGTGATAAGCCGAAGGACAGAAAGAGGGAGTAGTGACCTTCCTCCCATATTTAGGCATACCAGGGGTTGTAACACTAATACATACCTATTTCCCTGGCTCAAATGATAAGGAAGTGAGCCCGTGGCTTAGTGGCTAACACTCCTGCCTAAGATATATACAGCCCGGGTTCAAATCCCAGTAAGGGTATGGCTAGCTGATGAGAGCTAATTAGCTCGAAATAGATCTGTACTAGTCTCCCTTTATTTATTTATCAGTACAAATACAACATATATATATATATATATATATATATATATATATATATATATATATATATATATATATATATATATATATATATATATATATATGTTATATTTGTAATATAACACAAATACACACACACACACACACACACATATACATATATACATATATACATACATACATACATACATACATACATACATACATACATACATACATACATACATACATATATATATATATATATATATATATATATATATATATATATATATACGTGTAAGGTTGTGATTGTCTTTGCAATGTTTCGGCAGGATCTCACCTGCCATCTTCAAGGGTGGGCTTAAAAGTATTCGGGAAAAGACCCGAATACAACAAAACCAGCATACCTAAATCTACGACAACATATATATATATAGCCTATACTATGAGTTTGTCCAAAATAGACCATGCCAAACAAACCTTATTGCATTCTTTGACAAAGGGACTAAATTGGTGGATCAGGGAAATATTATGGACATAGTTTACTTAGATATTAGTATTTATTTGAAGCATTTATTTACTTTAGAATTTGATAAAGCAGATTATAGCTTACTTCATGATAATGTGGGATAGCTCACTGCATGCTTCCATCCATGTAGATCAGGGGTGGGTTCCTGCCAGTTCTAACCTCTTCTTCAGAAGAGTTTCCACAAATCTACCGTGCCGTTTAGAACCGATTCCATCTCCCTTCCCCGCCCATCCGCACCACGCTTGCACCGCCCGCCGCTCACTGATTGGCTGGCTCACCAATTGCCCCACCCACCTCTAAGAGTCCTATCTAAACCTTAAAGTCTTAAAGCTGTCAAGTTTAAACATCTCTGGGTTTTTTTTTAAAGGGTTAGGGGTGCAAGAGTATTGTAACTTGACAGCTTTAAGACTTTCACACTTCAATGTCAGAGTTCCTGAGCCAACATGACTGGAGGAGGAGTTCTGGGAGTTGAAGTCCACAAGTCTTAAAGCTGTCAAGTTTGAACACCCCTGGGGGGCTTTTTTTCTAAAGGGTTAGGGGTGCAAGGGTCTTGTAACTTGACAGCTTTAAGACTTGTGTGCTTCAAATGCCAGAGTTTCTGAGCCAATGTTTTGGTTGCCAAGCAAGAGCGTTGTTAAGTGAGTTTCACCACATTTTACAAGTTGGCCACGCCCACCCAGTCACATGATTGCCAAGCCACTTCCACTTGGTCACATGGCTGGCAAGCTACTCCCACCATGTTACATGGCCAGCAAGCCACTCCCAGAAAGCAGACCACACCTACAGAAGAGGTTCTAAAAAATTTTGAAACCCACCATTGATTGATACACACAAACACACACACACACACACGAACGCACACACACACACCAGTGGTGGGTTTCAAATTTTTTTAGAACCTATTCTGAGGTGTGGCCTGTTTTGTGGGAGTGGCTTGGTGGTCATGTGACCGGGTGGGAGTGGCTTGGTGATCATGTGACTGGGTGGGAGTAGCTTGGCAGTCATGTGACTGCGTAGGAGTGGTTTGGCAGTTATGTGACTGGGTGGGAGTGGCCAAGTCGATGTCACTGAATTCTTTGCCCCAAAGAGTGACCTATAAAAAGAAGATATAAAAAAAGGAAATTTATTATTTTGTGCACTTACTACTTAAATAAGAATAAAATAAGTACACAAAACAATAAAACTGCTACTTACAGAGGAAATATAGCTGTCCTTGCCGGTCTTCAACATTACCGACCACCTTACACATACACTTCCAGCCCCTCTGCCTCTTCCCTCTTCCTGGATTCACTCAGATGTTTTTAAAACTCCCAGCCTGTGCACACACAACACAGTTTTAAAACTCACAACCTGTGCACATCACACACACTTCCAGCCCCTCTGCCTCTTCCCTCTTCCTGGATTCACTCGAAGTTTTAAAAACTCACAGCCTGTGCACAGCACACACCTCCAGCCTCTCTGCCTCTTCCCTCTTCCTTGATTCAGTCAGGCATCTTTAAAACTCACAGCCTGTGCACACACACACACACACACACTTCCAGCCTTCCGCCTCTTCCCTCTTCCTAGATTCACTCAGGCATCTTTAAAACTCATGCCTGTGCATATGGACACACTTCCAGCCCCTCTGCCTCTTCCCTCTTCCTGGATTCACTCAAAGTTTAAAAAACTTACGGCCTGTGCACAGCACACACTTCCAGCCCCTCTGCCTCTTCCCTCTTCCTGGATTCCCTCAGACATCTTTAAAACTCACAGCCTGTGCACATGCCCACACTCTTCCACTCTTTTAAAAAATGTCTGAGTGAATCCAGGAAGAGGGAAGAGGCAGAGGGGCTGGAAGCGTGTGTTCCTAAAGTACAGCGATGGCGAACCTTTTTTGGCTTGCGTGCCAGAATGGGGGAAGTGCAAGGGGTGTGTGCATGGGCGTGCTACACTCATAAAGTAATGCGCGCATGATGGGTGCAACCCCCATTTTTTCCATGCTTTTTTTGCCCTCCCCACGCTCTGGAGGCTTCAGGAGCTTCTCTGAGATCTTTATTCTGATATTTATTCAGGAGCTTCTCTGAGATCTTTATTCTGATATAATCAGTGGATGTGTTGACATTGTATATTGCTTGCTAAATGTAGCATTTGAGCTCCAAATTTGCCTGTACTGTTCAGCCAAAGGGTTAAGCATATTAACCAAAGCGTTAAATATGTTAACATATTAAAGTTTGATCTAAGGATTAAAGAATGAAGACTGAAACTGGGAGAGTTCGAGTCTTATCTTAAGGCCTGAAAGCCTTTAGGTTAGCCAATCTTTTTCAGCTCAACCCACTGCACAGGGTTGTTGTTATGTGGAAAATAGGAGAAAAAGAAGTATTAAGAATATTCACTATCTTGAGTTATTTATAAAAATAATAAAGGTGGGATATAAATGCATACATACATGCAAATATGATTTCTAACAAACAACATGACATAGGTATAAATTACGGAGTCTAATAGAAGAAGTTGACGGAGGAATGAATATCATTGTGCCTCTATTCCCTGGAGACAGTAGACAAACACAAGCAAGCAAAGGGTCCCAAGGATGTGAATTAGAACATAATTATTTAATAATTTATTTTTATAACTCATTATAATTATAACTTATAATTAAATGTATTAAAGACTGATGTAGTAATATCAACATCAATTACATCGTAATATAGAACAAGGAACCTGTAATCTAAAAGATCCAACCATTTCTTGATCACATCAAGTGAAGGATAATTATCATCCAACACATCAAAACACATAGGCGTTTTTGTTTTAGTTGATGTTGCAAAAGATTAACCTAAGTTCCCTTAAAAGAACTTGTACAAAATGTGCTGGCATTTGACTTAAATCATTTACTAGAGACCATTAAGTGGTGACAGTGAACCAAGGTTCATAATTAGTAGTGAGGATGGAAAGGGAGCAAATAAGGATAACTCACTCTCATTTTTAATCTTAATACAACCAATTTTCTAAGTGCTCTGCGGAAGTTCAGTATACACTCACAAAAATTAAGTGTGTTAGGTTGACTCCATAGGCATGGAGTCTAATGTAAATGTATAGTAAATTCATGCAGAAGACTTCAATAGTTTTGGTAAATCTGTGTTTGTGTGTGTGTGTGTGTGTGTGTGTGTGTGTGTGTGTGCAAATGTACAATACCAGTGGTGGGTTTCAAAATTTTTTGGAAACTACTCTGTGGGTGTGTCCTGCTTTGTGGGAGTGACTTGAAGGCCATGTGACCGGGTGGGAGTGGCTTGCCAGCCATGTGACCAAGTGGGAGTGGGATGTTAGAAGATCCCAAATGAAGTTAGAAAGGCTGGGTCCCAAACTGAGCTGGCTTAACTGGGATAGGAGGAATAGGAGGTAGAGCTTCACCAAGCACCCTCCTCTCCTTTCCCCTCCTGAGATCACTGCATTTCCCAAAAAAGCAGAGGGCATCAGTATTTAGAGGGAGCGTCTCCCAACTTCCCCCCTTTATGTGTCACTCTTTCTCTCTCTCTCTTCCTCCCCCCGTTTCTCTCCCCCCTTTCCTTCCTCCTCCTTTTCCTCTGCACGGTTCCCCCCAGTTTTTTACGCTGAGCCATTGGGGGAGGGCAGAGGGAGAGAGAGAGTTGGATTGAGGGGCACAAAGAGATGGAGGTGTCCCATTTTGAGAAGCCTCCCTTCGCAAAAGATTGCTGAGAGGAGGAAAGGGAGGATTCCCCACCCCACTCAGCGCTGTTTTCGATGGGAGGCTGTTCACCCTCTCAGAGCTGTTTCTCTTCGCAAAAGATCGCTGAGAGGAGGAAAGGGAGGATTCCCCACCCCACTCAGCGCTGTTTTCGATGGATAGGCGTGTGGCTTGGTTTAGCAATGGAGCAGCTTCTGGACGGCCGGGGGGGCAGCGAGCGAGTGAGTGACGGGCGGGGCAGGAACATACTTCCAGGTTCATTGGCCAACCGGCTTGCCCGAACCGGTGCGGACCGGCAGAAACCCACCATTGAATAGTACCATAAATTTGAATAAAGGAAGCCGATTTGCACATATAAATGACTTTATTCATTGAAATGATGAAAAAAATATTGGAGCAAAACTATTTTTGTGAATTCTCTAACTTATACCAAAGAAAATCAATGGAATTAGATCCAAGCATTACATAGTGTGAGTTTCCTTAATGTTTGAACTCATGTAATATTTAAGAATTGATAATAGATTTAATGAATCTAAGATGTTGTCATTTTCTTTTTTTCCCTCTTTCGAAGTCCTGCTTTATATCGGAATGTTATTTCTTTTGAAGCTATGCTATCTTAGCTGTCTTGCCAACTGCAGTTGATCTCTGGTTGGTTGCTAGTACTGAAATCTCTTTTCGATGATCACTGGTGTAGGGATGGTATACAAATTAGCATCAGGACTTTTAGTTATTATGGATTTTTGAGTCTGGATTTTTGCATTCTAAAACCAATTCAGACAATTGTGATAGTTTGTATGCAACGTATATGCATATATATATATGTTTCACAGAAAATTGCCCACAATAAATAAGTGAATGAATGAATGTATGAATAAATAAATAAATAATCAATCAATCAATAAAACATCATTTTGCACAAATGTGCACAGTAGAAAAAAACATTACTAAAATATTTTCACTAGGAAAAGCAAGTACAACTTTACTATGCAAAAAACAGTGCAGATTTTGGTCAACTTGGACAGTTGGAGACTAAACTTGTAATTTTTAAAGTTAGAACTCTGATGAAAAAGAGATGAGATAGAATTTCTTGCCATATGGAAGTTCAAATCTGTAATATGCATATTATAGGCTGTTCCATGCAAGTAAGATGGATGACCATATCAATATAATAAACAAACAAACAGACAAACAAACACCACAAAATTAGGAACACAAATTGAAATAGGGAAGAAAATGGTAAGTGAGCACCTGTCTACCCTAGACGAGTTCAAATCACCAGGACCGGATGGATTATACCCCAGAGTTCTGAAGGAACTAGCAGACGAGATCTCAGAACCACTGAATTATATCTTTCAGAGATCCTGGAACACCGGGGAACTACCAGAGGACTGGAAAAGAGCTGATGTGGTTCCCATCTTCAAAAAAGGGAAAAAATTAGATCCAGGAAACTACAGACCTATCAGCCTAACCTCAATACCAGGAAAGATTCTGGAAAAAATAATCAAGCAACGAATTTGCGAACACCTAGAAGCAAACAAAGTAATAGCCAAAAGCCAACATGGATTTGTCAAAAACAGATCATGCCAGACTAATCTTATTGCATTCTTTGATAATGTGACAAAATTAGTGGATCAGAGGAATGCCGTTGATATAGTTTACTTGGACTTCAGTAAGGCTTTTGATAAGGTAGACCATAACCTACTACTAGATAAAGTAGAAAAATGTGGGTTAGACAGCATCACCACCAGATGGATTCGTAACTGGCTGACCAACCGCACTCAACGTGTAGTTCTCAATGGAACTGCATCTACATGGAGGGAAATATGCAGTGGAGTACCCCAAGGCTCTGTTTTAGGCCCAGTACTCTTCAACATCTTCATCAATGATTTGGATGAGGGAATAAATGGGGAACTCATCAAATTTGCAGATGATACCAAGCTGGCAGGAATAGCCAACACTCCAGAAGATAGGCTTAAGATACAGAAGGATCTTGACAAACTTGAACATTGGGCACTATCTAATAAAATGAAATTCAATGGTGAAAAGAGTAAGGTTCTACATTTAGGCAACAAAAACGGAATGCACAGGTACAGTATAGGTGATACCTTGCTCAGTAGTAGTAACTGTGACAGGGATCTTGGAGTCCTAGTGGACAACCATTTAAATATGAGCCAGCAGTGTGCAGCAGCTGCCAAAAAAGCCAACACAGTTCTAGGCTGCATCAACAGAGGGATAGAATCAAGATCACGTGAAGTGTTAATACCACTTTATAATTCCTTGGTAAGGCCACACTTGGAATACTGCATTCAGTTCTAGTCGCCACGATGTAAAAAAGATGTGGAGACTCTAGAAAGAGTGCAGAGAAGAGCAACAAAGATGATTAGGGGACTGGAGACTAAAACATATGAAGAACGGTTGCAGGAACTGGGTATGTTTAGCTTAAGAGAAAGAAGGACTAGGGGAGACATGATAGCATTGTTCCAATATCTCAGAGGTTGCCACAAAGAAGAGGGAGTCAAACTATTCTCCAAAGCACCTGAGGGTAGAACAAGAAGCAATGGGTGGAAACTAATCAAGGAGAGAAGCAACTTAGAACTGAGGAGAAATTTCCTGACAGTGAGAACAATTAATCAGTGGAACAGCTTGCCTCCAGAAGTTGTGAATGCCCCAACACTGGAAGTCTTTAAGAAGATGTTGGATAGCTATTTGTCTGAAACGGTATAGGGTTTCCTGCCTAGGCAGGGGGTTGGACTAGAAGACCTCCAAGGTCCCTTCCAACTCTACTATTGTATTATTGTATTAAACAAACAAACAAGGAAGGAAGGAAGGAAGGTATGAACTGTTTTTAAACCCCTTCCTATTGCTTTTAGGTAATGTTTGAACTGACTTTCAAACATTGTTGAAAAATCACAACCAGGAGGCTGTGTGTTTGATCCTAGGTAGCTCTGGGCACAATGAGTGTATATCTGCTGCAAACTCTGAATTGACGATAGGAAGGGCATCCAGCCAGTAAACACCAGGTCCATTCAGTTACGCTGACTCCATCCCGATGCAAGGGGTTACAGGGTCATTAAAAGACAAAAAAAAAAATACTATTGAGAAATATCACAATTAATTATATGGAAAAAGCTATTTATACTTCATATTTCAGTTATAAATTCTTTTTCTCCTCATTCCCTTTTTAATCAATATTTATTAATTGTTTTGAGTCAAAATCTAATCAAAAGAAAAAAAAATGAACTTAAAACATGAGTTCTTCAGCAAAAGGATGTTTTTGCCTTCATTTTCTTCTGAATCTAATGCAAACCATGTTTTTCAGCATTAGTAACAATGCTTTTAATTACACATTTATAGCATACAAGCTGACATTGCAGTTCTGAGTGGTATTTCACTCAGAAATAGGAAATATAAATATGTAAATAAATGTCAGAAATGTGGAGCTTATGTAGTTAAATACAACGGTTGTTTCCCCGCTCCCGCCCCTTTTGGTTCAGGTTGCATGCAAAAACTACTACTTGTCCAAAAATGAAATGTTTTTCCCAAGATAATCTAATACAAGTTATCTTCATTCATGACTTCCATAAAATTAGTTATGGAACCTATTAATCCCTATGTGTTATTTTGTTGCTGAATTGGCATCTATAAAATTTCTAATGGAACATTTATTACTATAAGTCTTCATCTTTTAAAAGTGTTCTCACATTTGCACTGCTGGGTCACAGAGACATTATTCACAATCTAGTTTCTTCCATATAAGCCCAGAGGCATGATATTGCATGGCAACATGAGTTTTGATGTGAAGCAGTTCCAGGCCAATATTAATAAAAAAAATCTAGTGTTCTTGGTAAACACACTTAGCTCGGAGCGGCAATTCTTTAACCTTGTTTCCAGAAATTTTTCTTTTAGTAGGGTGAAGAGCTCCAAACCATATATGTTATAATGATGTGTTCATAGTTCCTCTTTCTACTGAAGTAGCATAAGAGGTAGTTGCATTATTTTTGTTTCTAGGTTTCAGAATTTTCAGCCTGAAATTTTTGAGTTAATGTGTGTTCCCCATTACAAATGATGACCTGGAGACAGGTTCAGTAGGATCTATTACAAAATAATTTTGGGAAAGAAGAGAAAATATAAAAGAAAAATTTCCAAGTGCAATTGTATTTTTTTTTTTACCAAGCTATTAAAAATGTTGCCTTCTTTTGTCATCTGCTGAATTGGATGATTGCATGGACTGATTGAAAAAAAAGAGTGTAAGTGATTTACTAGCAAGCTGATCATTAGCAAAATATGAAAATCTGGAATAATAACACTAATATGAAGTAGAAAGCAGGAAAAAGTCAAACATTGAAGAGTGACATAAATATTATTATATGTTTTATAAAAAGCGGTTTCTACTTGTTATGGATATCTAATTTTGATTCTTAGTTTTAAATTGTTTTAGGCAATGGTGGACAACCTGTTGCACTGAAACTTCCTTTTTTTTTTTGCAGCTTCTAGAGTACTTCTGAGAAGCATTGCTGAAAATTAAGCCCCAAAAATAATTTAGACTTGAAAAAACTCAAAATTCATCATCCAAGTTCATCAAAATAAAACAAAAACTCTAGCTGTTAGTAATTAGCATTAGCACCTTCAAATCACTCAATTATGTGAAAAATGTTTGTGTCTGTATCTCTGTGTATGTCCTTCTTCTAACTACACAATGCATTTTATAATAACAAACTTTTATGACTTCCTGAAAAAGGGTTATTTTTATACAGTACGTCATACAAAATAAACGAAGTGCATATATTTTGTATTCCCATGTACTATCTTGATCTTTTGTGTCTTCTGAAAAACTGCTCAAATGAACTGGGAAGATTAGGAGAAGCGTTCAAATATTCATAGAGATTGGAAAGAACGGATATAATTAATATACCTAATGGCAACAAATCAAATCCATTTACTTGTATTTTTTTTCCTTGCGGGTACTGAATTAGGAAGGATCTTTCCTTCTTTCCTTTAATAGTGAGCAGAGATATATTTATCAGGCATGCATATTGCCAACTGAGAATAGATCAGCCACATCTGATCTGTCAATTTGTCTTAGGTTATAAGAAGGCAGCTATGCTACTTTCATTTTTTGAAAGGGGAAAAATGAAAAGATTACTTGCGACAACTAATAGTGATTGAAGTCTTGAATTGTGACTGTGAGCATGGAACTCATTGGGTGATTTTGGCCGTTCATTATTTTTCAGCCTTGCTTCAGAAATATATTGTTGTGGGGAAAACCTGAAAGGGGAGCTGCTGAAAGAAAGGCAGAAGACTATGAATTTAATCACTGAAGAAATACAGTAATATTAGGGCAGATGGTAATAAGAGTGTAGAGATTGTTGCAGCATTCAATAGTATAATTGCCTGCCTTTCTCCGGGTTAGAAGTTGCTTCCAATCACATTATTTCTCACCAAAAAAAATGGTATAAAAATCTCTTTACAGCTCAGTCTTGTACGTATTTTCTCAGGAAAAAAAATCCCTTTTAACAAGTAATTTCTTGTTTTGTTTGGGCAAAGATTTCACACAATGTCTATGCAGCTTTTAATTTTAAACTTTTGTACTCAGCCAAGGCAGAAGGTTTTCATATGTTGGATTAGATCCAGCAGATGATTCTATTTGACTATTTTATTCCACATGTTCAACATTTTGCAGAGAAGGAAAATAGGACTGTGTCTGTCAGCCACCCACTTGTGCCAAATCCATTGCTGGCACTAGTTGCGCAGTCTCTATTCACTGGAGAAAAGTCTGACAAGGAGCCTGCTGATTGTATATAAGTTATCTTCATCATTTTGAATCTGGATTATGCAAGATTGGAGGAATATCAGCAATTACTACAGTCTTGCCACTTCATGTGCCTCTCCTTATATGTGCATAAATAATGTGAGGTGCTAAGTTGGAAGATGCCAGGACGAAATCCGAATTTTTGTTCTTTTACATGTGGTGTTAATGTTGTTGAGTAGAATGCTTGAATAGTCCTGAAGTTAATAATGTTTAGTATCCATTGAATGAAAAGGTGAAAATTTAGTAGTGAGTAAATGTAGGTAGAAGGGACGTAGTGGCTCAGTGGCTAAGACACTGAGCTTGTTGATCAGAAGGTCGGCAGTTCAGCGGTTTGAATCCCTAGCACCGTGTAACGTAGTGAGCTCCCTTTACTTGTCCCAGCTTCTGCCAACCTAGCAGTTTGAAAGCATGTAAAAAATGTAAGTAGAAAAAATAGGAAACACTTTGGTGGGAAGGTAACAGTGTTCCGTGCACCTTCATCATTTAGTCATGGAGACATCTTCAGACAGCGCTGGCTCTTCGGCTTTGAAACAGAGATGAGCACCGCCCCTAGAGTCGGGAACGACTAGCACATATGTGCGAGGGGAACCTTTACCTTTAATGTAGGAAGATTTTTTTAAAAACACAGCAAAACCACTACAGTGTGTACAAAATCAGTTAATTCTAAATTTCATGCCTGGTATTCTATTTTGAAAAATAGGTCACATTATCAGAATAAACAAGGCACAACTCTGATTATTGGGTTATGCTTCATGTATCTCTCCACTAGCAAAGATATTACATGTTGTTGTTTTTTGGCCCAAAATTTGTCTTGTAAAGTCGTGTAATACCTGCAACATTTTAACCTGTTCAAGCTTTCCTTGTTAGGAAATCTGTTCTGCTCCATTTTATAACATCACAATGTATCTGACAAATGGAATGCAGGGGAGACAAGAAGGAAAAGAATAACTATGATAAGACCAACAGTTCATAGAAAGGGTAGGAGTTAACATCTCCTAATCCACATATTTCATTTATGAGTTTTTCTGGCATGCAGTCATTGCAGCTACAAGAAACTGGCCGTATTTATTAGAACCACAATGCTGTTTTTGAAACCTGTAATATTATTACAAAATTGATTTCCAGAGCAGTATGAATTGTAAAGTGAAATGCTGAAATATCTTAAAGCAGAAATACAAGAATAGTTCACATGTAATATAAAGCAGGTTATTCAAGATGGAAAAGAGGATTTAATTTAAGCTACTGTGAGTTCCTGTTTAGCCCACTTGATGTACTGTTTGTCGTCTCCAAAATCTGCCTTTGCAGGTAGGGAAAAACAAAATTATGAGCTCTGTGGAACATTTTTGAGCCCCAATTTCAGATAGTTCCAACATAAAATGCAAAGGATGAGCAAAATTAACTCAGATGGAACTGGGAATAGGTGAAAACATGTGACACTTTAAACCACACTGACAAACTGAAAACAAACAATCCCCCATTCATTTAGATAATATTTGCAAAACATCTGCAAAATATTAAGCGTGATGTTAGTTGAACCATTTGAGTTAAACACAGGTTCCATTTGCGTATGTTTTGTTACCAAGATAACCACATAGATGGTCCATGTAATAATTGGAAGTTAGACTTGAAGTTTGTAGATCCTCCAGTATTCGAAACATCTGTAGATCTAACTGAGCAAACTTACTGATTAGTTTGCTAAATAAATGAATATATATATATATTTATTGCATCGTGCATGTGTGTGCAGTCTGCCCATGAGCGAAGTGGCAGTAGTACCTGCTGGAACCTATCCCTGTATTGTGTGTATGTGTGTGTGTATACACACATATGTGTATACACACACACACACACACAGAAAAAAAATCAAATCTCCTACTAAAGTGGCACTAAGATTCCTAGAATTTCCATGAACTAAACTATTTCTGTCATAAAGTTGATTTAAAAAATGGGTTTTCCTGCATTGAAGACTCACTTTGATAAAAAAAAATACTTGCTAGCTCTGCTAATTATGAACACTGTTAATTTTAAATGTCTTTGCTCTTTTTATTTTTTGAATAAATCACTTACTGCTACCGTTGAGCATGTTATTCTTCTGGACCATCTGGCAGGATTGGGGAGAGAGCATTGTTTTAAAATGGATACAGTTCTTTCTGGCAGGATCAGCATGGAACATAGTCCTGGACAACTACCAGGTCAATTAGAGCTTCAGAATGTGGAGTGCCATCACCAAGCAATTAACACCCAGCTCTGTTCCTTACCTAATGTTGGAAAGGTCGAAGCATTCTCTCTCCGAGTAAGAGCAGGAACTTAATCTGAGAAAGAAAATGAGTAAAGCAGGCTTTTAAACTAACACAGAAAATAGAATTATACATTATAAGAATAGCTATCCAACTACCTATATTCTGTAAGAGAGTAGTAAAAAGATCATGTCCTCTGTCCTTGTGTACCTAGGTAAAAGGTACATTGTCCTTGTGCACACATGTGCACTACACATGTACACTACACATGTCCTCTGTCCTTGTGTACCTAGGAAGAAAAGCAGGACAGGACCTTATGTTAGCATTAGCAATCTCATAGACAAACAGCAGGCAGAGAGATACAAGTGGGGAAAAGTATAAATCCTTAACTTTTTATCTATACCTTATCTCCTCCTTGTGATCAATAGGTGCTGAAATTATATGGCTTCTAAATTTCGATAAACAGACAAATCAGAGGTGGGTTGCAAATCCCGGCGCTACCAGTTCGCTCGATCTGAGCAGAACTGGAAGCAACCCACCTCTGAAACAAATAGTATGAATATCAGTGACGTGCAGTGAGCTTTATGGCTGGTGAGGCTGGTGACGTCATCAGCGTGAGCCACGGTCCCCTTCATGTTGACTCAGGAAGGAGGGGAATGGGACCACGTCAGCCTCCCTCCTGCGCACGTCCCATTCCCCGCCTTCCTAAGTCAACATGAAGGGGACCGCGGAGAGCGCTCCGTGGGACAGTGGCTAATGCTCCGCGATCTCCTTCATGTTAACTCAGGAGTAAGGAAGGAGGGGAATTCCCCTCCTTCCTGACTCCTGAGTCAACATGAAGGGGACTGCGGAGTGCGCTCCGTGGGACCGCGGCTCATGCTGCACGATCCCTCCTCCGCAATCCCTCCAGCCTCCCTCCTGCGCACGTCCCATTCCCCACCTTCCTAAGTCAACATGAAGGGGACCACGGAGCGCGCTCCGCGGGACAGCGGCTAACACTCCACGATCCCCTTCATGTTAACTCAGGAGTCAGGAAGGAGGGGAATTCCCCTCCTTCCTGACTCCTGAGTCAACATGAAGGGGACCACGGAGTGCGCTCCACAGGACCACGGCTCACGCTGCGCGATCCCTCCTCTGCGATCCCTTCAGCCTCCCTCCTGCGCACGTCCCATTCCCCGCCTTCCTAAGTCAACATGAAGGGGACCACGGACCGCGATCCGTGGGACCGCGGCTCATGCTCCGTGGGACCGCGGCTCACGCTCCGTGGGACCACGGCTCACGCTCTGTGGGACCACGGCTCACGCTCCGTGGGACTGTGGCTCACGCTCTGCGATCCCCTTCATGTTGACTTAGGAAGGCGGGGAATGGGACGTGCGCAGGAGGGAGGCTGAGGCTAGAGGAGCCTTCTGCACACATGGTCCCATTCCCCTCCTTCCTGACTCCTGAGTCAACATGAAGGGGACAACGGAGCGCGCTTTGCGGTCCCCTTCATGTTGACTTAGGAAGGTGGGGAATGGGATGTGTGCAGGACGGAGGCTGAGGCTACAGGAGCCTCCTGCACACGTGGTCCCATTCCCCTCCTTCCTGACTCCTGAGTCAACATGAAGGGGACCACGGAGCGCTCCCATTCCCGACCACGTGTGCAGAAGGCTCCTCAGCGCCTTTTCCCTTTTAAAAATTTTTTTCATGATGAGAGCGGTGCGGCTCTGCCTCCCCTGTCTCCCCTGACCGCACGTCCCTGAATTATATCTAGAGTAGCAACTGTTAAAGGAGCTTGTGTTGCTGACATCCTTAGATGATGAAGGCTGCACCAAATTGGCCTGAATAGCCCAAGTGCTGAGTCTAAAACATTTGCAAATGTTTACAGAGCATTAGCAAATGTATATGGAAGCCTGGAATGCTGACAGAAATCTCATCAAAACCCAACTGGTAGCACCTGTTGGAAGAAAGCCTAGGATGCTGGAGAAATCTGAGGGAGCTAGAGTAAATAGAGGGGTTAGAATATCCAAAATATCTATCGGTCAATCTATCAATCCACATGCATTCATGTATGTATGTATGTATGTATGTATGTATGTATGTATGTATGTATACAAAAGGAATGATATAATAATTTTTAGGATCAATAGCAAAAGTTTGAACAAAAATAAAGCCAGCTGGAGCAAAGTTATAGGAATCAGCATGCAGTAACACTAGAAAGTAGAAATTAGAAAATAATTAAATAGGAAACAAAACAGTAAAGTTCAATAAATATATTAGAATTGGCTATGTAGGATATTAGACTAGATGTTGTAACAGAGAGAAAGAAGAAGCCAGGTTTGATTTACTATAGATAATTATTTGGGATAACCATGAGGGAAATCTCCTTTTCAATCAGTGAAAACATTTTCTACAGGTACATGAAAGCCCTTGTACTATCAATACCTAACAACACTTATTGCCTTGATTCCTTCTCACCATCTTTGTACTAAACTTACAACATCCTCCTTGTATTTGATTTATGGATTTAAACTTTTTCACAAATAATTTAGATATGATTTATATGATAACCAAGTTGAACGATACCAATTATTTGGGCAAGCTAAAACAAAAATAATAGCAAAAATTTAAGAATGCTTTCGCCAAATGGAAAAATGAGTGTTAACATACTCACTATGGATCAATATCCAGGTAAAATAATTATGTCCACCAATGACGTGCAGTGAGCTTTACAGCTGGTGAGACTAGTGACGTCATCAGCGTGAGCCGCGGTCCCCTTCATGTTGACTCAGGAAGGAGGGGAATGGGACCACGTCAGCCTCCCTACTGCGCACGTCCCATTCCCCGCCTTCGTAAGTCAACATGAAGGGGACCGCGGAGCGCGCTCCGTGGGACAGCGGCTAATGCTCCGCGATCCCCTTCATGTTAACTCAGGAGTCAGGAAGGAGGGGATTTCCCCTCCTTCCTGACTCCTGAGTCAACATGAAGGGGACCGCGGAGCGCACTCTGCGGGACGGCGGCTCACGCTGCGCGATCCCTCCTCCACGATCCCTCCAGCCTCCCTCCTGCGCACGTCCCATTCCCCGCCTTCCTAAGTCAACATGAAGGGGACCGCGGAGCGCGCTCCGCGGGACAGTGGCTAATGCTCCGCAATCCCCTTCATGTTAACTCAGGAGTCAGGAAGGAGGGGAATTCCCCTCCTTCCTGACTCCTGGGTCAATATGAAGGGGACCGTGGAGCGTGCTCCGCGGGACCGCGGCTCACGCTGCGCTATCCCTCCTCCGTGATCCCTCCAGCCTCCCTCCTGTGCACGTCCCATTCCCCGCCTTCCTAAGTCAACAGAAGGGGACCGCGGCTCATGGTCCGCGGGACCACGGCTCACGCTCCGCAGTCCCCTTCATGTTGACTTAGGAAGGCGGGGAATGGGACGTGCGCAGGAGGGAGGCTGAGGCTAGAGGAGCCTCCTGCACACATGGTCCCATTCCACTCCTTCCTGACTCCTGAGTCAACATGAAGGGGACCACGGAGCCCTCCCATTCCCGACCACGTGCGCAGAAGGCTCCTCAGCGCCTTTTCCCTTTTCCCTTTTTTAAAAATTTTCATGATGAGAGCGGTGTGGCTCTGCCTCCCCTGCCTCCCCTGACCGCACGTCCCTGATGTCCACTAAAAGGCAAATGGCATCTAAGGTGAAGCAATTGTCAGAAAGTATAAGAGCTACTGTAGAAGAAATGAAAATTCAATGTTAGAAATTATTAAGAAAGGAAAATATATCAAGCTGCCAACACCTCACATTCCTTCATACATATTTATGCTTGTGGGTAATTCTGCTCACCATGTCTCTGAAGAAATATTGCACAGCTGAAAGGTAACCAAAAAACACCCAGCAAAATTATCAAGAATTTGAAACAATTCCTGTACTAAGATAAATGTTACAACATTCAGAAGCTTGTAGTTTAAAAGCAAGAAATGGTTGAACACTATGCAATTATGAATAGAATAATGGGTTCCCTAAAACTAGTTCATCTGGGTGGGAAGCCCAAGATGGAAAAAAAATGAGTTACATAATACACAAACTATATAATTAGCTGTCCTGAGATGTACTGCATCTATTATTCTCATGATAGATCAGTAGACAACTGGAAATAAGAACATAAAAACATAAGAAACGTAGCCTGCTGGTACAGGCCCCAGGCCCATTTCATCAAGGCTTTTATAATACACAGTAGGAAAGTGGATGTATTTGGGAAGCTGACAAAGTTGGATCAGAGCATGATTACTCCCTTCATCTGTGATTTCCCAGCAATATTAATACATAGTTTTTGAGTCAGGAACTTTTATACAGCCATACATATTAGCATGCCCTGTAGGTGATGCTCGATGAATCTGCCCAGCCCCCCTTTAAAACTATCCAAATTGGCTGCAACAATAGTAAACAATGAATCCCACAGTTGTGAACACAGAACTTTTGTCTGATCCAGCAAAGCAAAGCAAAGCAAAGCAAAGCAGAGCAAAGCAGAGCAGAGCAGAGCAGAGCAGAGCAAAGCACCAATATTAACTGAGTATCTTTGAAAGTAACACTTAAGAAAAAATACAAAACTAATGAATAAAAATCCAAACAAGTAAAACAAATTCTATACCCCCCCGACACATGCATAATATGTCAAGCAAGGGAACTAACCTGGATATAAGAAAAAAAGAATGAGATAAAAAATAAAGATGGAAAAAGAACAGAAACCAGAATTCGCTCGATTTTTTTCTATTTCTTTTTATTATTTGTTTTATCATAGAAAATAAAATACAAAACAGTAAAGCAAACAAACAAAATGAAACAAAATGGAAAGCACTCATTCAACCCTAACAACAGCAACAAAAAGAAAAAAAAATAGTGTACAAAAAAGAGACGAAAAAGTGATTTATTAAATCATTTTCCCCCCAAGAAGGATAACCTGATCCTTTTTCTGCCCATACTGAATCATTTTATTCTACCCTTGACCTTTTTTTGATTGCTCATAGCTTGATATGACTCTGCGTTCATCTAAATGCTTTCTATTGCAATATGATTAAATCTGAATTATATAGCAATTTCTAACTGTAACAATAAACCTGTGCTTCTAAATTGTTGCTCCCAGATTAGCTGGCTCAGAATTTTAAGAGCCAGTTCAATAAAATTCAATAAACTGTCAGACACAAATTTGAGGAAAGAGGTAATACATGTGTTGTAGAGTTGCCTCTCTCCAACTGTATCTGTCTGTCCCAAGAGATCCATGCTACTGGTCCCATCTATTAAAGATTGCCATTTGGCAGGATCTAGGAAGACAGTCTTTCCTGTTATGGCAGCTGCTATTTGGAACATCATCATCCCATATATTAGCTTGGCCCTGACCTTGTTGGGCTTTTGTAAGCCATAGAAGTTGCGACTATGTCATTGGCTATGGGGAAGTCAGACTGTTTGGCAGAGCCCATGAGCTAGTTATGTTGATGGGTGTTTGTGGTTTCTAGCTACGAATTATATATTTATTGCTATGGTGCATATTATGTTAGATTTCACTGTTGCAAGCTGCCCAGAGTCAGCTGGGAGACAGGCAGTCATATAAAAACAAATAAATAAGGCCTACCATATTGCTACAGAAAAAGCAATAAGAATATAATTCATTAATGTGTATTTTGCAATTTCCTTAAATAGGTATTTCTAATAAGGAGACATCACACATATTTATTTGACTTTGAAACAAGCTTCAAAGTTTAATATTTTTGGACATCTTTGAATCAACGGTGACTGCCTGGATATTATTTATTTTATATACAGACATACACACCCACACACCATCCTTTCTTTTCCTTTCCTTTCCTTTCCTTTCCTTTCCTTTCCTCTCCTCTCCTCTCCTCTCCTCTCCTCTCCTCTCCTCTCCTCTCCTCTCCTAGCCTCTCCTCACACCACTTGTTGTTAATCACCAAGAACAACAATAAAAAAACAAGCTAACAGTAAACAGCCCAACCAAAGGACCTCCAAGACCACTCACCAGGGACGTGCGGTCAGGGGAGGCAGGGGAGGCAGAGCCTCACCTCTCTTAATGAAATAATAGTATATAATACAACAAAACCAGCATATATATATATATATATATATATATATATATATATATATATATATATATATATATATATATATATATATATATATATATATATATAATATTATAATATTATAATATTATATACATCTGTCCGGCTGCGCCCGGGAGCTGCGGAGGCAGAAATGTTGTCGGTGCTCCCGGATGACGAAGGCACGAAAGCGACTGGGGAATGACGAGAACCTTCCTGCCTCTGCTGGATTTCGCGCGCTCCTCGCGACTGCAATATGCAGTCGTGAGGAGCGCGCAAAGTCCAGCAGAGGCAGGAAGGTTCTCGTCGTTCCCCAGTTGCTTTCGAGGACTGTGGAGGGTGAGCTGGCGGAGCACGCTCAGGAAGGCGGAGAATGGGATCACGTGTGCTGGAGGCTGAGGCAGCCTGAGCCTCCAGCACACGTGGTCCCATTCCCTGCCTTCCTGATGACGTCACCAGCCTCACCAGCCATAAACCTCACCGCACGTCACTGCCACTCACCAACACTGACACTGATGAAGTTACCTTGTTTGGGTAATGAAATGTCTGCAAAACAAACAAACAAACAGTACCAAGGAACCTCTCATTTCAATCCTGAGCTACAAGTATTAACTTTATTTGTATAATTATTCGTACAGTTTTATGCCTGTATCAGTGGAATTTCCATCAGCACAAATTTAGTATTGCATTACATTCTTTATCTGGTTAAGCATTAGCTTCTTTGGCATTTGTTGGGAGGTTATATCCTTTTGTGTTAATTCTTTAAGGTTAAGTAATGAAATAAAGTATTTTAGCATATAGTTTATTGGTTATCTAATACAGTTTTGACATATCTGGAACTTTCTCCATAGCTTATGACAAGGTTATATTCTTTTGCATGACTTGTCATTATCTGTTTTAATAAACCGATTACTGAATACTGAATAATTCATTTATTAAAGTGGACATAACTCCTTCAGGCTACAAACTGTTTACTAACAGACAACTTTTATCGATCAATTCTGAGTTTTAATCAGTTTTATTTTTCATAAAATGTGACAGAATAGATATTAATAGATATTAATGGCAATTGCCTAGATATTTTTGTGCAGCATTATTATAGCTGGTACTATTAGAGATATTGAACTAAACAGAAGTGGAGTACATTCCTTCCAGAGAAGGAACAAACCCAACATTAATTAAACATAATGAATATAGTGAATTGTATCTGGACCTGCTGTTCCATGCACGGAGTAACTCCTTCTATTCATGAAAGTAACTTGGACTGAACAAAGACTCCAGCTGAAGAATGAGGGTAGACATTCTCTCTTCCCCTTGCAACATCTGTAGCACCAACTTCCATGTAGATCTGGAGAGCCTCCTAGCTTTGCAGATTTTTGAGGGATCTCACAGTTTCTGCTCCTAAGAATATTTTCACTAAAGCTTTTTATTATGTGCTCATAAACATGTTAATGGACAAGCTGCCCTTCCTTCCTTCCTTCCTTCCTTCCTTCCTTCCTTCCTTCCTTCCTTCCTTCCTTCCTTCCTTCCATCCATCTATCCATCCATCCTTCCACCCTTCCACCCTTCCATCCTTCCATCCTTCCATCCTTCCTCCCTCCCTCCCCCCTCTCCCTCTCTCCCCCCTCTCCCTCTCCCCCCGTCTCTCTCTCTCTCTCTTCTCAAAAATTTTCTCAAAATGTAGGGTCTGTTTTTTTCCATCATACAAGTGTTGACCCATTGGTTGTATCAGGCGTTGACCAACTGGCTTGTTAACTGAGCCTGATGTTGTGGGCTTAAAGAAAGCAATTGGCTCAAAGTCATCCAGCTGGCTTTCATACCTTAGGAGGGACTAGAATTCACAGTCTCCTGGTTTCTAGTCTGGTGCCCTAGTCAAACTGGCTCTAGGGGGAAAAAGACATTTATACACCATCCTTCAAAAATACTACAAAGGTGGTTTATAATACAGATTGATCATCTAAAATAATAATGATAAAATGATTTTTCTGGAATAGAAAGAGATCCCTTTGCACATGACACTTATCTGATAAATGAGATGTCTATTAATCACATTATCATGTCTATAAATATAATATATAACATTTACTGTTACTATAAAAAAATAAGAGAACTGCTTCTATAAAATTAGATGGAGAAACAACAAAAGTATTTTGTTTCTATTTGAATTCAGACTTCTCCAAGCAAGCATGTAAATATAAGTACTATAGGCCATAAAGTGTTATTCAAAGGGTCAGGGTTACTGAAGTTTGCTTTTTCTTTTGGTGTGTGGATGTCTGTGTGTGTGCGAAAGAAAGAGAGAGAGAGAGAGAGAGAGAGAGAGAGAGAGAGAGAGAGAGAGAGGAGAGAGAGAGAGAGAGGCAGGCAGAGGCAGGCAGAGAGACAGGGAGAGAGAGAAGGAGGTAGGAATGGAAATTACTACATGACTTCTGATTTCATATCACAAATAATGATTTTGTGAAAGGATTGTGTTCCTTTGTATAAGAAATAGCCACTTGAGTTGGACATGCAAACACTAAACACTGGCTTAAGTAGCGGATACTTCTGACAAGTAGTCTTTAGTAGAAGGGACTTTTGATTTTGAAATACTGTTTCAAGTGAGAATAATAACAAGAACTATAACTTCTGTAATGAACTATCAATAGCTTCAGTATGATAAAGGAGCAATTCTGAGATACTTTCTTCTCCAGAATCATTGTTTTTGAAAGTGTGTCTGATGTGCCACTTTTCAAAGTTTTGCCAAAGCAGAATATCCACCAATAGAAAAAGAAGCTAACAAATTGGGAGCAAGAAAGATTTGCTTACAACATATACTTACATATTGTTGAAAAACTGTAAAAGAGAAGCACATGGGTTGAGGTTTAATGGCTGCTGCTTAGCTGGGCTCCAGAATTATGTACTGTCATATTTTTTTTAATTACTGATTAATTCAGTGTTATGGTGTGTTCTGTTTTCAATAGTATTGAAACCACTAGGAATCTGATGCTGATTATAATAGCAGTCCATTTAATGAATAGCTCAATAACTGCCAGTTCATCTTATCAGGAGTCCTTGGCTTGTGTTAAATAAGCAGTGTTCCGTGCAAATAATACATAGGAATGAATTGGCCAGCTTTCATTCAACATTTTTTTTTAAAAAAAGATGGAAGCTAGCAGTAGAAAATGCTATTTTTTAAAATGAGGATTTAGACAACTTTAAGATTTATAATCTTTACCTACTTATTCAATGGATATAGCAGCACTTTTACTAATAAAGGACAGGTGTTTGGTAGGCTTATCCAGATACAGGTACAACTAAAAAACCATAGTTACCCAGGGTCCCTAGCCCCATTAATGAAAGTATATAAGGCTAAGGTTACCCCTATGCTCTTGTATGGAGCAGAGGTTTGGGGTCTATACTCAACCACAGTCCTAGAAAAAACACAGTCCCGGTATTTGAGCTATATTTTTGTTGTACATACAAGAACATCTGCTGCAGCAGTTAGAGCTGAATTGGGAATCCATACAATTCACGCACTACAAAATTAGAGCATATAATTACTGGTGCAAAGTCAATGAAATGGAGACTGATAGAGTCCCCAAGTTATGTCTACTAGAGCAAATAAAATTACAATCCCAAAACTCCTGGATCACCAAACAAACACATTTTGTAAGAAGCTTTGGCCTTCCTGTCTCTTGCGTAACAGGAGAACAATTCAAAAAAAGAGCTGCTCAAAAAATTAAGGATATAGAAGCACAAAATGATATAGCTATCCTTAGTAAGGTGGGTAACTTGAAATGGCTGAGCAAATACAAACATACCTTTCAAGTAGACAGCTATTTGAAATTACAACTGCCAAAACATCTTAGGGAGATATTTATGTGAGCGAGATTCAAACAGCTTGACACAACGGTCAGACATGGGAGATTCCATTCTATAACTTACAATGAGCGTCTCTGCATTTGCGGAGCGGCAGAGGTAGAAGACCTGGCTCACATCCCATTTGTTGCTTGTATAAGGGGGTGAGAGACAGGTACCTTGGTTTATATACCAAATGAATGATCCATTGGGATCCCCATATCAAAAAACTTACTTTATGTATGGCCAGAACCTGAAAATAACATTTAACAAAGCACAGTACTTAAACAAAATGGTTCGATTGAGCTCTGCATACATGGGACTGATTGGGGTAGATTGCAAATATAATTTTATATAATTTTATTCTATTTTACATATTTATGTAAAATTATATTGTATCTTATGCTATAACTATTGTATTTTACCCTACTCTTATTTTAAATTGTTTGTATAGGATTCTACTGGTGATATGTGTTTGAACCTTGTGCTTTGATATGGCCTGTAGCTAATCAATAAAGCTATAATAATAAAGGTACAACATTCTTAAGAATAAGCTTCCAGTCTCATTTCTAGCTAGCTTTAGTTCAGCCTTGGAAATAAAATAAAAAGGCCTTTCAGTTTGTGTTTCACTCAAAGTGTTTACTAGAAGGGTATTTTTATGACTAATTTTTCATGTTCAGTTAATAATTTTTTGGGATGGAGTATAATGAAATGCGTGGATAAATGAATAGTAAAGTACCGGTAAATAGAAATATTTTTGTTTCCCAGAGACTGTCTGGAAAGAAAGAAAAATACCTTATTATGTTAAGGAAGCCAATTATGGTTACAACTTTCAAGCCTCACTTGCATTTTATAAGTTAAATAATTTAATATCTAGAAAGCTGTGTGGGTTCTGAATAGAAGCCACATAACATAACTAAATTCCTGCTGCAAAATGTATGCATTTACATGTGCATGTATATATGAATGAGAGGAGGGGCAAGAAATAAGAAACAGATTATCCAGACTCATCCTACCACCGACCTCCGTTCCTTCCGTCAAAAATTAAAGACTCACCTATTTCAATCAGCTGGCCTGGCACTCTCTTAGTTTTACCTCCTGGGGATATATTTTAATTGGGTTTGGGTATTTTAATTGGGGATGTTTTTAGGGTTTTTATGGTATATTTATTTCTTGTACAGTCTTATCTCCTCCACCCAAATGTATTTTACTGTTTTTTATTATTGTATTTTTATCTGCATTTGACTGTACACCGCCCCGAGTCCCTTTTTGGGAGAGGGGGCGGTTTAGAAATCCAAGAAATAAATAAATAATAAATAAATAAGATTGCCAGGAAATAAGGCCCAATGGCTGTGCAGTCCTGCCAAACGTAAGATGCTGTAGTAAATGTTAATAGTCAAAGCTACAGCGTTTACTATTATAGTTACAAATTTAAGTTTATATTAGGTTTTTAACATCTTAACTAATTCCTGTATTAATGAATTTCAGGATGAATCAAATGAGGAACAATAGGAACAGCTAAATGAAACTTCCTCACGAACACTTGAAAATTCAAACTTTCTACCTAGCTTGTAATAATAGAACTACTATAGTAAAAGCAATGATTATTCAGATGACATAAGGAACAAAAAGGTTAGTGAAAAAGCAAATGGCCAAAGATGGAAAAACCTAAACTTTTTACAAAATGAAAATTTGGGTAACAATACACCATTAGATAATGGCAAGAAATTCCAGTTAATATCCTAAATACACAATTAACTACAACTGCGAATTAATACATTGAAACATTTCTCTCTCTCTCTGATTTGGGATATATCAGACCTACCAGTTATGAACTGCAAAAAGCTGAAAAAATATGGCAATAGAGAGGTACAGATTTTTGCATTCCAGATTTAGCAGCTCTGAAATGTATGGGAGTTTAAAAAAAATACCTTTATGAAATAATAATAAAATGTTTTATTATCTAAAAACTTTGCCAACATACCAAAGGTTATTTTTCTCTCTCAAAAGGCTACTGGACTTCCTTGGTGGTTTTTTTTCTTTTAAAATGTTTCACTTCTCATCCAAGAAGCTTAATAACTTATGGAAATTCTCAATAATTCAGCTCATGGTTATCTCAAAGGTGCTTTTCTAAAAGGCAACTGGATATTCTTGGTTTTTTTTTTCTTTCTTGAAAATGTTTCACTTCTCATCCAAGAAGTATTTATTTTTGTTTATCAACAAGAGCAAAATACAAGACAGAAAAACAAACATTAACAAATAAAATAAAAACAAATAAAAAGAGAAAAAATCTTTGTGTATAAAGGAAAAGGGAAACCACAAATGTCGTGTATATTTAACATTAAACATAAAGAATCCATCCCGACTGGATGACGAAAAATAAATAAGTAAAAAACTGATAGGTTTTCCTTCCTTTACATAACAGGTCTACAAATAATCATGAACTTTCTCATCCTTATTCAACAAAAATACAATATTAAATAAACAGATATTTCAGATGAGAGAAGAAAATGAAGAATCTTCTTGGATGAGAAGCAAAACATTTTCAAGGAAGAAAAGAAACCCTAGAAAGTCCTGTTGCTTTTTGGAAAAGCAAGAATATCCAAGAAGTTTCTTCAGTTCTAAATAACTGGAGGGGAATTCCCCACCAGTTAGTTATAACTGAAGAAGTTTCTTGGATAAGAAACAAAATGTTTTCAAAGAAAAAAAAAAGACCAGTTTCCTTTTGACCTGGATGATTGACAATCTCCATAGAAATTTGCCAACATATCAAGTTTAAAAAGAGAAGGTTGATATTTAGCTGGAAAGTCATTACTTTATTGTTTATCACCAGTTTCTCTTTTAAGATAAAAGTGCTAGCAGGAGGCAGAGTTTGGTTGAAATTCAGGGTCCATTTAAAATGATAAATGTGAATTTATAAAAACAATGAAGAATATAGGGCCTAGATTACAAAGTTCTGTGTTTGGCCTTCAAAAATTATTGGTTGAAATTGACACAGTGCTATTAACAAAGATTTGCTGAGTAATACAACAGTTTAACCAGCTATGGATTTATGTAGCAGAAGAAACTACAATATATTTCATTATCAGGTTTAAATAAAATATACTATGCCTCTCATGTTGATGTGTTGACCTACTGGAGCAAAGCTTTTAATATATATATTTGTGTTGTATTTGTGCTGATAAATTGGGCATACCAGGGGTTGTAACACACATACATACATACATACATATATAATGTTGTATTTGTGCTGATAAATAAATAAAGGGAGACTAGTATAGATCTATTTCAAGCTATTTAGCTCTCATCAGCTAGCCATACCCTTACTGGGATTTGAACCTGGGCTGTATTACATATTAAGCAGGAGTCTTAGCCACTAAGCCACAGGCTCTCCTCCTTATCAGCTGAGCCAGGGAAATAGGTATGTATTTGTGTTACAACCCCTGGTATGCCCAAATATGTAATGTAACACACGCACACACACACACACACACACACATATGATGTATTTGTGCTGATATGTGTGTGTGTGTGTGTGTGTGTGTGTATGTATGTATGTACGTACTATTTGTAAGTATTTGTCCATATTCTCCACTGTCTATTTGTCACCACCAGATGGATTCATAACTTGCTCACCAATTGTACTAAAACATAGTTCTGAATGGAATTACAGCTATTCATCAGCCGACCTCCTCCTTGTGTATGTCTCGGTATATGTCTCTGTTATATGTTTGTTTTGTCCACATATTTATTTCATATGTTTCATTGTACGCCGCCCCGAGTCCTTCGGGAGAGGGTGCGGCTAAGAAATAAATATTTATTTATTATTTATTTACAGCTACATCAGTGGTGGGTTTCAAATTTTTTTAGAACCTCTTCTGTAGGTGTGGCCATGTGACCGGGTGGGAGTGCTTGTCAGCCATGTGACTGGGTGGGTGTGGCCAACTTGTAAAATGTGGTGAAACTCACTTAACTTGGTCTTGCTTGGCAACCAAAATGTTGGCTCAGAAACTCTGGCATTTGAAGCATGCAAGTCTTAAAGCTGTCAAGTTACAAGACCCTTGCACCCCTAACCCTTTAGAAAAAAAGCCCCCCAGGGGTGTTCAAACTTGACAGCTTTAATACTTGTGGACTTCAACTCCCAGAACTCCTCCTCCAGTCATGTTGGCTCAGGAACTCTGGCATTGAAGCATGCAAGTCTTAAAGCTGTCAAGTCACAATACCCTTGCACCCCTAACCCTTTAGAAAAAAACCCCAGAGATGTTTCAACTTGACAGCTTTAAGACCTTAAGGTTTAGATAGGACTCTTAGAGGTGGGTGGGGCGATTGGTGAGCCAGCCAATCAGTGAGCGGCGGGCGGTGCAAGCATGGTGCGGACGGGTGGGGGAGGGAGATGGAATCGGTTCTAAACGGCACGGTAGATTTGTGGAAACTCTTCTGAAGAAGAGGTTAGAACTGGCAGGAACCCACCCCTGATCTACATGGACAGAAGCATGCAGTGAGCTATCCCACATTATCATGAAGTAGGCTATAATCTGCTTTATCAAATGCTAGAGTAAATAAATGCTTCACTTACTAATATCTAAGTAAACTATGTCCATAATATTTCCCTGATCCACCAATTTAGTCCCTTTGTCAAAGAATGCAATAAGGTTTGTTTGGCATGATCTATTTTGGACAAACTCATAGTATAGGCTTCTAGTATAGCTTTGCTTGCTTCTAGGTGTTTGCCGATCTGTTGCCTTTCCAGGATTTTTCCAGGTATTGATGTCAGGTTATTGGTCTGTAGCTTCCTAAATCCATTTCCCCCTTTTTAAAGACTGGAATCACATCAGTTCTTTTCCAGTCCTCTGGTAATTCCTTAGTGCTCCAGAATTTTTGTAAAATATTGTTCAATGGTTCCAAGATCGCTTCTACTAGCTTCTTCAGAACTTTGCAATGTAATCCCTCTGCTCCTGGTGATTTGAACTTGTCTAAAGTGGATTGAAGTTCTTTTACCATTTTCTTCCTAGTTTAATTTGAATTCCTATTCTGTTTTTTCTGGTACTGCTTTTGATAGGTTGCACTGTTTTTTCCCCCTTTTGTGCCAAGACAGAGGGAAAGAAACTATTAAGCAGTTCCACTTTCTCCCTGCTACCCATCATCTCCTTGCCATCTTCTGTTCTATTGTTTCTTTGACTTTTCCTTGATTGCTTTATACCTTTAAAGAATCATCTCCTCCTCCTCCTCCTCCTCCTCCTCCTCCTCCTCCTCCTCCTCCTCCTCCTCCTCCTCCTCCTCCTCCTCCTCCTCCTCCTCCCCCTCACCTTAGCATGCCTGAATTGGTCTTTGCAGATTCAGGAATTCAATCTGCTATAGTCCATTTTTTATACTTGTCATTTTTGGTTTCTCAATTTATCAGAGAGCTCTTTATGGAACCAGGCTGGTTTTGTCTTGGGTCACTTATTTTTCTTTCCCAGTGGTATTGTGTTAGACTGGACTTTTATAATCTCATTTTTCAGACTTTTCCAAGCTTATTGAATTGTTTTCATCTTTAAGATTTCCATCTATGGAATCCTTCTTAAGCTCTGTTTGTGGAAATCAACTCTTTTAAAGTCTAAGACACTCACTCATTCTATTACTTCTACCTGTATTATGTTGACTTCCAATATAACATGGTCAATTTCCTCCAACGTTCCTGCAACTGCAACTCCCTCTATCATTTCATCCTTTAGTAAGTCCAGTATAGCTAACCCTCTGCTTCCCTTCTCTACCATTTGAATGACAAAGTTGTCTGCTAGGTTTATCAAGAACCTGTTTGATCTTCCACTTGGTGCAGAATTTGTCTCCCAGTTGATGTCCAGGAAGTTAAAGTCCCCACTACTATTATAGTGTGCTTCCTGGTCCTCTTAGCTAACTGATTAGCAAAATGTTAATCTATTTACTCTGTTTGCTTGGGTTGTTTGTAATATATATCTATGGTAATGTCATTCCTTTTTCCTTTTATATTCATTCAAGGAGAATTAAAATGCAATTCAAAATTCAGAATGCATTCAAGAAGGAGGAAAAGAAAAAAAAACAAAGAATGTAATATTCTGAATATGAATATGTGTATGTGAATTGGTGTTCACATATTAAATCTATTTAAAGACATTGTTGAAAAGTTCATAATTTGAAAGAGACAAATTGTGAGCATTTGCTGAGTGATCAATTTTAATTCACAATGCATAATTGTGAGTAATCTTCAAAGCTAGAGCTAGGATTGCATTAAAACAGACACAATTGCATATATTATATTCTGTGTATTGTATATCTTGGAAATTTAACCCATTTAAGTATGACTTCCTTTTTGTCAGCACTTATTTGTGAACACTGACTCAAATTCTAATGGCTTTAATTTGCATGTTTACAAGTGCAAAAGCTTTTGGAAACGCTGTAGTTCATAATTTATTGCAAGTGGACTGTCATTGAATCCAGCAAGGTTGAATTAAACCAACTGTAGTCTGACAGCTATATTTACAATCAGCTTGGTAAAAATGAAAGCAGGGTTTATCTCAGCAGAAACTGTCTCAGCTCAAGGAACTTTCTTACTCTTTCTAAAATCTCCTTATAACTATTTTCTCAGTGCAATTGGGATTGCTGAGAATCTTTTGAGATAATTACCTATAAGATACCTCTTCATTAGTATCACACTGAATGTGAAAATCTCTTATTAATCAAAGACACAGGTATAATGCAAACTAGACTTGTTTGGCCCGGTTATTGATATATTGTTTTAAATCAAGGTCAGTTTCCTGTGATATTTGATGTTTGGATTTTCAGATTGTGTTCTGTGTGAAGAGAATTGTTAGTTTATCAGAGAGAGAAACATTCCTATTAAGAGCCTTTATGACAGTTATACTATAAGTTTAGTTGCATTGGGACAATCTTTACTGTGCCATAGACACAATCCCAGCATAGAGGATATGTTAAAGAACAAGGGTTAATATACTTTCCTAGCTATCTTCCTTTCCTTCAAAACAAGCAATTGGGAAATGGGAAAAGATCTATCAATCAGTCTCCTTAATACGTAATGAGCATATCCTGGGATTCTGTTTGGCATAGGTGTTGGTGCAGGTATATTTAAAGTTAGCCAAACTATATGTTCATAACAAATGACTTGCTGAGGATTAGTGCTGTTGTGAAATAGCACTAAAACCCCAGCCCCCCCCCTCAAATCACAATGCTCAGTTGTTGGGTTGATACTTTTGAATGCACCAGATAAAACATCTATAATAAATTGGAATTGAGCCCTGGCTACTTTTGAATTCAAATTCCAGTCCTCTTCCCAGCCCAAACAGCTTACAGATAAAGTGTTAGGTGAATCTCTCATAGTGCATTTAACAATCTCTTTTCCCAACTTCAACTGCAACAGTCCTTCATTTCACCTTACCTACTGTTTCTGGCAGGCAATTGCTGATCAAGATCGTTAAGATGGAGACCATCTCAAAAACCTGATGTGTATGGAGGACATGTTGGTTTTAAAGAGCTGAATTCCCCAATTGATGAAAGCAGAATAGGAGAAGGTCTGTCTACTCTCATCTGAAGTACCCAATACTTATCAGATTGATGATCCCAACCCTTAGAGATAGGTTGACTTTCCTTTGCTGTGTGGTTTTCTTTTCTTTCTTTTTTTTTGGCTTGGTGAGCTTTGGTAGCTTAGTAGCTCTCTCCACTTGGCTGTGTTCCTTAACTATTAGCTTCCTCTGCTCGTAGGAGGGATAATCTAGGGCTAGGATTTCAAAATGATTTCTCATACTCAGAGTAAAAGAGCTTCCAGGCAGTAGATAACTGTGCATTTTTAGCTGCTTTGTCATGGCTTCTGGTGAGCTTGGGGAGCTTGAAGCATCGGGCTGTCATGAGTTATCTCTTCCCCTTCAAAGAGGAAGCTTTTCCATGCGACATGCTTCTCCTCTTCAGATATTTTAGCCACAAGAGGGTTGAGTGTGCAAATTCTTGCTAACACTCAAATTATAATAGACTACTTGAAAGGGATGAGTCCAGAACTACATCCCCACTTAACGTAGGGATCCACTAAAAGGTTGTGAAACCTATTATGGCAAAGCTGCCACTGTATCTTGGCTCTTAAAGGGAAAAATGCTGTTTTAACATTGACCTTAATTCTTAGTTATGGTTTGAGGCCTAAACAACCACCTCACAGTCAGCCATGACAACACAAATGTGCCATACATGAGCCACGTTGGCGCCGTACTGCAGGCTACTTCTACTGACTGCTGGCTGCCTGCAATTTGGCAGTTTGAATCTCACCAGGCTCAAGGTTGACTTAGCCTTCCATCCTTCTGAGGTCGGTAAAATGAGGACCCAGATTGTTTGGGGGCAATATGTTGACTCTGTAAACCTCTTAGAGAGGGCTGTAAAGCACTGTAAAGCGGTATGTAAGTCTAAGTGCTATTGCTAAGTTCCATTGCTACATGCAGTTACATTATAACACAACTCTTCCCCACCTCCTTTTGTACTTTTGTCCTAATATTGGATGCAGATATGGAGTTGTGTGATCTCTTGCTACCTCTTGTCCTCTGTAATAGACACTTATGGGTTGGGGATGAAATGAAGACAACGATGTGGAGACATGGTAGAAAACAGGATTCTGAGATTTATTTGTGGACAGAGACCCTAAATCTCCCTGGAAAAGAACGGGGATGCTTGGTTACTCCCCCCCATTTAATGGTTAGGAAACACAAAGTCTCTTTCCTTCCCTCTTGCAGGTGAAGGGCTTGGTTCTTCGGCAGAGCCAAAGGAGGGCGGAGGCTTTCTTGGAAAGGGCTACCATCTTCCCCACGGGAAAGTTGCAGTGTGTTGTTGAGAGAGTCCGAAGTCAGAGAAAAGAGGCAGCCGATAGCACGTGTGACGGGGTGTTTTTTTTCTTCTTTTGCCCGCTGAAAGGGGCGGGAGCGTGGGCGAGCCCGTCGGTCTGAGCGAGCGGAGCTGCAGCCTCCCTCCGTCTTTATTAGTAGGGTGAGCGGGAAGCGCTAGAAGGAGTCGGCGCCGCAGCGATCTGGTCAGGGTGACGGCGATGCCCGGAGGGCGAGGCAGGATCGCGACCATTGGCGGCACCCCACAGTAAAAGAGCTCCCTGGCTTTGCCCTCCAAACTTCGCACTCCCAAACTTTCAGGGGAAAAGGAAGGTGAGCTTCGGCTTTGGAGAGGAAAGCGGACGCCTTCGTCGTGCTTGTGTGGGGGAAGACTTAGGAATAACTGTGCACTTCTTGCGGACTCTCCAGTTCAGCCCGTCGAAGGTTTCGTAAGATCATCTAGCCGTGGCTGTGACGGGACAATATCAAACGCGGCTACGGTCCTGTTAAATCAGTGCGGTGGAAAGCGCTCGCGTGGTTTTAGCCTCCGGCTGGCTCTTTGAATCCCGCCTGTAAGTGTGTATTGTTTTGTTTTTACCTTCTTCAGACTTGGATAATTGGGTGACTAAAGAGACAACTAACTGTCCTATCTGGTCAGACGCTTGAGAGTATAAGAGGATCCAGTATTAGGCTAGATAGAGTCAAATCAAATTGGCTGAATCGAGACTGTAATCCAATTCCGCTTGCTAGGAAAAGAATCCCATTGAATTTAATGGGATTTGCTTCTGTGGAGGCAAGTATACCAGTGGGAGGAATGCAGAACAATATTAATTCTCTTACAGAAGAGAATCTCATTTTCTTTCTGTCTCCATCCAAACGTTTCAAAGTCTACTTCATTTCTCAGAGTTCACCCTTAGTTACTCGTCAGTTGCCTCCTACTTTCCTTTCTGTTTTTCTTTTCCAGACCTGTTTCTTTTTTCCTATTCTTTTATTTGGATCCTTTAATCATTATTCCACCGCTTAGCTTGCTAGACTAACTGATTGCTGTTCCCTCAATAGCTCCTTGCTTTCTCATGTCACATCTTAATTGGCTGATTGATCGATTATATGCTATCAAATTGATGTTGATTCTTAGGAACAGTATAGACTTTCATTATGCAGACTAATGAATCCTGAAATCTTTCACTTTTGGGCAATGTTTACTTTTGAAGTTCGCTTTCACTTCAAAAGTACCTCCTTGATGTATTCCCAACAGTGATTTTCATTTTTACTACTCCGGCAACTTAAAATAGATTCCAGTTTTGTTAATGCAGTCCTTGTTATCCATTTTAAATTATTCTGTCACCTTCAGTGTACTTACTGCTCAGTTCATATTACCTATTTTCACAATTCAAATAAGTGTTCTCTGGGACTTAGACTAGTTACTGCACTATACCGAACTATAAGAAGCAAGTCTATTCAAGAGCATGCCATAGTCTCACATATATGGATAACTGGTCATTTTACCCCAAAGAAGCTTGGCAACTTAAATAAACTGCTTAAGCATGCTGTTAGTTTTTGCAATAGTATGAAATTTGCTAATATCTGTCATTTTAATTAGGTTTCATACAGCTTTGAATTCAAATTAAAAATTAAATTTGCATTTAAAATCTATGCAGAGTACTTTTAATTTTTTAAAGTGCTATATTCAAACAGAAGTAAAACTGGAATTACTTATGAAAATACATACTTATATATGTTGCTGTTCCTCTATTTAAGTAATATACTTTTCATCTGTTTACATTATCCTCTACTGGCTTACTATAAGTAACATGAATATTTATTTGTCAGACAACCTAGACTATAGTATATCGGTTCTCAGATTTATATCACCATGTCTGGTATAATGCCAAAATATTTAATATTTATTTCAAGTTGTATAGAATTCTTCCTCCAATGAATAGTCTTTATTTTAAAACTGCAACTGTTTTTTGAAATATTTGGCATGGCTGTATAGGTAACTAAATTTTACGAAGTTTAGTAAGATCATCTTGTTTTTATGCTGAGATTTTACTAGCATAAGGCTATATGGAAGCTATAATTTTGTTTTCTAAGAAATTAAGAAAGGAGAGAATCAAATAGTGTATAATGTATATGAGCTGATAAATGAAGGACTGATTGAGTGAACTGGCCCTGCCAATTCATGCAGAGACTTTGCTTGGCCAGTAAATGCTATTTGGGACAAAGAATGACAGTTAAAGAATTTTACTGTCATTTACAGTAAAAGCGTTTAAATGGGGGAGGGGATAAGTTTGTGTGCTATTCCCCCTGTTTATATTTAAATTCATATTTCTTCTATAAAAATGTTTTCCTTCAGATTCATATGGTAGAATGTTTTGTATACTAAATAAAATCTACTTAACATATTCCAAATTCCTACAAATGTAGAGTATGATTTTCATTTCTCCTATAATTTTTAAAAACTACAGTATATTATTCAGTATTTCCTCCATTACCTGAAATAAGCTGAGATTTTAGTTTGATCTATTGTGTTTCTGCTCTGTTTTCTCACTGTGTTTTCCTGATTCCTAGATTAGAACATGGTAAGGAGTACATGAACATTGTAGTAAATGTATATGTGGTATATAGTATAATAGAAAAATAATATGTGCTGAATTTACTATCTATATATTAAATATGGTAAAATCTATCTGTAATATTGCACTGATGGAAGGAATAGTATGTCAGCCGCATTTGGAGGCTGCATAATACATAGAATAAATAAAAATAGCAGGCATCGAAGTTGTTATGCCCATTTTTCTGTTGCTCTCCTAAATGCAGTTAAATATCATAACTCTTCCTTTGCACATGCCTAAATATAGACTGTAGACTCCCTCAGGCATTTTGTCTTTACCTCAACCTGTAAGTTACACTTATTTCCAGAGCAAGAAACATTATAATTAATGTAGTAGACTGGTTCACATCTATTTGTGAAGCAAATTGATCAGTCAGTTTAATCAGTGGTTATTTACTCTCCTACTACCAATTTCTTCCTCTTACACGTGTGACATTTTGAGCAAATTAATGGACCAGTGAAATTTGGCGATATGCACCAGGGGCTGGGCATAGAAAATGCGACTTTATTCTTATTTAAAATTTATACTTTATTGGAAAGAATAGGCCAAACTGAGAATATAAAGCAATATATTCAGTTCATTGCCAGTAGTTGAATGCTAATTATTTGAGACACTTCTGTGCACATCTGTTAGCCAGGAAGGGCAAGTTTATATCACCCATTGGTTCTCCGAGTGCTGCAGACCTCAATAGAAGAAAACATGTTACTTTCCAGAGAATTCTCTGGAAGAGCCGAAGTCTGCTCACACTTTACTCAATTTTACTTGATTAACTCTTAAACTTGGACAATGGAAGGCCTAGTGTGTGTGTCTGTCTGTCTGTCTGTCTGTCTGTCTGTCTGTCTGTCTGTCTGTCTGTCTGTCTGTCTATCTATCTATCTATCTATCTATCTATCTATCTATCTATCTATCTATCTATCTATCATCTATCATCTATCTATCATCTATCTATCTTCTATCTATCTATCTAAATATCTATCTATCATCTATCTATCATCTATCTATCTTCTATCTATCTGTCTATCTCCTGTGTTATTGCCAATGATGTATTGTGAGTGAAAACTGATTGATGAGATTATAGAAAAAGTAAAGTGGAAAAGACTGGGAAAAAACTGCTAGATAATCAAATTTCACAACATGAAAAAATTACTACAGCGGTGTATGAAGCTATATAATACTTTCTTAGTTATATAATTTAAAAGGGAAATCTGTATAAGGTAATGGATATGTGTTTTGGAACAAATGTTCTTGCATATTGATAATTTAATATACCATTAGTATTTATGCTAACATTTAAGTATTTCAAATTTTAAATATTCCTTTTTGTACTTTTTCCCCCCTGCTTTGTATTAACTTAAATGATCTATTGTATTATCAGTTTTATATTTAGTTAATTTGATTCTCTACACTGGTGTTTATGCATGTTCATCTACTTTATGCTTGTCTTTGTATCGCAAGTGGGTAATATGAAATGTATAATATTATTTATTGTATTTAAAAAGTTTCTTTTACTATATTGCAGATACCTGATGATTTCCTGGCCACCGAGATGTTTTGAATGCTGAAATTTTCTTTTTAACAATGAATGATTCACAATCATCATCCTTGACTGGAATGCCTGATATTAATTGTGGTGGAGAAAATATCTTCAATGTATTATTTACTGCCATCTTCATGACTGTTGGGATTTTATCCAATAGCCTTGCAATAGTAATTCTCATGAAAGCATATAAGAGGTTTAGGCAGAAATCAAAAGCATTGTTTTTGTTTTTTGCTAGTAGCTTGGTTATCACAGACATGTTGGGCCATCTCATCGTTGGGACTATTGCAGTATTCGTATATACAAATGAAAAACAGAGGAAACAATTAGATCAATCCAAAAATATATTTTGCAATTTTTATGGTAACTGCATGGTGTTTTTTGGACTTTATCCTCTTTTTCTGGGCAGTGTGATGGCTGTGGAACGCTGCATTGGAGTGACAAAACCAATATTTCATTCAACAAAGATGACTTTTAACCATGTAAAAATAATATTTACAATGGTGTGTCTTTTTGCTATTTTCATAGCTTTGCTGCCAATACTGACATCAAAGAATTATAAAGTTCAAGCATCAAAAACCTGGTGCTTCTATCAAACATCTGATGTTAGTGATTGGGAAGATAGATTTTACCTCTTACTTTTTTCAGGTTTGGGTTTGTTGGCCCTTGTTATTTCACTTTTGTGCAATGCCGTGACAGGAATGACACTTTTAAAAGTCAAATTTAAGAGTCAACATAGACAGGGCAGATCTCATCATTTTGAAATGATCATTCAGCTCTTGGGTATAATGTTTGTCTCTTGCATTTGCTGGACTCCTTTCCTGGTAAGATCTTAACCACGCAACCACTTCTATTCTCATGTTATTTATTGCTTATCTTGTTCTGGGATAATATTTTAAGATCTTGGGTTGAATATAGTGATACAAACATTTTCTAGATGAAGGTGGATGCTGACTAATATGCCAAGCTTTCACAAGATGGTTTAATGGAAGTTATGGGTTTTTTTCTTTTTCTTTTTTATCTTAAAAACCAATTCCTTAGATAATGGGACTTATGGGGTCACAGGGAAGAGTGCTATATAAAAATGAAGAATATTTATCAAAGCAGTGGATGCAAACAGTGAACTGCATCACACCTTTACTTTGAAGGGCTGTTCCATTTGAAGCTGTAATGAAATAATACACCCCTTCAAATATCTACAGCAATACGGAAGGGAGCCCCAATACTTCTAGCAACAGTTGTAGTTTTTTCCCTAACAAAACCAAAATTCAAGTGGCTACTTTGTGTTTTGAATGTAAAACCACCCATACCTTAAGTTTGTATTTACCACTAAAGTGTTTACTACATGGTTTCTTCCCCAGTATTTAAATAAGATGATTAGAGGGCTAGAGATTAAAATACAGTGAATAGTTGCAAGAACAGGGTTTTTCTAGCATAATGAAGGAGAAGGGCTGGGGTGACATTGAATAAATTGAATCAAATCAGACAAGACATTGAATAAATTGATTCAATCAATTGAATCAAAAATAAAGACATGATATCAGTCTACCAGTATTTGAGTGGCTGTAACAAAGAAGACAGGGGGCAATCTAATCTCCAAAGCATCTGAGAACAAGGCAAGAGGTTAAAGGTGGAAATTTACAAACAGCGAACCAACCTAGAACTCAGAAGAAATTTCCTGACAGAATAATTACGGTAGTCAGTGAAACCGGTTGTCTTCAGAAGTTGTGGGTGGACCATCACTAGAGGTTTTTAAGAAGAGTTTGGGCAGCCATTTTTCCAGACTGATATAGAATCTCTTGCTCAAGCAGAAGGTTGGAATAGTAGACCTCCAAGATCCCTTCCAACTTCGTTATTCTGTTGTTATTTATGGGTAACAAATTGTAAAATATGAGGCAGACATTCAGTCTAGTTTTCTGTGAAGGAGGCATTTTGTTAGCTTGCTTCAAATATCACCGCAAACTATGTTTGAAATATTTTGAACACACACATTGTGCTAATCATCATCTGTTTTATTTGGATCTGGCTTAACATGATCTAAGTAGCATATAAGATTTATTCAACAAATCATGGGTAAGGGAAACCATGACTGCATGATCTTCAAACCTAAGGAATTGCATGGCAAACCACCAAGGTCACTGCTTTTATTGTAAATTTGTTGATTTTTTGTACTTGGTTACAGAATGATAAAAGCCTAAAAACTGCAATAGCAAAAATGGACAGGAAGCACATTTAAAATAATACCCGGTTAACTTTGTATATTTGGAATCAATTCATGCAGTGGCTCCCTAACCATTGATTGACATAATATTTGAATGGCCATTGTATTTTTAAATATGGAAGAGCTGTAATTTAGCAGCATTTTACCCCAAGTGAGATGGGTGGTAAATAAATAAATAAATAAATAAATTGTAAACATAATGACTATTTTCAAATTCCATGAAATATGTGATAACATTTAATTTTAATTCAGATGTATAAATGATTCTCATTCTCATTTATTATGTAACGCTACAGTGTTTTCTGACTACAAACTATAGTTTCATCAGCTAAACAGTTTCCATTTATTCCAAGAGAAATCACGTGCTCTTCCTGAATAAGTATAGTATGGAATATTTTAAGACATTTTGGATTGATACTTGAGACAAATTAGACATAGAGCTTAATGTTATTTACAGAAGCTATGGGAAAACACCTGGTACTTGGGAATCATTAGGGAATAGGGATTGTAGGAAATTATTATCTTAAATTGCACATCCTTGTTTGTTTTAATTAAAGTAAAAATAATCTAGTACTATTTACATTATTGGAGAATAATGCACTATATGTCGATATTCAGTGTTCAAATATTAAGCCATAAGGTGCATTAGAAATTCAATACCACTGAATCAATGTGGACTGGATAATAACAAAAACTTCCTAAGTCAGCAGTAATGTTTTTTTTAAAATCATCAATGTAGATGAGGGTACATCATAAACAGTGTCTTTAAAGAATGTTCAGCAAGAAAAGAGTGATAAAAAGAAGCTATATGTTTGTGCTTAGAAGAATTTGCCAGATAGCACCAAGTGGAAAGAATGTCCTGTTAAACTTTTTACAAGTCTATCCACAAAACATTATTATGATATGAATTAACTGAATGGAAAGAGCAACAATATCCAGCATATATGGAAATATGCAAGTTATTTGATTAAAGAGAGCATGAAAGATTTCATTGTTCAGTATTTCATGATAATCTTAAACTTCTTAAATCATTACACTAAAGTACTTTAATCATTCTTATTGAGGCTAATGAGAGTTCAACCCAGGTCATAATGACAGAAATGCAAAAGTCCCAATTACAATAAAAGTTTCACTAATGGTAGAATTACCTATTTAATAAATTATATCTGCTTTATAAAAACAATTTTCTTTGGAAATCAGTTAATATTGTGTAATGCAGAAATATGCAGTCAAGTGTTAATCTACACGTAGTATCAGTCATATGAAAATTAAGCATGTTCCAGCTGGATCAATCATGACAAAATGAGTAGTTTTACATAATAAGGTATTAATACCCACTTTTACACTTTTAGCTTGAAATAACTAACTGTAAAGATAATTGAGTAATTCCATGGTAGGTTTAAATTTTTTTAATCTTGATTACATTATTACAGTGACCGATTCTGACTCCTTTTCTGTTACCTAGTTATAAGCAAACCCTCTCTATACTTCTTTTATCATGAATGGATTATTAACTATTTCTATATGTAAATACATTTGGTCATAATCCAACAGCAGTTTGTAAGTACAGCAGTACCATAATGCATTGGACCTCTTAAATTCAAAAGGCCTAGCCTACTTAATAGAAAGTACAGTACTTTATATGGCAAAGAGCACTGAACATAATTATCCTTTAATTGAAGGAGAATGACCTGGGCAAAGAGTTCTATTTGTGGATGGACTTATCTGATTTCTCAGTACTTAGAATGCTTGGTTTACAACTTGTTATCCTGATGTTTTCTTAAGGATTTCATAAAGTATAGTCTACTTTCATATTTAAGATTTCATTATATTTTTATGGTATTATTTTAAAAATAATTCTGTTTTTTTTACAATAGCATTATTTCATTTTACATTTCTTTCTTTTTTACCCCTGTCCCACAAATATATTAAACCAAGCTTGCTTTACAGCTAGTTACATTTTTCCAAGTTATTCTTTAGGCAACTGAAGCCTTTATTGAAAATTTCTATTCCTTTAAAAACTTGAAAAGAAAATGTAATCAGTAGAAAAACACCTTTCCCATTAGATGTTTTCTTACTTTGTTACTTGCAGCAACTCAAGAGCACTTATAGAGAATCACATTTCATTCAGACAGGAAGAGATTAATAATGTGAAAGTCTCAGCGTATCTGTTGGAAAAAAGAAAGTATTTGAAGAAACATCTTCAAGGCAGCTCTTCTGTAAGATTAAGAAAAAAGGAAAGGGAAATATTAATTTGATATTAAAGAAAGTCTTAAAAGTAGTCACCACTATTCTTATTTCTTCAGCTGTCTGCTTCAGTTTAATATTTCCTGAAAGAACCTCATTAGGTGTTTTCAAAAGAAAAGTGAACCTTTCTCTTAGGAAGACATTTTTTCCTGTCAATACTCCACAGGATCTCCACTTTCTTCTTAATATTTTTAAAGATTACTATCATTGACGTACCCTTTTTCACACTTTGTGTCACATCTTGATAGAAAAAGGAAGTGTCTGGATTATCAATTCTATTAGAAGATTTGAAATACTGAATTTAATATTTTAAATATTAAATAAGACTAAATATTTTCTTTAATCATGTACGGAACTCTAATAAATAGATAATTCTTTAATATGTTTGTTAATGCATAAATATTGCTTCTGGACTTTTGTACCTTTCAGGCTCATCTACTATCATGTAACTAGCAATAATTTCCTTCCTATGAACTGACAATAATATTTGCTGCCATTTTTCATTCTGTCTCTCATTTCAATCATAGTTAAGTTACTAAGCTTATGTGAGCAGTTTTCTAAAATGTCTCACAGGCAAATGACTTTGGTAGACTTAGTGAAACTATATAATATGGACCTGCAACTAGCTCTCTTTTTTGAATGTCAAAAAAACAAACAAAAATGTTTTGGGAGAACATGGCTGAGTATTTGCTTTTGAAATCTGTGGATTTAAAGTGCTTGTTGCTTACAGTAAAACCTTATTCATATCATAATCAGTTATTTTTCCTCAGTATACAAAGGGTAGTGGGAAGTAATTACTTCCATTTGTTAATTGCATGTTATCATCATCTTAGATGTAAAGTCTTTTTTTTTCTCATTTGGATGGTATAGAGCAGGAGTCCCTGACTCCCAGTCCATGGACCAGCACTGATCCATGGCATGCCAGAAACTGGTCCGTACAAACAAGGCAAGCCCCATCTGCAGGATGTAGGCAGCATGCAAACCCATGGCTTCTCCGGTCCATGGAAAAACCTTTCTCCATGGAATCAGTCCCTGGTACCCCAAAAGTTTGGGGGGGGGGCTGATATAGAGATGTTGAGCTATTTGTGAACATTGGATTCTGTGTGTTTGTATAGAATTGCATCTATTTGTACAGATATTACCAGAGATTGTAAATTGTAATTGTATTGTATAATTACAATTGCATTGTAAATTTTATAGAAGAATGCACACCCTATGCATATAAAGATAATTTGGCCAACCACAGTATTTTTAATGAGAATAATGAAAATCACTGATTTCCCTATGCCCTTAATAGTTATTATTGCTGTTGTTATGGATATAGGTGTTTTTTAAATGGGCAACTTACAGGGAATTATATTCACTATAATTTTCATTGTATAATTTGCAATTATACAATGGAATATAATTCACGATCCCATGACAGTTTCCTTTAAAAATGTTATTCTGTTCACCATAAGAGACCTATTAAAATTAATATTAATTTTAATACAGTGCAATATTTTTAAAGAGTGTGGCTCAAAATCAATGGCACAATAAAACTCAAAGAAGAGCCTATCACTTCAAATATCTTTTCTCCCAAATCAACAGCATAAAACATGCTGAAATTAAGAAATAATAATATATCCCTTCATGAGAAATTCTTTGATTATCTGCAAAGCTATTTGCAGTGGTGGGATGACTTCCAATTGGCAAAAACCTCTACCTTATTCTCCCTCCTATTTCTATCTCTCTCTTCCAAAAAGCAAGATGCTTTTGCACGTTGACTTCTGCCCTCTGTTCTTTCCAATCAAACAACAGCTAGTTGGCTCCATAAAAAAGCTAAAGTGTGAAGAAAAAGAAGAGTAGGAAAAAAGATTAAGTGCTAGCTTCTACTCCTACTTTGGGTGATCCCTCATTGACTTGTTGTAGGATCAATGCCACCAGCAGGTATTCTATGCCTCACCATAAAAATGATGAAACTGGCAGCAATACTGAGACGACCTCAGTCTGGGTGTGTTCCAGGATACACCCATGAATTCAGATGCCTAGATTTTAATGTTTAAGGCTATATAAGCTAAAAATTGCCTGTCACTTATTCTTTGGATATCAGATATAGCCTGCAATATATTCCTTAATTACATCCTAATTGGATGAAACAATGTGTTCTGTAGTGGAATGTAGAACTTCAGAATTCTGTGGTAAATTGGCGTAGATGTTGGCATCTCTATTGTTCAATATTTCAGTATACTCCTTTTTAAAAAAATCTCCCTTGAAACTGATACCATGTATCCATCGTTATTCTTTACCAGATCAATTTGAGGTTGCAAACTCCTTCTATGTTGAATGTCTTTGTTTTTCTATGCCTGTTTCAATCTTCGGTATCTGTAGAGCTGTTGTAAT